>NC_137798.1:95876086-96476086 GCF_963383645.1 Muscardinus avellanarius | reverse complement strand
CTCCTATATTCTTAATGTGTTTAATATTTATCACTAAACATGTTTCCAAATATTTTCAGACTACCTTTGATGAGTATGCTCTGTGTGTGTGTTACTGGGGATTGAACATGGCATTCCACCTTGGAGCTATACCCCCCAGTTCTTTTTATTTATTTATTTTTTGTTTTGAAACAGGGTCTCATTAAGTAGCTGAGGCTGGCTGTGTACCTACGATCCTTCCTTCTCAACCTCCGTGATACTGGGATGACAAGCGTGCACCACCACACCCAGCTGATGAGTGTGCTTCTAAAACCCCAACTAGATTCTGTGTTCCCCTTGATACCAGGGCATGTTATATAGTCCAATATGTTTCACATTTGGAAGGTAAAAAGCATTTCGTAGCTAATTAGTAACTCTAGTTACTAATTACTGTATATTGTATGTAGTAATGATAACAGGTATCACCTGTTAAATTCTTCCTCTGTATCAAGCATATTGCTAAATGTTTAACATATGGTACCATATTTCATCCCGAATATATTACTATCTCTAATTTCAAATTAGGAAGCAGACATTTGAGTAAATAGTTTGTTCAGAATCACACGGCTAAAAAGATGCCAAGATCTGTCTAGTTCTCAGGTAGAATAGAAGAAATAGGGACAGGTAAAAAGGAGACTCCGAGGCCGAGATCGCGTCCACCCTGCGAGCACAGTCCCCTCGCCCTCCGCCGCCGCCGGTCCACACCCGCCACCCAGCTCACCATGGATGATGATATCGCTGCGCTCATCGTCGACAACGGCTCTGGCATGTGCAAGGCCGGCTTCGCCAGTGACGATGCCCCCCGGGCCATCTTCCCTTCCATCGTGGGGCGCCCACGGCACCAGGGCGTGATGGTGGGCATGGGCCAGAAGGACTCCTATGTGGGTGACGAGGCACAGAGCAGGAGAGGCATCCCGACGCTCAAGTACCCCATCGAGCACGGCACTGTCACCAACTGGGATGACATGGAGAAGGTCTGGCATCACACCTTCTACAACGAGCTGCGTGTGGCCCCTGAGGAGCACCCGGTGCTGCTGACGGAGGCTCCCCTGAACCCCAAGGCCAACCATTTAAAGATGACCCAGATCATGTTTGAGACCTTCAACACTCCAGCCATGTATGTGGCCATCCAGGCTGTGCTGTCCCTGTACGCCTCTGGCCGTACCACTGGCATTGTGATGGACTCCAGTGACGGGGTCACCCACACCATGCCCATCTACAAGGGGTACGCCCTTCCTCATGCCATCCTGCGTCTGGACCTGGCTGGCTGGGACCTGACAGACTACCTCATGAAGATTCTGACTGAGCGCGGCTACAGCTTCACCACCACAGCGGAGAGGGAAATTGTACGTGACATCAAGGAGAAGCTGTGCTATGTTGCCCTGGACTTGGAGCAGGAGATGGCCACCTGCTCCCTGGAGAAGAGCTACGAGCTGCCTGACGGCCAGGTGATCACCACTGGCAATGAGCGATTCCGCTGCACCGAGGCGCTCTTCCAGCCTTCTTTCCCGGGCATGGAATCTTGTGGCATCCATGAGATGACCTTCAATTCCATCATGAAGTGTGACGCTGACATCCGCAAGGATCTCTATGGCAACACAGTGCTGTCTGGTGGTACCACCATGTACCCAGGTATCGCCGACCGGATGCAGAAGGAGATCCCAGCCCTGACCCCCAGCACGATGGAGATCACGATCATCGCGCCCCCTGAGCGCAAGTACTCCGTGTGGATCGGCGGCTCCACCCTGGCCTCGCTGTCCACCTTCCAGCAGAGGTGGATCAGCAACCAGGAGTACGACGAATCCGGCCCCTGCATCGTCCACCGCACATGCTTCCAGGCGGACTGTTACTTAGCTGCGTCACACCCTTTCTTGACAAAACCTAACACGCAGTAAAACGAGATCAGATGGAAATGGCTGTATTTGTTTCCTTTTTTGTTTTGATTTTGTTTTGGCGCTTTTGACTCAGGATTTAAAAACTGGGACGGTGAAGGTGACAGCAGTCGGTTGGAGCGAGCATCCCCAAAGTTCAACTCTGTGGCCCAGGACTTTGATTGTACATTGTTCTTTTTTTTAATAGTCATTCCAAATAATAGTGAGATGCGTTGTTACCGGAAGTCCCTCGTCCTCCCAAAAGCCGCCCCACTCCTCTTCAAGGAGGATGGCCCAGTCCTCACCTGAGTCCACACAGGGGAGGTGACAGCATTGCTTTTGTGTAAATTATGTAATGCAAATTTTTTTAATATTCGCCTTAATACTTTTAAATTTTGTTTTATTTTGAATGGTCAGCCATCAAGGCCCCCCAACTTTTTGTCCCCCAACTTGAGATGTATGAAGGCTTTTGGTCTTCCTGGGAGTGGGCTGAGGTATGGAGGCAGCCAGGGTTTACCTGTTCCACTGACTTGAGACCAGTTCAATAAAGTGCACACCTTAAAAAAAAAAGAAAAGGAGACTCAGAGAAGTTAGGGAAAGAAAAAGAAACACAACTTTAACTCGAAGAAGCTCAAACTGGCAGGGTGGTGCATGCCTGTAATCCCAGTACTTGGGAGGATGAAACAGGAAAATCCCAGGTTCAAGGCCAGCCTCAGAAATTAACAAGACCCTCAGCAACTTAGTGAGACCCTGTTTCAAGATAAAAAAAAAAATAGAGCTAGGTGTGGTGGCGAACACTTAGCGAGACCCTGTTTCAGAATAAAAAATAAAAAGGGCTGGAAAGGGGAGAAGAGCTCAAAGGTAGAATGCCCAGTACCAAGGGGGAAAAGCATCTGAATCCCCCAAAGTGATTCTCACTCTAGGGCGCCCACGCTCCCCTGTGCGAACTTCTTGCTTTCCTGAATAAATCTCTGCTTATGTGGTTTTTCTGTTTGGTTGTTTGGTTGGTTTTGTTTTGTGTATGGTACTGGGGATTGAACCCAAGTTGTTCTACCTCTGAGCTACATCCCCAGCCCTTTATATTTTTTGTTTCGAAACAGGGTCTCACTAGGTTGCCGAAAGTCTCGCTCATTTCCTGAGGCTGGTCTTGAACCTGTAATCCTCCTGTACTCCACCACACCTGGTCTTGTGAGGCTTCCAGAAATTCCTTTCTGTGCTGAGTCAGGAACCTGCCAGGGCCTTGCTGAGGCCCCCTTTCTCCTCTGCAGGACTTCCTCAGACCCCTGTCCAGGGACAGTTTCAGAGCCAGAATGATGCCAAGTGGCCTCCAAGGGCATCATGGCTCTGAACAAGACTAGCACCTCTTCAAGAGATGGTGTGAGCAAGTGAGCAGAACCCTTGTTGAATCAAGTTTGTGCTGTATAACCTAAGTGCCTGTCTCCTCCCGCTCCTCCCTGACTCCTTCCAAAAACACATGGCCCGGCTTTTGCTACAAAAGACAGAACTCTGTTGGCTACCACCCTGTAACCATTAAATCTCTTCCTACTATTTTTTTTTTTTCAGTACTGCAATGGAACCCAGGGGCATTCTATTTGAGCTACAACCCCTAGAGTTGTTTTGTTTTGTTTTGTTTTTTATGGTACTGGAGATGCAACCCAGGGGCATTCTACCTCCGAACTACACCCTCAGCCCTGTTCTATATATATATATACATACATACATACATATATATATATACATATATACGTATATATATATATATTTTGTGTGTGTATATATATATATATTTTTGTGGGGGGGGTACTGGGGATGGAACCCAGAGGTCTTCTACCTCCGGTCTACACTCCCAGACCTATTTTATATAGTTTTTTATTTGGAAACAGGGTCTTGCTAAGTTGCTGAGACCCTCACTACGTAGCTGAGGTTGGCTTTGAACCTGCGCGATCCTCCAGTCTCAGCCTCCCAAGTGCGGGGATTACAAGCATGCACCACCACGCCCGGCTTTTATTCTTTATTTTGAAACAGGGTCTCACTGAGTTGCAAAGGACCTCACTAGAGGCTGCCTGCGAACTACGATCCTCCTGTTTCAGCCTCCCGAATACTGGGATTACAAGCGTGTGCCACCATACTTGGTGTCCAGCCCTAGTTTTTATTCTTTTTTCAGTACTAAGGATAGAACCCATGGGCATTCTGCCTCTGGGCTCCACCCCTAGCCCAATTTTTATTCTTTATTTTCAAACAGGGTCTTACTAAGTTGCAGAGGGCCTTACAAATTGCTGAGGCTGGCTGCGAACCTGCAATCCTCCTGTCTCAGCCTCCCAAGTACTGGGATTACAAGTGTGCAACACCATGCCCAGCCCTAGTTTTTATCCTTTTTTTTTTTTTTTTTTTGGTCTAGGGATGGAACCCAGAGGTATTTTACCTCCGAGCTAGAACCCTTGCCCTATATTTTTTATTCTTTATTTTGAAACAGGTTTCACTAAGTTGTAGAGGGCTTCACTAGTAGCTGAGGCTGTCTGCGAACCATGATCCTCCTGTCTCAGCCTCCCAAATACTGGAATAAAGCCACCACGCCCAGCTTTATTCTTTATTTTGAAACAAGTTCTCATTAAGTTGCGGAGAGCCTCACTAAGTAGCTGAGACCATCCTCAAACCTCAGTCCTCCTGTCTCAGCCTCCCAGTACCTGCGTGGCCACCACGCCCGGCCCCTCTTCCTACTTTTAACTGAGACTGATTCACCCACTTTCCAGGACCTTGAATCCCAGGGAAAGCCATTCTCTGGCAGGACTCTCATTCTCTGGCAGGGGGAAAGAGGGGGGTGAATCTTGCTTGGTTCACCATTGCTGCATAACAAGTTAGCCCCAAACTTAGTGGCTGAAAACAGTAACTTTTAAGAGCTCTTATTCGTGGTTTCCAGAGGTCAAAACTCTAGGGGTAACCTCGCTGGGTGGCTCTGGCTGTCTCACAGAGTTATGGAGGTGTCTGCCAGGGTGTGGCCATCTCTTGTAAGATCCTCCTTCAGCTTCCCAGGGCTACAAGCGGTTTTCCTGGAAACAGTGACAAGAGACAGACAGACAGACAGACAGACAGACAGACAGACAGACAGACAGACAGACTCTAACGATAGCCACAGTTCAAAAGTGATATCCCAAGCCAGGCATAGTGGCACATGCTTCTAATCCCAGCATTTGGGAGGCTAAGACTGGAGGATCACGGTTCTCGGACAGCCTCAGCTACTCGGGCCCTTTGCAACTCAGTGAGACTCCGTTTCAAAATAAAGAATTAAAAAACAGGCCTGGAAGTATATCTCAGAGGTAGAATGCTCTGGGTTCCATCCCGTACTGAAAAGAAAAGAAAAGAAAAGAAAAGAAAAGAAAAGAAAAGAAAAGAAAAAGACATACCAGCCGTGCTTAGTGGTGCTCTCCTATAAGCCTAGCATTTAGGAGGCTGAGATGGGAAGATGGCAGGTTTGAGGCCAGCCTCAGCAACTTAGCAAGACTATTTCAAAATAAAATAAAATAGGACTGTGGGTGTATCTCGGAAGTAGAATCCCTCTAGATTCAACCTTTGGTGCCAAAAACAAAACAACAACAAAAAGTAACATCCATCATTGTGTTATATTCTACTTGGTAAGTAAACCCGGAAGTCAGGCATGATCATGCCTGCCAGTATTTGGGAGGCTGAAGCAGGAAGATCACAGGTTTGAGACCAACCTCAGCAACTTTGCAAGAACCGGTTTCAAAATTTAAAAAGGGGGGTACAGGGGGTATAGCTTGGACGTAGAACTTCCCTGGGTTCAATCCTTAGTAACACACATACACACACACACCAAGTGAAGAAATCAAGCCTCTACTCAAGAGAGGAGATTGCACACAAGTGTGACTTCAGGGGGTGGCGTGGGGGGAGTCTGAGAGTCTGATCACCCGTTATTATTACATATGCAGACCACAAGCCTACACTTTTGTTATTTCTTTTTTTTTTTTGGGGGGGGGAGTCTGGGTCAGGAGCATTCTACCTCCGAGCTACACCCCCTGCCCTATTTTTTATTCATTATTTTGAAACTGGGTCTCACTGAGTTGCAGAGGGCCTCACTTAGTAGCTGAGGCTGTCCGCAAACCGCGATCCTCCTGTCTCAGCCTCCTGAATGCTGGGATTACAAGTGTGCACCAATATGCCTGGCTCTATTTTTTATTTTATCTATAAATGACAATATCCATCTATTAGAAGCAGGTTAAGAGGGAGAAAAAATTGTCTGTTACATTCTCTGTCACTAGTTTCTTTCAAGTACCAGAGTCACAAAGGCAGGGTTGTTCTCTGCCCACTCTGGAGGCTGCTGAGGCTGGCTTAGCTTGACAGCCAGAGAATGTTCACCTTTTCAGAGTGTGGACATAAATCACCTCCTAAATCTCTCTCTGTGCCAGGCAGTAAATATCCCGCTGCTTCTCTCTCCGGATCCCCTCTGATCTCAGCTCCGCCTTCAGAGTCTGAGGGCCCTATTCCTGGCCTCTCCATGGCGCTGGGATGGAACCCAGGGTCTCTAGCCTTCCCCGCATCACGAAGCCACGCCCCTGCCCCTGAGGGCCCTTTGAAGAGAAGCAATTCTGCTCTAGGAGCTAGACACCCTCCGGCCTCCTGCCAGTGGGAAGAAGATGTCCCTTGGACCCCCCAGCCTCTGGCTTCTAAGACACCACACCCAAAAAGCAAGAAGAGCGTGTAAGTGTGCACACTTTCTGCCTGACATATTCCAAGAATAGTAACAGAGCCCAAGAAACTTAGTAAGGGTGGCCACAGAGAATGGGCTATAAGCGTGTGTGTGTGTGTGTGTGTGTGTGTGTGTGTGTGTGTGTGTGTTACTGGGGATGGAACCCAGGGCCATTCTGCCTCCAAGCTATACCCCAGCCCTATTTTTTTATTCTTTATTTTGAAACAGGGTCTCACTGAGTTGCAAATGGCCTCGCTAAGTAGCTGAGGCTGTCTGGGAACCCGAATCCTCCTCTCAGCCTCCCAAATGCTAGGATTACAAGCCTGTGCCACCACGCCCAGTTTAAAATGTCTTTTATAATTGTGAAAAAAAGGAAAACCATAAACACCCAACCCTAAGTGACAGATCGAGTAAATGAGGCGACATCTAAAAGTATGTACCTCGGCAGCTGTTTAAAACATCGCAAGCCAGGCAAAGTGGGGCACTCCTGTGATCCCAGGATCTGGGAGGCCGAGACAGGAGGATCGCAGATTGGGGCCAACCTCAGCAGTTTAGTGAGATCATCAGCAACCTAGCTAGACACTCTTTCAGAACAAATTTTGGTCATTTCATGTGGTGCAACCTAAAGGGATGACTTGTGGGGAGGGAGGCTGGAGGTCTGGAGATTGAACGCAGGGGTGATCTACCTCTAGCCGTTCCCTCAGCACACTTGTAATCCCGGTACTTGGGAAGCTGAGGCAGGAGGATAGCAGGTTTGAGGACAGCCTCTGCAAGTACTGGGATTCCCATCAACCTAGCAAGGCCCCGTTTTTAAAAAATAAAGTAGGGTACTTGGGAGGCTGAGACAGGAGGATCACAGTTTTGCAGCCAGCCTCAGCTACTTAGTGAGACCCTTTGCAACTTAGTGAAACCCTGTTTCAAATAAAGAATCAAAACTAGGGCTGTGGTGTAGCTCAGAGGTAAAATGTCCTTGGGTTCAGTCTTTAAAAAATAAAGTAGGGTACTTGGGAGGCTGAGACAGGAGGATCACAGTTTTGCAGCCAGCCTCAGCTACTTAGTGAGACCCTTTGCAACTTAGTGAAACCCTGTTTCAAATAAAGAATCAAAACTAGGGCTGTGGTGTAGCTCAGAGGTAAAATGTCCTTGGGTTCAGTCCTCAGTACCCTCCCTACCCCCAAAATAAATAAAATAAAGTAGGGTTGGTAGTGTAGCTCAAAGGTAGAATGCCCCTGGGTTCAATCCCCAGTACCAAAGACACACACACACACACACACACACACACACACACACACACACACCACACACCATCTTCAGCTGTGTGTGCTGGCATACACTTATAATCTTAGTGCCTAAGAGGCTAAGACAGGAAGATCACAGTTTCCATGCCAGCCTCAGCAATGTAGCAAGACTCTCTGCAACTTAGTGAAAAACTTTAAAAATAAATATTAAACAAGGTTGGGAATGTAGCTCAGAGGCATAATGCTACTGAGTTCAATTCATAGTATAACAAAAAAATAATAATAAAGATCACCTCAAATCTGTACCCCGTCTCCACAGGCCTCTTCCCTCTGTGTGCCCCTCCACCCGACTCTGTGAGGACGTGTGACTCTTACCTAGGTACCATCTGGATAATCCAAAAGAATGTCTTCATTGCAAAATCCTTTACTTAATCACATCTGGAAAGAGTGGTGTTCCTAGTAAGGCACATTCACAGGTCTAGAGACGACACCTGGCATCGGGGCGTCCTCTGTGTTCAGTCCCAGTGAGCAGGCCTGGGGCTGCCCTTGGTGTTTCAGATGCCCTGCGAGGGGAGATTTGCTTTCAATTCGGAGCTCTGTCTGCAGGGACTGTTCCCTCAGTCATCCACCTTCCAAAAACAAGTTGGCCTCTCTCCTCGGCAGCTGGTCCCCCTTCTCCCTAGGCTAGTACCTGTTGGGGTCCTTGACTGTCATTCTGGATGAGTTTCAGGTAGAAACAGATAAATATGTGTGTTCAATATACAGTGTTTAACCAGATGTCTTTTCACAGGCTTTAAATTTTTTTTGCAAGTAGCTTTATTGCTTCTCCTATTTGCTAAAATAATAGGTGCTTGATTTCCAAATATTCACATACAAACACGGGTAGGCAGGTCACTAGGAATCACACCTCTTATCCAAAATCCAAAAGCAATGGTTAAAATTCAGCCCTCCCATTGTAGTGTGTGTGTGTGTGTGTGTGTGTGTGTGTGTGTGTGTGTGTAAGACACTGGGAGTTGAACCCAGGGGCATTCTACCTCTGAACTTCATCCCCAACCCATTTTATTGTTTAAAACAGGGTCTTGCTGAGCTACCATGCTCTGGCCTTGAGGCTGCGATCCTCCTGCCTCAACTTCTCAAGTACTGGGGTTGCAGGTTTGTGTCACCATCCCCCGTTTATAATAGTGTGTGTGTGTGTGTGTGTGTGTGTGTGTGTGTGTGTGTTACTGAGGATGAACCCAGAGGTGTTATGAGTTATGCAAAACATTCACACACACAAAAAAATAGAATGCACAATTCAAGTATTAAATAAGCAGCATGTTTATATCCCCCACATAGTTCTCAAGTGGTTTTGAGGTAACACTAGCGTGCACTACGCTTTTTGGGAATGACTTTTGAATTTGACTTAAAGCTAAAAGAATCCGCTTAGGTCTTGCTTCGCTCTCCAGCTCCAGCCCTGGGCTGCACAGGAGTCCCTGGACTCTGACATTCAGACCTTTTCAAGAGGTACTTCTTTTTTATCCAAGGGTCTTGAGCAGCCTAATTCTGGCAAAGTTATCTTTGGATCAGATGGAATCTAGCAGAGGGCAGAAACCAAAAATACCTAATTTCTTCTGCAGAGGCCATGGTGCCCAAGGGATTCCCTGGGTACGTTTCTAGTTCAAGTACAGACTGTTCTTTTTCTTTTCTTTTTTTTTCTTATTTTTTTTTAATTTTGTGATACTAGGAGTTGAACCCAGGAACATTCTACCTCTTAGATTAAAGAAAAAACATGCCAGCCATGCATGGTAGCCAGTGTGGGAGGCTGAGACTGGAGAATTGCAGGTTAGAAGCCAGCCTCAGTAATTTAGCAAGGCCCTCAGCAACTTAGTGAGATTCTGTTTCCAAATAAAAAATAAAAATAAGCCTGGGAGTATAGCTAAGAGGTAGAAAGCCTCTGGGTTCAAGCCCCAGTGCTACCAAAGAAAAAAAGAAGAAAGAGAGAAAGAAAGAATGAAAAAGAGGAAAGAAAGAAAGAAGGAAAGAAAGAAAGAAAGAAAGAAAGAAAGAAAGAAAGAAAGAAAGAAAGAAAGAAAGAAAGAAAAAGGGAGAAAGAAAGGGAGAGAAACATTATTTCAGGGCTGGGATTGTAGCTTGGTGGTATTTGCCCTCAGCAACTTAGATTCTGTTTCCAAATAAAAAATAAAAATAAGGCTGGGAGTATAGCTAAGAGGTAGAAAGCCTCTGGGTTCAAGCCCCAGCGCTACCAAAGAGAAAAAGAAGGAAAGAAAGAAAGAAAGAAAGAAGAAGAAAGAAAAAAGAAAGAAAGAAAGATTTCAGGGCTGGAATTGTAGCTTGGGGTAGAGCTATTGTCTAGGTTATGTGTGGCCCTGAGTTTGATCCTCAGTACAAAAAATAAAAAAGAAGAGTTCAAGATTCCTTCTTCCTTTAAATTATTTCAGATAATATTACTGAAGCATGGAGAAGAAAAGGCAATGTCTTTTATAAGGGTTAAGTTTCTACACTTCCTTCCACTATTTGAGCACTTGTCTGTTGCATTAGTTTCCTAGGGCTGCTGTACAAAGTACCACAAACTGGGTGGCTTGAAACAATGACAACTGAAGCCAGGAGTGGTGGCACATACTTGTAATCTCAGTACCTGGGGGGCTGAGAAGAGGATCATAGGTTCAGGGCCAACCTGGGCGACTTGGCAAGACCCTGTTTTCAAATAAAAAAGGCTGGGGGTATAGCTCAGGGGTAGAATGTCCCTAGGTTCAATCCCCAGTACCAAAACAACAACAACAACAACAACAACAACAATGGCAATTTAGCTGGGCGCGGCAGGGCACGCCTATAGTTCCAACTACTAAGAGGGCCGACAGGCACCTATAGTTACAACTACTCAAGCTAGAGGCCGCCTGGACAACACAGCAAGAGGCTACCTCCAGAACAGCAGAGTATGATAGACATGCACTTTCCCACAGTTCCGGAAGCTGAGGTCTGAGATCAGGTGTCGTGTGGCTCTGCTCCCCCTGAAGGCTCTAGAGAGGGAGGGGTTCCAGGCCTCCCTCCCAGCCTCTGTGGTTGCCAGCAATCTGGGCGTCCCTTGGCTTGTAGAAGTACCACTCCCATCTCGGTCTCTGTCATCACATGGTCTTCTCCCTGGGCGTCTCTCTGCGTCTCTGTCTTCTTATAAGGACACCAGTCATTGGATTAGGGCCCACCCTAACCTAGTATGGCCTTATTTTAACTTAACTAATTACATCTGCAAAGGTCCTACTTCTAAATAAGGCCACATTCTGAGGCTCTGGGTGGGCTTGAATTCTTGGGGGATTCTAGTCAACCCAGCACGCCCACCCACGAGTCTTGTTGGGACTGTTCTACAGAAAATGAAAACCGTCTATAAACACACTTTCCCCATCTCCCTGTTAGGTCTGCATGGATGTGTGGCCTGGATATGGACAAGGGGGTATCCTTGTATTGGATTTTGTATCTGGAGCTAAGGATGCAAAGAAGCAGAGGCAGGAGGGTCTTTAAGCTGGTCCTGTGTATTTGTCAGCTTTTCTTGCGGTAACAAATACCCCCCAGATCCCAGTGGCTTCCACCAACAAGCCTGTATTTCTCACTCAGTTCTGCAGGTTATGTGGGCTCTGCTGGGCTGGGCTCCAGGCTATAGTTTGGGTTCAGGTGTGCTCTACCTATCTTATTCTAGACCTCTGGCGATCAGGCATGCTCTCCTGCTGGGGTCTGGGGCGTGGCAGGCAATTACCTTATCCATTTTCCATTGGTCAGTGCAAATCACCTGGCCATGCCCAAAGCCAGTGGGCCAGGACTGTAAGTTCCACCTACAGAGAATCACCAGGTGGGAGAGGCTGGGAGAGGGAAGATGGAAGCTGTGCCAGAAAACAACAGAATGTGTCACACCACGGCAGCGCTCTCCAGGTACTAGGTGGCAGTGGTGTCTTTATCAAGCTGGATCTAGGCTGTGGTTCTGGCCCAATTTCTTGTTTGCGTTCTCAGACTAGTTCTATGAGGTGCCCAGTAGCCTTTGGTAAACTCCTTTTCAGTTCAATTGACCAGAGTTGGCTTCGTGGCTTGCATAGAGTCCAGAAGGAGAGGTGGGTCTTCAAAGTGGCTTAGTGTTACTGCTCTGGTGTCCACCAGCCCCAGTCCACTTGCCCACCTGCTCTGGGGCTGGGACTCTGAGAACCACACTCCAGACTTCCCCGCCAGTCAGTTTCAGAGGGTCAAGTTCATGTAGAGAAAAGCTGGGAGGTAGGAAGAGAGAAGGGCCGTCTCTCCTGCTGCTGAGGCACCTGCCTGCGTTGTCTTAGCTCCTCCTATATCCCATACCCTGCCCCTTGGTACCCTTTCAACGCACTAGCAGCAGCTGCGCAGAGCCCCCAGGGCTTTTCCTGAGGGTCCTCCACTATTACTGTCCCAGATTGGGAGTCTCCAGCTTCAGGGTCTCCCCTCAACTAAGCACAGCTGTGAGGCCTTCCTGTGGCCTTAAAGCTCCCGGGAGTTTCAAGGCAAGTCTACACTTCCCAGTCAGTGGAACAGGACACAGTCTTGTAGAGTCTCTTGGTGTGGCCTCTCTTGGGCAGGCTCTGGAGAGAACCTGACCATCCTGTTGGAGGCCGCAGAGAGAGGTACCTGTTTTCAGAGTCCCCAGCCAAAGGCGGGTCAGATGCCATGGGGCTCTGGAGCAGCTCCGGAATCCTCAGGTTGCCCAGCTTCTCAATTGCTCTGCACAAGCCCTACTGTCTCTGCTTCCCTGATAGACCTGGATGGCCCTGCACCACTGGGCACTAAGTCATCACCCATTGGAAAACTTGTTTTCCACTCCCCAAGGGCTAGAAGGACTCATTCTTCAAAAGCAACCGGAGCGCCGGGCGTGGTGGCACACGCTTGTAATCCCCGCGCTTGGGAGGCGGAGACAGGAGGATCGTGCAGGTTCGAAGCCAGTTTCACTGGCTTAGGAGACCCTGTTTCCAAAAAAAAAAAAAAAAAAATAGGTCTGGGAGTGTAGCCCTGAGGTAGAAGGGCTTCCAGGAACCCCAGCACCACCAAAAAAAAAAAAAAAAAAAGCAACCAGAAATGGAAGAGACATTTTTGTACCAGTGTGTGCGTGGGTGAGGGTGGGGAGAGACTCCCTCCCTAGATTGGGTTGAATCTCTTAAGGCAGAGAAGAAAACAAACCGCTAAATTTCTGTGTTTAAGGGGTTATGGGAGGGGGTAGCTGAGTAGTAGAGTACTTGCCTAGCATGTTTGAGGCCCTGGGTCCAATCACTAGCTTAGAGAGAGAGAGGCATGGGGGAGAGAGAGAGAGAGAGAGAGAGAGAGAGAGAGAGAGAGAGATCTGTACAAAAGTTCATATTCTGCCTCAACTTTTAAGCTAAAATAAACATTAAAATATAAACAAAAAATCATGAACTTCAAGCTAATATTAAATTAACCTGAAGGATAATGTTAACCTAATGAAATATAGTAACTGAATTATTGGTGTGTGATTTAATGGAGAAAGATAGAAAGACGTATATTTTCAACCTGATATCTCTCTCTCTCTCTCTCTCTCTCTCTCTCTCTCTCTCTCTCTCTCTCTCTCTCTCCCGGATAATGAATCATTATTTATTTGAGTCACTGACATTATCTCCATTGATTTTCTCTGGGTTTTAAATAATGAACGCCTTTCTAACCACCTATCCATTATTCCAAAGGGCCAATCTATTTACACATGCACCTCTCACATAAAGTACAAGAAGAAAACGTGTATATTGTCCTGGGGATTGAACCCAGAGCTGCTGTACCTCTCAGCTATTCCCAACCCTATTTTATCTTTTATTTGAAAGCAGGATCTTGATAAATTGCTGAGAATGTCCCTAAGTTGCTGAGGTTGGCCTCAAACCTGTGATTCTCCTATCTTAGCCTCCCAAGTATTGGGATTACAAGCTGCATCACCACACCAGGCTGATTTAAGTAAATCAAACACGGTGCAGTTTCTATTTGTGGGAATCTGGATTGTTAAAATCTGAAATACTGTAAGGTAAGAATATGAGTTCGAGGATGAGACAGTTCTGGGAAGGGAGCCTATGTGAGAGTCTCTGGTGAATAGGGGAGTCTGACAGCTGGGAAATCTGAATATCACAGCAATGGGTGGGGGGCCTCTTACAGACTGACATCCTGGAGCTGCTGACGGTCTAGTTTATAAAGGCCGCTCGGTGGAGGACGGTGCTCTGACTCAGGCAGTCTCTGCTGGAGCCGGTTCCCCTGTGGTTTCCAAATGCTGAGTTTGGCTGGTGCATGTATCCAGAGTAATCTGTAAACTGGTAAAAAAAATGTGTGAGCGTTTTGACAGTGCAAATGAACATGGAGAATTTCAGCTTGAGCCAGCCGTGGTGGCGCACGCTTGTAATCTCAGCATGCAGGAGGCTGAGACCGGAGGTTCGCGGACAGCTTCAGCTACTTAGCGAGGCCCTTCACAACTCAGAGAGACCCTGTTTCAAAAGAATAAAAAGACTAGCGCCGGGCGTGGTGGCGCACGCTTGTAATCCCCGCGCTTGGGAGGTGGAGGCAGGAGGATTGTGCAGGTTCGAAGCCAGCTGCACTGGCTTAAGAGACCCTATTTCCAAATTTTAAAAAAAAGTATATATATATATATATATATATATATATATATATATATATATATATATAGTCTAGAAGCCCGGAGGTAGAAGGGCTTCCAGGAACCCCAGTACCACCAAAATAAATAAATATAAAAAGAATAAACAGCCGGGCATGGTGGCACACACTTGTAATCCCCGCGCTTGGGAGGTGGAGACAGGAGGATCACGTAGGTTCGAAGCCAGCCGCGCTGGCATAAGAGACTCTGTTTCAGATATATAAAATAGGTCTGGGAGTGTAGCCCGGAGGTAGAAGGGATTCCAGGAACCCCAGTACCACCAAAAAAAAAAAAAAAGAAGAAAAGAAAGAAAGAAAGAAAGAAAGAAAAAAGAAAGAAAAAAGAAAGAAAGAAAAAAAAAGAATAAACAATAGGGCTGGGGGTATAGCCCGGAGGTACAATGCCCCCTGGGTTTCATTTCCAGTACTGCAAAAAAAAAAAAAAAAGGAAAAAACAAAAAAGAATTTTAGCTTGAAGTGTGTAGACTCCCAGTGGAGATGAGTTGTCGGTACTGGTCGCTGACACCTGCAGGTATGACCACATGCTTTTTCCTTCAGAAAACTGCCTCCTAGCCAGGCATGGTGGTGCACACCTGTAATCCCAGCTCTTGGGAGGCTGAGACGGGAGGACCAAAGGTTCAAGGCCAACTTCAGCAACCGAGCAAGGCTCTTAGCAACTTAGCAAGATCCTGTCCCCCCCACCCCCCAAAAAAAAACATTAGGGCTAAGGATGTAGCTCGGAGGTAGAACACCCATGAGTTTAATCCTGGGCACCAAATAAGAATAAGAAAACTGCCTCCTGCTCACATGCCTGTCTCAGGACTGCAAGCTGTCTGAATGCTGTGTGAACGCTCCCCCTGAAGGACCCTGAGGAGGAGGTGTCGAGGTCTTCCAAGAGTTGACAGATGTGTGTGGCTCTAGGTCTAGACCTCCAGCCAATATATATTCCAAGTCTTCAGTGAGATAAAAAGAAAAAGAAAACATCAGCTAAAGTTCCACCTACTTGTGTGGGAAAGGCTTGATGGAAGAAGCCGATGGGAAGATGGACGCTATCGAGCAAGCCAGGGCCAGCGACTGCTCTCGGAGAGGGCTGCCCCTGAAACGTTTGGCTGCCACTCTTCAGTCCTTGACTGGTGTGATGGAGCCGAGAGTCAGAAGTACCCAAGTTTTACCTGGGAAAGCATTCAGGCTTCCGAAAGTTTGATTTCTGGGTTCATCTTTTGGCGACAAGAAAAGACTTGTTGAAGGTTTTAAGCAGAAGCAGCGGCTCTTTGAGAGAAAAGACGGTTTGAACCACGGGACCGTCTGATCTGAGGTGACGGAGAAACTGAACGTCCGCTCGCTGAGATGCCACGGGGCGGGAGCGCAACGTGGGCCCAGCAGCAGGCAGGAGGGGAGCAGGACGGACCGGCGGTTCAAACAGTCCTCACGTGGAGGAAGAGACGTCCTCAGCAAGAAGGGCGAGGTGGATGTGGTTGCTATGACCACGGAGGCCAAGCATGAGGAAGGGGAAACAGCCTGAGGAGGCTGGGCAGATGGAGGGGTGGTGACCACGAGGCCGGTTTCTGAGGCTCGGGTTTCCAGCCAAGAGGCCACAGTGGTGGCTATGGAGGGGTCGTCATGGGGGCTTCTCAACATCCTCACAGACAGGAAGTGGGTACCAGGGTAATTAACCCCAGCAGGATGGTCGATGCCAAGGTGGTGGGCGCATAGGGATGAGGTGCTGGTCACAGCAAGAGGGGGTTTGCAGGGGCCAGGAAGGAGGCTGGGAACGCAGGGGGGCAGATTTGTCACCGAGGGCGTCAGTGTGGACAGCACGTCCATCCTGGAGGCCATCAGTATGGCCATTCTGGATTTGGACAGGGAAGAGTCCATGGACGAGCCCACGGAGCCTTGCATTTCGCTAGAGCTTGAGTGATAAAAAAAACTCAGTTTCAGAATCCTGAATCCAGCATTTGTTTTGCATTAATATGCAACTCTAGCTGGCAACCAGATTCCTGCTTGGCATAGGCATTTGTAGGCTTCACTGAATTCTGTTATTGTTACTGGGTTTTAATGAACTTATGTAATGCTCTTTATTTGAGAAATATATATCTCAAATACTCAAATGCCTTTCTCTCTCTTAGAACCCAGGGACATTATACACCCAAGCTACAGTCCCGGCCTTTTTTATTTGTATTTTTTATTTTGAGACAGGATCTCACTAGGTTGCTGAGAGGCTTGCCATATTGCTGTCCTCTTCTCTCAGCCTCCAAGCCCTGGGGTTACAGGCACGTGTTAACATGCCCAGTTGACATCTATCTCTCTTTTCTATTAATTTTTTTTTCATTTAATTTTTTTTCCTTTTAAAATACGGGGCTGAGAGCTTTAGGTTAGTGCTAAGAGCACTTGCCTCGCATGCATGAGACCCTGGGTTTGATTTCCAGCACTGCAAAATATTAAAATATTAAAAGGAGCCAGGCGTGGTGGTGCACACTTGTAATCCCAGTGCTTGGGAGGCTGAGACAGGAGGGTTGCACAGGTTCGAAGCCAGCCTCAGATACTTAGTGAGGCTCTCAGCAACTTAGTGAGACCCTGTTTCCAAATAAAGTATAAAATAGGTCTGGAGTGTAGCCTGGAGGTAGAAAAGCCCCTGAGTTCCATCCCCAGTATCACACACACACACACACACACACACCAAAAAAAAAAAAAAATTTAGAAGGAGCCAGGCATGGTGGAACACACTTGTAATCTTAGTACTAGGGAGACTGAGAAAAGAGGATCACAGGTTTGTGGCCAGCCTCAGCTTTAGTGAGGGCCTCTACAATTTAGTAAGGCCCTGTTTAAAAATAAAGAATAAAAAATAGCTGGGCGTGGTGGCGTACGCTTGTAATCCCAGCATTCGGGAGGCTGAAACCGGAGGATCGCAGTTCACGGACAGCCTCAGCGGCTTAGTGAGGCCCTCCACAACTTAGTGAGACCCTGTTTCAAATAAAGAATAAAAGTAGGGCAGGGGGTGTGGCTCGGAGGTCAAATGCCCCTGGGTTCTATCCCCAGACCCATACCAAAAAAAAAAAAAAAAAAAAGAATAAAAAATAGGGCTGGGGTGTAACTTGGATGCACCTGAATTCAATCCCAAATTCTGAGAAAAATTAAAAATTAAAAGGTAAGTAAGATTCCTTTTAACTAAGCAGTAAATTCCACAGTGAGAGCATATATACATTTTTGAAGACATTACTTGAATAAGTAGATTTATTTATTTATTTATTTATTTATTTATTTATTTATTTATTTATTTATTTTGCGGTACTGGGGATGAAACCCAGGGGCATTCTACCTCTGAGCTATACCCCCAACCCTAATTCTTTCTCTTTCTTTCTTTCTTTCTTTCTTTCTTTCTTTCTTTCTTTCTTTCTTTCTTTCTTTCTTTCTTTTTCTTGTGGTACTGGGGTTCCTGGAAGCCCTTCTACCTCCGGGCTACACTCCCAGACCTATTTATATTTTTATTTGGAAACAGGGTCTCTTAAGCCAGCGAGGCTGGCTTCGAACCTGCGCGATCCTCCTGTCTCCGCCTCCCAAGTGCGGGGATTACAAGCGTGCGCCACCACGCCCAGCTGAATAAGTAGTTTTCAATATGCAGTTTTGAAAATAAGGCTTTGCCTAGACCTTTAGATTTACTTCTAGCAAACCTCTCTCCTATTAACAATTCACTGACATGTGTTTTGCTTAACGGGTTTTAATGTCTGTTTTCTAAGCATAGTTCTGCCCAGGCCTGGCTCTTTATTCAGAGCGGTTGTGTCATATTTGCTTCGTGATGGACCTGCCAGGCCAGTTTCCCAGGGATGGGCTCCTCTCTCACAGAACATTCAGTGGCCTCATTCTGTTGACGGAATGCTGTATAGTGCGCTCAACTCGGAAAACCTTGAACGCAGCCCAAATCCATAAGGGTTATAAGAGAAAACTAAGCTGGGCATGGTGGCCCACGCTTGTAATCAAGCCTAGTACTTGGGAGGCTGAGACCTGAGGAGCAGTCTCCAGGACAGCCTCAGCAAGGTAGTGCTGTCCTGGGGATGTCTGTAGTGAGACGCTCAGCAACGTAGGGAGAAATTGTTTCAAAATAAAAAAAAATGGCTGGGGGTATAGCTCAGAGGTAGAATGCCCCGAGTTCAACCCAGGTACCAAAAAAAAAAAAAAAAAAAGAAAAGAAAAAAGAAAGAAAAAAGAAAAGAAAAGAAAAAACAAAGAAAAGAAAAGAAAAAGAAAAAAAAAGAAACAAGAAAAAACAAAGAAAAGAAAAGAAAAAAGAGCCAGATGTGGTGGCTCCCAGTACTTTGGGAGGCTGAGACAGGAGGATCGCAGGTTTGAAGCCAGCCATAGCTCCTTAGTGAGGCTCTCAGCAACTTAGTGAGCTCCTGTTTCTAAATAAAATATAAAATAGGTCCCGGAGGAAGGTCCCTGGGTTTCTTCCCTAGGACCAAAATAAAAAAAGAGCAGCCGGGCGTGGTGGCGCACGCTTGTAATCCCAGAGCTTGGGAGGCTGAGACAGGAGGATCGCACAGGTTCGAAGCCAGCCTCAGCTACTGAGTGAGGCTCTCAGCAACTTAGTGAGACCCTGTTTCCAAATAAAATAGAAAATAGGTCTGGGAGTGTAGCCCGGAGGTAGAAAGCCTCTGGGTTCCATCCCCAGTAACAACAACAACAACAACAACAACCAACAACAAACCCAGGGCTCTGCATTTTTATCTGTTTATGTTATTACCACAGGGTGGCACCACTCTAGCAGGTAAACAGAAACACTACCTATCAGGACAGAAGCCTGGGAACCACCCTGGTGGAGGTGTACAGGGACTTCCCAGTTCATCAAGAGGTCGTGGAAGTTCTCCATCTGGAGAATGCAGAGGGCCTGTAGTCTCTCTGTAGGAAGGTTAGCTGAGATGAAGTGCCATGAGGAGAGCAGGCATGGTGCTAGCCCTTGCTGTTAATTTATATTGATTTATTTATATATTTATATAAACAGTTAATTGTGGTACTAGGGATTGAACCCAAGGACATTCTACCTCTCGGTTATACTCCCAGCACTTAAACGTTTTTTTTTTCTTAAATTTTGAAATAAGCCAGGTGTGGCAGTGCACACTTGTAATCCCAGTAATTGGGAGGCTGAAACAGGAGGATCACAGGTTCTCGGCCGGCCTCAGCTACTTAGTGGGGTCCTTGGCAACTTAGTGAAACTCTGTTTTAAAATAAAGAGTAAAAAATAGGATTGGGGGTGTGGCTCGGAGGTAAAATGTTCCTGGGTTCATTCCTCAGTACCACATACACACACACACACACACACACAAATGGAAACAGGCTGGGCATGATGGCATACATTTGTAATCTCAGTCAGTACTGGGAAGCTGAGGCAGGAGGATCGTATGTTCTCGGCCAGCCTCTGCAACTTAGTGAGGCCCTCCACAACTTAGACCCTGTTTCAAAAGAAGAAGAAGGAGAAGGAGAAGGAGAAGGAGAAGGAGAAGGAGAAGGAGAAGGAGAAGGAGAAGGAGAAGGAGACGGAGAAGGAGAAGGAGAAGGAGAAGAAGAAGTAGTCTGGGATGTAGCTCAGTGGTAAAGTACCTGTTTTGGAGGTGTGGTGCTCTGGGTTTGATCCTCGGTTTAAAAAAAAAGACAAAAATAAAATAAAATAAAAAATAGGGCTGGGAGGTAACTCAGAGGTAGAATGCTCCTGGGTTCCATCCCCAGTCTGTCTCTCTCTCTCTCTAACACACACACACACACACACACACACACACACACACACACATTTGAAACAGAGTCTCAATTCCTCAGGCTGGCCTCAAACCTTCCTGCCTCAGCCTCCCAAGTACTAGAATTACAGGCCTGTACTACCAAGCCCATCTGCACTTGCTATTAATTTACATGTGAGCATTCTTCAAAATACAAGTTGGTGTGGGAAGCAAGGCTCTACAAAAGCACAGTCTACAGTGGCTGTAGAGTTTGTGCTCTGGGCATCATGCCCCTAAATTAGGGTTCTTTTGAGCATGTGTGTGTGTGTGTGTGTGTGTGTGTGTGAGAGAGAGAGAGAGAGAGAGAGAGAGAGAGAGAGAGAGAGAGAGAGAGAGAGAGAGAGAGAGGTGTTTGTGTGGTGCTGGCGAACCAAGGCCTTGTACTGAATAATTGCTACTAAACACAGGATCTACCAATGAGCGACAGCCTCAGCTCTTCAAGTTATTCCTATGGGAGACATTATTCTTGAGTTTTAGCATTTTTAATGCTGCACATCTCCAGCAACTCACACTCTCTTTAAGTGTTAGGGATGTCATCATGTTCTGATGCCTAAGAGCAGATCACCCAGCTGGAAACTACAGACAGCCCTCCTGAACCATGGGTTCCACAGGCAAGGATTCTACCAGCAGTGGGCCAAAGCTATTAAAAAATAACTTGCATTTGTATAGAACATGTACAGATGTTTTCCCTTCTCAATATTCTCTAAGTGGTACAGTATAACAGTGATTCACATAGCAATTACATTGCATTAGATATTATATGTAATCTATAAATGATTAAAGTACATAGGAGGATGTGTAGGTTCTATGCAAACACTGTGCTATTTTGTATAAGAGACTTGAGCATCTTAAGATTTTGATATCTTCAAGAGGTCCTGAAACCCATCCCCCAAAGGATGCCAAGGAACAGCTCTAATTTACCCAAGAGAGCCAGCAACCAATAGACCTGGGACTTGAACATAGGTGAGCTTGCCACAAAGCCCACCTTGGTCCTGAAAGCCACGGTGCCTCTAAGCTACGGCTGTGTTCTTATCTCTGCCATCGAAAATGCACCAGGAATAGCAGGTGCCTGCAATGAGGGTGGAGAGAAGGTGTTTCTCAGAAGGAGACCATTGGCTTTCCATGCGTTATTTGAACACTGTGAAGCGTCCCTGGACAGGATGGATTTGAAGATGGAAAACAGTCACACCTTCTCTCCAGACATAATGTCACCATCGTGCCGTTTACACGGCAATGGTGCGTCAATCAGCAAATTTAATCAGTGATTCACTTGCAAGATTTCACGGTAGTGAGTCAGCAGCCCTTTCATTGCATGGAGTCAAGGAGAGGTTGGTGTGGGCAGGGCAGGAAAGTAGAAATCGTCACACCGTGCAAAGGCCGGCTGTCGAATGCTTCTGGATTCTTTAGAAAAATGCAAGATTACTTATCCATCCACTCTCTGAAGACAGTGGAAATAAAGGCATTAAATCTTGGGTGAACTACCCCTTGCTAGGTAACAGCCACCACTGTCTTATAAAATAGCACCATCCCGAAGTGTGGTTGTGTTACTGATTAAAGTAGAAATGCACTTGACTCTCCTAAGTATAGGAGACTTACACAGCGCGCTTTTCTTTTCAAAATCCCTCTACATTGGTTATTTTAATTTATCTCTGCAGTTTCCAGGCTTTGAACTAACTTATTACAGCACTCATCCACCACCACCCCCGTCCCCATAGTTAATGTTTAGTGTGTATGTATCTCCCGGTGGTTTATGACCTTCTTCGGGGCAGAGACCAGGCATCTATAAAGCCCTAGCACTTGGCAAGTTATTAGTTAGGACTTGTTGCGTTACTAACATGGCTAAGGATTGAAACCCACTGGTTGCTGTTCAAGCAAAAAGAGGGCTTTGTTTCAAAGAGCCCCAGGTGGGCGTGCGGCCACGCTGGGACGCCCAAGACCAGGCCCTCTCGCAGTTCCTCATCTCTTGGCGTCTGCCTCATTAACACCTCTGCAAACGCCTCTTTCACGGCCCCCTCGTCCGGCTGACAACCTGGCTGCCAGCGACTTGTTCAGCCCTGCACAGAAAGCCTCAGTCCCTTGTGGGTCTAAAGCGCCAGGGGCCTAGACTCTGATTGGTCCAGCCTCGGTGAGGTGTTCACCTCTAGTCCAATCATCTGTGACCAGAAAGGTGCGGTCCCACGGTGGGAACTAGGTTGTTCCTATGGAAACCGGGGAGGGGGACGTGAGGAAGGAAGGAGGCAGCCTTCCCACGAAAAAAGGGGAGAGGGGCGGGGCAGCCCGAACAATAGGGGGCCCCGTTCCAGTGTATACTGGGTGCTGTGCTCGCTTTCCCAACACACTGGGCTTTCTAACCTCAGGGATTACGTGCGTTGCTTTCCTGAAAGCTCTTCCTCCCTGGCACCCCCTTAGCTGTCTGATCCCTACTCTTTCTTAGGGTTTGCATTTGGATTCAGTTCCTCTTTAGGTCGTTCTCTACCCACATCCAGAATCCCTGTCCTGTGTTCAATTTTAGGCATTTATTTACTTATTTATTTTTGCAGTACTGGGAATGGAACCCAGGGGCATTTTCTCCCTTCGAGCTACACCCCCTGTCCTATTTCTTAGTTTTTCTTTTGAAACAGGGTCTCACTGAGTTGCAGAGGGCCTAAGTAGTAGCTGAGGCTGTTTGCAAACTGCAATTCTCCTGTCTCAGCCTCCCAAATGCTGGGATTACAAGCATGCGCTACCACACCCAGTCCCTGTGCTCAATTTAAAACCCCACGCCTAAAGAGGGCAGGGGGTTTGTGACTCCCTCTCCTCCAATCCAGTACTATGATTGAACAAATAAATAAACTAATGAGTTATTGACTACCCAGATGGACAGTTCAAAAAATCAGAGCAAACAGGATCAATGATCCGGGCGTGGCGCCACACACCTGTAACCCCAGTATTTGGTAGGCTGAGATAGGAGGGTCACAGGTTCAAGGCTAGTCTCAGCGACCTAGTGAGGCCCTCAGAAACTTAGTGAGAACCTGTTTCAAAATTTAAAAATAACGCCGGGCGTGGTGGCGCACGCTTGTAATCCCAGCATTCGGGAGGCTGAGACCTGGGGATAGCGGTTCGCGGACAGCCTCAGGTACTTAGTGAGGCCCTCTGCAACTCAGTGAGACCCGGTTTCAAAATAAAGAATAAAAAATAGGGCAGGGGGTGTAGCTCGGAGGTCAAGTGCCCCTGGGTTCCATCCCCAGACACGCAAAAAAAAAAAAAAAAAAAAAAAAAATTAAAAAATAAGCCGGGCGTGGTGGCACACGCCTATAATCCCCGCGCTTGGGAGGCAGAGACAGGAGGATAGCGCAGGTTTGAAGCCAGCCGCGAGTGCTGGCTTAGGAGACCGTCTCCAAATAAAAATATAAAATGGGTCTGGGAGTGTAACCCGGAGGTAGAAAGGCTTCCAGGAACCCCAGTACCACCACCAAAAAAAAAAAAAAAAAAAAAAAATTAAAAAAAAAATAGGGCTAGGGTGTATCTCAGAGGTAAAATAGCCCTGGGTTCAAGTTCAATCCCCCAGTACCACCATGTATACACACACACACACACACACACACACACACACACACACACGATTTATTCCCCCCATTTTCTGCTTTTCTGCTAGTCAAAGTGACTAATGAGTTGGTTATTCAGATCTTGCTCCTTCTTTTCTCTGGCAACTTCTCTTTGCTCACCTCTCCCCACCCCATGGTTACAGCATCAGAGGGCTTGGCCACCATATTGGTTATAATAATTTCCTGGCCCCAAGTCACAGCTGATAAGTTAGACTCTTGACCCAAGCTGGGCCAATTGGCTCTTTCTCCAGGAAATTTGAAATCGAGACAAAGAGAGACCAAGCAGCTGTCTGGCTTCTTTCTTGTTATCTTTCTTGTTAAGAGGGACAGGGACTGTTGCCGGGCGTGGTGGCGCACGCTTGTAATCCCCGCGCTTGGGAGGCAGAGACAGGAGGATCGCGCAGGTTCGAAGCCAGCCGCGCGCGCTGGCTTAGGAGACCCTGTTTCCAAAATGAAAATGTAAAAAATAGGTCTGGGAGTGTAGCCCGGAGGTAGAAGGGCTTCCAGGAACCCCAGTACCACCAAAAAAAAAAAAAAAAAAAGGACAGGGACACCTAGGAACTGTTGGCAACGGTGGTTTTTTTATTCCATGGACTGTGTAGAGAGAAAGGCAGGGTGCCAAATAGTAAGTAGAGAATGAACACGAAGGACTGCAAATGAAGGGGGGGGGCGCACGAGGCGCTCCAGTTTCTGCTTCTCAGTGGATCCTCAGATCCAGCTGTATCTTCAGTCCTAGTCCCCATGAGACACCCCTATACGTTTGTAATAAGTGGGTTATTTATTTGATTAAGCCCAGAGGTATTCTATATCCAAGCTGTAACCTCAGCTCTTTTTTTTTTAAATTATTTTGAAGTAGGTTCACTCTAAGTTGCTGAGGGGGGTTGTCGTGCGCAGTGACGACTCTTACACGATCTTCCTCAAGCAGTTTTATTACCCCAGGTTCTTATACAGTTCCCGTAGATCTTCTCCATCTTCTCCCCCATCACTCCACCAACCCTCTTAGCTCCTTCTCCTTCCTCCCCGCTAGGGCATGCGCGCTTTTTAACCTTCTCCTGGGCGGGCAGGTGGTAGCACGAGGCGCTGCGTCACTAATCATCCGTAAGGCGCCTGATAGGGCTCACTGCGCAGGCTCAGGGCACCGCCAGCCTTGTGAGCCTCGTGACTTGGCTGCAAGCCCAGGCGCCATTTTGAGTCCACGCTGGCAACAAGCCTGGGTGCCACCTCGGTCCTGCCGAGTGGGCCCCGACATATCTCCCTTTTTGTTTTATTAAAATAAGGCTCGGGATCGTGCCTGTCTTAGGTTGCCGACCCTCAAGGACCATTCTTACCCGTCATTGGGAGAACAATAGCATGATTGTTTCCCTGTCTTAGGTTGAAAGGTCCCGGGGACGATCTTACCCGTCACTGACTACCGATCCAGCATACTGAGCCATACATGGGGAGATAAGCCAGCTTTAAGGGCTGCCAGAGCTTGCACCAATATGCGCTGTTGTTGCAGTGTGCGTTGTTGAGTTCGCCTGATATATCCAACCATGAAACATCATGCTACCACCAGCAAGAATGCCCAGAACGCCATGCCACCCCAGTCTTTTAAAAAACCCAATGTTCCGTGTATTAAGTCCATTCATTGTTGTACTGCGGCGACTTCTACGCGGGTAGAATTAATTGCAGCGATGGACGCTCGTAGCTTAATCATGGTGTGTTCAAATTCACGGCTCCAAGTTCCTAGAAGCGTCTTGCTTAATTGACGAAACAAATTGCCTGCATGGGAGAAATTCTGATACTGCACATACGTTATACATATAGTCCAGATAATTGAGCTTACTGAGCCATGCCAGCAGCCACATGTGAGGATAGAGCATTCATAGTGGCTGCAATAACTGCCACGGCCACAGAGGCCACAATTACAGCAATAAGAGCAGAAATTCCAAAGTCTCCAAGGGTGCATAGAAGCATAGCAGAAAGTCAGAAAACAGGTATCAATAAAACAACCTAAACTATCATTAACCAAGGTAAAGGAAGAGGGAAAGTAGAAATAATTCCCCAAAGATCTTAAAGAAAACAACTCATCTCTACGGTACCGAGCAGCAGTTTCTTCCTTAGGAAACTTAACACAGAGCATATCTTCTAACATATATGCAAAAAACAAAAAACTTATTTTTTGACCCATTGTATATTTTTACAACTCTTACGTTAGGAACTAATCTTCTGACCTATCCTTTATTACTATTTACACATTAGGCGCCTTCATTTTCTATCTTAGTTTCTTTCTTCATTTTCTAAGTTTTTTTTTTTTTTTTCCAACTAACCTCAGGTGTCTTCCATCTATGGTGGCGGATTAGGAGAGGGAGGGGGAGGAGCGGAAGGTTTAGGGCGTTTCATTTTTTCTATGAATTCTAACAGAGCTTCTTCCTTCTTAGAAATCTCTTTCGCTTTCAAATTTTCTAAAATCGCTGCTTTCACTTTAGCAACCTTAGACCTTTTCGTCGCAACACCTGCAAACCTTCACAGCGCTGTCCCTCGCTTATCCGCGAGCCTCGCTTATCCGCGAGCCTTATTTACTCCTATCTTGTCGAATCAGGACCAGCCCGATTCTCTAACTTGCTTACACTAAAAAATATCCTCCTTAATGGAGCCCCCTTTGATCGGGGTAACTTGCTTACACTAAAAAATATCCTCCTTAATGGAGCCCCCTTTGATCGGGGTAACTTGCTTACACTAAAAAATATCCTCCTTAATGGAGCCCCCTTTGATCGGGGAAAATAACCCTCCGTAAACGGAGCCTCCTCCTCCCTTTTCGGAGTCAAAGGAGTACTTACCAGCCAGCTGCCCTGGACTGCCGAGGTTCTGATCAAAGACACGATCTTCCTCAAGCAGTTTTATTACCCCAGGTTCTTGTACAGTTACCAGCCAGCTGCCCTGGACTGCCGAGGTTCTGATCAAAGCGAAGGTCCCCGTACGGGCCACCACTTGTCGTGCGCAGTGACGACTCTTACACGATCTTCCTCAAGCAGTTTTATTACCCCAGGTTCTTATACAGTTCCCGTAGATCTTCTCCATCTTCTCCCCCATCACTCCACCAACCCTCTTAGCTCCTTCTCCTTCCTCCCCGCTAGGGCATGCGCGCTTTTTAACCTTCTCCTGGGCGGGCAGGTGGTAGCACGAGGCGCTGCGTCACTAATCATCCGTAAGGCGCCTGATAGGGCTCACTGCGCAGGCTCAGGGCACCGCCAGCCTTGTGAGCCTCGTGACTTGGCTGCAAGCCCAGGCGCCATTTTGAGTCCACGCTGGCAACAAGCCTGGGTGCCACCTCGGTCCTGCCGAGTGGGCCCCGACAGGGGGTCTTGCTAATTTGCCAAGGTTGGCCTTGAACCTGCGATCTTCCTGTGTAGCCTCCCAGATACTAGGATTACAGCCATGTGCCACTACATCTGTACGACAAGTGTTTTTTAAGCAGCGGTGTGTGGGAGTCTATTGGGCACGTTCAGTGACATTACCTTGGTAGCTGGAACTCAGTCATGGGCTCTGGATTTACACCACAGAAATTGGCAAAGGCTACCAACACAGGACCCTTCCATAAGAGCTGGTGTTAGGCATTCACCAGCACGCAGCTAGGTTGAAAACAGTTCCTGGGGATTTCAGCCCAGAGAGATTTTCTGATGGAAACACTGACTCCAGCTCACGTACTGAGACCCAGCAGACTCCTTGAGAGCCTTCTGTGGAATTCGTAGGAAGCTGGTGTGATCACAGTGCCTCAAGATGTCGGGAGAGAGTCCAGAACTCTGGAGGCTATGTGACGCATGAGGTGGGGACCCACTCAGACAATAACTGCCTATGGCCCTCGAGATTGAAGTCCATAGCCGGGTGTGGTGGAGCACACCTGTAATCTCAGTACACAGGAGGGTGAAACAGGAAGACAGCAGGTTCACGGCCAGCCTCAGCAACTTAGTGAGGCCTTCCACAACTTAGAGAGACCCTGTCTCAAAATAAAGAACAAAGCCAGGCATGGTGGCACACGCTTGTAATCCTCCCGTGCTTGGGAGGCTGAGACAGGAGGATCACACAGGTTCGAAGCCAGCCTCAGCTACTTAGTGAGGCTCTCAGCAACTTAGTGAGACCCTGTTTCCAAATAAAGTATAAAATAGGTCTGGGAGTATAGCCCAGGGGTAGAAAGCCTCTGGGTTCCACCCCCAGTACCACAAAAAATAAATAAAGAAATAAAGAAAGAAAGAAAGAAAGAAAGAAAGAATAAAGAATAGGACTGAGGGTATAGCTTAGAGGTAGAATGCCCCTGGGTTCAATTCCCAATACTGTAAAAATTAAAAATAGAAAGAGCTGAGGGTATAGCTGGGAGGTAGAACACCCCTGGGTTCAATCTCTAGCACACCCCCATCATAATCCCCACACACAAAGACTGAAGTCTGTGCTTCTCAGCAGCTCTGAGCATGGCCCTTGTCCTCCTGGGACCCCAGGCTCTCTCCCCAGCCTCCCCTGCTCCCCTTTCCTCCTCGTGCCCACACCCTGGCCTCCTTGGCCTCCCCAGCCTCTAACCCAGAGGCTGGATGCCATGAATTGGAGAATCTGATACAGATCCTGGCCTTTCTTCCTAGGAGGAATACACACAAGCAGGCATAGCTTCAGAGATCCGTGGACCCCGTGTCTCCTTTTTTTCTGATTCTGCATCCTTGGTGACCCACTCAAGCCCAGCACTGTCTCAGGTCTTGAGCGCTTTTAAAGTTTTGTTGTTGTTGTACTGGGAATTGACCTGCCAGGGTCAGTCTATCTCTGAACTAAACCTCTACCCCCTTTTTACTTATTCTTTTTTTTTTTTTTTTTTTTTTGGTGGTACTGGGGTTCCTGGAAGCCCTTCTTCCTCCGGGCTACACTCCCAGACCTCACTGAGACTCCCAGGTCTCACTGAGTTGCAGAGGGCCTCACCAAGTAGCTGAGGCTGTCCGTGAACTGCTGTCCTTCTATCTCAGCCTCCCGAATGCTGGGATTACAAGCATGTGCCACCACGCCCGGCTCCCAGACCTATTTTTATATTTTTATTTGGAAACAGGGTCTCTTAAACCAGCGAGGCTGGCTTCGAACCTGCGCGATCCTCCTGTCTCCGCCTCCCAAGCGCGGGGATTACAAGCGTGCACCACCACGCCCGGCTCTTTATTTTTATTTTTGAAGCAGGGTCTTGCTCAGTTGCTGAGACTGGCCTCAAATCTGCGATTCTCCTGACTCAGCCACCCAAGTACTGAGATTACAGGCATGTGCCAATGTGCCCAGCCCAGCACTTTCGAATTCATATTTAATATTTAATTTCACGTTTGGGGCTGTGCTGGGAGCTCCTGGGGGAAGCGCCTACACTGTCATATTTATGAATATGTGGATGACTGAGGGATGACGGGTGTGTCCCAAGCCCAAGTTGTAATCATGAGATCGAGGTGTGGCCACAGCCACAGCCCGGCTGTCTAAGCACAAGGGCGTGTTTTTGAGCATGGCGTTGGCTATGTGGAAGGAAGGACATGCTGATCACAGATCTGCCTGACACTCGTGGAAATGTGAAGCCGGAGTTCTGTGGCCGAGATTCCCAGTGTTCCCAGCGGGGGTGGGTCTAGGAGACTCCGGGGTCAGGGACAGCCTTAGGATGGCGGAGGCGTGGCTCTAGCATGGTGCCGGAGAAAGAGCTGGAACCTGCGGCCTCAGGGATCCGCTCACTCTGAGCCTCCGTTTTCTTACCTGCCCCACATGAATTTACTGAATCACTATTTTATTTTATTTTCTGATACTAGGGATTGAACCCAGGAGGCATTCTACCTCTGAGCTATACCCCCAGCTCTTTGTATTTTTTATTTTGAAACAAGTCCTCACTAAGTTGCTGAGGCCTTCCCACTACTGGGTATCTACCCACAAGAATGGAAAACAATTTACCAAATGAATATCTATGTTTACAGCTGCACAATTCACAATTGCCAAACTATGGAAGCGGCCAAGATTCCATCAACAGATGAATGGATTAAAACCCATGGGAGCCGGGCGTGGTGGTGCAGGCTTGTCATCCCCGCGCTTGGGAGGCAGAGAGACAGGAGGATCGCGCAGGTTGGAAGCCAGCCGCGCGCGCTGGCTTAGGAGACCCTGTTTCCAAATAAAAATGTAAAAATAGGTCTGGGAGTGTAGCCCAGAGGTAGAAGGGCTTCCAGGAACCCCAGTACCACCAAAAAAAAACCCAAAAAACAAAACAACAACAACAACAAAACCCCCAAAAAACCCCTATGAGATATGGACACAATGGAATGTTACCCAGCCATCAAGAAGAACAAAATTACATCATTTACAGGGAAATGGATGGAACTGGAGACCATCCTGCTAAGTGAGGTTAGCTAAGTTGCGGAGGCCTCAAGCCTGTGATCCCCCTGTCTCGGCTTCCCAAGTACTGGGATTATAGACGTGCACCGCCATGCCCGCCCTTTTTAAAAGTGTTTCCTCACATTTGCACAAACTGTTCTAAGTTCAAGTTCTAGTTTTTCTGCCACCCCTTGCAATCAACCTTCTTGACATTCTTTCAGTAGAGGAAGGTAATTAGAAACCAAGATTTCGATATATTACCATCGGGCAGTCACTCCTTCTAGGTCTTCTAGCAGACAGAGTTAGCAAATGTGTGTGCGTGTGTGTGTGTGTGTGTGTGCGCGCGCGCACGTGCTGTCATGTGTAGACACATATATACATCTATATTGATTTTTACATCTATCGATGCATTTTCTTTTTTTGTGTGTGTGGCACCAGAGATTGAACCCAGGGGCATTCGACCTCTGAGCTACACCCCAGCCCTGTGTTTTATTCTTTATTTTGAAAAGGCTGGCCGTGAACCCAGAGCCTCCTGTCTCAGACCCCTAAGTACTTGGATTACAAGCATGCACCACCATGCCCGGCTTACTGATACATTTTCTAAAACCTTGGATTCCAACTTCTCTGATTCCAATGTAGGACCACAGCTGGACTCCAGTCTCGCCTCCGTTTTCATAGGAAGCGCGAGTCTTTGCTCTGAAACTGAGAAACCAGATCCCAGTATCTTCCAGTGTTTCCCTGTTTTCTAAGTCCCCTGCACAAACTAATCCTTTGACCGTGAGGTCCTCCCCACAGTGTGGCCCTGCTCTGTGTACTGCCAGGTCCTCAGCCCTGACCCAGTGAAGGGGGAAGAGACCGGCTCACAGTGGCTAGAAACATCAATCCCTCTGCTCTCGCATTCTTTGAGGGAGAGCCTCACTATAGTTAGGCTCCCTTGTGGCTTGCTTCTGGGTTTAAAGGAACTGACCTCCTGGAGAAACCATTCTCACTGCATCCCTGGGCCTTGGGGAGCTGAGATTGGATGTGTCTTCTCTCTCTTTCTCTCTCTCTCTCTCTCTCTCTCTCTCTCTCTCTCTCTCTCTCTCTCTCTCTCTCTCTCTCTCTGGTGGTACTGGGGTTCCTGGAAGCCCTTCTACCTCCGGGCTACACTCCCAGACCTATTTTTACATTTTTATTTGGAAACAGGGTCTCCTAAGCCAGCGCGCGCAGCTGGCTTCAAACCTGTGCGATCCTCCTGTCTCTCTGCCTCCCAAGCGCGGGGATTACAAGCGTGCGCCACCACGCCCGGCCTATGTGTCTTCTCTTGAAGTAAAGGGTGGGATGATAGGGTATCTTCAAAGCAGAAGGCCACAGGCACAAGAGCTGGAAGCTTTTTTTTTTGGAATTCTCAATGCAGGTAGCTGATGTTTAAGAGTAGCTTAACTAGCATGCATGAGACCCTGGGTGTGATTTCCAGAACTGTAAAAAATTAAAATATTAAAAGGAGCTGGGCATGGAGGCACACACTTGTAATTTCCTCACTTGAGAGACTGAGACAGGAGGATTGCGGGTTTGAGGATATCCTCAGCAAGTAGTGAGACTTTCATCAGCCTAGCAAGAATCTGTTTGAAAATTAAAATACAAGCTGTCTGAAAATTAAAATACAAGCCAGGGATGGTGGCGCATGCTTGTAATCTCTGCACTTGGGAGACTGAGACAGGTTCAAACCAGCCTCAGCTACTTAGTGAGGCTCTCAGCAACTTAGTGAGACCCTGTTTCCAAATAAAATATAAAAATATAGGTCTGGGAGTATAGCCCAGAGGTAGAAAGCCTCTGAGTTCCACCCCCAGTACCACCAAAAAATAAAAATAAAAAATAAGGCTGGAGCCTAGCATGGTGGCACAGCATGCTTATAATCCCAACATTTGGTAGGTGGACACCGGACTGGAGGATAGTGTTCGCGGAGAGCCTCAGCTACTTAGCAAGGCCCTTTGCAACTCAGTGAGACCCTGTTTCAACCATCCCCAGACCCACAAAAATAAATACATACATACATAAATAAATAAATAAATAAATAAATATAAAAATAAATAAATAGACTAAAAAATAGGACTGGGGGTGTAGCTCGGAGGTACAATGCCCCTGACTTCCATCCCCAGTAACACACACACACACACACACAAAAAAAAAAAAGTTGTGGAGGTCCTCACTAAGTTGTTGAGGTTGGCTTCAAACCAGCATCCTGTCTCACCCTCCAAAGTACTGGGATTCCAAGCATGTACCACCACGCTCGGCTTTTAGTTGTATTATTATTATTGGTTTTTTTTTTGCAGTACTGGGATGGAACTCAAGGGCATTCTACCTCCAAGCAACACTCCCCAGACCTATTTTTTATTCTTTATTTTGAAACAGGGTCTCACTGAGTTGCAAAGGACCTCGCTAAGTAGTAGCTGAGGCTGTCCGCAGACCATGGTCCTCCTGTCTCATCCTTCCAAATGCTGGGATTACAAGTGTGCATCACCATACCTGGCTTTTAGTCATATATATATATATATATATATGATATATATGATATATATATGATATATATCATATATATATGATATATATGATATATATGATATATATATATATATATTTTTTTTTTTTGGTGGTGGTGGTACTGGGGTTCTTGGAAGCCCTTCTACTTCCGGGCTATACTCCCAGACCTATTTTATACTTTTTTATTTTTGTTTTTTGGGGTTTTTTTTTTTTGGTGGTACTGGGGATGGAACCCAGAGGCTTTCTACTTCCGGGCTATACTCCCAGACCTTTTTTTATATATTTTATTTGGAAATAGGGTCTCACTAAGTTGCTGTGAGCCTCACTGAGTAGCTGAGGCTGGCTTCGAACCTGTGCGATCCTCCCGTCTCAGCCTCCCAAGTGCTGGGATTACAAGCGTGCGCCACCATGCCTGGCTTATACTTTTTTATTTTTGGAAACAGGGTCTCTTAAGCCAGAGCGTCTGGTTTTGAACCTGCACGATCCTCCTGTCTCTGCCTCCCAAGCATGGGGATTACAAGCGTGCGCCACCACAGCCGGCTAGTCATATTTTTTATTGTTGCATTTAAAATATATTTTGAGACTGGGTGTGGTGGCACACACTTGGTAATCCTCGCGTTTGGGAGGCTGAGACAGGAGGATCACACAGCTGAGGCTGACTTCGAACTTCAGGCCCGGCTTACTGAGGCTGATCTTGAATCTGCAATCCTCCTGTATCAACGTCCCAAGTACTAGAATTACAGGTATGCGCCACTATTCCTGGCTTAAGCTCACATTGAAAGAAAGTAATACTATGTATGTAAGCACATAGGAGAAATGATAGGAAATTAACATTATTGTGACTTAATCTATATTTTCACATATAAAAATCTATATTTCCACATATAAAAGTCCTCTGACAAGCATGGTGGTGCTTGAGAGGCTGAGACAGGAGGATTCGGGTTCACAACCAACCTCAGCTGCTTAGTGAGGCCCTTCAAAACATATTGAGCCCCTGTTTCAAAATGAATAAAGCCGGGCGTGGTGGCGCACGCTTGTAATCCCAGCATTCGGGAGGCTGAGACCGGGGGATCACGGTTCGAGGACATCCTCGGCTACTTAGTGAGGCCCTCTGCAACTTAGTGAGACCCTGTTTCAAAATAAAGAAAAAATAGGGCAGGGGGTGTAGCTCGGAGGTCAAATGCCTCTGGGTTCCATCCCCAGACCTGCAAAAAATAAATAAATAAATAAATAAATAAATAAAAATAAAAATAAAAAATTTGATGGGGAGTGTAGCTCAGAGGTAAAATGTCCCTGGGTTTCATCCGCAGTATAAAAAAAAAAGTGCTCTGAGTCTGTGTGTGTCTACACCTGGAATTCTTGTAAATGCCACGTTAACTGAGATTACTGAGAGGTCGTGTGATGTGTGGATGCAAATTCCACAGAGATGTGATTTCCTAACAGTAAATGACTCTTGGTAGAGACCCATGCGGAACACAGGACAGCCTTCCCTCCACAGACGCAGTTCTTGAATTACTAAAAATACCACTTGCGCAAAGTGTGTATAAGATACTTCATGCTTGGGTGGAAAACTTGGGCTCTAGGCACACAAAATTAGAAGCGGAGTCTATCGGCTTGGAGAATGCCCAGAATGTTCACTAGGTGGCGCTGCCATTCTGAGTGACAATCAAAGCAGCAGGGAGAGGGGGGAGGGAGAGAGAGAGAGAGAGAGAGAGAGAGAGGGAGAGAGAGAGAGGAAGGTATTAAGGATTGAACCCAGGGGCATTCTATGTCCGAGCCACATCCTCCAGCCCTTTTTATTTATTTATTTATTTTCTGTTCTTGAAACAGGATCACATAGGTTGCTGAGGACCTCCGAAAGTTGCTGAGGTTAGCCTTGAACCTGGGATCCATCATGCCCAAATACGGCCCTTAATCTTATTTTTTATTTTATTTTTGTGTGGTACTGGGACTTACCTACCTCCAAGCTCTACCCCCAGACCAATTGTCTTTATTTGGAAGCAGGGTCTCACTAGGTGGCTGAAAGCCTCTCTAAATTGCTGAGGCTTTCGCAGACCTGCAATCCTCCTGTCTCAGCTTCCAAGTACTGGGATTACAGGCGTGTGCCACCATGCCCAGCTAGGGACCTAGTTTTATTTTTTTCTAATCACCTGCCACTCACTGCTTGACATTTTTTGTTTTGTGTATTGCCTGTTCCCCCAACTACAGCGTTACAGTGTGAGGTGCAGGAGGAGGGCGGGGGCTCGTTCTTTCCGGGATGCACTTCCATTTCCTAGACTGTCCTGCCACAGAGCGGGCCCTCACTCAGGAGGAGCAGAAGCCTGAGTGTCAGCCCTTAGAACTGTGTGCTGGCGTGTGCTCGGAACATCGCAAAGGAGATACACAATTTGGTCACAAGGTGACCTACATTCAGTCCCTTTTTAATCTGACTTTGTGCAGCACTGAGATTTTCCAACAGGCTGACTGCCAACATCCCTTTCTTTGCTCACATTGTATTTTAGCTAGGACTTAGAGTAAGGATCAGCGGTATTCATTAAATGCTTACCACGCGCCGGGCTCCCTGCAAGCGCTGTGGGAGAGAGCGAGCGAGATCTCAGAGATCTCACGCCATCCTCCAGCATCCCCTGCAGCCACAGGAGGGAGGGGCTCCGTAGAGAGGCCGGGGCACTCACTCACCAACAAGGAGCCCATCAGGCCATCCCCATCCTCTTCCTAGGCTTTGGGCAGAATGGTGTGCTGCGTAGACAGAGGTCTGGTTCAGGTGCCAGAAAGCCTGGATTCAAGTGCTAATAATGCCATCAGCAGCCAGGCATGGTGGCGCATGCTTGTAATCCCAGCATTCGGGAGGCTGAGACTGGAGGATTGCAGTTTGCCGACAGTCTCAGCTACTTAGGCCCTTTGCAACTCAGTGAAACCCTGTTTCAAAGTAAAGAATAAAAACATAGGGCTGGGGGTGTCACTCAAAGGTAGAATTCCCTGGGTTCCATCCCAAATACTACAAATAATAATAATAATAATAATAATAATAATAATAATAAATAATAATAATAATACCCTCAGCTTGCAGGGGGACTTTGGGCAGGCTGTCTACTCTCAGCTTCCTTGTTAATGAAGTAGTAGATTGAACTGGTTAAAAAAAACAAAAGCTAATTTGGTCCAGGGTCACACATATTCCTCTCTACCTCAAGGTAGAGAGAGAATTTAGCTCTGCCCCGGGCCAGCCCGGTGGGCCCAAGTATGGGCAGGATGGCCTGGCGAGGGCCCCGAGGGCAATATCCAGGTGGGGGGATGGAGGACATGGGGTATTGGGGCCTCGAGAGAGAAGCCTAGGGAAGGGCAGGGTGGGGAGCTGTTAGAGGCAGGTGAATTTGCTGATTTTCCCTGGGTCCTGACACTGCCTGGCATTCCTGACTCATGGTCAGGGCCCAGGATGGAGGTCACTGTCCACACGCCAGAGGCCATACTCCTCAAGTGCTTTAGATCTTAGACGTTAAGAAGGTCTGATTCCATCCTGGGGGAACCAGGGGTTGGGCGCAAAGGAGGGAAGAACTTTCTGGAGGCCAAGATATGAATGCAAAATGGATTTCCCTGATAGAGGGGAGAACTCTGGGTGAGCAGAGTTCAGTTAGGAAACTTCCAGACGCTTCAAGAAGGTCTTTAAAAGCCACGTATAAAGCAGGCATGGTGGCACATGCTTGTAATCCCAGTACTTGGGAGGCTGAGACAGGAGGATCGTAGGTTCATGGCCAGTCTCAGCTACTTAGTGAGGCCTTATGCAACTTAGTGAGACCCTGTTTCAAAATAAAGAATGAAAATATTGCTGGGAGTGTAGCACAGAGGAAAATTGCCCCTGGGTTCCATCCCCAGCACCACAAAAAAATAAAAAGAAGGAGAAGGTGGAGGAGGAGGAGGAGGAGGAGGAGGAGGAGGAGGTGGAGGAGGAGGAGGAGGTCTTTAAAGCCCTTTCTAACACCAAGATGTTGGATAAATGGTCCCAGACCCTCTTTTAACTTGAGCTTCTCTAAGGGGCATGGCCTATCTGCTTCTTAAGGCTCAGAGGTCCTTCCCTTCTCTACCCACTGGGGCTGAAAAATCCCTGAGGGAGTTTCATAGAGATAGCATGGAAGAAGCTGCTGTGATTTATTCCACAAAGCCTGCTGGGCCCAGGCCTGCCTGGATATTTCTGGCTTTCCCAAAAGTAAACAAACCTTTACCTATTAATGTAAGCAAGTGACAGCTTTACCCAACAAAATAAGCAAATTGGCTCCTCTAGCCATGCCAAGGCATACTAATCTGGCATCAGGGTCTGTGCCCCTGGTGCCCAATCAATGTGGGTAGTTCTGCTTCCAGGCAAGAGGATCAGGGACTGACTCCAGGAGCAGATAAAGGTCACATCAACAGTGAAATGGCTTCAAAAGTTGGATGGGGCTCTTCAGGGGTCAGACTGACCGAAAAAAATATAGGAGGCTCAATTACATTTGAATTTCCCATAGGTAATTTTTGTAGTGTAAGTATATCCCACAGTCCATTTGGTATATACTCATACTTAAAGTTATTCATTGTTTATCTGAGATCCAAATTTAACTGGGCCTCTTGTATTTCCATTTGCAACCTTCTGGGCTATATATAAATATGTTCAAGGACCCAGGCTGACTAGTATCTTTTTTTTTTTTTTCTGGTATTGGGGAGTGAACCCAGGGGCATTTTACCTCTGAGCTATACTCCCATCCCTGTGTGTTTGGGGGGGTACTGGGGATGGAACCCAGGAGCATTCTACCTCCAAGCTATACCTCCAGGCCTATTTTTATTTTTTATTTTGAAACAGGGTCTCACTGAGTTGCAAAGGGCCTCACTAAGTAGCTGAGGCTATCCACGAACCTGCAACCCTCCTGTCTCAGCCTCCCAAATGCTGGGATTACAAGTGTGTACCACCATGCCTGGCTTCCTCAGCCCTATTTTTATTCTTTACTTTGAAACAGGACCTCACTACGTTGCAGAGGGCCTCCCTAAGTAGCTGAAGTGAGCTGTGAACCTGCGATCCTCCCATCTCAGCCTCCCAAATACTGGAATTACAAGGGTGAACCACCATGTCCCGCTAGACTAGTGTCTTTAGAGAAACGAATACTTATTAAAAGGGAACATTGTGCCAATAATCCAGGGCTTCACTATGTGACACAGTTCACATATGAGAACTGCAGCTGAATAAGCTTCACCAGTTTAAAAGTTACCCAGGAAGCTAAAGTCACTTTCTGCCTTTGGGAAACACCTGTGAGTCAGAGTTTGGCCCTGTTATTCATGTCAGAGGAGCCATTTCTAAGGACATAATCACAGGAAAGCTTTACTGATAAAGGCACTTTTATGGCAGAGCTGTTCTTTGTCAAATTGTTTAATCCTCATAATTCCAGTGACTTAAAATATCTAGGTGTGTGTGAGGTGGCACACACCTGTAATTCCAGTACTTGGGAGGCTGATACAGGAGGATCACACAGGTCCAAAGGCAGCCTCAGCAATTTAGTGAAGCTCTCGGCAACTTCAATTAAAAAAAAAAAATCCAATTTCTTTTTTTTTCCGAGTCTGGGGTTGGAATCCAGGGCATTCGACCTCTCAGCTATACCCCCTGCCCTATATTTTATTCTTTATTTTGAAACAGGGTCTCACTAAGTCGCAGAAGGCCTCACTAAGTAGCTGAGGCTGTCTGTGAACCGCGATCCTCCTGTCTCAGCCTCCCAAATGCTGGGATTACAAGTGTGCACCACCACGCCCAGCTTGAGATTCAATTAAAAAAAAAAAAAAGACAGGAAAAAAGAAAATATATAGCCGAGAGTATAGCTGAGAGGTAGAATATCCCTGGGTTCAATCCCCAGTACCACCTTCCTCCCCCCCCCCCAAATAATTCTGGAATAACTCAGGTACTCAATATCAGGGGATTATTGAAGTGAGTTCATTACATACCTGATCACTAGGCAGAATATCAGGCAGTCATTAATGATACTAAAGCTTTGGTGACGTAGAGGATATTTAAGGTGTGAAGGAGAGAGAGGAGAAGCAGTCCATAAAGTTAAAAACATCACCTATTTATAGAAAAGACATGAGGTGGAAATAAATTTTAACTGTGATTATGTTGGCCAATTTTTTCTATCACAGTCTCTTTTCCCCAAAATCCTTTAATAAGTGCAAATCAATGTCATCATTAAAACAACAAATAAAAGCAAAACTGCAAAGTCCTCCAGAATTTTTCTTTCCAGACAGCCAGGCAGAACCCAGATCTGTCCAAGGCTGTCCCCCCTGCTGCAAAAAATAATAACCATAATAATTAAAAATAATATTTAATAAATGTCTCTTAGTTTCCAGAGCCTGCATCTGAGATCAGCTTGGATAGAAAATCAAGGAAAACATCCTAGCCAGGCATGGTGGCGCACACTTGTAATCCCAGCATTCGGGAAGCTGAGACCAGAGGATCGCGGTTCTCAGACAGCCTCATCCACTTAGTGAGACCCGGTTTCAAAATAAAGAGTAAAAAATAGGGCTGAGGGTGTAGCTCAGAGGTAGAATGCCCCTGGGTTCCATCCCTAGTATTGAAAAACAAAACAAAAACACGTGATGCCTGTCTTCGAGGGTCTTGTAGCCGCAGAGCTCTTAGACATCTGCTGATATTTTTAGCCATTCTGATTTACCTGTTCCAGGCTGTCTTCCAAGGCCCCCAGTCTTTATGGGCCCACTTGGCTGTGTACACATTTGCCTGATTTTTCCCCTAAACCGTGAGCTACTTGAGGCCGAAGACCATACGTCTTTCTCCTTGACGACACTGAGTATATAATTGGCCTAAACAGATGTTTGCTAGACAGATGCTTTGACTGTCTTAAAAACACTGAGCAAGAACTAGGATGGGGACACCTTGACCTCCTTAGTCTGCCACTTGATTTTCTTTGTCAGCTGTTTGCCTGCTGCAGGCCCGGCCCAGGCTCCGGGAGGACTGGAAGTTACTACATCTATGAGAAAGGTGAGCCCCAAGGCCCCGGCAGCCCAAGTCCTGATGCTCATTACATTTGTAATGATGGATTTCAATTCACCTACCAGAAATCTTGGGCAAGGAATTTATCATTAAACTTCCCTATAAGAGCAGTTTTATCCATATTCAAGCTTAGCATAGGGTTTTAGGGGGAAAAACAGTACTCACTGAAGTAGAGAACTTAGAGCTGGGTATGGTGGTGCAGGCTTGTAATCCCAGCATTTGGGAGGCTGAGACCAGAGGATCGCGGTTTGCAGACAGCCTCAGCTACTTAGCGACTTTGCAACTCAGTGAGACCCTGTTTCAAAATAAAGATTAAAAAATAGGGCTGAGGCTGTAGCTCGGAGGTAGAATGCCCCTGGGTTCCATCCCCAGTACCGCAAAAAAAAAAAAAAAAAAAAAAAGAAAGAAAGAAAGAAAGAAAGAAAGAAAGAAAGAAAGAAAGTAGAGGACTTATAAACAGCAGAGCCATTTAGATCAGGGCTCAGCAGACCTGTTCAGGCAGGGGCCAGATGGGAACAATCTGGGGCTTTGGGGGACCAACCCTGTCTCTGTTGCAGCTTTTCAACTTGTCCTGGCTAGAAAGAAGAGTCAGGACCCAAAGGAATGGGTGTCCCGGTTCCAACAGAACTCAATTCATGGATGCTGAAATAACTTTGTAGAATTTTCACTTGTTATATATTGTCGTTTGGATTTTGCCTCCAATAATGAAAACATAAAAACCATTCAGAGCTTAAGGGCCACAAAGACCAGTCGAGGGTTAAAGTGTTAAGGTGTGGCCTCGCTGTAGTTTGTTTTCCCCTCATTTATAACCTGGGCACTGGGGCCGGGGGCCCTGAATTTGCCTCCAGGGTGATGATTCCATTATTGTGAGCTTGAGGGGTTCCTTACCCTGTGAGCCCCTCGGTTTCCTCGGCTGTAAAACGGGAGGAGATCAATTGCAGAACATAGGGCTGTTCGCAGAACTGTGTGTTAGCTGTTCTGTTCACTAACAGAAATGTTAGTGAACTGTGCCTGTCACTGTTGGAAACTTATAACGCACATGCCATACATATGATTTTTTCTAATCGCAGAAATATCAAGTGCCTGATTATAAATGATGATTTTATATATATATATAATATATATTTATATATATATACACATATACATATATATATATATATTTTTTTTTTTTTTTGCGGTACTGAGGATAGAACCCAGGGACATTCTACCTCTGAGCTATACCCCCAGCCCTATTTTTTATTCTTTATTTTGAAACAGGGTCTCACTGAGTTGTAAAGGGCCTCACTGAGTAGCTGAAGCTGGTCGCGAACCACGATCTTCTTGTCTCAGCCTCCGGAATGCTGGGATGACAAGCGTGCGCCACCACGCCTGGCGTGATGATGATAATTTCATGATTCGTTTCCCCCCCACATAGTGGTACAGTGCAACAGTTCCCAATTCATTTGTGCCCAAACACATGAGGGAAGACTGTTTCCTTCCTTCCTTCTTCCTTCCTCCTTCCTTCCTTCCTCCTTCCTTCCTTCCTTCCTTCCTCCTTCCTTCCTCCTTCCTTCCTTCTTCCTCCCTCCCTCCCTCCCTCCTTCCTTCCTCCTTCCTTCCTTCCTTTTCTACGGTACTGGGAATTGAACATAGGGGTCTGCTACCTCTCAGCTACACTCTCAGCCCTTTAATTTTTTGTTTTGAAACAGGTCCTTTCTAGGTTGCTAAGAGTCTCCTCATGTTGCCGAGGCTGCCCTTGAATCGCGACCCTCTTGTCTTAGCCTCCCAAGTACTGGGATGGATTACAGGCGTGCACCACCCACTTCACTGTTTCTTGCACCTCATTATGTTGGTGCAGAGGCTTCTAAATTGTGTTCTTTATTTCCCTGCAAAGTGCTGCTCTTATTTATTTTGGGGGTCCCCCTCTCCCTTCAAGCCCTTCCCCGCCCTCAAAATTCCGACTCAGGGTGAGTCCCGGCCAGAGGTCGTTGTTTGCCAAAGCTCTTCAGGGATGGCAGTGTGCAGCCGCGGGACAGCTGACTCAGTGTTTTGCTCTAGTTTCTAGTACCTTGCTGACCTGCTACCTCTAGTACCAGGCCCTGCCTCAGACCCACCAGATCAGAACCTGTGGGGTGGGTTGGTTGGTTTCCATGGTGCTGAGAATCAAACTCAGGGCCTCCTGCATGCTAATCCTGCAGTCTACCACTGAGCTAGGCTGGCAGCCCCCAGAGCCCCACTTCAACAAGATCCCCAGGCGATCTGCGTACTCGTGGTGTTGAAGGCCCCTGACTGGGATGCGTGTGAGAATGCATTTCCACATACTTGTGTACCTTGGATGTGATGTTGGAGACATACTGCTGTAGACAGACTTGTGTTTAGACCCCACGGGGTGCTGGTGGAGCGCAGACATCCGAAGCCTGTGTCTTCTGAGCCGCCTGCCTCCCTTTCTCTTTCTCTCTCTCTCTCTCTCTCTCTCTCTCTCTCTCTCTCTCTCTCTCTCTCTCTTTCTCTCTCTCATTCTTTCTTTTTTTAATCTAGATTTCTTGTAAAGTGAGGTCCCAAAGCAGTGTCTGTCTGGCAGAGCCCAGAGGGTTAGACTGTGCCAGGAAAAGCAATTTGGGATCCAAGAGGCCACCAGGGGCCTCTTTCCCCATGACCCAGAGGGTGGACGTCACTGGGGCCTGTGGGGCTGGCCAGGGGTGGGCTCGAGATGGCATTTCTTAATATAGTTAGTCAATAGCTATGTTTTCTAAGTGCCACAGAGGACTAAAGGAATGCCACTAAATGTTTGGCATGGAGGGAAACCGTGGCTTTGAGAGGGACATTTCCCAGGCCTTGGAAGGGGACTAGCCCTCACAGAAGGGGACTGTCCTGGAGCCCAGCCCCCACAGCCTGGCCAGTGCCTGGTTTTTTTTCCACTTTGCCTTGGGCATGAACGGAGAGCTGGGAGCAGAGCTGGCTGGCCCGGGTGGGGCTCATCTTGCTCAGGGCGACAGACAGCGGGGCTGGCTGCTGCAGGCTTCAACCTCTGCCTGGGTTTATTGGCCGGTACAAAGGGCGGTTGCTGCCGCTAGCTCTGTTTCGAAACTCCCTTGTACCGCCTCTCTCCTCTGAGCGTTTCCTTCCTTCTTTCCCCCTGAGGTCTGGAGAAGAGGGTTCCTGCCCTTGACCTCTCTCTTTAACCAGAAGTGTGGGGAAAGCCCTGTTGGAGAAACGGCCTCCCACCCCCACGCCACCTGCCTTGCAGGTGGGCATATCGCATCAAGGCCTTCTGTTAGCAAACTGGGAAGAACATGCCTTTCTTTACGGGGTGGTTGTGGAAGCCCACAGGCCGTACATTTGAGAGTTCTCTGAAGCCAGGCATGGTTGGGCACACTTGTAATTTCAGTCCTTAGGAGGCCGAGAACAGAGGATTGCAGGTTGGAGAATGGCCTCAGCAAGCAGCCTCTCATCAACCTGTTTCAAAATAAAAATAAAAATCGGGTTGAGGGTTTAGCTCGGAGGTAGAATGCTCCTGAATTTAATCCCCAGTATCAGACACACATAAAAGAATTCTCTGAAAATCAGAATACACACAACTCAATAGCTGCATATTCTCTAAATGAATTTATTTATTTATTTATTTATTTATTTATTTATTTATTTATGCAGTACTGGGGATGGAACCCAGGAGCATTCTACCTCTGAGCTATACCCCCAGCCCTGTGTTTTATTATATTTATTTATTTATTTTTAATGGGTCTGGGGATGAAACCCAGGGGCATTTGACCTCCGAGCTACACCCCCTGCCCTATTTTTTATTTTGAGACAGGGTCTCACTAAGTGGCAGAGGGCCTCAGTAAATAGCTGAGGCTGTCCATGAACTGCGATCCTCAAGTCTTAGCCTCCCAAATGCTGGGATTAAAAATATATGCCACCACGCCCGGCTATTCTTTGTATTTTTGAGACAGGGTCTCACTAAGTTGTGGAGGGCCTCACTAAGTAGCTGAGGCTGGCCACAGACCTGTGATCCTCTTGTCTCAGAAGTACTTGGGTTACAAGTGTGTGACACCATGTCTGGCTCTAAGTGAACATCTCTTAAATGGAATGACCTCATTCCTTCCGAACCTTCAAATGGCAGCTAAAAACCTCTCCTGTTGCATTTTTATGGGGATAGAAGTCAAATTTAGTTTTTGTGACCTCTAAGGAAATCATTGATTTAGGCAAAATTATCAATTGGATTTGGGTATGGTGGTGCACACACCTGTAATCTCAGTACTTGGGAGGCTGAGACAGGAGGGTCACAGGTCTGAGACCAGCCTGAGCAACTTAGTGAGGCCCTCAGCAACTTAGTGAGACTTTGTTTCAGAATAAAAGAGAATAAAGGGTGGGGTGTAGCTCAGAGGTAGAATGCCCCTGGGTTCCATCCCCAGACCCCTACTCCACACACAAAGGTTATCAATCGGTGTTAAAAATCATTAGGAGGTCTAATGTTTTAAAGTCTGATAATGCTAATTTGGTTCTATGGAATTTATCTCTTTTTTAGTTCTGGGGTTTGAACCTAGGGGTGCTCTACCACTGAGCTACATTCCAAGTTCTTTGTACTTTTTATTCTGAGATAAGGTATCACTAAGTTGCCCAGGCTGGCCTGGAACTTGAGGTCATCCTGCCATCGCTTCCCAAGTAAGCAGGTGTGTGCTACCTTGTTTGGCTGGAAAATGTTATTTTTAAAAGATGCATACTGGAAAACAACAACAACAACAACAACAACAACAACAACAACAACCCTTTTTTGATCCACTTTCAGCTTGTTGAAGGATAAAACAATCCACACGGGTGCCCTGGAGATTTCCCTTCCTACAAACAGCCTTTCAACAGGAAATGGATGTTTTCTTGGACTTGCACTGTGCCCGGCTCCTCACTTTTTTTCCCATTTCATAACAACCACGTGTTTTCCCTTGCTAGAACTATTTTAAATTGAAAAAGTAATATGTTTGATGAAAAGATACCTTAATAGACCAACAAATAATGCAAAATAAACGGGGCTCACCCCAGGTACCTCCTTTCCCAGTTTCTTTCCCCAGAGGCCACTACTGGTATTTATTTATTTATTTATTTATTTATTTTTATTTTTATTTTTTGCGGTACTGGAGATGGAGGGGCATTCTACCTCCGAGCTACACACCCATGGCTCCCACTCCTTTTTTTTTTAATGTGAAATAGGGTTTCTCTGGATTGCTGAAGTTGACCTCATATCTTCAATTCTTTTTTTTTTTTTTTTTTGGTGGTACTGGGGTTCCTGGAAGCCCTTCTACCTCCGGGCTACACTTCCAGACCTATTTTTATATTTTTTTAAAATTTGGAAACAGGGTCTCCTAAGCCAGCGCGCGCTGCTGGCTTCGAACCTGCGCGATCCTCCTGTCCCTGCCTCCCAAGCGCGGGGATTACAAGCGTGCGCCACCACGCCCGGCTCATATCTTCAATTCTATCTCAGGCTCCCAAGTACTGGGATGACAGGCATGTACCACCAACTATCTCTGCTTTTTTTTGAAGGCTGCCACTGGCCTCTCTGTCACCAGATCCAAGGCCACCTGTCGGTCCACTCAGCTGATTGTCCCTTCCCCTGGAAAGGCTCCCTTCCCTGGACTGTGTCCTGCCGGGGTTCCCTTTCGATGTCTTCATCTCATGCAGGTTCCTCTGCTCCTCCCTGACCTATGGCCATGGCCACACCCCTCAGCCCCATCCTTGACCTTTTCTCTACCCATTGTCGCACCCCAGGTCACCTCATCCAGTCCCGTGGCTCTCAGTCACATCGCTGCACTGACAAACCCCGATTTTATCTCCGGCCTGAGTCACCGCCCTGAACTCCGGCCTCTTTGCTCCGGATGCCTGCTTGACATTTCTGCTGGCAGATGTCAAAGCCTGGTGTGTCCCACGCAGAACTGACCAGAGCCCTGCACCTTACCTCCTGCCGCCCCTTCCCCTGTGGGGGATCCTTGGCGGCTCTGTTTTCCCAGTTCTCCTGTTGGCAATCTCAGGCTCGTGTGACCTCTCTTTGGCTTGGTTACCATGTAGCACCCACCGCAAACCCCCGCTGGCTCTTCCTTCGAGCTCTTTCCACAATCCAGCACAGTCCTTCAAGGGAATGACTTGCCTTTCCTTTCTGTCAGAGACACAAGGGACTCGCCCAGGCTGAGAAGACAGGGATCAGGATCCCAAAGACCTTTCTTCCCATCTCAGTGACAGACACCGCCATCTTACCCTTTCCCAGCCCTCCACCACACCTCTCAACACCACGTACTTTAGATGGCTGGGCCGCTGCTCAGCAGGGCTTCTGCGTCATGGGACAGGATGCAGGAGCTGAGGTCCCTGGGGTCCTGCCAGGAGGTGAGCTCCTGGACACTGAATCCCAGTGGGGCAGGCCTCTTCTAGTGGGGCAGCTCAGAAGACGGGAAGGAAGAAGGGTTGGGGGAAGGGCAGGTTGTAATCAAGGGAGGGAAGCAAGCACCGGGGCTGGGCCTGGAAGATGCGGGTTGCTGTGAGCCCGAGGCTCCTCGCAACCTGTATATACTTGGCTTTCAAGGCAAGTTTTCCGCTGGCCTCAAGTCCTCTCTCAGGATCCAGAGCCCCGGTCCCCAGCCATTCAGCAAAGCAGAACAGACTGGCCTCTGTCCTTGTGTATCACATCCATGGCGTGGATCCCTTTTCCTGAGACCTCAGCCTTGCTCGCCTGTGCTCCAGAGTGATAAGTCGGGTCTCTCCCCCACGTGATCTCCCAGCGGGAACAGGAGGCAGAACTCCGGAAGCCAGAAGCGGAGATATCAGGAGAATCTAGGTGCTTTGAGACTCCAAACATCGTGAGACTATAGATGTCGAGAGAGAATCTGCATGTCTATAAAACATCGGTACCGCCGACCCACCACGTGACTCAGCGGGCTGATCAGGACTATGCGCAACTCTTCAGATGCGTGGTCCATCGGTCCCTTCCCTCATGGCCAGCTGACTCCCCAGAGGGTACCAGGGTTGGGGCCGAATAAAGCAGCGGTCTCTGATAACCCAGCTGTTTTTTTTTTTTTTTTTTTACCTCCTCCTAAACTCCCTAACTCTATTTTCAACCTAACGCAGAGCTCAGTGGCATCTCTGGGTCACTCTGAGCTCCCGGTGCCTGTGGAAGGAGTGAGGGAGCCTCAGGGAGCCTCCTGGACCATGAACACCGTGGCGTGTTCAGCTCCGCACACCAGGGCGCTCACAGCCCCTGCCTGGGCGGGGGGTTCTTCTAACAACTTCATATCTATTGTTGTCCACTCCTTTCCCCCTTAGCTCTCCTCTTTCCATTTCCTGCCTTTGCCCTGGGGGTGTCTTAGCCAGTGGTCCCCCCACCCCTCCCAGCATCCTTTCTAAGGACAGAGCTGACCCTTGACCCTGTCACTCCTCTTCTAGGCTCCCTGGGCCTAAGATGCAAAGCTCCTGCCTTGCTGGTCCTGGGGAGATGGGGCAGCCATCTCTTTTCTCCTCTGTTAAAGTATAAAGACACTTGCTTAAAGATGGCCAAGGAAGCTGGGCATGGCAGCACACATCTTTAATCTCAGTCCTTGGGAAGCTGAGATAGGAGGGTGCAGGTTCAAGGCCAGTCTCAACAATTTAGTGAGATCCTGCTTTCAAATTTAAAAAGGCTTGGGCTAGCTGGGCATGGTGGCGCACGCTTGTAATCCCAGTAGTTGGGAGGCTGAGACAGGAGGATCCGGGTTCGTGACCAGCCTCAATTACGTAGTGAGGCCCTCCCCAACTTAGTGAGACTCTTTTCAAGAAAAAAAAAAAAAAAGAATAAAAAGTAAGCTGGGCGTGGTAGCGCAGGCTTGTAATCCCTGCGTTTGGGAGGCAGAGACAGGAGGATTGCGCAGGTTTGAAGCCAGCTTTGCTGGCTTAAGAGACCCTGTTTCCAAATAAAAATATAAAAAATAGGCATCTGGGAGTGGAGCCCAGAGGTAGAAGGGTTTCCAGGAACCCCAGTACCACACAAAAATAAAATAAAATAAAATAAAATAAAATAAAATAAAAACTAGGGCTGGGGGTATAGCTTGGAGGTGGAATGCCCCTGGATTCAATCCTCAGACCCCCCCCCCCCCACACACACACACAGAGGCCTGGGCTTAGCCAGGGGAGACTGAGGTGGTAGGATCACAGGTTTGAGGCCAACCTCAACAATTGAGTAAGATCGTGTTTCAAAAAGTAATAAAATAAAAGCCTGGGGGTGCAGTTCAGAGGTAGATTTCCTCCTGCCCCTGAGGTCAATTCCCAGTGTTACACACACACACACACACACACACACACACACACACACACACAGGACTTAGGGTTTATCTCAAAGCTAGAATGCTCTTGAGTTCCACCCCCAGTACAAAAAAAGGAAGAGAGAGAGAGAGGGAGAGAGAGAGAGAGAGAGAGAGAGAGAGAGAGAGAGAGAGAGAGAAAGAGAAATACTTTATTTATTTACACTTGTGGTACTGGGGGTGGAACCCAGAGGCTTTCTACCTCTGGGCTATACTCCTAAACCTATTTTATATTTTATTTGGAAACATGGTCTCACTAAGTAGCTGAGGCTGGCTTTGAATCAGTGCGATCCTCCTGTCTCAGCCTCCCAGGGGCAGGGATTACAAGCATAAACCACCACGCCCAGCTCCGACCACTGCAACAGGGGTTTTGCAGTAGGGGAGAGACCAAACTCCACTCTGACTACCACACGGAAAAGTGGGAATTCATAGCCAGGGAGCTGCTGGGGGGCAGCGGGTGGATGGAAAGTCACTGAGTGGGCACCTCCGGCTTTGGGGATTCTGGCTAAATGGACTCGACAGGATTCTTCCTGTAGGCAGGCCGGGTGATGTTTCCTGACTCAGCAGAATTTCTACTTCAAAACAACAAACAAACAGACTAAGGGGGCCAAGGACAGCATGCAAGGTCAGGGCCAGGCAGAGAGGACTCAGAGGAGCCTGACCGGAGCCTGGCCCCGCCTGTCATCTAACAACTTGGTTCTTTCATTTCTCCCTCCTCAATCCAAGTTCTTTCTCTTCTAAGGCCAACAAAATCTTGTTTCCCAAGGCCAATTTATTTTTAATTAATTTTTTCTTTTTATTGTGGTACTGGGGATTGAACCCAGATGTCTTGAACTCTGACCTACACCTCCAGCCCTTATTTTTTGGTTTGAAACAGGGTTTCTCTAGATTGCGGAGAGTCCTGATGTTTCTGAGGCTGGTCTCAAACCTGGGGTCCTCCTGTCTCAGCTTCTCAAGTACTGGAATTACAGGTGTCTTCTCTGATACTTCGAGCCCCCCATGGGAAGCCAGTTTTCCTGCCCGGGCCAGGGGAGAGATGTCCATTTCTCCTTCTCAATCCCGGGCTCCCTGAGGGCAGAGAGGCCTGTTACTACCGCACCGGACCTTGGTGGGCAGGTGGGGGTCAGTGGATCCAGGCGCGAGGCTGATGCCCACCCGCAGGCCGCCTAGGAAAGGGTCTCCGGAGGAGGAGTCGCGGTCCCTTCCCTCCCTCCCTCCCTCCCTCCCTCCCTCCTTCCCTCCCTCCCTCCCTCTCTCCCTCCATCGGAGCGTGGGTTTGGTGGTCAACGTCCTAAGCCTGGGTCAGCTTCCCCTATAGAGGTGTCACAGGGAACCTCGGGGCTCCCCGCTGCAGTTGCCAGGCACGGCCTCGCGGGGGCTGAGCTCCATCGGGGCCCCAGGTGCTTGCGCGGAAGCGGGAGCGAGGCTCAGGGGCGCGACTCCCTCCCTCGCCCCTCCGGCCAGCGCCGCCTCGCCCGCCGCCCTCGCCCTCCACGCGCGACCCCCGACCCGCGCGCCGAGGGCGGGCGCGGCGCCTTTAAGGGGCGGCGGCGTGCTGCCCCCTGGCGGCGGCGCCGCGCACTGCGGCCGCCGGGCGCGCGGGGCCGGGGCCGGGCTGGGCGGGGGCTCGGCGGGGCGCGGCGCGTGCACCGGCCGCGGCTCCTCGGCGGCTGCGCGCGCACGCGGCCGGGGGCGGGGGCGCGGCGGGCGCGGGCTGAGCGCGGGGGCGCGGGGGCAGGCCGGCGGAGGCGGCGCGGTGCGGGCGGCGGGCCTCGGCGCCCAGCCCGCCGGCGCCCGCCCTCGCCCGCCCTCCCGGCCGCCGGGAGGAGCCGCACTCGGCCTGGGATCGCCGCCGCGCCGGGCGCCGCCGCGGACGAAGATGCAGACCTTCCTGAAAGGCAAGCGGGTGGGCTACTGGCTGAGCGAGAAGAAGATCCGGAAGCTCAATTTCCAGGCCTTCGCGGAGCTGTGCAGGTAGGCGGCGGCGGCCCAGGTGCCCGGCCGCCCGGGAGGCCCGCGCCGGGCGCACTTGGGGGCAGGCGGGCTTTGCTTCCTCGTCTCCCAGCCCGTCGGCGGGGAGGGCGCGGACTCCCCGACCACCTACTACGTGCCCCGCGGGTGCCGACGCTCAGTCCCCTCGCGGCGGAGCCCCGCGGGAGCGAGGAGCCACACTTGGCCGGCGTGTGGCGATCTGCTGTCTCATTAGAGCCTCACACGAGCCCTGCAGATTGGCGAGGGTGGTGACTCGGGGCCACGTGCCTGAGAAGGGGGACCGACCAGCCAGAGGGGTGGGGTACCCCCGGGGGCCCCACACCGGGGTGGGCCGGTGCCTAGAGGGTGCTGGGGGGATGCATGTGGGGTAGAACCGCTTTCTGCCCCCGCCCCCACCTTGCTGGAGCTTCGTGGCAAGGCTAGGGCTTCAGTAGATCTCATTCTTAGTAAATTGCCCAACTCCTGAGTCTTGAGGTATGTCTTGCTCCACAACTGTCCCCGAAACGCTGTTCATTAAATACTCTTCTCGATGAGATCCTAAGAGAATCCTGCCCCCGAAGCCTTTTTGCAAACTCCAGGTAGAAACCTTTGTTTTGCACTGACACCTCTACGTAGATAAGAATGAGCCCCGGCTTGCGTCGTCGGCGGCCCTGGTGGGTCCCCAGAAGTCTTGGAGAATAGAACAGCCGGGTTTCCTCATCCCTGTGTGTGTGGCGTGAGGGGCGGTCTGAGCTGGCACACACAGGCAGGCCTGGCAGCACCTCTGTGGTCCTCATGGCTGTCCCCCGGCTCTGCCAACCCCTGCAGGCACTTACTCCCTGCAGCTGGAGGAAATGGCTTGTGGAGGAAGCCTTGGTTGGGGTAGGTTTGGCGGCCTTCTCCCAGACAGGTTTCTCTGGGAGAAGGCCAGCTTTTCATGGCCAGCAAGACATGCACAGCGGCCCCCCGGAATCACAAGGCAGTCTGGAGGAACTTGCAGCCGGAGCTTTGAAAAACAGGGCCTGGGGCATTTAGGATATTAAGAAACATTGCACTCTAGATATACACACTTATGGAAGGGATCTGCTAGGCACTGAAGAAATTTGGAGAAGCCCCTTGGGCATTTTCTTGGAGTCCAGTTCTGATGTGTGGGCACCGGAGCCCCCCCTGCTGTCATGTAAGACTTGGGAAACCCCAGTTAATACCTTGCACCCTTTTTTTTTTACCGATCCCTGTCTGTATTAGTGTCACCCAGTGTCTGCAGCCACAGCTTAAGGCTTGTCCTCGGGCTGGCATTTTTTACCTGGTAATTAGTGGACTCGCAAAAGAGTCCTAGCCGAGACTCAGGGCTCGGGCCTCATGCCTGGCCTGGTGACTTGCCCATCTGTGGCTCTCCCTGCTTTTAGGGGGTTTGGGGGGCAGGGACCCAGGGCATCCACGGTGTGAGCTGTTCTAGGGGAAATTAGGAATAGAACATTTGTTTTTCTGGAAGGGCTGCTGAGTTCAAGGTCTAGTTGTCTTCCTCTGTCCAAATACTGGTCTCAAAGAGAAGGCTGAAAGCCTCCGGGCCATTCTAGAACCCCAGGAAGCTCACTTGGTGAGATGTCTTAAGAAGGAAAAGAAAACACCAGAAAGAGTTTTTCAGTTTCTTCTGTATCACTTTCAAAGCAGTGCCCCCTGGTGGCCACATTTCTATAGTGGCTGCAAAATCGAGATGTGGCTTTGCCGCGTTTTGTTTGGCGTGAATGCCCGGGGGTGCTGGTCCACGAGACAATGTGGATGGCTGTCGGTTGTGTTTTCAGCATTCAGAATCTGGGGTGCAACACTCCTGTATTGGTGGGTGATGAGTTCTCTGTGAATTCCCTAGTGAAGAGTCTGGGGGCGGGGGAGATGGCAGGCTGCCCTGAGTATTTGGGACAGTGCCAGTGCTCGGGATGACTGCTGGATGGGCTATTTAGTTGGATATCAGGCCCTGTAAAGATCTCAGCTAGAGGGGATGAGATCGTCTTGTCCGGCCCTTGTTTTGGAGATAGGGAAATAAATGGGCACAAGAGGCTGTTGTTCTTTTCCTGTGACTTCTGCCTTGAGTCTAACCTGGCATCCTTGAGACCCGCTCAGCGAGCAGGACCTTTCTCTCTGGGCACATCCAACAGAAGGATGCGCCCTTGTTATCTTCCTGGGGATCCAGCTGCTGCCGTCTTGTCTCCACGGTCTTTGCTTACAAGACTCTCAGCAAGTGTAATGGCCTATTCTCCCAGGGTCATTGCCCATCGCCGGCATCAGTAGGTGGTTTGAGACGTCCCAGGGAGTTCCCTGCTTACCTTAGGCAGATACCAGGGCCAGCCCTCTCCCCCGTTGCCCTGATAGGATGGGGCTCTAGGCAGCCGGCAGATGGGCCTTTGAATCACTTGTGTTCAGTGGTACTGTTTGTTCCTGTTCCTCCTCTCTCAACCAGGACATGAGGACATGGGTCGGGTTGAATTCATTTACCCTTCTTACCTGCCTGCCTGTTCTCTAACTTCCTGTCCCGTTTTTGTGGCTTTTTCAAGGTGCCTGGAAGAGGCCCAGCGGGGAGCGGAAGGCTCACGCTGGAAGTGCGGGTGGTTTTAAGGAGCCCTGTGTTTGCTCGGCCCTCTGCAGTGCCCTGCTGGGGAATGCTGGTTGGCCTGGCTTCCCTCCACCTCTCCGCCAGCTCCTTTTTTCCTTCCCACTCTTTTTCTGCAGCTGGAAGCTGCAGGAGGTTGTGAGAGAGGCACGTAGCTTCATGAGGCCCTTTGGTATAAAGCGTGGGCGAATGTCGTCTGTCTTTACTATAATTATAGCTGATTTGTAACGAGGTGCTTCTAGGTATCTGTTTCTGGCAGCTGCCAGGGATGGAACGATGGGGAAACCGAGGTCCAGAAAGGGTTAAGGGACTTGCACGTCCAGTTGTTGGGCTTCCCTGAGCCCAGGCCCAAGGCTTCCCCACCTGAGAATGCAGCCTCCTGGTGTATTAAGCGTCTCCTCCTTGCCAGCCAGGGCCGGGACTTCCTGGAGGCTCCAGAAGCCGGAGGACGACCGTGAGGTTCTTGCCCTTGAGAAACTTGGGTTCCAACTGGGCCGACTCGCTTGCGGGAAATGTGCCTGTAGAGCTATCTCAGCAAACATCACCATGGTGTCCTTTCCTACTGGGGACCTGTGTGCACAGTTCCCCGAAGGGCCCGAGAAGCTCGGTGACGCTCACATTTACTGAGTGCTTTCTGGAGGTCCGGCCAGGTGTTAAGCCAGGGGATGGCGTGCAGCGGGGGAGCCCCTGCCCTCAAACCTCTGGGAGCTTGGTAGCAACAATAAACTGGCCCTGGAGGCACGCAGGGAAAGTAGGGTGCCGCTGAGCTTGTCCATTCCTCCGGGGCTCTCTATTTCTTCTTACCCCCTGCCCAGGGCCTCACACATGCGAGGCCCTGGTTCTACCACTAAGGTATACCCCCAGCCCCATTTTTTTTTTTAAATCGGGCCTTCTTGAGGTTGCTTTCTGCGGGGCTGGCATAGCATTCTGGGCTGGAACTCTTCCAGGAGATTCTGCAGGGGAGGAAAGGAGGATCTTTTCCAGGATTAAGCGATGCCAGTCTGACTGTTGGTATTTTTCTATTTCTTTTTTTTTTTTTTTTTTTTTTTTTTTTTGGTACTGGGGATGGAATCCAGGGGCATTCTACCTCCAAGCTATACCCCTAACCCTATTTTTTATTCTTTATTTTGAAATAGGGTCTCACTGACTTGTGAAGGGCCTCATTAAGTAGCTGAGGCTGTCCGTAAACCCAGATCCTCTTGTGTCAGCCTCCCAAATGCTGGGATTACAAGCCACCACACCCGGCCTTTTCTGATTGTTTTAATGTTGGATTTGCCACCATTTTGAGGGTGCAGAGCTGCTAGGAGGCCCTGGCTTAGATTTCCTTTCCAGTGTTATACAAAGGGAATATAATACAACGGAGCCTTGCAAATTTCTACTTCTATCCCTTTCTACCAGGGAGTGGCTCGGACCTGAGGTGAGAACGAACGTCCATCTGGACACAGGTTGTTTTTGATGATACTACTGAGGTTTCAGGCCTGGATCCGCTACCTACCACCCCTGTGGTGCCCACTTGGTTACTGGGTCTGCAGTTTGTGTAGCTGGGAGCCCTGAGGTCTGTCCATCTTGCTGGGGGATGGGGCTTGTGGATTGGAGCCTCAGCCAACGAAGGCCCACCCTGCCTGGCGGCTCTCTTTTCCTCTAACACGTGACCTGTCTGCATCTTACCCCCTCACTCCGGGCTGTTCAGGTCCTCCCTCACCTGTTGTACAGGTGGGAAAGTTGAGAAAATTATACGACTCCAAAGTGATGCTCCCAAATTTTTAAGCTTGGAGATTGAAAAGAATTTGTGCTGGGTTTCCTGAGAATGCCCTCCTCGTTAGTAATCGCTTTACTATCACTGGCTGCCATTTCTTGCTTTCTCTTTCCTTTTGAGTACTTAACACATGCATCTGTTTAAATAAAGATTTCAAGGGCTCAGAGGACACAGTGAGAAATCAGAGAAATCAGCTCATCCCCTTCTTGGTCTTGAGTTCCAGCTGCCCAGGGGACCGCTGCTGGCAGGCTGTGCACAGAGACCGGTGTGCCAGCATGGGTGCTCGCGGGTGCTGGCTGCTCCGTCCACAGAGTGCGCCTGGGTGTTGTGTGGGACGGCGCGTCTTGGAGAGATTCCACATAGTTTCTTCTTTTGGACAGAGTGTAGAACTGCTGCCGCGGGTGTGTATTTATTCACTCACCTGTTTTATGGCAGCATGGCCCCTCTCTGAGAGGATGGGGCGCTTTTTACTGCTTGGGCTTCTGTGGGTGTGGACGGCTTGGCCCTGAGCCCTCTGCTCCCTTGGCTGGCCACACTGCTAGATGGATGTGTGCTGGGTCCAAGGGCCCGGGCGCCGTCCTTCTTCATCCAGCTTCTGAAATTGCTTGCAGGAAGATGGGCCCAGATTTCACTATTGTAGTCCCAGTGACAGGGAGTGGGGGCCCGTTACCCACACCCGCCCCAGCACGGTGTGTGGACAGATATGGGGTGAGAAATGGTATTCTGGATTCATATTTCTCTTACACTAATGGGATGGGGGAGTTCGTGAGGCTGAGGATGACCAGGGTTAGGCAGGCAGCAGGTGGAGCTGGGCTCACCGGCATGGCAGGCTGGGTGCCTGCTCCTAACCACTGGACCATCCTGCCGCCATGGCTGTGTGTGTGTGTGTGTGTGTGTGTGTGTGTGTGTGTGTGTGTGTGTGTGTGTTACTGGGGTTCTGGAAGCCCTTTTACTTCTGGGCTACACTCCTAGACCTATTTTATATTATTTTTATTTGGAAACAGGGTCTCTTAAGCCAGTGCGGCTGGCTTTGAACCTGCGCGATGCTTCTGTGTCTGCCTCCCAAATGCAGGGATTACAAGCGTGCGCCACCATGCCCGACCTGCCATGACTTTTTTTCTCCCCTGTTGTTTAGCAGGTTTGAGGCATTCAGTAAAATCCTAGTGGCATGCCTTGTGAGTGCAGTCCCTGAACAGCTGGATGTAAGTAGGGTTTGTGTTCAGGTGGTAAACAAGCTTCTGAGGGGATGCATGGAACCTCCTTTATTATTATTATTATTATTATTAATTATTATTATTATTATTATTTTTGTTGTACTGGGGTTCCTGGAAGCCCTCAGACCTCCAGGCTACAGTCCCAGACCTATTTTATTTTATTTTTATTTATTTATTTATTTTTGGTGGTACTGGGGTTCCTGGAAGCCCTTCTACCTCCGAGCTACACTCCCAAACCTATTTTTACATTTTTATTTGGAAACAGGGTCTCCTAAGCCAGCTCACGTGGCTGGCTTCGAACCTGCGCGATCCTCCTGTCTCTGCCTCCCAAGCGCGGGGATGACAAGCGTGCGCCACCACGCCCGGCCCAGACCTATTTTATATTTTTGAAACAGGGTCTCTTAAGCCAGCGTGGCTGGCTTCGAACCTGCGCAATCCTCCTGGTCTGCCTCCCAAGCACAGGGATTACAAGCGTGCGCCACCACGCCTGGCGGAACCTCCTTTAAAAAGATAATACACGCCTGGCATGGTGGCGCATGCTTGTAATCCCAGCATTTTGGAGGCTGACTGGAGGATTGCGGTTCAAGAACAGCCTCAGCTACTTAGTGAGGCCCTCTGTAACTTAGTGAGACCAAAATAAAGAATAAAAAAAATAGGGCAGGGGGTTTAGCTTGGAAGTAGAATGCCCCTAGGTTCCATCCCCCAGACCCGAAAAAAAGAAAAGAAAAGATAATACTCATAGCTGGGTGTGGTGATGCATGCTTGTAATTCCAGGGCTTGGGTGGCTGAGGCAGGAGGATTGCAGATTGGAGGCCAGCCTCAGCAACTTAGTGAGACCCTGTTTCAGAACTTAAGAAAAATAAATAAATAAAGGGTCTGGGGTTATAGCTTGGAGGTAGAATGCTTCTGGATTCAATCCTTAGTACCCAAAACAAAACAACAAAAGCTCTCAAAACCGAAAAAAGAAGCAATGCTCACTTTAGAAAGCAGATCACTGTTCCAGGCCGTGCGCCTTCTTCCCTCCGAGGCTCAGCCTCTGCCTGGAATGACTTCTCGCTGTGTGACAGGCTGGCCGGGGCTTCGCAGAGGGACCCCCAGGCCCTGCAGGCCGAAGTGGCTGGCCCAAGGCCCCACAGAGGGATGTGGCGGGGGATTCCCCTGCTCAGAGACCAGCGCTGGCCGGGCCTCCTTGTGCAGAGGCCCTTCCCCTGGCGTTGCCACAGGGTGCATATTGGAGCGGGCCAGGCCGTTCCCATTGGGCTGTTTAAATCTTGTCTGGGGCTTTGTCTGGCCTGCTGCAGGCCTCCAGAAAGCAGCCTTTGTGGCCCGCGTCTCCCCAGCAGGGCCTCCCGGGCTGCCTTCTGCAGACCAGTCGTAGTGCCAGGCTGAGGATGGCCACGGCCCTTGGGAGCTGCCCTGCCTGCTTCTAGGGTTCGGCGGGGTGGATCTGTCACTGGCTGTGGAGGTTTGAGAATCACTCCCAGGACTCTTGGCATGAGAGCCCATGAGTGCTGGGTGCCTGCCCTGTTAACTGCTCAGGGTGTTTCCGGGGGCCTGCTGACAGAACTTGCCTGAAGGACTCTGTTAAGCCGCCACCTGCCCCTGGAGGGCGAGTGAGGACGCACCGGGCCAGGGTCCTCCCAGGAGGCCCAAGTGGCCTTCTGGAAGTGTCCTGTATTTTTTTCCTCTTTCACTCGACCAAGTCTTCAGTGATGCTTAGGCACCCCCAGAGGCTGGCCTTGTTTTCCTCTCTCTGACTTGCTCATTGTCTTGTGTAGTATCTGTCTTCCTTTAAAAATGTGAGTTCTAGCTGGGCATGGTGGTGCATGCCTGTAATCCTAGTATTTGGGAGGCAGAGACTGGAGAATGCAGGTTTGAGGCTACTTTAGCAACTTGGTGAGACTCTCCGCAACTTAGTAACACCCTGATCCCAAATCAAAACTAAAACAGGGCTGGAGGTAGAGCTCGGAGATAGAACGCCCACAGGGTCAACCCCCAGTACCACAGAAACAAAACAGAGCGAAACAAAACCCCAAAACTGAGTTCCGTGAGGGCAGAGGCCTGGGCAGTGTTACTGCTGAAACCCCGGTGTCTGCACGGTGCCTCTGGGAGCTCAGAAGGGCTCCTTAGGGGATCAGTGTACTGCCTGGCGTTTTAGAGTCCTTTTCTATGTCCCTGTGGCTCAGCCAGAACCACTTGTGGCTGGAGAGTCCTGGGCAGGAGGAAAGCCCTGGGTGGGGCGGGGAGGAGGAAGGGAGTGGTTTCTGGGCAGGGGGGAGCTGTCAGCCGTGAGCTCTTGGCTCAGTAAATCCTGAGCCTTTGAGTCAGCGCCGGGCTGGGTGCTGCTGGGCTGGGTGCTGCTGGGCTGGGTGCTGGTCCTCGCCCCCCTGCAGCGGGGGAAAGGGAGGCAAAGCCGGGCTGCTTGGATGCGTCTAAGGCACTGCAGGGGTGTAGAGCCAGGAAGCCTGCACACCATGTGGGGTGGCTGCAGGCGCTTCATCTGTGGTCGGAGGAGGCCTTTCTGAGGAGGTGGTCGGGATGGAGAGGGGCTGAGGGTGAAAGACCCACAGGGTGAGCCGTGTCCACTGTCTAGTGACCACATAGCCTGGAGGCGGCGGTGGTGACTCCTGAATTCAACTCTGCAGGCCAGTGGCCCCGTTTGGCAGCGTGTCCATCCAGCCTGCCCTCTTATCATGTCAGGGAGTCCCTGCGGCCTTCCTCCCACCCAAGGGAGCTGTAGCTGTGTTCTGGGGACTGAGGACAGGAGTTTGCACCCCCTCTGGCTGCTGGATATAGGAAATCAGCAGCCCAGAAGCTCTTCCTACCTTGCCCAGAGCCCAGTGTAGGCCTCAGGTGCTCCAGGGGCGGGTGGAAGCCCCCGCTGGTGCTTGCGCTCAATGCAGTCATTAGCCACGGACCTGCAGTGCTTGCCCATTGGAAGGTACCAGAGAGATGCATAGGTCCTCACGTCCAGGCCTCCTCGGAAGATGGAGGCTCTCCAGGGAAGGCGGCTCCGGATCTCCTTGTTTCTTCTGGGAAACTCAAACTGTCATGTCCTAAGTGTGTTACTCAGCTGCAACCCAAAGCTGTCAGGCTCGGGGAGCTCTGCAGTTAAGGCCGAGCCGAGGGTCTCTGTGCTGCAGGCTTCTTAGGACTGGCTCTCCAGGAGGGGGTGTCGGAGCAAAGGTCCCGGGGCAGGTCCTCTGTTCTGAGAACCCCGGGCTGTGGGATGTTAATCCCTGGGTCTCAGTGGCCTGTGCTCCTTCCTGCTGGGAGATCCGAGAAGGAGCCGCATCTGGCAGGCGGCTGCGGCCCTGCTAGTTGTGGACAATCCCTGCTGCCCCCTCCTCTCGAGCTTCCTTGCCTTGATCGAGCTGCTGTTTGCTCTGGACTGTATTGATGAGGCTTGTAAGGAGCTAGATTTGCACAGAACTTGGGGACCAGCCCGGCCAGGTTTGACACCGATGATCAGGGCCCAGCTGGGAGAGGCCATAACACAGCCCCGTGTTTTCCTCTGCAGTTTATGCTGTAAACCCATCGACTCCTCAGTTTGCTGGCTGCCTGGGGAGCACCCAGCCCCCCACGGGGCCTGTTCAGGGGACCGCTGTGCCTCAGAGGGGCTCTTTACTTCCCTTTGCTCCCGTGGCATCTCAGAGAATAGAGAACCTTCCGCAGGCCAGACACGGCTGTAGATGGGACACGTACTGTCCAGGCGGGCAGCGTGTGTCCATTTGCTGGATGAGAACTCAGGTTCAGGGAGGGGTGGAGGGACCTGCTGAGGGGTTGGAGCTGGGGTTTATCTCCAGGCTCTTGACTTCTGAAACTGCTCTTTCTGCCCTGCCAGGTTGCCTTCATATCCAGCCACCATGGGCTCAGGGCTCAGCTTCAGAAGAAAAGCATGGGGTTCTTTTCTGAGCATCTTCTGCGGGTACTTGGGCCCAGAGGGGTGGTGGGTGGTCCAGATGGCAGTGAACTCAGAGCTCAAGATGTCGCCAGCTGGCTGCAGATGGCTGGGCAAGTGATCCCACCCCCTCTGCCCACCCTCAGCCTCTGCTCCTCTGTCTAGGAAGTAGGCGTGGGATCCCTGGGCAGAGAGTGAGGCAGGTGCTTGGTATATGACCATCCCCTGGCCTCTTCCCTTCCCAGGGTTAGGGTATCTCTGGTGGAGCCCCAGCCATAGGCAGACAGGTAGCGCCCCTGCAGTCTTTTCCTGGGGGGTGTCCCGCAGTGCCAGTGACCAGCTCACTGCTCCCCGGGGTCTGAGCGGTGGCAGGGGTGCCGGGAGGATACTCAGGCAGTTTTGCTTTCGTTTCTGCCTCACACCCTGTTTCCAGTTAGCAGCCACGGCTGGGCCATGGAGGTGGAGACCTATCGGTTCCTACCCTGGGGCGCTTGTCCTAGTGTGGGTTCCTAGGTCTCCTCCTGCTGGGAAGAACCTGGGATGGGCCTGGGAGCTTCCTCTTAGAAAGCACCCCATCCTGGGTGTGGTGTAATATTTATACTTGAGAAGCTGAGACAGGATCCAGGTTCCAGGCCAATGCAAGGTAACTTAGTGAGAGCCTGTTTTAAAATAAAAGATTTAAAATGCTGGGGATGTGTAGCCATGAGGTAGAATTTCCCTGGGTTCAGTTCCTAGTACTCACCCACACAATACTAATTAGAAGCACCTAATTCTTGCCATGCATGGTGGCACACACTTGCCATCCCAGTGCTTGAGAGGCTGAGATAGGGGCTTGAAGGTTTGTGGCCAGTCTCAGCAACGTAGTGAGGCCCTCTGTGACTTAGTAAGACCATGTTTTCAAGTGAAGTAATAAAACAGGGCTGGGGGTGTAGCTCAAAGGTAGATGCACCTGGGTTCTATACCCAGAGCTGTGCTAGCACGTACATGCGTGCATGCGCGCGCGCACACACACACACACACACACACACACACACAGCACCCCATTCATTCCTTCACATGCTCACACAATGGTCATTTACAGAGCACCAACTGCATGCCGGGAACTCCTGGCTTCCGGGACTGTGTAGGGTGGTTGTTCAGCCACACTGTGCCTGGCTGGCACCTCTCAGGACTCCAGGCACACAGATTCTTTATGAGGCCTAAAGAGATGTAGGCCTGTTGGTTTCTCTCTGGGCAGAATTTCCTCTTTGCCTTGCACCCCCACCTGTGATACAGAAGTGAAAATGGGGCTCTGGAGCCCTCTGCAGTCAGCCCCAATGCATGGAGCTAGCAGGTGCAGCTTGGATTTGAGCCCGGCCTCACTGACACCAAAGCTCACTTAAAGATTTTATTAAACTCCTAATTTGTTATGGGACCCTTGCAGAGAAAAGGAATGCTGGCCATCCCATCAGGCCTGTTGCTGCCTCCTCCGGGGCAGGCCAGGGCGGTGGCCCTGGGGTCTCGTGTGAAGGAGTCTGCTTCCTACACCCTTTTCCTCACCTCGACCTGGTGCAGCTCAGTGGTGGCCTGTGCTCAAGGAGATTGGGGTGCCCCATGGCCTTGACGCTTTGGGGAGGGCTGGAGCTGCGGGCTAGGGTGGGAGGTCCCGGGCTAGGGTGGGAGGTCCTGGCCACACTTTGGGCCTTCGTACATTGGGAGGGTCCCTGTGGGCGAGGAATGGGCTTCCACACGTGGGGGAGCTGGGGGAGCTGACTGGGGCTCTGTGTGTGGAGGGGCTGGGGATCTTGCTCCAGGAAATTTGAGACCGCAGAGTTGGCCCTGAGCTCTGTGATTTAATTGGTGCAGGGACAGTTAGGTAGCCCAGGAAAACCACAGCGCCACCCCTTTGTTTTTGTACTAGGGTTTGAACCCAGGGGTATTCTACCTCTAACCTATACCCTCAGCCCTTTTTATTTTTTTCTTTTGAAAAAGTCTTGCTAAGTTACTGAGGCTGGCTTTGAACGTGCGATCCTCCTGTCTCGGCCTCCCAAGTCCTGGGATCACAAGCGTGTGCCACTGTGCCCGGCTGCATGTAGCCTTTTAGGGCTCTCAGTCCATATGTGGAAACCGAGGCTCAGGGAGGGTGGGTGAAGGTGACTTTCCTGGGGTTTTCTTGCAGCTCCTTCCCGGCTGTGGGGCTTGAACACCAGTCCGAGTGACTCCAAGGCTCGTACTCTTGACCCTCGCTGCTTCTGTGTCTTTTTGTAAACAAAGGCAGAGGTGGCTCCCCTCCGTCTGAGCTCCTCTCAGCTCCCTACCCTTGGTCCCCTTAGCTATTCACCTTTCTCTCTTTTCAACTTCAGCTGGAGGGCTGCTCCAGCGCCGGGGCCCTCCTCACTCAGGTGCGGGCTGGCGGTGGGTCTGCCCGGTGCCCTGCCAACAGCGTGGCCTCGGGCCCGTTGTGCCGAGCGTGGGCTGCCCTGTCTGTGAAGTGTGCTGCTGCTCCAGGTGGGTCCTGCCCACCCTGCCCACCAAGCTCCTTCCTTGAAATGCTCTCAGCTCGTGTGGACGAGCCCCGTGTCCCACTCCTCTGCCTAACTGCCACTCAGGTCCCTTCCTGGGGGCCACCTTGGAACCTGGGAACCTTTTCTGCTGAGGCTAGAGACCTGGAAGTTTTGGACGCTTGACCTCACAAGCTCTTCAAGGTCAGGGGCAGGTAATTGGAGGCCGCAAGGCTGCGTTCTGGCTGTGGCTCTGGGCCAAGCAACTTAGCCTCTCTGAGCCCTTAGTTCCTTCATCTTCAATGAGGATTGCAACGCCAAAGTGCCGGGATGCTTCTGCAGACTGGGTGAGCTAGGCCAGCAGTGGCCACCTGGAAGAGGCGCGGCAAGTAGTAATTTGGAATCAGCTAATTTAAGGTTGATGGAGTTGTTTACTAGGAGTTTATGTTTGAGCATCCCTTGTGCCTGGGAGAAAGATGCAGCAAGAGAGGAAGAAGCCTCGGGAGGCTTCTGCGGGAGGCTTGTGTGCTGGAGTCTATGTTGGGGGGCATAGCGTGGGTCTCGCTCGCCGGGGGATGTGAACCCTGACTCAGCCTCTTCACGGCACAGCTGACCTTTCTCTGGGGCTTCTTTTCCTCCTGGGCAAGGCTTGTCCTTGTACCTATGCATGGGGGGGGCACCTTGGGACACACAGGCCTTCCTCCTCTTCCTGCAGGCCAGAGGCAGAGGCCAGGTCTGCAAGGAATTGGGGGCGGGGAGCGGGGAGGCCCGCTCCTCACTATCGAAGTCACAGGAGTGATGGCAGAGAAGCCCAGCTCTGTGGGGTGAGGTGCAGAGATGCCTAATCTTCAGTGGACTGATTTTCTAAAACCTTCAGGCCTGAGGGGTCCTTGCAGATGAGGACTTGCAGCTCAGAGCGGCTGGTCCTGCAGGTCCAGGCATAGGACAGCTTTGCCCAGCAGCTCTGGGGCCCTCAAGGGCACTTTGTCTTTAGGGGACCCGAGGATTGTGAGGCCAGGGCCTGTTCTGGGCAGTTGCTGGTGGCCCCGATCCCTGGCTGGAGTGAGCTGTTTTTTGTCAGTGGGCCTAGGTGCTCCCACCCCACTCGCCCAGTGGTCTTTCCTTTAGGCTGCTGGGAATCCTTGGTATTTGGGATGTTGTCCCAGGAAGAGTGGGGGAGTAGGTGGGCGTCCCCCTTCTCAGGACAGCCGTTTGGGATATGTCCAGGCCTGTGGGTGCCTCTGCCTCAGCAGTGGGCTGGGATTGCCCCAAGAGTAAGACTCATGGCCTGGGCCACGTGCCTGCCCACCTCTCCGTTTGCCAGCAGATGTGGTGAGTTGCTGGGGCGAGGTTAATGGTCTAAGCAGCAAGTCGATCATGTGGCTGATTCCTGCTAGCCATGAGACGTATGGCTTCTGACAGAAACCTTCGTGCTGCCTAGATCTTGTGGTCCAGGAGGCTCCTGTATTGGTTCCCATAGTGTAAAATGCATGGAGAGTTGTGGCTTCAGGTACAGGTTGAGTCCGAGGCGCAGGCGCAGGTGCTGCTCCTTAGGACCCGAGGTCTGCCTGCTTTCCTGGTTTGTCCACATTGGCTTCGTTCTCAGGCCCGTGCGGTGCAAGGCTGGTATTCACAGCTGACCTTCACTCTGAGCCAGGCCCTGTGCTGAGTTCCTGAGCACTGGTATGATCTGTGTTACAGCCCTGCGAGGTGGTTTTCAGTACCCCAGTCAGCTTGCAGACAGCAGAGCTGAGGTTCAGGGCTGGGCTGGCTGGCTGGTTCTGGGCCTCTCTCCCCCAAGCCCCAGCTGCACGGTACCTGAATTCATTCATCTTGAGCCATGCATGCACCTGTCTCTGAACCCGTCTCTGGGTCCAGGGACTGCCACGTGCCCTATTCCATGGGATGGGTAAGGTGGCCCCCCAAAAGGAAGCCGGGGAATCTTCCTGGAGGCAGTGGGGTAGATGTGGCAGCCAGGGGGAGGAGGAGGGGCTCCCTGGTTCTGGGCCCCATTTTCTGGTGGGGTGTTTGGGGGTACTGCTCTCCATCAGCTTCCAGCTTTGGAGGGGATTGTGAAGACCTAGGTAGGGCCTGAGGCCTCACCCACCTGGTCCAGGGCCAGGATGCTGTTCCCAGGAGGGAAGTGCTAAAGGCAGGACTCCCAGCTTTGTCTTTCAAATAAACCTGATTCTGGTTTCAAATAAACCTGATTCCTGGCCGTGGTCTGGCACAGGTAGGTTCTGAGGGTCCTGGGCCCAGAGGCCAGGTGGGTAGGCATCGTGGAGAAAGTGCTGACCTGCCTTGGTGGTGAATCTTACAGGGCCTGGGGAGAGGCTGCCCTGGAGCCCAGGGTGACGGACGATGTTGGCCCTGCCACCAAAACATTGGTGTTTTGACACGTAAGTGTTTCGCAGTGAAACAGTCTTGTATTATGTAAACACAGTTTCCGCTGGGCCCTGTCTGGTTCTGGGAGAGTTGAGGTGTCTTTCTGCCAGGATCCCGAAGGCTCCTGTGAGCCTGGAACAGCTGTGGTCAGTCCACTGGGGAGGCTGTGGAGCTGGAGGGAACTTTAGTCCAGGGAGGGCCACTGACCTGTCCAGACTGGGCTCCAGCCATGTGCTAAGCCAGACCCCAGCCCCTCCCCAGCTGGGTGGGCCTGCTGGGAATTGCAGGAGGACACCCTGGGAGTGTTTCCACCTGGAAGGGGAGGAAGTGGCCGGTGAGTCGCTGCTGGCCACTAACAAGGCACCCCATTTTTCAGGACCTCAGTCCCAAAGGTCCCAGGCCACGAGGGTGGGCTGGAGGCTAGGTGCAGGCTCAGGGTGGCAGGGCCTGGCTAAGGGTTTGGGTCCCTCAAGGTTCTTTTCTGGAACCAGCAGGAAGTGAGAAGAAGACTTGTTCAGAGCCCCTTGCCCTCGCTTGCCCAGCCCCTGCTGGGTGCTATGTGGTGGGCTAGACTCCCAGAGGCAGTAGAGAGTTAGTGCTGGTGGAGAAACTCTGGGAGGGAGGGTGTTTCCAAGACTTCCTCTTTGCTGTGGCCACCATGGACGGCAGGACTGGCTTGACCCTTGCCCGCCTCAGAGTAGCTTCTTGGGCCTTTTGGATGGGCCTCTAGGATGCAGGGGCTGGAGTGGGAGAGCCCAGGCCCCACCCTGCATGCCGCTGTCCAGATCTCTGCGGGGACCCCAGCTCAGAAGCCCTGGGAAACGAGCTAGCCACACACTGCTTCTGTTGGCTGGTAGGTTGGCTGTGTGGACCTGAGCTGTCAGCCTGGACAGCGGAAGGACCCAGGGAGTGCTGGGTCTGCTCTGTGAGGCTGAGATGAGGGTCCTCTGGGTATCAGCGCGTGGAAACAGAAACCACACTCAAGAAGTTGGGTGACGTGACCCATGAAATTCTGGAAGTGTCGGTGGGGCAGGCTCGTGACTGACTTGTGAACAGCACTGAACAGCTTCTGTTAGAAAGCAATGCTGTGCGTGATGAAATAAAACCACATCACACCCAGGGCAGAGGGTGAAACGTAAGTCTCTGTCCCCCCAGCCCCAGCCCCCAGAGGCCACGTGGCCACACTTGTGTGTCCTCACACCTGTACTGTCTTTGCAGCAGCAAATGTGCGCGCGCACACATGCACGCACGCACGCACACAACGCACACACACTGGCTCTCCTACGCTTTTTTCATTTAATGGAGCATATAGATGACTTTGTATTTGCACTGATGTTGAGCCGTCAGTGTGCAGGAAATGACATGTTCAGATAGCGTCACCTTGCTGTTCTCGTGCAACCCTAGGCCTGAGCAAGCCCCTGGCAGTCTCCGTGGTGGTCCTTCCCCTCGCTTCAGCTTGGGCTGCCGGAACCGACACTCGCCTCTCAGAGTTCTGGAGTCTGGAGTCCAGATGAAGGTGCTGGCACATTTAGCTCCTGGTGAAGGCCTTTCTCCGCAGCTCCCAAACACTGCCTTCTTGCCGTGTCCGTGACAGAGAGAGGGAGAGGGAGGGAGAGAGGGAGGGAGAGGGGGATGAGAATGAATGAATATGAGCTCTGAGAGAGGGGGATGAGAATGAATGAATATGAGCTCTGAGAGAGGGGGATGAGAATGAATGAATATGAGCTCTGAGAGAGGGGGATGAGAATGAATGAATATGAGCTCTGAGAGAGGGGGATGAGAATGAATGAATATGAGCTCTGTTTATTTATTCTTTCTTTTTTTCTTCTTCTTCTTGTACTGGGGATTGAACCCAGGGGTGTTCTACATCTGAGCTATACCCCACTATTTTATTTTTTCTTTGGAAACAAGGCCTCACTAAGTTGCTTGAGGCTGGCCATGAACCTGAGATCCTCTTGTCTCAGCCTCCCAAGTACTAGGATTACAAGCAGGTACCACCATGCCCAGCTTGATCTATTTTTTTTTCCAGCACTGGGCATGGAACCCAGGGGCATTCTACCTCCAGCCAGGATGAGGAGCCGAGGCCTGTTGAGGGCTGGCGAGGGTCCTCTCCATGGCGGAGCAAGTCTGTATTCCTCAGCTGCTACCTGGCCTTCCAGCAGAGCACACCCCCCAGCCCATGTGCTTACGATTCCCCGCCTTCCAGCCAGCCCCTGGCTCGCGCTGAGCTCAGCTGAAGGAAATAAAAGGGTGTCATCTTTTTCCTGAGCGTTTTGGTCCTCTGCAAAGACAGTTTTGGCATCTGAAAGAAAAATTGGAAAAGCCAGCTCATCCCTCTCCCGCCATCCACATTTCCTGCTCGTATATTCTCTTCCCTCTTGGTGTCTGACTGTCACAGAGCTGAAGTCACCGTGCAGGTAGCGTTTTGGTTTCTTGCACGTAGCATTGTAGTGTAAACAAATTCCATGTTGATAGAGTCTTCAGATTTTTTTTTTTGTGTGTGTGTATGTGTTGGGAATTGAACCCAGGGCCTCACACATGCTAATTAAGCATGTGCTGTACCATAGAATGTTCTATTTTAAATTTAAACCTTTTAAAATTAAACTTTTAAATTTAAACTTTTTAAATTAAAAGCATATTAACATATTCAAAAGAAGGGATAAGAACACCCTCCTTAATACCAAGTACTAACTCTTTTACACTTAGGGCTGCTCTTGTTTCATTTATTCCTCTGTATTTCTTTAAAGTAAATCCCAGACATCTAATTTCATATTTAGATACTTTAGTGAGATCTTTAAAAGTTAGGAAAATGTAAAAAACACCCCCAAGACCCCAAGAGCATCATCACACCTGAAAATAAAGTATAATGAGGACGAGCATTCTCTTTTTTTTTTTTTTTTTTTCTTTTCTTCTTGTGGAACTAGGGATTGAATTCAAGGGCATTCTACCTCCGACCTATACCCCCAGCCCTACTTTATTTTTTATTTGGAAACAGGGTCTCACTAAGTTGCTAAGAACCTCGATAGGTTGCTGAGGCTGGCCTCGAACCTGCTGTCCTCCTGTCTCAGCCTCCCAAGTGCTGTGATTACAAGTGTGCACCACCACGCCCGGCAGAGAACCATCACTTCTAATAACTATAGCTCTCCCTGCTGTCTGTGCTGTGATTTATTGAGCTGTGATCTTATTATGGAATATTTAGGTTATTTCCAGTATTCTTACGGGTGTAGATGAGGCTGCACTGGACAGTTTTGTGAATATAAATGTCTTCCTTTTCAGTACGTGAAGAGTTTTTATAGGTTATTGTTACATAATGAGCCATCCTCGGGCCTGATGACTCTGAGCAGTAGCTATTTCTTAGACTCACATTCCGAAGCCGGGCTCGGCTGCGTGGTTCTGGCCTGGCTGCGCTCCCTCTTGTATCAGTGGTCAGCTGCGGGTCAGTGGGGTTCTGCCGCTGGGGCTTGGCCTTCAGTTAGTCATGGTGATGGGTATAATCTGGCCACGTGCCTCGTCCTTCAGCAGTCTGCCTGGGCTTGTGTCAGTCCCAGAGGCAGACCTCCAAGAGTCAGTGGACATTCTCAAGGCCTCTGAAAGCCTAAGCTCTCTTCCACTGACTGTTGGCTGCAACAAGACTCAAAGCCAGCCCCGATTCAAGGCGTGAGAAAATAAACTTTGCCTCTTGGTGGGAGCCACAAAGCCATTGCAAAGGGCCTGGGGTCACATGTTGTTGGTCACAGAGGGTGTGATCTGGCCTTGTACCAGGCAGTCTGCAGACCTTTCCTGACTTAGTACCTGGCAGGCACCCAGGTGGTTCTGTGCAGGGCATGGTAGGGGGTAGGAAGTCAGGTCCTCTGTCTGGGGTTCTCTGGGGCTCCTCTTGAGTGGACTTCACAAGGAATGAATGTCTACCCCTCATTCAGAAAGCGTTTCTGAACTCACTGTGCCGGGTGCTCCCTGTCCTGGTCCCCTGGGAACCTAGCCTTTGTTTTGGGGGGGGAGGCTCATATGGGTGCCTAGCCAAGGGGGCTCCCCTGGTGGGCATCACTGCCTTGTGCGGTGGTGGGAGTTTTGGGCCTGGTTTGGGGTGTGGGTTACCTGTGTGGTGCCTTCCCCACCCTCTGGAGCTACATTTTTCTCAGCAGAAAGAAGAGGCTAGAACATGGTAGTCTCCAACTTCTAGAACGTTCCACCGCAGAGAGCCGTGGGTGTTCAGTGGGAGCTCCTGTGACGCTCGAGCCAGGACTCAGTCCTGCTCTCTGCCCATGCCTGTCGTGTCCAGATGGCCTTTTCTATTGTTGACCTGCTTGTGTCTTCGCAGGAGCAGTTCTTGTATTCCCCAGCGGAGCTGTTTGTTTGCAGGTATCTGTGGCATTTCTTCATGCCAGACCCCGTGGGAGTGTGGCCAAGTGCTCGGTGCAGCCTGGTTGCACAGGATCTGTCAGCCATCGTTGTGGGAGTCGGGGCTGTGCCCTGGAGGCTGCGGAGCCCTCGCGGGCCTGCGCGGGCCTGTGGGCTTGGCTGCCGCTGGAGGACGATCAGGGGGCTGCAAGGGTGGGGCAGGGTGTGTGTGTGTGCGCGCGCACGCGTGTGCGCGCACAGTGGTGATCTAGACAGTACAGAGGCAGAGAGGATGGACTGATGGACAGATGGGAGGACACAGCACCTGGGTACTCGAGGTGTGGGCCAGGGCAGCTGGTCTTATGGAGCACCAGGAAACCTGCAAAAGCTGCAGAGCCTTCCAGCAGATCCGCAGACCCAGAACCTGTGTTTTCACAAGCCCCTGGGTGCTGCTGGAGCCCGCCGCGTGCTCACGTTTGGGAAACACCTGTGTGGGCAGACCACTGCCCGCTGAGCCCGGCAAGCCAGGGAGGGGGCCTGAGGCCGGGGCCTGACTGCGAGGTGTGCTGGGGGTGGGGAGAGGAGATGCCCTGGAGCACTCTGAGCCTTCCCTGGGAGACGGGGATAGCCGTGCCCCCTCAGGGAGCGGGAAGCCAGGAGCTGTTAGTGCACAGGCTGGACCAGCCTGGCCCGGGGCCCCGAGGATGCCAACTGTGTCCTGCAGGGCAGCCCCTCACCCAGCTCTGCCCTCGCGGTGTGTCCACCCCTGGACTTGGGTATTCGTTGCTCTTGCTGGGTCGGTGAGTGGGTATACATTCCTGGCTCTGGATAGAGGTGAGAACAGCCCGCTTTGACAAGCTGCCAGGAGGGCTGGGGGACAGATGCTGAGTGTGTGGAGGTGAGAGCCCTGGGAGAAGCAGCAGCCAAGAAGGTGGGCTGGGTCAGCTGTCTTGGCGAGACGTTTCTTGTGGGGAGATGATTATGGTGGTCTGGGTGGCCTTGGGAGACATGCGCCTCGGCGGCTCACGGGGGTGGGAGTGACTCCACGGTGGTGGACAGCTTGTTTATGACCAGGGGCGTTTAGCAGAGGCTGGGATACACGCTCTTCCCCACTCAGCCCCTCTGGGGTCTCCCAGCAATTGGAGGCTCAGTAGGACCCCATGCAGGGGTCCTGGGGAGCAGAGAGCCCTAGTTGTGATGGGGAAGGGCGTGTGTCTGGCCTGGTTGACTGCAGCCAAGACCGTGGCACTCCTGGCTTGGCTGGGCTTCCCCGCAGATTCTGCTTACCATCTGTGCCCAGCATTGTCCCTGGCCTCTGGCCACTGAATGCCAGGACCACCCTTCTTCCCCAGCTGTGACGATCAGAAGTGTCCCTAAAGAACTTGCCAGATGTCCTCTGGGGGAGAGTTGCTCGGTTGAGAACCGTGCTGGTTGACGGTCCTTTGAGGTTTCCTCCTGGCTCCAGCCTGCCTTGTTGGGACCTCTAGGGTCGTGTCCATGCAGCAGGTCTGGCTGGCTTGGGGGTTGGCTTGCTGTCCTGGCTTGAATACATCAGGCCCCAGAGGCAGGGAACTTGTAGTGCCTCAGGTACCAAGGAAGGACGTCACATGAGCCTGGGGACCAGGCGGCCTGGGTGGGACCTGTCCCTATACCTCTCTGGCCTTGATTTTTCTGTCTTTGGGCTGGGGCTGTGAGCCCTTCCATGGATGCTGGTGAGGATTGGAGGTGCCGGTGTGAATCCCCAATGTGGGCTCCTTGCAGATGCCTCCAACAAGTTGTTCATCTCCCTGTCTTTCCTGAGATGTCAAACAAGCCCCTCTCAGTCCTGGGCCTTGGTTCTCCTGTGTATAAAATGGGAGGACCCTGTGAGGTAGAGGGCCCAGAGCCAGAAGAGGGGAGGAGCGGAGGCCAGCCACCCCGCTAGAGCCTGTGACGTGTTAAGATAGAGGCCCCAAGCCCGGAGGCCTGAAGAGGCTGAGCGTGGAGGCCGGAGGGTGGAGCTGCCGCCGAGGTCAGAGTGCACACCGGCCGTCAGCTCTGCCCGGGAGCGGTGGACTGACGGGCCACAGTGGCACCTCTCCCTTGTCCCCTGAGCCCAGCAAGGAGTCAGTGTGCTGACAGTGGAATTTGGACTTTGGCAGATCCTGATTTGAATCCCTGCTCTTCTCCAGCTAGCTGAATGGCCCCACGGCCCTCTGGGCTTCTCCCGAAGGAGGCGGCCACTGCCGTTGCCGGGCGTGTGTGTGGGAGGACAGGGTGGCACTGTGGACACCCACTGTGGGTCAGCCACCTTCCAGCCCACGTGCGGAGGGGAGCGCCGAGGCGGAGCGCACCCAGGCCCCTCTGAGGCAGGCCCAGGCCGAGCCGTCCTCATGGACTGCTTGCTCTTGGCATTTGAATCTGAACGTCAAAACCCTGAAAAGATGAAGAAGTAAGGCCCGAGCCAGAGCGGAGGCGAGGCCGGCTGTGCGGGCGTCCCGGGCGCGGGCTCCCTGGCCGCGGGCGGGCTCCTCCTGAGCTCCTGGCCCTGGTGTCCTCGCTGGCTCCGTTAGTGCTTGCCTGCAGGGGCTGAGCAATCTGTGCTGATGGTAAAACATTTGTTGGGCTGACGCTGTAATCACACTGCAAGGGACACTTGAAATTATATCTGCGTTTGGGAAGCTAATTTTCAAGAATGCTTTCCCTTCAAGTTATGTGCAGCCAGCCGGCCAGTGTTACTGGGGCTCTCGCTCCTTCCTCTCCTGGAAGCCACCTCCCCGGGAGAGGGGCGATCTGCCCTGGCCTGCCGGGGTGCCTGGGCGAAGCTGGCGGGCCTGGGGCCGACGGGGAGGCGAGTGGACGAGGGGCTTGACGCTGGCGTGGGCTACGCGGGGTGCTGGTGTCTGTTTTCAAGGCGGGAGGCATGGGCTAGAGAGCGGAAGGGATATGGCATTTCCACCTGGACGTTGGGGTGGCCAGGACTCCTGTGGGTACAAGCGACAGCAAACCCAGTTCAGATGAGCTTAAATAAAGGCCAGTTTCGGGGCCCAGGCCACCCAGCCCACCAGGTCCCGAGTGGTCCCTCCTGTTCTTTCCCACTGTTGTTTGGCCACTGGGACCTTTTCTCAGTTTTAAACTTTGCTGCTTTAAACTCTTTCCTACTTCAGGACCTTCGCATATGCTGCCTAGCTGGCGCCTTACCCCGTGTCCTCCACCGGCTCCTTCCCAGCCTGCAGACCCCCACCCAGCCCTGGCCCTGCCTCTCACAGCCCTCTCAGACCCTGGCCTGTGTTGCACTTATTTTTTTCTTGTTCACCCTCTATTGCTGTGAACTCCTTGAAGACAGGGACCCTTCCTGCTGCCTTCACTATTGTGTCCCCAGCAGCAAAACTGCCTGGCACATAGTAGGTGCTCAAGAAGCATGCTTACGAGGAGTGAGTAAAAGAATGCTCCGATCATCGAGAGGAATTAAGTTACAAAGACCCTGGCCACAAACCAACCAACCAACCAACCACCCCCTTCCGCATGCCCTGCACACTGGGCCCTTCCTCCTTTCTCCAGAGTCAGTATCTGACAGTTAGGGGTGTTGCTGGGCCGCTCCTGGTATCCTGAGTCAGGGAAGGGGGCTGGAGATTGGAACAGACCTCCTCGTCCTTGTCTTTTGGGAGGAGCTCCGGCCAGGAGAAGGCACCCTGGGCCTGGGCCCGCCCTGGGCTGACCCTTGCAGTGGTCCTTCTGCCGGGGAGAGGCTTCCATGTTCCATGGGCAAGGTGTTCCAGGCAGGGGAGCACAGTGTGAGCAGGTTGAAGGCAGCAGCCTGCGTGCAGGCCCCGAGCCAGTGTGGGAGGAGTAGGCAGGGCACGGACCGCCGGCTGCGGGGTGGGCACCTGTTGCAGCAGCCTGCGTACCAGTGGTGGTGGCGGTGGCGAGGGAAGCTTCGGGAGGGTGTGACTGGGCAGGGACTGTGAGGGGAGGCACATTTTCAAGGTCAGAGGCCACTGGCTGGAGGGGAGGGCATGCAGGAGCAGCCAGGAAACCCACCTGGTGGCCTTCGGGGCAGGGATCTGTGCCTCTCGCTGCCACTCAAATGTTCTTCCCTTCTGGTTGGTATCTCTTGGGCATTTTCCATGCCTGCCCAGTGCCCTGGCTCTTGGTATTGATTTATCGGCCACAGTGACGCCCTGTGTGTGGATTATCCCAGCTTTTTGGGGCCTGTTGCCGTGACTCCCAGTTTCAGAGCCTGGCAGGGCCTGCAGATTGGGCAGGAAGGAGGTGGGGCATGTGCCCACCTGCGCAGAGCTGGCCCCGGGGCCTTGACCCTTACAGGGGGTCCTCATCTCCTGCAGAGGTCTGGCTGGCCTGTGCCTTCTCCCGAGCTGCCGTCCTGTTGATCCACCTGATTGATTTCTCTGTCTCATGGGCAGGTTCAGAAACTGTTAGAGACGGCTGGCACGCCTAAGACATCATCTCTGCCACCTTGCCCATGAATCCATCTCCTCTCCCTGACTGTGGGCATCTGGAGTCAGCTCGAATCCCTCCCCTGAGGGGTGCTCAGCACTCACTTGACAGCCTTCCTCTGGGAGCTGGCAGCCCTTTCCTGAGATTTAGCTGTGTCTACTTCCTCATCCTTCTCCATCCAGGGCTCTTTCTGCTGGGAAAGCCTGACATTGTCATCAGAAGGAGCCGTTACCCTGTGGAGAGGGGGAAACAGGGCCCCCGTTTCTGGGCACCTGGTGATATGGCACATCCAGTGCACTAGGGTCCTGGATGCCTGAAGCCACAGCCAGACACGCCCCTCGGGAGGCACCTCCCAGGCCTCTGCCTTCAGGCCCTCCTCCTCAGGTCTTGGGGACCCAGGGCAGTGGCACCATCCCCCAGCGGTTGCGGTCAAGGTCCCAGGAAGGATTTCAGTCCATGTGGGCAGGGGTGCAGAGGGGAGGAGAGGTGCTATCCAGAAATCCAGGAGCCTGGTCCCCTCAGATGTGGTCAGACACTCATCCATCCCAGGGTGCCCTCTGCAGGCCAGGGAGGCCTTTGCTGACCGGCCGACCAGAGTTTAGATGACCGTTCTGCTTCTTTCTTACTCTGAGTCTCTGGCAGGATGCGGAACCTGTCTGAATCTCCTCTCCTGAAGACACATGAGCGTTGAATGTGAGCAGCAGTGAGGTGCCTGTGCAGTGCCTGGCGCTCTGGGCCACCGGGGGCTCCGCCTCCCCCTCTGCCCCTGTGCTGCCTGGCTTGGGGAGAAAGGTGTGGGGGGAGTGAGGGAGCCGGGCAGGACTGGGTTAGGCCCAGCGCAGGCCTTTGGAACCCTCCCTGAAGCTGAAGGTCTCAGGTGCATCAGATAAAGTGCTGCCTGTGGCTAGAGCTGGGATGCTCAGTGCATGGGGGGCTCAGGCCTGGGCCTAGCACCCCAGGTCTGTAAATGAGGAGCTCACAGGCCCTTGCTCAGCCTTGGCATACCTGGGTGCTGGGCCTGTGCTCCGGCTCCAGCTGTGTTTAGCTGGAGTCTCTTGCTCAGAGCCCTTGGCAGGGTTCAGGAAGGTGGTCTTCACATCCAGGTGGCCTGGGCACCTCTCCTAGACCTCAAGATGAACTTAAGGGTCAGGATTGTCTCCTCTATCCCCAGTTTAAGGCCAGGGCTTCTAGCCTGGAGCCATAGGTCTCCACCCCCAGAATCCCCTGCCTCCGCCCTGGCCCTTGTGCCTCTTCCCTGCTGTCCCCACTAGGCACGCCTGTGTAGTGTCTGGTTATACTCAGCGCCCCCCAGAACCCTGTGGGCACCGTGTGAGGCCGAGTCCCAGCCTCCTTGGTTTAGCACTGAGTCCCCGGTGACCTGGGCAGGCCCTCATCTGTCTCTTTCTTGAGGGAGCACCTGGGGTGTGCAGGATGCAGAGCGGGGGAGCCTTGGTGTGTGGTTGACAGGGCGAGACCTTCACCAGTTTACACCAAAGACAGCCAGGTCCTGACCCTTAGCTTCTGTGCTGTGCAGGTGGGCACATGCTCCACCATGCCTAGCTGGCGAGAGGGCACGGGGTGGAGATTACTACTGAGTTAAGGTGAGATGGGGGATTGCCCTGGAGTACCTGGGTGGGCCCGGTGCAGTCACCAAGGGCCTGGTGAGGAGGAGGCAGGAGGCCAGTGATGTGCTGGCACAGGCAGAGGTCAGGAGCCGAGGAATGCCGAGCTACACAGCTGGACAGGACAGGAAGGGAACAGATTCCTCCCAGAGCCCGGGAGGAAGGCTGCTGCAGACCCAGCTTAGCTGTCTGCCCCCACAGCCGTACGCGGATACAGTAGTGCCGTTGTTACTTGCTCTGCTCATGGCGAGCCGTTAGCTGAGGTGGGATTGAGGCTGTGTTCGTGCCCACTGCCCGTCTCAGGGCCCCGGGGGAGGCTGAAGCCTCAGGAAGCAGCAGGTAGGCAGGGGCAGGGTGGCGTGTGGCCATGTGGGTGTCAGGCCGGGCTGTTGGCTCTTCCTGCATCGCTGACCAGTGGAGAAAGGCGGTGTCCTGCTCCCTTGAGCCATTCTCCCACCTGCCATTGTGTAGGTGGGCGCCCGGGGTGGGGCGTGGCTAGACCAGGCACTCTGTGGTTTGTTTTCTGATATGGGGACAGGCCTCACTCACCTTTGCTTCAATGTGGCAGCAGCTCTGTGGTGAGAGGGCCCTGGGAACCCCAGGGCTGGGCTCCTGCCCTTGCCCTGCCGCACAGCAGCCTCCTGGGCGCGCCCTGGCCACCTACTCCCTGCTCACCTCAGAGTGCTTCCCGACCCTTGCTCTCATCCTGCAGCCCTGGGCGTGGGCTCTGCTGGAGGCCACGGGTGCCCACGCCAGCGAGTGGCTGGTGCTTCCCTGGCCTAAGCCCAGCAAGTGTTTGCTGAAAAGCAGACTGGAGAAACCTGTGCCTGGGGTTGGGGGCGCAGAGCAGGGTAGGGAGCCGTACCCTCAAGGTCTGAAGAATCAATCCCTGGACCCAGGGTGGCAGGAAGCTTTCAGCTCTGAGGTGTTTTAACTGCAGAGTTGAGTAGCCGGGAAGCGCGACCTTCCAGTGCTGGCTTCCCTGCGGCAGGCAGTGTGCACGCAGGCTGCTGTTAAAAGAGCAGGCATCCCTTCCTGTAGGAAAGTGCAGAGAAAACATAAGAATGCAGACCCTGTGGGGCAAGCTTCTCTTTCTCCCAGACATCCTGAAGACAGTGCCCTCAGGGTGTCTTCTCCAGCCCCCAGAAGAGCTGCTCATCAGGCTGAGATTAAACCTCTCTGCATTCTTGGGATTAAGAGGGCTGAGAGCAGAGCAGGCTGCCTCTGAGCCCCAGGTGGGCAGGCTGGCAGAGAGAGAGAGAAAAGAGGAGAGGAAAGGGGAGAGAGGAGAGAGAGAGAGATAGATAGAGGGAGAATGTGTGTGCTTGAGCCTGGAACCACCTTCCAGACACCTCTGTCTTCTCCTCCCAGTAGCCCCCCTACCGCCACTGAAGGACCATCCCTAACTACGGAAAGGAAAAATGACAGTGCCTGCAGGCCCCAGAGCAATTGCATGCAGAGAATTTCTATATTAAAAAGTAGAGGCTTGTTGGCCCTCTAAGGGATATAGTTTGTTTTTGGCCTGGACCAGCATGCTTCAGATGCTGTAGAACACCTCCCAGGGTGCCCGCAGCCCAGCCCAGCCCTGCTGTGCTTTCTCCCTGAGAACTGAAGGGCGGGGCTGCCCAGGTGCCTCAGCCCCCAGGCCGTGCCCTCTGACCCCTGTAGGAGGTGCAGCAGGCTGAGTTGCCCCTGCCCCCTCGCACATGCTGGGCTCCCCACAACAGCTGCTGCCAGGGCCCTACAGGCTTGTTGTAGAGGGGCCCGCCCCCTGGGGTCAGCCTGCCTCCCTCAGGTGGGCGCCCTATGTGGGAGAGGGTCTTCAGTTAAGGTGGTGACTGTTCAATCAGGGTAAGGATACGCGCGCCCCCCCCCCCCTAAAGAAGACATATGGCAGCTTCCAGTTTATCTGGTTCTTCTCTGGAGCTATCCAAACAATTCGAATGTTTGTATTGGCTTTAAAATTCTGTTCATATGTTGTCTTTATATTGGGCCATTTCAGTTTCTGGCACTGCTAATAGAAGGAAAATCCAAATTACTAAATAATCGCCAATGGAAGCAGGATGCTGCAGGAGGAGCAGGTGAGCCGGTGGGCTCTGAGCTGAGCCTGGCTGCTTGCCGGGAGGGGGCACCTGCAGGGCTCAGGCCGCGGGGCACAGGCGGCTGAAGTTAGGCGTGGGCCAGGCCTTGGCTCTTTGCAGAAGGGGATCCCTCCTGGGAGGGTGGAGAGGAGGCCTGGCGCTGCCTCTGCGCATTGCCAGGTGTTCATATCGGACCTGGGGGTGTAGACGGGAGGAAACCCTGCTTCCTGGGGGTATTTAGCAGTCAGGGCAGGCTGGGCTGGGCTGCAGTGGCAGACATCACCAAGAGGTCCGAAACACTTGTTCAGAGTCCAGTGCGGACCTGCTGACGCTCCAGGCACGTTGCCTCTCCTGTGGTGGCTCAGCGTCACACCCGCCCCTTCACCTCAGCACTGCTGACGTTTTGGCTGGATAATTCTGGCTTTAGGGTTCTGTCCTGTGTCCTGTGCCTCTCCCTCCTGGATGCCTGCAGCTCTTTCCTCAGGCAAAAGGATCAAAAGTGTCTTCAGGCATCGCCAGGTACCCTGGGGGCAAACTGGCCCTTAGAACTAGTCCTGCAGATTGAACTCAGGGCCAGTCTATCTCTGAGCTGTGTCTCCAGCTCTTTGTTTTGTTTGTTTTGAAGCAGGGTCTGGCTGGAGTCTCTTTTGTGCTGAGGCTGCCCTTGAACCTGCCATCTTCCTGCTGTGCCACTGTGCCCAGCCCAAGGGTCCTCTTAATCACTGCTTTCTTTCTGGTTCCCGGAGTGGCCACTCAGGCAGGTTTGTTTCCAAGCAGCAGGTCTGCTCAGCATTGTGTCAGCGATGATCTTCTGCCATGACATTGGGAATTCCGGCTGGAGGGTCCTGCGCTGGCAGCTGAACGTCGCTTCCTGGAAGTGACTAGGTCGCTTCTGTCCACATTTATGGGCTAGAGCAGGAGTTGCGGCTCTGCCTGATTCTGAAGTGGGACTGTGGAGCACAGCGTCTAGGAGGAGCACGGCTGGTATTGAGCCGCCACCCATGACCGCCAGCCATGGAGCACTGACCTAGGAGGAGCAGTGCCGGGGGCTCTGTGCTGGTGCTGGGGCTGGGAGGGGGTGGCTCAGGCGTGTAGGGCCTCTGAGGAGGGAGGGGATCAGGGGACAAGGCTGGGCGCATCGGACACAGTGAGAGCAGCATATCCTCTGCACACAGGGAAAGGGTGAGGGAGGAGGCCCTGCTGGCTGCCAGGAGCCCCAAGTCCTTGGGAGTCATCATGCGCTCTGGGTGAGCCTGGGTGGCCCGCAGCAGGCCCTGCCCTTTGCAGACAGGGAAGGTGGGGAGGTAACGGGCTGTTCCCGCACGCCGGGTACCTCGAGGTACTCAAGGGCCCTGTTACTCTGGGTGCCTGAAATCTGTCACTTACCAAGGTGTGCTACGAATTGCTTGGGCACAGCTATGCCCGAGTCCAGCTTGCTGAATTACACACTTGCCTCCTCTGGGCGGTCCTTAGCTCTGGGTGTGGGTGGGAGCAGCTGCCTTCCCCTTGCCATGAGGATGGAGGCCGCGTTTCTGGCCCATTCCTTTTGCTGTGAATTGTTCTAGGGAGGCCTGTTGGCGAGGCCATCCTGATAGTGTCCTTTTCAGTGATGGCTGGGCTCTGCTGTGGCCGCACCTGGTTGAGAGGCAGTGGCTGTGACCTCTCCTATTATAGGAAAGCCCGCCCGCCTTTCTTTCTTTCTTTCTTTCTTTCTTTCTTTCTTTCTTTCTTTCTTTCTTTCTTTCTTTCTTTCTACAAACGTCACTATTTTTGGTGGCCGCTATGCCGTCTCGGTGCCAGGAATTTCCCAGCTGTCAGTGCCTTTTTCCCCTTGTTGGTGAGAAGGTCCCGCTCTCCCCGGTGTGTTCACTTTCTCTGTGCTGCTCAGCTCTGTCTGCCCCGAGGCCTTGTCTGGGCTGACAGGGTCACCCCCACTTAACAGCTGAGTAGCACCCCGTCCCTGGTCCCCTGTCCCCACTGCCCAAGCCTTGCATGGCCTGCTCGCCCTGGAGGCAGGCTGCTGCTTGATGGAGCCCATTATCCCAGGAAGTCTTCACTGGTCTTCAGATGCCACAGCTAGCGGCCATGTGTCAGGCCTTGTGAGGCTCCTGTGGGCACTGTGGGTTCCTTTTCTATCCCTATGTTGTTCTTTTCTACTTCTCTCATTTTGGGTCTCTCTTTTGGGTGCTGAGGATTGAACCCAGGGGAATTCTACACCCATATTTTATTTTTTATTTTGAAGCAAGGTCTTGGTTAGTTGCTGAGGCTGACCTTGAACCTGGTGATCTTCCTGTCCCGACCTCCCAAGTAGTGGGGTTTCAGGCATCACCACTGTGCCTGGTACTTTTAGTCCTCTTTACTGGGTTTCTTTATTATCCCCTCTGCCTCAGCTGGGCGTGGTGGCGCACGCTTGTAATCCCAGCATTTGGGAGGCTGAGACAGGAGGATCACAATTCGTGGACAGCTTCAGCTACTTAGTGAGGCCTTTTGCAACTCAGTGAGACCCTGTTACCAAATAAAGAATAAAAAATAGGGCTGAGAGTATAGCTCAGAGGTAGAATGTCCCTGGGTTCTATCCCCAGTACTGGGGGAAAAAAAATCCTTTCTGTCCCAGCACCAGGTCATTCAGGATAACTTTGTCATCTTCAGGAAGCGGCAGCTGCTGTCACTAAGAGTCAGTGCCCCTGCTGTTCAACCCCAGTGACAGAAACTCAGCCTAAACTGGCTTAAGCAGAAATCTTCAGCTGCAGCTCCAGAGAGAACCCGCTGGAGGCTGGATTGGAGCCTTTACTCCAGGGAGAGGGCTGGGCCAGTCCTCGGCACACCCACACCCGGGCCTTTCTCCCTGTCTGATCTAGGCACTAGCTACCTAGAGGCAACCGTGTCCTTTGATGTCTCTAGTCAGAGCTGCTTGTGCTGCTGATAGTCCCCCAGGAGGACCAGGACCACCCTGGCTTCAGTGCCACGCCCATCTTGTGGTTTAGTGAGGAGGCAGGTCCCGTGTCTACCCCTTGAATCAGGTGGGGCGGTGGAGGGGCCTTTCCTGAAAGGCAGGAGGGCTGGGCTTCAGGCCAGAGGAAAGGTGGCACAGTCCACGTCCCTGGTACGAGCCAGGTAGGGCTCTGGGCGCTATGGGGTGGGTGTCCAGACTCTCCTCCAGTGGCAGGAAGGAAAACCGAGGTGCCAGCTGCATTGGATCTGGCCCCATGTTCTCCTGTTGGGGGTCTACCCCTCACCCCTCTGACTCCTGCATTGCTTTCTACCCCCTAGCTGTCTGCTAAGCTCAGTCCTGGGCATCACCATGGTTGGCAGCAGTCTGCTGCTCTCTCTGGGATGTCCTCTCCATTGCCGGGACTGGAGCGGGGCCTTGGCCTGCTTTTCCTAGACAGTGAGCACCACAGCTATCTCTAGTTCTTACATGTCCTTTACTCTAGTCCCAGGACCTAGACGGCGCTGGCGCTGTCCCTAAGCCTGCCCCGCCCCGTGCCTCTCCCTGAGGAAAATCCATTCTGCTTCTCCACTGCAAGGTCAGGTTTATGGTTGCTCCCTGTGGATGATGCTGATCTCCAGGCTGGCTGCTCCCCAGCCCCTCCCAGGCCTGGACCTCCTGCCCGCATAAGTCCTGGGGTGGGCTCCACTTAGCATCTCTTCCCGTTTGAGTGGTGAGTTCTAGGTTGTGTGCTGGTGTTTGGGACCCATGGGCCCAGGCGTGGAGGCCGGGACTTTGCAGCGACCTTCCCAGCCTACATCGCCCCCCTGCCCGTTGGCGGATCTCAGGCTCCCTGGCCCCCGGAGCCCTCTGGCGGAGGGATGCACTCTCAGTGCCCCCCTTTATTCTCAGTGACCCATCAATTGCTTCCAGAAAAAGCAAGTTTATAGTTAGTTACAGAGTAGCTCCAGCTCAGTCTTATTAATGCAGTTTTTTTTTTTTTTTTTTTTTTTGGGTGGTACTGGGGTTCCTGGAAGCCCGTCTATCTCCGGGCTACACTCCCAGACCTATTTTATTTTTGGAAACAGGGTCTCCTAAGCCAGGGCGCTGGCTTCGAACCTGCGCGATCCTCCTGTCTCTGCCTCCCAAGCACAGGGATTACAAGCGTGCGCCACCACGCCTGGCTAATGAAGTTTTTAACAAGAAAACACGCCTTTGAGCCTCTGGTCATGGCTCCAGGGTCAGGTTTTATTTTATTTATTTATTTATTTTTGGTGGTACTGGGGATGGAACCCTTCTACCTCTGGGCGACACTCCCTGACCTCTTTTATATTTTTATTTGGAAACAGGGTCTCTTAAGCCAGCGCACGTCTGGCTTCGAACCTGCGCGATCCTCCTGTTTCCGCCTCCCAAGCGCGGGGATTACAAGCGTGCGCCACTACGCCCAGCGCAGGGGCAGGTTTTAAAGAAAATATTTTAATGATTACAGTTCAACTTTTTTTGGTTACTTTTTCTGTAGCATCGGACGTGATCTATTTGCTTATAGTAGAAAACACAGAAACTGCGAGGGGGTCTGAAGGAGAACCTGACACTCATTCTCCAGCTGTAGCCAGCCACACAGCCATGGCGGAGACCGCAGCATGCGCCCCTCTGGGGTTCCCCAGGACCTGGACCTTTCCCTGGGCCTCGAATCTGAACTGGGGCCCAGCACATGGTCCTGTGGCCCTGCAGTGGATGCGCTTTCAGCTCTTCTTTGAGCAGAAGTCTGAGCTTTTCTTGCTAAGTGAGGATTTTCCGCTTTGCCTCACTCATCACTTGACTGGCTGGTGCTCTTAGCGGGCATCTTCTTTATGTCAGGCACTAGGAAAAGCTGGCAGTCGGGGTTTTACTCATTATTTAAAAATTAATTAAAGATGTTTTTCTGGTTCCTGAGAGTGCTGTGGCCACGGGGCACAGAATTCAAAGTCAGAGTGACAAGGGAGCGTCCTCACCCCGCCCCCACCTGCCCCATTCTCCCTGCCACGCTGAGCTGATCGCTGATCATTTTCCTGTAGTGCCTGCTTTCACATTCTTTCTGTGTATACACAAGCACCCATTCTTGTCCTGGTTGTTGTTCTTAACACAAATGCTTGTGTACAGCACACGGGGCTTTGCATTTTTTATGAGGCAGTGTCTCGGGCTGGGCCGGTGGAGAGCTTCCTTGTTCTTTTTTCCTGCTTCATAGTATTCTTTTTGGTGTGTGGTTTGGTAGCGCTCTGCATGGGGGGTATAGTTTGCTACCAGTCTTTTGCCATCACAGGGGTTGGCAGTGAATGCCTTGGAGCCTGAAGTGTTTTGCACACGTGCGAGTCCAGGGTGACCGTGGCAGGGAGTGGAATGCAGGTGGAGTTGGGCCAGGAGGCACAGCTGGTCACTCGACATCCAATTCCCCCATCTTTCTCCTCCCTTCCCCCTTTGGTCTCATGATTTTCATTCTGAACCTTCGGGTTATGGCAGGATTTGAGGAGCCGCTCCTTGGAACTTCAAGGTTGCTGGTACGTTTGTTCTGTAGAGGTTCCCTTTGGAGAAACGCATCCTGACAGGTCAATTTATTTTCCTGAGAGGAGCTCGTGACGTGCACAGGATTCCACCATTACTGAGGCTTCATGCCATTACCTCGAGGCCCGGGGCTGGAGGCCAGATTGCCTTGCTGGGTACGTGTTGCACCTGGCTGGGAGTGCTGGTGGCAAGCCCGGCTCTGGGTCAGCTCCGGCTTCCTGAGTGTCCAGGGCCTCGGCTTGCTCATCTGGGCAATGGGTAACCAGGGCCTCAGCGAGCCTTGAAGGCGACCTGGTGTTGTGTCCTGATGAGGACTGGAAGGGGAGCCGCGCCCTCTCCTGTAAGAGTCCTGATTATCTCATCCAGGCGCTGCAGGGGCTCCTGGGAGCTCAGCCCCTTGCGTTCTCCCCATGCAGCCTTTCTCTTGATTCCTTTTTTTGTTGCTTCCTTTTTTTATGTGTTCCATCTGTTTTCAGAGTTAGAGACCTATTTTTCTTTCCTTTTTAAAGGACCGGGATGACGTAAAATGTGAACTGATCGGAATCGACTGCAGTTGGCTGGTTAGAGGGGAGAGCCACGTGCTGGAATAATTTGGATGCCGGCAGGACTTCCCCAGAGGGAAACCGAGGCCCTGGGGAAACTCGTTGGACTGGTGTGGGTCACACGCACCCATCTCTGTCCCCTGCTTCTCCCATTGCGCTGTGGCTTGGGTTTGAGGTTTCCGTCTTGGAGTGGGGGCGGGGAAGCCTAGGTGGGCCAACCAGTCACCTGTGTGTGACCTGGGGCAGCGTTGGGCAGCACTTAGGTTTCTCCTCTTGCCCACAGGTGAGGAAGCTCTGGAATGGGTCTGGGGCTCCGGAGTGTCCACAGGTGCTGAGAAGTGGTGTGGGTTGCGGGGTGCATAGAGCAGGTTTCCCCTAAGGCCGTCTGTCCCCTTGCTGCGGGCCCTGGTGGCCCAGGCCTGTCTAGTCTGACCATCCTGGAGTCATGGAAGCAGTGGATATTGGCAGCTGTTCCTTCTAGAGCTGCAGGGGAGTGGAATGACAGGAGAAACCCCAAAAGCATCAACCGCGGTAGTTCTTAGGCTGGATTCCCGGGCCCGGGCTCTGCTGAGCTGTCAGGAGCTTCCCATGGTGAATATGGCCAGCTCTCCTGGCCTGGGTGCTGCTGTCTCATGCGGGGGGTCCTTTGTGGGTTCCACCGAGTGCCCGGCTCTCAGAAGGTGTTCAGGAAACACTTGCTGAAGGAGCCGATGAGCAGCTGGGAGAAGGGTCGGGGTCGCCCCGGCCGCACTGGTGATGCGAGGCAGCCACGCTCGCTGCCAGAGGCTCCCTTAGCCGCGGGCCTTCTGGGGTCCGGGCACCAGCGCGAGGCATGGGGCACACAGTTTCCACACTTGGTACCGTGCCTGCTCTGAGGAGCTCGGGTGACGTGGCTGGTGCATGCGTCTCTGAGCATCTGCTGGAGATCCCGCCTTCTTTGCAGCATACACACAGCATGCCCTCTCAGGTCATCCAGTCCCTACGGGTCCTGGGAGCCCTACCCAGCACTCCTCCTTGGGGAAGGGCGGTCCATACTCAGCGCTGAGGGCTGGTAGAGTGGGAGCCCAGGTTCTTTGGGGGTATCAGGTGGGAGGGGGAGAGTGCTCCGGGTCAGGGGAGGCTTCTTGAGGGGGAGCACATACTCGGGCAAGAGATGAGATAGCCCCGTGTGCAGGGCTGCAGAGATGGGCCCTGGCTGGTGCTTGCAGTAAGAAGCATTGGGTGGGGGCGACGAGGTGTGGAGTCAGGGGGCAGCTGTGCCCTCGGCAGACCCAGGCTGGGTTCTTGAAGGTGGGGCAAGCCAGACACGTGTGGGGACTAACAGGGCCCGTGGGGCCACGCAGGGAGAGATGGGAGAAAGGCAAAAGATGGCCAGGTTGAGATTAGGAGGGATGTAGCGGGCCAGAGCCAAGGGGTGGGCAGAGAGGGAGTGGGGCCAGAGATGGCGGAGACTGGGAAGGGTTTGCGGCCTCGGCCCTGTGGTGTGAGAGAGTGCAGCTGGGTGGCTGGCCAGGGAGGGACCTGGTGGTGTTGGTGAGGTGGGAGGGGACTGGAGCTGCGGGCAGAGGCTGTGTTGAGTAGAGTGCAGGCCCCGGGAGGTAGATTCGGGAGGTGGATTCGGCAGTTGGGGAAGCTGGGGGCAATCCAGGTTGGAGCTCCGCCAACAAAGGCCTGGCCCCAGGACCGGAGGGAAGATGGCTGCCGGCTGCTTTGTAGGACCCAGCCTGGCACCTCTAGGGACCACACCTCTCTTGTAGGGTGTGGCTGGTTGTGAGGGGAGATGGGGCCTCAGAAGCCGTCTGGGCCAGTCCTCAGGCGGCTCTCAGCAGTCAGCCCTTGGGCTGGCTGTAGTGAATGTTCTGGAAAGGATGCTACCTGCTGCTGGAGTAACGCTTGCTTTCTTTTTCTCCACAGGAAGCGAGGGATCGAGGTGGTGCAGGTAAGTACAGGCTGCGTCTGCTCTGCTCGTGCGCAAGTCCGTGCCCCGGGGAGCATGGGGGCTCAGCTCACTCCTCACATTCTCCTGGTCAGCCCCGGGCTGGTGGCAGCTGGTTGGGGGAGTTTCTGATGCTTTGTCAGGGGAAGGAGCTGCGGTGAGTTTGGGAGAGCTGGGGGGGCGGCAGTGCCCAGGTTGGGGGTGGGAAAGGTGAAGAGATGGCTGCCACCTAGCCCGTGTCCTGTGGTTCTGCCCCGCGCCGCCCCAGCCCTGGGTGGACTCATGGCAGGAGCTCCTTGGCTGGGGAAGGAAGGATGGAGGGGCAGATGGATGGAGAAGCTCTCTCAGAGCGCGGGGCTGGCCTTCTGGTCCTGAAATAGATAAACGAGGTGTGACCACAGCCATCTCAGGACAGCCGGGAGGTTTGATCTGTCACAGAGGGAGTCTGGAGTTGAGGGATCCTGGGGAGCCCTCTGGCCAGCCACATTTGCCCTGTGGTTCTGACTCACGAGAAACTGGGGAGCATTTTTCTGCATGTAAACACAAAAATACCTTCAGACCCAGGGGCAAGGCAAACCGTGAACCTCAGGCACCATCCCTCTCTGGGTCGCTGCCTGCACCTGCCCCCTTCGCTGGCCCCAGAAGGACCCTCCTCAGCACAGGGCAGGGCTGCCCCATCACTGACAGGCTCAGCACTTCATGCCAAAGGGGCTGGAGGAGGCCCCAGAGCCTCGCCTGCTCCTGGGACCAGAGCAGGTTGGCGGGGTCCCTGCGGCGCCGTCTGCAGCTCTAGTGAAGGGCTGCTGAACTCCTCCTCTTGGCTTGCTGCTAGTGGTTTGTGGGTTGAACGTGTCACCAGGAGGCTGAGATTGGTTTTGGGGTAGGGAGGTAGCCTCTAGAAGCCTCTCATCAGCTGTAGTCTTTATATCCAGGCTCATCTTGACCCCCCAGAGTTCCATGGCCCTTAGCTCTACCGTGGACCTTGATATCTCCAACTGTCTCGCAGGGAAGGTTGAGATGCAGGAGTGGCTGGAGGTGTGCTCTCGGGGCCCTGTCTGGGTACCGGGGGAGTCTCAGCCTGTGAATGGGCGGACAGGTTGGTGGCTGGTGCCTGCCACAGGCACGGGAGTGGGCGGAGGAGGTACCTGCGGGGTTCACCGAAGGGATGGGGATCTCGTGGGCCACTTTCTCTTCAGGATGCCGCAGCTCCTGTTTTTCCTTTAGCCCTTGTGAGAGTTGGCTTGGGAGCCCCAGGCCCTTTGCAGATGCTGCCTCACCTGCCGACGAGCCTGCGCTGTAGCTGGGCCTGCCGTGCCCTGTGAGGGAAGCTCCTGGGGCTTCCCTGTGTTTATCTGTTGCAGCCACTGTGAGGGCCATGAGGGCGCTGCGGCTGGCAGCTGTTTTTGGAGGAAGTGAGTTCATGCGCTGGCCAGTAGAGATCTTGCTGGACAGGGAAAGAGAGGTGCCCTTCTGCCCGACCCCATGACCCCACTGTGCCACAGCTGCCACCCACCTTGCAGAGAGGGGTGTGAGGCAGGAGGGTCACAGGCTCAGCTCCTGGGGCTCCCAGGAGACTGGGGCCCGGCCTTTCATGCGCTCGCCCGGGCTGGCTTTTCTGGAAAGGGAGACTGAAGCCATTGCTGTAGAAAGTGCTGGGCAGGCAGAGGAGGGCCTGGGCTCTTCCAGGGAGTGCTCCCTCTTGCTTTTGGTGATGACTTCAGGGAGGAAGTGGTAGCTGGGGACCAGAATGAAGCCAAAAGGGATGCTTTCCACTCTGGCATCTAAAATTACAACCCATGGCCGGGCGTGGTGGCGCACGCTTGTAATCCCCGCGCTTGGGAGGCGGAGACAGGGTCGCGCGGTTTCGAAGCCAGCCGCGCAGGCTTAAGAGACCCCGTTTCCAAATAAAAAGTATAAAAATAGGTCTGGGAGTGTAGCCCGGAGGTAGAAGGGTTTCCAGGAACCCCAGTACCACCACCACCACAAAAAAAAAAAAAAAAAAAAAAATTGCAACCCATCACAGTGCCTTCCTTCACCTCCTCCAGGCATCTCCGAGCATTTGGAGAACTTTTAAATTTTAAGACATTGAGAAAGGCTTTTTGCAAAAATGGGGGGCTGGGAGCCTATGTGGTGGGACATGCTTGTAATCCCAGTACTTGGGAGGCTAAGACATGAGAATTGGAGCAACTTAGTGAGGCCCTCCACAACTTAGTGAGACCGTTTCAAAATAAAATATAGGATGGGGGTGGGTATAACTCAGAGGTAGAATGCCCCTGGGTTCAATCCCTAGTACCACCAAAAAAACAAAACAAAACCAGATGGGCTTCTGTGCAGCAGGTGCGGGCGCTGGGCCCCTGGGGGCTGGTGGTGGGCGCTTTGCCAGTGTCTGCGTTCAGGTGTAATTGAGAGGGTGAGGGTGGCTGTGCACCACCACCCCGCATGGCTGGGCCAGATGGCCTGTCCCATTCTGGATAGCCTGCTGGTGAGCTGGTGGTCGTATGTCCCCTGTAGACAGAAGGAAGCTGAGGCGCAGGGTGACGTGGCCCTGGGGAGCCAGCGGGTTGGTGGCAGAGTTGGGATTTGAGTGTGGGTCTGTTTGTCTGCCAGGTAGGTCTCTCTGCATGTTAATAAATTTCTCCACTGACTACATGCTGCCCAGCATTACTGGCCTCTGGCTACTCCCTGAAAGGATGTTGGAACCTGGGGTCACAACCTAAGACTCTACAGTGCTGGTATGATCCTGCACTGTTTGTCCAGGTCACGGGGATCCTTTCTTTTTGCTGATTTATTTACTTACTTACTTATTTATTTGTGGTACTAGGGATTGAACCCAGGGACATTCTATCTCCAAGCTACAACCCCTTCCCTATTTTTTTATTCTTTATTTGGAAACAGGGTCTCACCAAGTTGCAGAGAACCTCACTAAGTAGCTGAGGCTGTCTGCGAACCGTGATCTTCTTGTCTCGGCCTCCCAAATGCTAGGATTACAAGTGTGCGCCACCAGGCCCAGCGTCTTTTTGCTCTTTTATAGTAAGAGTAACACATCAGTGTTTAACATTTATGGGCATGGAAGTCACTTACTGTAGAGGAGCGTTCTTGTGGACTTCCCAGGTGGGCGTGGGGCATATGTAAGAAAGTACAACTCGCAGATACTTGACTTCCTTATCTCCTGGTCCCCACAGGAGACATGCTGGGGAAGGGGCTTGTGACTGTCCTCTCCTGTTGCCCCTGCTGTCCCTGCCACGGTGTCTCTCTTCCCATCTCTGTGAGGACAGTATGCACACAGGATTAAGGATTGAGATCACCTGGGTTTAGGTCCCTGGCTGTGTGGCTTTGGGCTAGTTGCCTGAGCACTCTGTGCCTCAGTCTGCCCATCTGTAAAATGGGCGTAGTCATAGTGCCTGTCCCCTGGGATCGATGTGAGACCTCAGTTAATTTGGGTAATGGAGTTGGCACCAGGCCTGGTACACGGAGGCTTGTGATCCGCAGAGCCACGTGCTCTTGCTGTCCACGGGGAGGTCTGAACCTCGTTGCGGGACCAAGGGACACGGAGCCCTCCAGTCATCAGGGAACTTGGCTGGTCCTTATACTCCTGGACTGGATTTCTAGTTTCTTGAAACAAAATTGAAAGAGGGCCTGGTCAAGTTGACAGCTGATGGCACATTAAAAATGATCTTTGATGGCTGGGGTGTCGCTCGGTAGTATAACGCTAGGCCGGCATGCATGAGATCTTGGCAGTTATTCCTTGGCATTACTACATATATATATATATATATATATAAAGAGATTCAGCCTGATGTGGTGGCGCACGCTTGTAATTCCAGCATTCAGGAGGCTGAGACAGGAGGGTCGTGGTTCAAGGACAGCCTCAGCTACTTAGTGAGGCCCTTTGCAACTCAGTGAGACCCTGTTTCAAAATAAAGACTAAACCAGGCGTGGTGGCGCACACTTGTAATCCCGTGCTTGGGAGGCGGAGACAGGAGAATTGTGCAGGTTCGAAGCCAGCCTTGCTGGCTTAAGAGACCCTGTTTCCAAATTTAAAAAAATATATAAAGGTTTCCAGGAACCCCAGTACCACCAATAAATAAATAAATAAATAAATAAAATAATAAAATAAATAAAGACTAAAAAATAGGGCTAGGGTAGCTCGGAGGTAGAATGCCCCTGGGTTCCATCCCCAGTACAGCAAAAAAAAAAAAAAAAAAAAAAAGAGAGAGAGAGAGAGAGAGAGAGAGAGAGAGAGATTCCTATAATTCTTGGCATATAATTCTAAGAGAGTTCAAAGAATTTGCTATGGCAAGTTTTTTCCATTCCTTTTTTTTTTTTTTAAAGTAAGTGACTTAAAAATACTTGTATCCATAAAAACTGAAAAATAGAGATAGACTTTTGGTAAGCATTATCTTATTCTAGTAGAAGGTGATATTCATCTGTGTATATGTGAAGTAACTTTCAAAGGTCCCATTTGTCTCATCAGTTATATTTCTAATAAAGTTTTTTATGGTTATCATTTGTACACTTTGGAATATGTTTTCGTCAGGCTAATCAATTATGTGCTAGTATTAATTGTAATAACAATTCTGTCCAGAAGAAAAATTTTGACACTAATGAGTTTTATGGCCACATGAAAAGTTTTTTTAAGTGAAACATTTATATACATGTATTTATTTGGGCTCAGTAGTGTAATAGAATAATCATTAAAAGGCTTTCCAACATAAAATGTGCTGTGATAGTATAAACATCTCTGAGGGAAGTGGATTGGAAATTAAGAGGCCAAAGAAGAAAAAGGAACACTGTTAGATTTCCCGCTGTCAGAGAAGAGCTTGGTTATGTAATCTTACAATGGATGAAGGTAGATCTCAGATCACTGTGGCGTTTAGATTCCATTGGATCTATTTAAAAGGGAAGCAGTAACAGTTTTATTTTAAAATGTTAATATTTATAGTATGTTGGAAATTACATCCTTTGCAAGTATTTAAACTTAGGAGGAGAAATTTTAGGCATCAACTTAAAAATGTACAAATGGATCCGTTGTTTTAAAACCTATTTTGGGGGGTTTGTTCTGAAGGCCATTTGTTTCTTAGAACCTCCTTTTAGCCAGACATCAAGAGGACTTTCTGGGATTGGCCCTGGCCTGTGCATGCCCTGAGCCCCAAGGAAGCCCTTGTCTGGGGACCAACTGGCCTCGCTTAACTTTGTCTTTTAGGCCAGTTAATGGGGATGGTGATGACGTGGACCCCTGCTCGGGCTGCGCTAACGCAGGAGGCTGCCTGTCAGCCGGAGCCAGGATGCTCAGGGGAGGGAAACCCTGCCTGTGTTCAGTGCTGGGGCCTGGGCTGGAGGACAAGCATCCTGAGGGGCCACCTGTCATGATGGGGAGGCTTCCAGGCACCTGTATAGCTTTTCCTCCTCTGTACTGTGGTAACGAGGATGCAGACGCTTGGCCCCTGGGACCCAGTCTCAGGTTTAACAGTTAATGAAGGACAGCCCCTCTCAGCCGGAGGTGTAGGTTGGACAGATGACAGTCCTCTCCTAAGTAGCCGCCGTGGGCCAGGCAGTAGGCCTGGGGACTCACTCGCACAGGCCCAGACGGGTCACTCAGCTCTCTGTGGTGTATGCAGTGGGCTGCAGGGCCCCGCTGAGCATATTCATGGAGTCAAGGTGCAGGGAGGGCCTGCATCCAGCCTGGAGGAGGAACCTAGCTAGTGTTGATAGCCTTGTCCACCCAGCAGCGCCCACCTGAGCGTCAGAGCCCACGCCTGTGGACTCGCCCAGGGCTTGACGCACTCCCCAGGCCCTTGAGCGTCTAAAACACCTAGAAGCTACGATAGCTGAGTGCTGAGCTCAGCGCAGCGGTCACTGCCCCTTCACCCAGTGAGGCCTTTGTTGGAGAAAACATCCCTGGGCCTGTTGAGTCATCTGGCCCAGGGGGAGGGGGAGGCCGGGGCCAGGCAGAAGGCCCGCATCAACCCTGCAGGACCCCATGGGATTTTCCATTCTGATCTGATCTCTGGAGAAAGCTCAGAAGGAAGGCACCCAGTCTATGGACTCTGCTTCTCCTCTCCCACGCAGCCCTGGATTGGGTGGAGCAAGATCCCCAAAGGACAGCATGCCCTTTGCCCTGCTCACTTCTAGCCTAGGCGTCCTTAGGATAACATGTGGGCATCCCAGCCCCTGGCCTGGCACCTTCTCTCCTCCCCCAGTTATTTTAAAGGATGGGGGGGGGGGAGTAGGTGACTGTTAGCCCCAGAGGGCTTGGGGCTTTATTTTACAATGCAAATGAGTAAACTGCAAGCGTGAGAAGTACTGTAGCCTATTATAGATTCACCATCCTCCTCCTAGATTCCTTGAGAATTCAGACCTTAAGAAAGCCAGCCTCTGAAACCCAGCCTCGGGAGCAGCCGCTGCTTCTCAGGCAGGCAGGGCTCGCAGCGTACAGGAGGGAGGTGCTGCTGGCCTCTCGTGGTCTCAGAGCTGTCACTTGGTCAGAATGCTACCCTTCTTAAATGAGGTTTTCTCCCTTGTGTGGCAGCCAGAAATGGCAAGAGGGAGAATAGACAGCATGCCCCAGAGAGATGAAGGCCTGTGTCCCCCCTGACATAGAACTGGACACTTCGGAGGGGCAGCCTGGTTTGTGCTGTGGGAGAGGACTAAAAGGCACGGGGCTGGGCATGTGAGGGCGGGCAAGGATGGGAAGGCCTGTAGGGAAGGTGGTGTGTGTGTGCGCGCGCGCGCGCGCACGCGCGCGTGTGTGTGTGTGTGTGTGTGTTACTGGGGATAGAACCTCCCAGGGGCATTCTACCTCTGAGCTACACCCCCAGCCCTTTATTTTTTTTATTTTTTATTTTTGGTGGTCCTGGGGATGGAACCCTTCTACCTCCGGGTTACACTCCCAGACTATTTTATATTTTTTATTTGGAAACAGGGTCTCTTAAGCCAGCTGAGGCTGGCTTCTAACCTATGCGATCCTCCCGTCTCAGCCTCCCAAGTGCGGGGATTACAAGCGTGCGCCACCACGCCCGGCTCACCCCCAGCCCTTTAGAAACAGTGTCTTGCTAGTGTGCCGGTATTGGGAAATGGCTTCAAAATGTGTTTGAAAATAACTTTGGTATTGGAAAGCCAGAAGCTTGAATATGACAGGAACTCAGACAAGGAGGGGACCCTGCAGAGTTCCAGACACCAAGGGTCATTAGCAAGAAAATAGATGGAGCCCAGGAACTTTTACATTCTAAAGATAAGCAAAATTCCCCAAGCTTGTGTGGGGATGCCGTAAGCCTTCCAGAGATCCCGGACTCCCATGACCAGGTAAGACATGTAGAGGTATAACAAAAGGCTTGGGGTCTGTACCAGAGACAGGGCCTACAGGAGGGAATCCCCGCATCAAAAGACCTGCTCCAGAGAAAGGGCAGAAGATTAATTCAGGTCAGAAGATTAATTGGTAGAGCAAGATGAAGGACCATGTATCTATAAAAACTGTTCTGTATCCTAAAACCTTTGGTGACTTCTTTTCAAGTCACCTCACTATGTCACCCTCTGTGGCGTAGTGCTTTAATCTAAGTTATGTCCTATCTTTCCATCTTTGTAATAAAATCGCTTAAGCTTACAGCAAACAGAGTCCGGGCTATTCTTTTCTAAGACAGCTCAGAACAAGGACCCACGGCTACATCTCTCACTGTTACAGTTTGGGAGCCCAGCAGGGCCCCTGTAACAGTCTCACTGTAACAGCGAGCTTCCTGAGAGTCTTGCTGTGTTGTTGAGGCTGGCCTTGAACCTGCGACCCTCCTTTCTGAGCCTCTGAAGTACTGGAATTACAGGCACGCGACACCACACTTGACAGAGAATGAAGCAGATGTTGGTGGGCAGTTGTCATAACCACGCAGTGAGCTGGAGCGCAGCCTACATACAGACTCAGACACTGGGAGAGGGGGCTCTGTTGATGGCCAGTGGTTTGGATAGTCTGGGGTGTTGGACCCAGGGGAGTTGGCAAGAGACCAGGCCGGAGAAGGGAGAGGGCTGGGTGAGCTGTGGTGGGTGCCAAGTTAGGGGTCATCGAATGGCGTCCTGCATGGGAGAGGTGTGTGTGCCCATGGGAGGCTGATTAGATAGGGCTGGGCTGGTCTCTGGCAGGAGGCTGGGCTGTCTTGGGAGGGTACTGCAAGGCAGGAGAGGATGGTGGCAGGTCGTGGTAGCTGGACAGGGGTGGGAACGAGGAGTGAGGGTCAGTCCCCAGATGCCTCCCTTGTTTCTGCTGGGGCACTAGGGCATGGGCGCAGGAGCAGGAGTAGCCAGGGGAGGCAGAGGTGGTGAGCATCAGCAGTTCAGGTAGGTGTGTAGAACCAAGCAGATGTGTCCCGTCACTGGCTTCCTGCGTAGAGCCTGGGGCGGGCCCTGTGTGGCGAGCCTGCTTCTTGGTAAGGGCCATGATGCTCAATTCTCCCATTCAGCAGTAAAGCATGGATTTACTTAGGAGTTTTCACATGGTTCCAGACTCGTTTCAAAAGGCAGGCAGAGCTGGTGTGGTAGCACATATCTGCAATCTTAGTACTGAGAGGCTGAGACAAGAGGATCAAAGGTTCAAGGACGGCCACAGCAAGGCAGCAAGACTTCAGCAACCTAGCCAGACCCCGTTTCAAAACAACACATACAAATGGCTGGATGTGAGCCGGGGGTGGTGGTGTACGCTTGTAACCCCAGCATTCGGGAGGCTGAAACAGGAGGATTGCAGTTTGTGGCCAGCTTCAGCTACTTAGTGAAGCCCCTTTGCAACTCAGTGAGACCCTGTTATCAAAAAAAAAAAAAGAAAGAAAGAAAGAAAGAAAGAGACTAAAACATAGGACTGGGGTGGTGTACCTCAGAGGTAGAATGCCCCTGGGTTCAATCCCTAGGACCACATAAAGAAAAAATTTATTAGAGGAAGGTTTCAGATGATCTGCCGCTGTGTTCCCCCGACCCGCTCTCCCTCCAGAAGTCCCAGTGGCCTTGGTGGAGTGTCACAGGTAACAGGACGCAGGTAGGCTTGAACACCTGTGGACTTTCTTTCCGCTCGTGCTTCTGCCTGGCGCTCTGGGGTCAAGTGTGGGGATTTGGAATACTGAGCGCCTTGGCCTTTTGGGGGCCCTGACGTCCTTGGAGCTAGAAGCAAACATGGGGCAGCTGCACCGTGAGCAGTGGCTTTCTAAGGATGACCCTCTGGACTGATCCTCGGTGGATCCAGCACCTACCAGGAAGACTGCCATGGGGCTGGGAGGGTGGCTCCGCACGGAGGGTTCCCTGTGGTCATTGAAGCCAGCAGTGGACATAAATTGCCCTGGGCTGGACCTTACCCTCCTGTCTCAGCCTCCCAAGTGCTGGGATTATAGGCTTGCACCACCAAGCCTGGCTTATTATTATTATTATTATTATTATTATTATTATTACATTGAAACAGGGTCTTACTAAGTTGCTGAGAGCCTCACCAAGTTGCGGAGGCTGGCTTAGAACCTGTGATCCTCCTTTCTCAGCCTCCCAAGTGCTGGGATTACAGGCATGTCCCACCATGCCTAGTTTCACTACTTTTTTATTTTTAAATTAATTTGTTAATTTTTTGTATGGTACTAGAGATTGAACTTAGGGGGATTCTACCTCTGAGCTATACTTTTAACCCTATTTTTTGTTCTTTATTTTTGAAACAAGGTCTTACTAAGTTGCAGAGGGCCTCACTAATTAGCTGAGGCTGGTTGCAAACGTGTGATTCTCCTGTCTCAGCCTCCCAAATGCTGGGATCATAAGTGATGCCACCACACTTGGCTTCACTCCTTTTTGTTTTATTTTTAAAATCAGATTTCATGTTTTTAAAGAAAATTTAAAGTATAGATTCTTTTTTCTAGATGTGGAAAATGATTTTCACTCTGTCGTTTACTTTAGGATTCGTTGTTAATAAAAAGAATTACACTACTTTAGGTGTGAGCCTAATCATTTTTTTATAATAATGACACATGGGGTAGGAGAGTTGTATAAATCACCGTCTGCTCCTATCAGTTTTTCTTTTTTTTATTGGGTGTGTTATAATTTTATATCACATTGGAATACAGAGTGTTAGAAAAACACACGCATACAATTCTTGTTGCCTTTCCCCCCAGGTGCCCCCCCCCCCGCAAGTCTTTGAGATTGGAGTTGGCGTTGTTTCTCCTGTGTGTTCTTTGGGACTTCTTCTTCCCCCTCTCTCCCCTAATCACCCTCGGTCACTCCTCTGGAGTCTGCTTGTCTAGCTGATGTCGCCCTTATTTCCAGATCTCTTTCTGGCTTCCACATAGGAGAGAACACACATCCACTCGTTCTTTGGGACTGGGTGTTCATATCAGTTTTTCTGTTGCTGTTGAAAACCTTTTGGAGGACAGCGTGAGAAATGCTCTCGAGGTGCTGCTGGCTGGGGTCGGCATACGCTGAGCGGTTTCCCTTCCCATAGCTTGACTTTTATTCCCGAGCTTTTTAGGTGTGCTGTTAGAAACCATGTGTGCCAGGCAGCCCCGCGTGGCTCACAGGCTGTAGTCCTCAGTCCCAGCACTGCTCTTCCTGGCCTCCGACATGCTGACTCAACTGGAGACATCCTTAAAAAAGAAAGTTCCTGTTTCCCATATCTGAGAGGAGGCGGCCAGGAAGTGGGGTTCCCTGTGCCTGACGCCTGGGCGGGTTCTCATGGGCAGGTGTCCAGGGCCCCAGGCCTTCCCGTGCCACACTGCGCCGAGTTGGGATAGGGTCTTCCCAGGATCCTCCATCCCTGGTCGGCCATCAAAGATTTGCAGCCTCTTTGGAGTGTGCCAAGCAAGCATTTATATAAAACCAGAGAAAAGAGGTAGAAGAAAGAACACAGAAAAATAGAAAGGGATGAAAAGGCAAAGTGAAGATTCCGGAGGGAGGAATTCCGCTTTCAAAGTGTGCCTGTCCTGGGGTTGCTCCGGGGCGAAGCTGCTCCAAGTGTGGACTTCTGATAGCCAGCATCCCTGATAGCCAGCATCCCCAGGGCACCGAAGCGCATCCCCAGGTGAGCAGGTGCATGCCGTGGTTGGGGAAGCTCCGGTGCAGACCCTGGGTCCTCACCAAATGAGCCCATCTGGGCTCGGGGCCACCTCTTAGTGACAGCGCAGATGCCAGGCTGAGACTCCAGGGTGTAGCTGTAGACCATGCCTCGTGCCCAGCAGGGCTCCCAGCTGTCCAGTCAGAAGCAGGAATGGGGACATGTGTTGCCTTCAGCTCACCTGGGCAAGGAGCTGGCATCTCGATCTCCAGCCCCTTCCCCCTTGCCATATTTCTGTTTGTACTTGGATGTCATCTTGCGTGTGACACCTCGCTGCTCCCCCGCAGGTCTCTGCCCTCATCAGGTGAGTTGACTGTCCACATGTCCTTCTGAGGCCAGAACCTTCTAGTCTGTGAGAAGGGCAGGGTCTGGTTCTGCGCACGCTCAGTTTGCTGGGCAGATGGATTAGGACTGAGCTGTTGCTCCACACAGGATACGACAGGCCTTGAGGGTCCGTGTTTATTAAACTCTGGGTAATTCTTGTGCTTCTAAAGTAATGTGTGCTCATTGTTAAAGTCTTAGGAAGCAAGACAGGCCTAAAAACGAAAACCCAGAAGTACACATTAATGTTAATGCAGCTTTTTTTTTTTTTTTTTTTAGTGTTTTCCTCTGACCTTTTATCCTGTCTTGCTGTTTGTTACCTACGGCATATTTCCAGATTGGGTTTTTCTGTCTCTAGTTTGGAGACTTACATTTGGGGAATGGATGAATATTTGCCCGTGCAATTTAGACAACTTGGAAGTCGCTTAATGTGGCTGCCTCCATTTTTACCCTCCTTGTGTCTGAACATCTAGAACCAGTTCTCTGCTCCAGGCCCTTGGTTCTAGGATTTTTCTGATTTACTGTTACTAACAATGCTGCCATGGGATTCCAGTTTGGATTAAAAATGTCTCCCAGAACCCACGTGTGAAGCTATGCAGTAAGGTTCGGAGGTGGGTCCCTGGGGGTTTGGCCTTGCTACTGTGGTTCCTGCCTCAGAGCCAGCCAGCTACGGGCTGATCCCCCAAACTGAGCCAACTGCACCTTTTCTCCTGTAAGCTGTACACAGCTCACTCAGCTCCTGTACTGAGGTCACAGCGATGAAAAGCCGACTAAAGCACGTGGGCATCTTTGGACCTAAATCGAGCAGCTCAGGTATTCACTTTGGTTTTCTAGCAGTGACTTCATGGTGCCAGCCCAGCGGCTTGTACAGTAGTATTTGCACCTCTGTGCTCTGCTACCCGCAGCATCTACAGGACTGTTTCTCAGGCCAGTGTTTGGGGAGCTCCGGGATGTACAGGCAGTGCTCACACTTCTGTCAGGATGGCGGTGTGGCCGCCACTGCAGCACACTGCTTAGATAATCATGAGCAACCTCGATTGAGCACTGCTTTGGGCCAGCCTTGGTCACAAATATTCACATACATTTATTTATGTGTTCCTTATAATAGTCTAGTTAGGACGCTGGGCGTGGTGGCTCATGCTTATAAGCCCAGTAGTTGGAAGACTGCGATAGGAGGATCGCAGGTTTTCAGCTAGCCTCCACAACTTAGTGAGATCCTGTTTCAAAATAAAGAATAAGAAATAGGGCTGGAGGTGTAGTTCAGAGATAGAATGCCCCAGAGTTCAAGCCCTGGTGTGTGTGTGTGTGTGTCTGTTGTCTGTCTGTCTGTCTGTCTCTGTCTCTCTCTGTCTCTCTCTCCTCTCTCTTCTCTTCTCTTCTCTTCTCTCTCTCTCTCTCTCTCTCTCTCTCTCTCTCTCATACGTGCGCGCGCGCGCGCACACACACACACACGTCTAGTTTGATATATACTGCTGTTATCTGCATATTATGCAAAAGGAAACTGAAAGTCAGGGGGAGTGGCTTGCCCAGGGTCAGAGTTGCCAGGTAGGAAGAGGAGGAGCCGGGTGGGAGCCAGGCACTCTGGTTCTAGAGGCCTATTTGTTCTTAGAGCTTTCCATTCGGAGAAATCACATGGCATCCCAGGTCAGAGAGCAGAGTCTAATGGTCCCTGGGTACCCTTCCTGAAGCTCCCTTTGTACTCCCTGGTATCTTGCAAGGCCTGTCTCACCATTCTATTAATTCACCTGTAAATATTCCTGAATGTGTCTTTGAAAGATAAAGACTAACCCTTGTTCTTCACCCCTGGTGGGGGACTATTTACGGGGCTGCCAGGTGCCCTCTGGTCTGATTCGGCCTTTAGGAGGTGAGTGCAGGACAGTGCTCAGCAGGCTCGCGAGACAGCTGGGTGAGTGCATGTGGCACAGAGGCACGTGTTCATGCTGGCGCCTCCTGAGGAGTGCTTGTTCAAATGACGGAGGTGACCAAAGCAAGTGACTGGGGACCTTCTCCAGTGTACGTCAACTAATTCAATCCTCACAATGATCCAGAAAGCTGCTCTTACTAGTTCTTTTTATAGAGGATGCATCTGTTGTCACCCCCACATTACAGATTAGGAAGCTGAGCAGGGAGTGCTCCCAGCAAGCAGGCAGAGGAGCTGGCACCAGCTCTGCCATCCATCTCGCTTTAAAGTTAGTATTTTTAGTTTACATATCATTATATGCATTTAGGGAACTGTGATATTTTGATATATGTATGTAAGGTGAAATGGTTGTCACGCTAATTAGCTTATCTGTCACCTCCTTTACCTATGATTCTATATGGGGAGGCATTTGAAATTTATTCTCTATAACACATTTTTATCAACACTAGTCACCCTTTTGTGCAGTACAGCTCAAACTCATCCTCCTGCACCCCTTGACTGGTGGCCCTTCTGCCCCCCAGTCTTTTCCATTCTACTCACTTTGGTGAGCCACTGGTTTTAGACTCTGTATGCCTGGGAGCTCCTGTGGTGTTTATCTTTCTGTGCTGGCTAGTTTCACTTCGCACAGTGCTATCCAGGCCCATCTCCAGCTGCCACAGTCCACTGTGGCTTTGAATGTCCTGAAGCTTCCCTGGTTCCTCTGCCCAGGGTGTCCTGGTCCCTTTTCTGCTGCCAGCTGCCCAGGTGCTCTCTCAAGCCCAGCTCGTCACATGTGCAGGGTCGTGAACCATTCCCACGTGGGGTCATGAAACCCTTAGAAGTTGATTCTTGCTGCAGGGAACCCAGCTTGGACTCCACCCACACATGTACCCTCCAAGTACCCAGAGCAGAGTCCCAGGATCCTCAGGGCTGGGCCTGTTCTCCACACACCCTGTTCCTGCCACCTGCCATGCACTCCTCCTCTTCCATCTGGTGAACACTCCCTGCTCTGTCAGAACCGGGCTCACAGTCACTAGCCCTCACAGCCCACAGTCACTAACCCTCGCATCCCCTCCCCCAGGCCCATTTGGCCCTCCGTTGCCTGGGTTCCTGTGCCCTGTGCAGCCCACCTCCTGGGGACACAGGTCTTATGGCCTGGTGTCATTGCACGTGCTAAAGGCTTTCCTTCCCCTTCTCTGTAAGGTCCTGAGAATTGGGGGTCACCTCTTGGTCTTTGTCGGGGATGTGGCACCTACGGATACTTTCTGACATATTCCAAAACCCACAGATGCTCGAGTCCCTTCCATAGAATAGCACAGCATTTGCTTATAATCCAGACACATCTTCTCATCTACTTTAAGTCATCTATAAATTCTTATAATGCCTAAACAATGCAAGCGCTTTGTGGGGAATACGGACAAGAAGAAAAAAGCCTGTATGTATTCAGTACAGATGCAGTGCAGTTTTTTCTTTCAAATATTTTCTCCCTGTTTGCGGAACCTGCAGATGCAGGGGCCTGGCTGTATTCATGAAGGAGCTCATTCTCTTTCTTCCCATAAAGTGCTCACTTGTTAGGTAATTTGCTGTTTACCTATTCTAGGAAGGGAAGAATGAGTTGCTCTCATTAGTTTTATAGTCTAGGGATGTTCCTTGATAGTGTGCTGCCGGCTTTACTTTCTATCTATTCCCCTCCAAGGAACCTCTAGTAAAATAGAAGTGGTTCAAAGCCAGGGAACAGGAGGTTAACTGCTAGTCCTCAGCGTAGTTCTGAGCTTCCTGGCTACCGGTGAGGATGAGGATATGAGATTAGTTACCCTGGTGAAGAAGGATGCAGAGTCCTCAGGAGGGAGAATAAAAACCACAGCAAGGGTTTTGGACTTTTTTCTTCCTGAAATGTGGAAGAACTGCGTCAATGTCACAAGTAGGAAATCTTTGTTTTCACCTACAAGAAAAAAGGAGAATTATAATAGAAGCAGAAGAATGATGGGCTGGCCTTCGCCCATGAGTCTTTGTGGAGGGGCATTATACTCTGGGGAGGGGGCTGCCCTCTTTTCCCTTGCCTGGCCAGCTCCCATTTTCCAGCACCCACAGCTTTCCTCTGGAGCCATCCTTCACTTGGAGGATTGGCAGGATTTTATTGGGCTGCCAATAGCAGCCTGGAGCTCACAGTAACCTCAGTGAGGTATGTCGTGGGTTTCTCTTGTGTTGTCCTGGGTGCAGGCAAGCAGGGCCGGCGTGGGGGCCTCTGCCAGGCTGTGCAGAGCTCTGCTGTTTGTGCTGCACCACTGCCCTCCATTCCGGCCTTTTGATTTCGGGTGACCTCATTGCTGTTGATGCTGCCAGGGGCTTCAGCATCCTGCTTATTTACATTCTAGGCAGTGGGAAGATGTTGAGGGAGTTGGGTATCTCCCCCTACCCCACATCCAAGTCTGTTCTCACACAGTGAAGTGTTAATTGCTTTCTGTTGCTGTGACAAAATGCTGGAGAAAATCAACTTAAAGGAGGAAAGGTTTGCTGTGGCTCACAGTTTCAGAGCGCTCAGTCGATGGTCACTTGGCTCAGTTTAGGCCTATAGTGAGGAAGAAGAGCAGGGAGGAGAGCTGCTCAGCTCGTGGCTACGAAGGAGAGAGAGAGAGAGAGAGAGGGAGAGAGAGAGAGAGAGAGGGAGAGAGTGTGTGTGTGTGTGTGTGTGTGTGTGTGTGAGAGTGTTTGATTTGATTTTTGACTTTGTAACCAAGTTCCTTCCTCCCCCGGAGCCCACTAAGCCATGCATTTATGAATGGATTAATCATGAATGATGAGCCCAGAGCCCTCCTGATCCAGTCCTCTCCTGGAGGCCCCATCTCTGAGCACTGCCGCACTGGGGACCTCGCCTTGACCACGTAAGCTTTGGGGGAACATTTCAGATCTAAACCATACAGGTGGTTTCCCAGGAAGTCCCTTGCTGCACCGCTGCCTGACATGCCTGGGTCACAGCTGAGCCGCACCTGGTGGTCAGCAGGCTGGGAGCATGGTCTTTATGTTGGGTCTTTAAGTTATGGTCTTTATGTTTCCACCTTGAATGAGCTCAGGATTCTGCTACCGAAGAGGCTGGGGACAGTGGGGAATCGGTGCTAATCTGCAGCTAGCGAGCTGTGTTCAGCTCCCTTGGGTGCTTTCCTAGAACTGCGCAAGTTGCTGGCCCCCTCTGAGCCTTGATTTCCTCATCTGTCTAATGGAACAAACAGCGGACCCATCTCCTAGAGTCCTGCAGATGAGGAGTGGCCTGCGGCCCGGCAGAGTCCATCCTCAAAAGCAACTGCTCAGTAGTATTTCTCGTGCCCTCGTCGTTGTCATCGGTGATCCCTGGAAAAGATGAGTCTACTTGAGGTGTTGTAGAGTTAAATGTGGGTGGGGAAAGTTGCCACAGCGTGGGATTCCTCTCATGCGATCTCTTCTCATAAGAAGCCAGAGATGTCTACCGTGTGTCATGTCATTTTGTTTCCTTGAAGCAGGCTGCCCAGGGATGAGTCTCTGGACTTCTCTCTCCAGTTTGGCAGCCTGAGCTCAGTCCTGTACCCAGGGATGGTTGCTCCCTCTGGGATGCCTGTAGCACGCTCTGGGATGGAGCAGAGTTTTCCCTGGCTGGCATGTGTTTGGGCTCATGTGCTATTACTTGCTGATTTACGTCTCCCTTTTTCTGGGCCTTCTTGGGTTCTGGGCCTTCTTGAAGGGTTCTGGCCCTGGTCCTAAACTCATCAACACCCCTCCCTCAAGCCTGTTGTACTGCTCATCCTTGGCCCAGGAAGGTTGCAGGGAGTCTCAGACAGCAGCTTCATGGCTTTTCCAAAATGTTCGTGAATACAGAGCTGCAACTCAGCCCTGTCTTTCTTGCTCCCTTTTACCCACCTTCTGGCCCTAGGACTTCCCGGGAACCCTATCCTTCTCTCAGGGTCTCGAGTGTTCTGTGTACCAGGCAGAGGCAGTCCTCTCAGGGACCTGCTTGCTCTGGGGCCTTCTTCCCAGGCCTATTTCCCAGCAGCACCACCAGTCTTGAGTCTTTGTCTTTTTGAACTTTGTAGAATGGCCTCCCTATAAGGAGATGCTGGTTTACTGGCGCCTGGCCCTGCAGCTGTATCCTAGGAACTTGGTGGTAGTGAGGGGCTCAGCCAGCACTCCTGAGAAGCCACTTGGGGAGGCTCTTCTCCATCCCATGGGAATGAGGTGCAGGGTGAGGTGGGGGCTGTGATTCAGGTGTCCTAGGGGAGTATTTGGAGCCCTCGGGGTCTCTAAAAGGAAATAGCCTTTAAGTCATGGTGGGTGGTCAGGGAGTAGATGCCCAGGCAGATATTCCAAAATACTTTTTGTATCTTTGGGCCGGGCGTGGATGAACCAGCCCTGACAGCAGCTGTGATAGTGCCCGTTGGTGTTTTGCCTACCGCGTGCCAGTGTTCATGTCCCCACTGGTCAGGTGAGAGGACTGAGGCTTCCCAGGTGGAATCGTCTCTGTGCTGTGCTGCCTCCCAAGACAGTAGCAGAGCCCCAGCTGGATTCCAGGGGTGTTGGTGGCAAAGTCAGTGCCCTTTCTGTTCTGAAGGTGGCCTGCCTGCGTGGAGTGAGAGCCTGTAACCCCGCCCTAGTTGTAACTCCGGCCCTGGGCAGGCGGCACAGCCTCTCTGAAGCCCATCTACTAGGTGGTGACAAGATTGATGGCTGGGATGAAGCAAGGGCAGGTGGGAAGGTCTCGTAGAGTGGTCAGGCCACTTGCCAGACAGGTGGCTAGCCCAAGGCCAGGAGAAGTTTAGGGTAGCTGGTGGGGTTATGGGGTGTATGGATTTTTTAGCATCTCACTGGTTTTCTTGCTCCTGAGATGAGTGGTGTTAGGAAGTCCATCCTCATGACTGATTGGGTAGGAATTTACTTTTGACTAGGTTGGTGGGTAGGGCGCAGGGGACTCTGGGGAGCAGGGGTATAAGATGGGGCTTAGAGGACCCTGGGTAGCAGGAGTGTAGGGTAGGTCTCAGGACCCAGGACCTGGGGTAGCAGGGGTATAGGTTTCCTGGCATGGAGGGGTCCTCAGCTCACTCCCCTCTCCCTGCCTGGGCAGTTGTTTGTTACAGGCCCTGCCAAGTGGACATAAGTTATTTACGGTGTTTTGACAAGATCATCAGGAGCCTGGTTGGATGAGGATGCCTTTGGGACTGAGCTAAGGACCTAGGAGGGCTGGGGGTGGGTCAGGCATGGAAGAGAGCTGGGAGAGGGAGGGGACGTGCGTTTGCTGGACTTGGTCAATGTGTGGCCTAGCCCTCCCCCAAGCCGAGGCAGCGGGCCTTGGGAGAACAGGGCTCCAGAGATGGCTGCCCTGCTGAGCACCCCGCTTTGGCTCAGGGCACATGGTTATGTTGTTGTCTTGCCCATCCAGCTTATTCTGGAGAGAAGATGAAATAGTGGGCCATGCCTTGGCCTTGCCACAGCCAGGGAGACCCTCCGGCTGGGTGTTAGGGATGACCACCGTGGGGCCAGGGCCTGCTGGAGCCCTGCCTCTGTCCAGCTGATTTTTCTGACCTTCTAGGGTTTGGGGGTTGAAAATGCTTTCTGAAAGGTTCAGAGCCTCCTGTGTGACTCGTGGGAGCAAAACATGTTTCCTCCCAGCCCCTGGGTGCAGCGTTACACTGCAAACGTGTCCTGAGTAGAAAAACGAGCCATGCACTGCAAACGTATCCTGAGTAGAAAAACGAGCCATGCACTTAGGTATTTTAGACACACTCTGACCCTGTTGCCCTCTGCCCCCTCAACACACTTAGCACCTGGTGTTTCCCTTCTGCTGGGAGTGTGCTCGCCCTGGTTTTCCCCGTGGCCGGCCGAGCTGCTGTAACCACGGTTATTTGATTGTCTTTGCGGCTGGCCACGGCTCTTGTGTGCTGCTGTTTAAGAGGCATCGCGGTTCTTATGTTGTGGGGCCAGGTCTGTAATTATTGCTTGGGAGAAATTAATAGTGTTTGTTTGTTTATATATTTATTTATCTATTTTATGGTCTTGGGGATGGAACCCAGGGGCTTTCTACCTCCGGGCTATATACTCCCAGACCTATTTTATATTTTATTTGGAATATTTTATTTGGAAACAGGGTCTCACTAAGTTGCTGAGAACCTCACTAAGTAGCTGAGGCTGGCTTTGAACTTGTGCGATCCTCCTGTCTCAGCCTCCCAAGTATGGGGATTTACAAGTGTGTGCCACCATGCCCGGCTTAATAATGATGTTTATTGCTTTTGCAACTTGTTAAAGCAATATATATTTCTTGGGGAAGGAGAGGAGCATCCCAGGCATTACAGGGGATTATAGAAGGTGAACATTACAGCCGAGCATGGGGGTGCAGGCCTGTAATCCCAGTACGTAGGGAGGCTGAGACAAGAGGATTTCGGGTTTGAGACCCTCTTTCAAAATAAAAGGTTACAGCTCAGAAGTGGAATGCTCCTGGGTTCAATCGCCAGTACCATTAGGGGGAGAGAGAGAGAGAGACTTATGCACCTGTTTCTCTGTCCTGCGCCTGCCCTCCCTTCTCTCGTGCCCTGCAGCCTCCTGGGCTGGGGACCGTGGTCCAGCTGTAGCCATGCCTGCTGGCATCTTCCCTGCAGTTGTTCCTGCCCAAGGAACAGGAAGGAATGTGGGCTGGCGGGGTGGCTGGTCCCAGCTGCCTTGTCCTGCCTTCTCCCAGCACTGTGACGCTGCAGGCCGCTTCCCTGGGTCTGCCCTTCTTGCCTGGTCAAGGGGCTTGTTGTGGCACCTGCTCTAGGGTCGGGAAGAGTGACTAGAGCATGTTAAAGCACCACGGTGCAAAATCCATGTGTGGTGGTCTGCGGCCGCTGGTGGTGGGTTGGGATTCCTCCCTGTCCTTTGGATGCCAGTTTGTATTCAGAGAAATGTGTTCTAGAAAATTCTGTTTTTGTAAAGTGCATCAAACACCCACTTGCATGCTAGATGCCTGTTTGGGCTGGGGCTTGAGTGCAGCCCTGAGCGCGACCCTCCAGCGGCTCTCTTGTGGAATGGGGCCAGCTTAACTTCGGAGCGGACTTTCTGGTGGGGATATGGCCACTGTCCCGGTGCATCCTGCCCACGGGACTGCCAACAGTTCTTCCTGCTGCAGAGCTGTGTGTCCCTCGGTCTGGACACTTGGACTTTATTATCTTGCTAGTGTGAGCTGGGATCCAATTATTGTTTTCTCCTGTTTAGCAGATGGGGGAGCCGAGAGCTGGCAAGCAGCAGCCCCTGAGTCTTTGAACTCAGACTTGTCACCGTGGGCTGGGTTCTTCCCACTTCAGCTTCTCCACCTCCACCCCTGCCCCAGTGCCGACCAGACCTCTCTGCTTCCCTCAAAACTGACTGTGTCCTTTCTGAATGTTCCAGCCCCCCAGCACCTTGTGTTGGCCTTTGCAGCAGGCAGGGTGACCTCAGTCCTGAGCTCAGGCCCTGTCCGTCACTCTGACTCCCCAGCTCAGGCCGCCCTTCCGCCTGGAGAGAGGGTCCACGCCCTCTCTGCTCTGCATGGCTAGTCTACTGTGTCTCGAGTTTGTTCCCCTTCCTTGGCGACCCAGACTTTGTCCCTCCTTCTTCTCAGCCAGGGACTTGGTGGGAAGCAGGGCTACCTGAAGCTCTGGTGAGGACCCCGCGGGGACATTGTGGAGGCAAGGCAGGACTGTGGGAGGGGGCTGGTTTGGCGCCTGGAGTCTAGCAGCAGTTGGGGAGCTGTTGCCGCTCCTCAGGGCAGCTAAGGGTCACTGAGCTCCGTGATCGTGGCGGGGGTGGCCAGGAGGCTGCTGTAGTCACAGCGAGCCACCACCATGCCCAAAGTGCAGTGAGCCCCTCTCCTCCTGCCCCCGACCTCCTGCCAGGGCCCAACTCAACCGGAAGCTCTGGATCCCGAGGTGCGTTCTGCAGCCTCCCAGGCCTGGCACTGGCAGGGTGCACGGGGGAGTGGGGGTTAACCAGGACCTCCTGCACCCTTGCCTTGTGACCCTGTGGACCTCAGGACGGAGCAGCAGTGCAGCTCAGGACCTCTGTTAGGAGGGGTCCGGGTCCTCCGTCCTAATCCAGACTCTAGTGTGGCCATTCTGGCTCTGCCAAGGTCCTTTCTCTCCCTCCCAGGTGCCCCGGTGACTGTTGTTCCTAGAGCTCACTTTCCATCCTCTGATTGTGATTGGTCCTTTTTGGAGGAAGCCAGCAGGCGCACCAGGCAGAGCCCTGTGCAGCTGGCCCCGCTCTTTGTTCTCTCGCTAGATGCTCACCCAGGCCCTCGTGGCAGGCCAAGATGACCAAATCTCCATCCTTCTGCGTGCTGCAGCTCAGGGAGGCGCTGCGTTAGAAGAGCAGGGGAGAAGGGGGCTCCTGCTGCCCCCCAGGAGCTGGGCAGGGGTCCTGCTGGCACCACATGGCTCCAGCTGGGGAGCCTCTCCTACAGGCTGGCAGGTGGTCCGTTAGGAGATGATAGGCCCCGTGCCCTGGAGTCTCAAGCCTGCAGCTACCCAGGCTTGGTGAGAATGACCGGCAGGGCACACGTGCGGGTGCTGTCCTGTGTGAGAGCGCGGTGAGCCAAGGTTGCTGGAGCCTGGCTCCCCGCCGGCCCCGAGGCCGCCTCTGCCACCGTGTGCAGCTTGGCCAGGCGCTGGCTCCTTCTTTGTAAAGTGGCTGATGGGATCTCACGGGTCTCCCTCACTCTTGTGAGTCTCTGACTCTTCAGAAAGCGGGGGTAGGAAGTCTCCCCGCTGCTCGCGCCCCGTCTTCTCCTTCCTTATCCTTTCATCTCGACAACTCTGTGCTCAGGCTGGAGGGATCTGAGCCCTCCTGCTGCCCCCGCGGGTGGTGACTGTGTGCATGAGAATCTGTCCATCTGTTTGAAGCAAGCCCTTCTGACGCTCTCGCAGGGAGACAGGTTTCCAGAAGATCCAGCCAGCTGCCCACGTCCGACCTCACTCAGGTGCCATACTTTTGTGCGTAGCAAGTGCACAGGGGGCGGCCTGTGCACACAGGGAGATTTGGAGTCACGCTGACCTTGGTTTGCATTTTGCCCCCCACCTCGACCAGCTCTGTGGTCTCGGGCTAGTCAGTGTGCTTCAGGCAGGAATGAGGGGCTCCTTTCTAACCGCGCTCCTCACACTCGCACCACCATTGGCCTGGTGGGGCTGGGAGGAAGAGGTGGGTGCGTGCAGTTGGGGTGTGCACGCTTCCACTGGAAGGCCCCGTGCCGCGGGCTCATCGCGGACGTGCTTTCCCCAGCAGCGCCAGCTCTGGAGGCTCAGGACGCGTCCCTGGCAAGGCCCAGCTTTAGCCTTGCAGCATCATGCTCCAAAAATGCTCCCATGCAGTTTATTTAACTTTTAAGTGGGGCAAATTCTGAAATGGATTGTTTATTGTCCAAGTTGAATTTTTAATTTCTCATAAATATCCCACAAATTGCTGTAGTACATTTATATTTATTGAATCTGTCAGGGTTGTTTATGGCACGGAGGCCTGGGCTCCCCATGTTTTGAGGGCTGTTGCTGTGGCTACGCCTGGGTCTGAAGGCGAGGTCCTGCACTGAGGGTGTATGAAAGCTTCTGGAATGGGCTCTCCATGTGCAGTAGAGCTACGGCTGTTGCCCTGACAGCCAGCCTTGGGGGCTGAGTTGTCTTAAGATTCCGGCTTCTTCCTCAGCTTTACTTCGCCCTATTGATCCCTCTCCTCTTGGTGGATATACCGCCTGAGCCCCCCGAATTCCTCTCTTGAGCCCTCGCTGCTCCCAGTGTGGTCCGGGAGCCAAGGACACGCGCCCTGGCAGAGCACCTGTGTGAAGTGCGGGCTGTCAGCCCCAGGGCTGCGCCTCCACCGCAGCGCAGCGCAGCGAGCACAGGGGCCTTCCCTGCGCCTGTGGACGGCGACGCAAGCCCTTCCCGTGAGCTCCCACTGGACAGCAGCCTCCAAGTAGAAACACCCCAGAGTCACCAGCTGTAGAAGGGCACAACGGTCCTGTTCGGTCCTCATCATGAAACTGTACAGGATGCGGCAGGGAGAATGAACCGAAGGCCTGGCTGGGCCCCAGAGACATCCTGGCGCGGAAGCCAGACGTGGGGGCGTGTGTACTCTAAGACTCCACGTAGGTGAAGGTCAGGGACGGAGCTGCACTCTGGGGGGAGAAGGCAGACTGGAGGGCCCCTGGGGACAGGGTCCTGGGAACACGGGGAGCCTGGCTGCAGCCAGCCCCTGTCCTCTTAACATTCTCTGTCCTGGCTGTCAATTTGAAATGTCACCATGCACGCCGTCCACGTGTAGTATGTGTTTTCTATCTCAATGCATGTTATACTTCAATAAAAGGCTTATAAAAAATAAAAGGCAAAGCTGGGAGCACTGGCGCACACCTGTAATCCCAGTACTTGGGAGGCTGAGACAGGAGGATTCCAGGTCTGAAGCCAACCCAGCAACTTAGTAAGGCTCTCAGCAGCTCAGGGAAACCCTGTTTCAAAATAAAAAATTAAGCTGGGCATGGTGGCACATGCTTGTAAACCCAGCATTTGGGAGACTGAGACAGGAGGATTGTGGTTCGGTGGCAGCCTCAGCTCCTTAGTGAGGCCCTTTGCAACTCAGTGAGACCCTGTTTCAAAATAAGGAATAAAAAATAGGGCTGGGGGTGTAGCTTGAAGGTACAGTGCCCCTGGGTTCCATCCCCAGTACCGCAAAAAATAAAATTAATTCCAAAGTGATGTATGATTACAAAAAATAATAATAAATAATTGCCACAAAAATAAAATTAAATTAAAAATTAAAAAAGAGTTGGGGTGTAGCTTGAAGGTAGAATGCCCCTGGGCTCAATTCTCAGTATTCTCTTCCCTCCAAAGAAAGCCACAGGAGCAGCTGGTGTGCTGTTTTCTATAATACATACCTTTGGGTTCTCTGGAGGGTGCATTCTCAAGCTGCCCTGGGCCTGTAGGACAGAAGCGCCCCTCCTGAGTTTTCACTTGGCAAAAATGCTCCCGTTGCTGGGCTCCCAGGAGGGGCTGCCTGGTGGGGGCCTTCAACTTCTCTGTAATCCTGAGGGGTACAAGTTGTGCACCCCGGCCTCGTGTCTGGCTTGGAGTAGGCACTTAGCATTATGGAGCGAGGGGCTGATGCCCTCGTGGCTCCGGCTCCTCTTTGGCAGTGGACGGTCTGTTTCTGGGCGCAGAGATACAGGCTTCCTTCGTGTGCTTTAAGTCTCACCTCCAAGGCAGAGAGGAGGTTCAGGCAGGGACGAGAATATCATGGTCTAGACGCCGTTTCTGTGCAGCAGACAGGGGCTCTAGTCTCTAGCCGGCACTTTATAATCCGGGTCTGTTGTGTGTTTACCCTGTGCCAGGCTGTGCCTCATTCAGGCCCCATAGTATACAGATGAGGATACAGAGGTCAAAGCTGGTGGCTGGCCTGGGTTCACTGGCTAGGAAGTGGGGATTCTGGTGATGCCGGGTGGGCACTGTCCCAGACCAGCACGTGACCCTACAGTGTGTACCAGGGGCGGGGTTCAGGCTGTCTGGGGAAAGGCGATACTAGAAGGAGGGTTAGCTGTATGAACCGTTGTGGGTGGGTACAAGGAAGTGCTTTCGAGGTCTCGCCCTTATATTTCCTTCCCAGCCCATTTTCCCTTCTTCAGTCACCAGTGTGACTTACTCCCTCTAGAGTTTTTCATGATGACTCCGGTCCTGGGTAGTTTTACCTGCTGTCTCTGCAGCCTCCTTGTCCCATCTACCTCCTGAGCACCCACTGGGGCTTCATACACCACCTGGATCACAGTCATCTTGGAGATTTTATTTTAAAAATAGAATTGAGCCGGGCATGGTGGCACACGCTTGTAATCCCAGCATTTGGGAGGCTGAGACCGGAGGATCGTGGTTCACAAACAGCCTTAGCAACTTAGTGAGTCCCTCTGCAACTCAGTGAGACCCTGTTTCAAAGTAAAGAATAAAAAAATAGGGCTAGGGGTGTAGGTCAGAGGTGCAATGTCCCTGGGTTCCATTCCTAGTACTTAAAAAAAAAAAAAAAAAGAATTGATCTTTTAGAGAAGGTTTTGGCTCAGCAAAATTGAGCAGAAGGAACATCCAATTCCCACACAGCCCCTGCCCTGCACAGGCACAGCCATCCCCACTCTCGGCATGCCTCATGAGAGCTGCCTGCTAGTTACAGCTGGTGAACCTGCACGGGCACATCGGCGTCACCCAGGGTCTGTGGTTTACCTTAGGGCTCACTCTTGGGCTTGGACAGATGTCTGCTGACATACACCCATCATGGTAGCATCACACCGAGCAGCCCGCTGCCCTAAGAATCCCGGCTCCGCCACCTAAGAAGTGCAGAGGGGTTGGCACCTGTTACATGCCCATCTCTGGGGTGGGTCCTGAGCATTGCAGTGCCTTGAAGTTCCCATGGACTTCTGACTGGCATACAGCCAGAGGAGGAGTCGCTGGATCAGAGCCCTGATTCTCAGACTTGAGTGTGCATCAGAACTCCCAGGAGTATGTCTTCAAGCAGGTGGCCATCCCTGCTCTGAGCCTCTGGACCAGCAGGTACGAGGTGGCTGAGAATTGGCATCTCTGTCCAGTTCCCTGGTGACGCTACTGCGGCTGCTCTGAGCACCTCTGTCTCAGAACCATTGTTTTTATTTTATTTATTTATGTTTTGTGTTACTGGAGATCAAACCCAGGGGCATTCTACTTCCAAGTTATACCCCCAGCCCTATTTTATTTTTTTATTTTGATACAAGGTCTTGGTAGATCGGTGAGAGCCTCACTACTTGTTGATGCTGCCTCGAAATGGCGGTATTCCTCGCTCAGCCCCCAAGTACTGGGATTACAGGTGTGCACCGCCATGCCCAACTAGAACCAGTTTTTAGTGGTACTGGGGTTCCTGGAAGCTCTTCTACCTCTGGGCTACACTCCCAGACCTTTTTTTTTTTTACATTTTTATTTTGGAAACAGGGTCTCCTAAGCCAGCGCGCGCGGCTGGCTTCGAACTCGCCTGATCCTCCTGTCTCTGCCTCCCAAGTGCGGGGATTACAAGCGTGCGCCACCACGCCCGGCTAGAACCAGTTTTTAAACAGTGGTGGTGAAAAATGTGCTGGGGCCTGATGGACTCCCTCAGAATGCTACCAAAGCGTCCTCCAGGGCTCCTGGAAGATGGTGCTGGCCCTTTCCCCAGAGTCTACTGCCTGCTCTCAGCTGGAGTCTGAGCCTGGGACAGCAGAGGCGAGGCCATTTCTTGCCTAGTCAGCTTCCTGGCAATCTGGTTTGGGAGAAGTATGGTGGCCTGGGCAGGTGTTGTATTGAAAGCACCTGGTTGAAAGGGATCCAAGAGGCCAGGTGAGACTTGGGCATGAATTTCCAACTCACTGGATCCTTTTTAGGCACTCTGGCTTCAGTAGGGTTCCTTTGACTCTCTAACCAGGGCAAACGGGATCCCTGGGGTAAGGACAACCCAGGCCAGGCCTCCCAGGGTAGGGCGTCAGCCAGGGCCTGACCTGAAGTCCTGGACATTGCGTATAGCTCAAGATCCAGCAGTCCTGGCTTCCCTGGGTGGCTAGCATGTGTCAGGACCTTAAATAGAAGCGGAGTCTGCTGGGCATGGCCTCCTTGGAGTCCAGCAATACAATCAATGTAAACACAGCTCACATTTGGGAGGTTTATAAAGCACTTGAAAAAAAACCCTCCATGAATCCAAAGCCAGACCTACAAGGTGAAAGGATGACTACCCCACCTTTCGGCTGCAGTTCAGAAAGATGAACTAACTTGCCCAAGGTCACAGAGCTCTTGAAGGGTGCAGCTGGGACTTGGTCCTGGGGCTCTGTGCCTTTTGCTCTCGGCTTCTCCTGCTAGGATGCAGGCTCTGCCCAAGCAGGATCTGGCTACAGAGGGTGAAGGTGCCAGTGCTCTCTGGACTGGAATGTGCTAGAATTTTCATAATAGATTTTTTTCTTTTTTTTTTTTGCAGTGCTGGGGATGAAACCCAGAGGCATTCTATCACCAAGCTATACCCCCAGCCATATTTTTTATTCTTTATTTTAAAACAGGGTCTCACTGAGTTGCAAAGGGCCTTACTAAGTAGCTGAGGCTGTCCAGAAACCAAGATCTTTCTGTCTCAGCCTCCCAAATGCTGGGATTACTAGTGTGTGCCACCACGCCTGGCTTAATAGACTCTTGACATAGGTGGTGGTTCTTAACCTTTCTTAGCCCCAAAGCACAGAAGCCAGTACCCCCTAGCTGTGACCGTGGTGGAGTGGGGAGTCACTCTGCTCTCAGGGGGAAGTGTGTGTTGAGGAGTTTGCAGGCCCAAGGTCGTTTCCAGGCTCATTGGGTTGGGGTCAGGAGGAAGGGACAGCACAGTGGTCCGCCATGACTCCACGAGACACGCCAGGGGCTCCCTAAGGGGGTGCCTGCTTCTTGAGGGGGGTAGGTTGCTGAGCCCTGCTCACAGCAGGCGCCCTTCAGCCTGAGCAGCTGTTTTGGTCTGTTTTTAGTTTGGATCTCTGTATTAGATTTCATGAAGAAAGGCATCTATGGTCAGAGATTGCTTGCAAGCCTCTGGTGTGGGGGGCAAAATCCTGGACTGCTCAGTTCCCCTGGGCCTGGAGAAATCCAGGTCGTGTGTGCAGGGTGCTGTTTGCCTGCCAGGTGAGCAGCTCTTGTCAGCTGGCAGGCCCCAGGAGTAGAGTTCGCTCACCCTCGGGTGATCGGCTGGCTCGTCACTCATCAGCTCCAGGCAGAGAACTGAGCAGAATTGCCCAGTCCTGAGGGAGCTTTCAGACTGCGGGAAGACGGTGTCTGTCTCGGGTAGACTTTGAGTCTCGCTCAGCACCTTCCGGGCACCCTTATCAAGGAGCGCAGCATTTGAATCCTGCCATTTCTCTGTTCTGCTAATGGAGTGACGGGTGGCACGACCCACCTCCTCCTAGGAGCATGCGTGCGCCTCCCTTCCTGGTGGCCATGGGCGTGGCGGGCCAGTGGTGGGGTCTGGTGACTCGGCTCCTTGGGTCTCTAGCCAGTCCCCAAGTTCCAAGGATTGCTCTGCCAAACCTGTCAACATCTGGGACTTCGCCACCTTTCTGGTTGGGTGAAAGGAATAAAGGAGAGGCAGAAAGGGGGCCAGTTGAGGAGGAGTGCGGCTGCGCGAGGGGCGCGGTCAGTGGCCGGCCAGCCACACTGTCGCCTGCTGTGACCGCAGAGTGCAGGCCTCAGCCTCCACTGCTCTCTCCTCCTGGGCAGGAGGGAAGGTGCCAGCTCGGGGGCCTTGGAGACCCATTTGGACCTCATAGGGCTTAAAAGCAAATTGCTTATTCTTGGCCGCATGGCAGCAGGGCCTCTGTGCACAGGGCAGTGGCGGTGCTTGGTCCAGCAAGCAGGGTGGAAGGACTGGTCTCCACCTCCACTGCACCGATGTGGTGGACACGAGAGGCTGCCCGAATCTCTCTGAAGATGTTTACAGATGCAAGCCCAGTTGCCGTGTCCCAAGCTGGCAGCAGGAACGCAGAGCCTGTATAACCACTGGGCTTGCTTTAGAGCACAGCTCATCCCAGTACTTGGGAGGCTGAGATGGGAGCTTTGCAGGATATAATTCTCAGCCACTGAATGAGGCCCTCCACAACTTAGTGAGACCCTGCTTCCAAATATAATATAAAAAGTAGGGCTAGGGGGTTAGTTTGGAGATAGAATGCCACTGGGTTCAATCTCCAGTGACAGGCCACACACACACACACACACACACACACACACACACACACACACAGAAATTTGTTCTCAGTTGTGGAGGTGTGGAGTTTGAGGTCAGGGTGTGGACACTCGCCCTCTGATGCTTCGAGGGAGTCGTTCTTTGCCTGTTGCAGCTTCTGATAGTCCCGGGCAGTCCTCGGCTGCCATTCTGACTCAGCCTCCGTCTTCACATGGTCTTCTGCCTGGCGTCTGTGGGCACATGGCTTTTGCTCTTATGAGGACCCCTGGATTAGGGCCCTCCCTTATGAGCTCATCTTAACTTTGTGGCATCTGCAAAGACCCTGTTCCAGGTCAGGTCGTGTTGGCAGGTGCCGTGGGGTGAGGACTCAGCGTGTCCTGTTGGGCGTGTAGGTCTGCACACCAGCCACTTTGGTCTGGGCAATGGGAGCTTCCATTTGGCTGGGACAGAGTCAATTGCCTCCCGACATCAATAAGTCAAACCCCCGGACTTATGGCTTAAAAGTGTGGGAGGAGGGTTCTTCAAGGTGCTAGGCTGTGGGAGGCCAAGCACACGAGCTGGTAGGGGTACTGGTATTGGGGTTCACCACCCCATAGTGGCCTGGAGGGCCCAACTTTCTGGCGTGCGAGTGAGAGGTTCCATGGTCCAAGTCTTCTTTCCCAGTGTGGCCCCTTTTCTCCTGCTTAAGCCTTTGACCTGGGGGCAAGGCTTTTGGTGGGAGATAGCTGGAGCGAGAAAGTTGAACCAGGGCCGAGAGGCTCCTGAGGCTGCGCAGCCTCCCTTTGGCTGCAGTGTGGACGAGGCCAGCCTGACGCTGCGCCGCACGCAGAACCTCGGCTGCCCGTCCTTTGGCTGGCTCCTGAGCAAAGAATGGATAGCATGCTCGGGTAGGTTATATTGGCACAGAGCCTGAGGATAATGAGCTGCCCATCAGCTTCTCTCAGTGACTGAGGAGTTTCTCAGCTGCGGTAGGACTGTCCTGGGGTAGGAGAAGGTTGGTGGAGTATCCATTCATTCCATAGAGAAATGGGAAATGACTGCTTTGCTGGCTCCACCCCTTGCCTTCCAGTTGGCCACGCACTTGGAGAGCTTTGTGTTTGCTTGGCTTTTTCTCACGCTTACCTGGCCCTTCGAGAAGGCCCTGAAGCCCCAGTGCTCTTAGGAAAGTCTGAGCACTAAATCACGTCCTGTGTTTCCCACTTCCTGCGTGCTGGTCTTACCTCTTGTATGGTATAATCCTCTTTATCTCCTTTTAGCTAGAGCACATGGGGAGGGGAACTTGATCCAGGATGCCCCGTGCAGATCCATGGTGCCGCCGCCGCCGCGGGGCCCTGAGTTAGCACTGGTTCTTTGGGCCTCAGTTTCTTCTCCACAATAGAACCTGGGTGTATGTGGGCGGCCCCCGGCCTGCCCAGTGGCTGCGCCCACCCTCAGCTGATTGCCTGTAAGCAGGTCTGTGCAAGTCTGAGACCCCAAGCACAGGCCAAAGGAAGTCTCAGCTCAGGCTTATGGTCGGCCTGGGAGACAGGATCAAGATGCCCCAGAGTTAACATGGAGGGCCTCGGAGTGCACAGGGGCTCTCGCAGAAGCAGGGCCCAGTGGTGGTAGTGGGGTCAGGGAGCTGTATGTGTGTGGTGAGGGCTGGGGTCAGGCTCACTGACCAGCAGTAGACCGCTCTAGCAAAGTAGTGAGCTGCTTTGGGAGCAGTGAGGCGGGTGTGCAAAGGGAAGCTGGAGGAGATACTCACGTAGGGGCAGCGGGGAGCCATGGAAGGTTTTTGAGTGGGGAGCAGAGCATTTTCAGGAAAGCTATTTTGGTGGTTCTCACCCATGATGGCTTGGGTTTTGCCAAAGTTAGAAACCGGATTCTGAAATTAGTTCTGAAACAGCAAAAAAAAAAAAAAAAAAGTCTGGAGCTTAGTCTTAATCACTGATCCTTGCAAACCAGGGTCTCTGACTAGTGTTAATTAATTATTTTGTTTTGCGGAAATGGAGATCGAGCCCAGGGCTGTTCTACCTCCAAACTACACTCCCAGCCCTTTTTATTTTTATTTTTTTGTTTTAAAACAGGGTCTCGAGCCAGGTATGGTGGCGCATGCTTGTAATCCCAGCATTTATGAGGCTGAGACAGGAGGATCACGGTTCAAGGACAGCCTCCACTGCTTAGTCAGGCCTTTTGCAACTTAGCGAGACCCTGTTTCAAAATAAAAAGTAAAAAATAGGGCTGGGGGTGTCGCTTGGAGGTAGAGTGCCTCTGGGTTCTATCCCTAATACCGCAAAAACAAAACAAAACAGGGTCTCACTAAGTTGTTGAGAGTCTCTCTAAGTTGCTGGGGTTGGTCTTGAACCTGTGACCCTCCTGTCTCAGCCTCTCTAGTACAGGGATTACAGGTGTGCCCCACCACAGCCAGCTCTGTCTTTTAAGCACTGTAATATGTGTAGGGAGGGCCACCACCCCTATCCACCAGCTTCCCTTTCTGGTCATTGGCTGCAGGGCCTCTCCACAGGGCCACCTTGTCTGCAGTGATGCTCTTTGGGGTCAGCAAGACAGCTGAATTAAAAGACCTTGCTGACCTGACCTGAGGTTTCCTGGCTGCCCTCTGAAGAACTGCAGGAGCAGTTGCAGTGGCCTGGCCAGGACAGAGGGGCTCGAGGCTTGCCCAGGGAGGTAACCAGCTCTGCCTACTCCTGAGAGGAGGCCCAGTGGCTCGGCTCCGTCTTGAGCCTGTGTGTGTGCGAGTGAGGGCAGGTCCTGGTGAGTCATCGGACCTGGAACTCGAGACACTGACTTCCCTCCTGGGCTGAAGGCTGCACAGCCTGGCCTGTGACGTTTTGGTTCTGGTTCTTCAGGGTAGATCATACCAGATCTTTAGAGTCTTAAAGGCCCCTCCCCTCTGGCCTGACCTGTCCTGGGCCTGAGCCTGCCCCAGCTGGGGCCCCGGGGCTGGTCCCAGGCCAATGCAGTGTCAGCATATTTTCTTTCTTCTTCCCTAAGGAGCCTCAGTGCTGGGGTTGGTTTTTGTGGGTGCCTCTGTAGACAGATGCTACCCCCTCTTCTCACTCTGCAGAGCTGGTACCCTTTGGACCACCATCCTTCTTGTCCTTCAAGATCTGTGGTCCAGGATGGGGGGGTGCTGGTCACTCATAGGCTTGGCCTGTTACTGCATATGAATGATCCCAGGTGGCTCTCAGCCCTTCACCCCTGGGTTTGTGGCTCGTCTTGCCAGGGGTGATCCAGCCCTGGAGTTCTGCTGCCAAGCTTCATGTGATCACTTGCCAGCACACAGTGAGGCAGGTGGGCCGGGGTGCTTTGCCTGACCCGGGCTTGGGTTAATTTTTATGCTTGATTTTCTCAGCAATTACCAGCTTGACCTTCGGCATGTTCTCCTTGCTTCTGGCCAGGCCCCAGGGCCCCCATCTATGTGCAAAGGGTCTGGCCTGCCCACAGACTGGTGATGTATCCAGGCCCACAGGCAACTTGTTCAGCTTCCGTAGGATCTTTATGTTCTCGTCTCTGTATTAGTTACCCGTATTTAAAGCAGGTTCCTCCAGTACCTGCCTTTCCTTCTTCCCACTCCAGCTGCCCCATGGTTTACACTTCCTCCATGGGCATGCTGGTTTGCTCCTAGGCTCCCCACCCCTTGACTGCCCTGTAGCCTGGTTCTGGCTCCCCGGGAGATGGGCAGAGGAGGGGAGACGTGGGGTTGGTCAGTCATTCGTGGGATGATTGGAGTTGGGGAGCTGGGAATCGAGGAAGGTGCTTCGCCTGCCCAGCACTCAGGGTGGGGATGCTGAGTGGATTAGTGGACTTTGAGGCTATAAATGTCTCAGGGACAAAGCTGAGCCCAGGACTGAGGCAGGTTGTGTGTTGGAGCTTCCCTGGAGGGGTGGGCGGGTGCCAGCCTGCTGCTGTGGGTGGAAGAGGGCTGTGGTGTGGGCGTGACCTCTGGGACCTTGGTGCGAGCCTGCTGCAGGTACCCGGCTCCAGCTTCCCAATGGAAACAGCAGGACACAGCCGTGGTAGTCAGGTTTCCATCTGCAGAGGGGAACAGCCTCCTCCTGGCCCAGCCTGGGTGCACCTTCCTGCCAGGTGTGCTTGCTCCTTCCAGGCCGGTGGGCCAGGCAGGAAGGGCAGCCATGGACCCAGGGCAGCATTTTTCCTGTTTGACAGGTGCACAGTCCTGCCTGGCATTTTCTATTTGACAGGTGCACAGTCCTGGGATTTCCTAAGGGAAATAGCCCTGAAGTGGTCAGTGGGGTGACAGGCACCCGCGTGCAGTGTTTTGTGCAGGGATCCTGAAAGCACCTAGGCATGGATAATCTTCACCCTCGCTTGTTTTCTGGGTTCCCCGGGGTCTTTCCTGCCTTGAGAATCCCACCCGCCCCTGCTTTCTATCTGCCTGCCTGTGCACACACTGGGCTGGATTCCTGCCACCCCTAGCCCAGTGCTTTTGGGCAAGTTTGTTCTTTCTTCTTTCCTTTTCTTTTTTCTTTTTTTAGACAGGATCTCACAAAGTTGCCCAGGCTGTCCTTGTGAACATGCAATCCTCCAGCCTTTCCAGGAGCCACCACACTTGGCTTGAGCAGGATTTTTTTTTTTTTTTTTTGGTGGTACTGGGGTTCCTGGAAGCCCTTCTACCTCCGGGCTACCCTCCCAGACCTATTTTTTATATATTTTTATTTGGAAACAGGGTCTCTTAAGCCAGCATGGCTGGCTTCGAACCTGCGCGATCCTCCTGTCTCTGCCTCCCAAGTGCAGGGATTACAAGCATGTGCCACCACGCCCGGCCAAGAAGGATTTTTTTTTTTTCGCAGTGCTGAGGATAGAACCCAGGGGCATTCTATCTCCAAGCTGCATCCTTATTTTTTATTCTTTATTTTGAATCAGAGTCTCACTAAGTTGCAGAGGGCCTCCTAAGTAGCTGAGACTGGCTGCAAACCTATGATACTCCTGTCTCAGCCTCCCAAGTACAGGTGCACCACCATACCCAGTGAGGGTAGGAATTTTTGTACCTCTCTGAGCCCCAGTTTAATAACTCTTTTGTGCCATGAGCCAACCTGTGGTCCCACTTAGCCAGTCCTGGGTCAGTATTTTATGGCAGTGCCAAGAAGTTTCTAAAGCTTTTCTCAAAGTGCAGGCCTAGTGGCAGAGGGGACGGGATGAGAAGGATTTTAGGCTTCAAGTCAGACTTGGAAAAGGATTAAAACTTTTTTTTCTTCTCATCTGAGACCCTCATCCTTTCTTTGCCCATGATCTCCTGCCTCTATTCCTGTGTTCCCCAGCCTTCCCAGAAGCTGGGTCACTCTGCAAACTCCAGTGCCTGGCTGGCCCACCCAGCAGGAAATGCAGACAGCATAGGCCTGAGCTTGGGATCTTTGCCACACAGCCCTGTACAGCCCTGCTCAACCCTGCCCCCGTTCTCAGCTTGTCCCTGGTCCCAGCATCTGATTAGTGCCCACAAAGCGATTGAGCTCTCAGCCTCATGTCCTTTTGGAAGTGGTCGTGTGTCGGGAAGGTTCTGCTCACCTGAGATTGGGGCCCACCTAGGGGTTGGGATCAGAGCTGCGTCAGGAGGCGTCCCCCTGTGCTTGCTCACAGAGGAGCAGAAGGTGGCTGGCACTGGTTGGGCTCATGAGGCCAGCAAGGTGAGCGAGTGGAGAAACTTCTCAGTTTGCTCCATTCGTGTATGGGCCTTGGATTTGTTACTGTGACATCTAAGACGCTTATTATATTCCAGAAGGTTACTGTCCTTAAAGGAAAAGAGTGATCTGATGGTGTCCACTTTAATGCCACCCACCGTGGTGAGGTGTATAGACCTTCCTGAGGGCTCAGCAGCGTGCCCGCATGTGGTCGATGTGCGATAGACATCATGGCTGTTGTCTGTCTGTTTATATATTTATGTATTTATTTATTTATTTATTTATTTTTGTGGGTGTGAGGATGGAACCCAGGGGCATTCTACCTCCAAGCTACACCCCAGCCCTAGTTTTTATTCTTTATTTTGAAACAGGGTCTCACTAAGTTGCAGAGGGCCTAAGTAGCTGAGGCTGTCCTTGAACTGCGATCCTCCTGTCTCAGCCTCCCAAATGCTGGGATTACAAGCAGGCACCACCATGCCTGGCTGGCTGTTGTCATTTTAAAGGTCGCTTGTGGTGTTTGACACCATGGAGGATGCAGGCTGGGGGGAATGGGGTCCTTGTTCCCAGGAGCTTATGGTTAAAGAGTTCAGCAGGGGCTACAGGGGAGGTTTGCTGTGTTTTGGGGGTTCCCAGCATCTGACCCTTCTCCCGGTTTACATCTGAGGATTCTCTTCCATGTAGGTCTCGGAGGCTGGACACAGAGGGCCTTGCTGTCGGTGTGAGTCATGGTGGGCCGCACTGTGTGCTTGGGTTAGGGCCGGGTGGCCATGGCGGGCCTCTCTTGACTGCTGCTGGGCCCACCTCCGTGTGCTTCTGGGGGAATAGCCTGTTTCAGAGGCCTGGCTTCTGCGCAGGGCTCTGCTGGCTTCCTGCCTTTTCTGAGCTGCACCCTGGCCTTCGAGCGAGGCTATTAGCTCAGCCCCAGAGCCGACCTGGGGCTGACTTCCCAGAACCCACTGGTCTCTGGGACCCAGGTAACACATACTGAGCACAAGGGATGCACAGGCAGCGGCAGGAGGGAGAGACAGGTTGCCACATCTGCCTGCAGCAGGGGTCAAGGACGACTTCTTGGAGGAGGAGGCATTCCAAGGGAACTTTGTAGGATAAAAGACCCAGAGGGAGGAGGTTGGGTAAAAGATGATTGAGAAGAGAGGACACGGAATCCACTCATGCTGGGGATTGTTCCATTCATTCATTCATTCATTCATTCACAGAGATATAGAGCGGGATCGGCCTACCTCATTCAAGTCCCAGCGTGTCAGCGGCAGCCTGGCCCTGGCCTTGGGGCCTCTGAGTCTCCTTCCTCATAGTGTGACTGCCACTAGTTCTCTGTGAGAAGGAAGCCTTCGAGGACGGAAGGCGAGTGAGCTGTGCCCAGCGAGTGCCACGTGTGGGGCCGCGGGCGGGCAGGGATCAGGTGTGTGCAGTGCAGGATCAGCCGCCCCCGCGAGCCTGCGCCGACAGGGGACAGGGGTGACACTGTGGCACACAGCGCTGTGTGTGCTGGACGTCTCTTATCCCCGTGGGTCGCCACCCTCTGTATGTGTAGTTGACGCGTGTCCTCCCAAGGCTAGCTGGCTGACCAGCCTCTGGGCTGGGACTTCAGGCCGTCCTGTCTCCCAGGCTTGGCTGTTTCCCACCATTTTCCAGGCCTGACCTGGAGGGTGACAGTCACAGGCAGAGAGAATGGCAGTAACCCAGGTGGGCAGGAGCCACTTCCTGCTCTGGGAGCCCTGGGCGGCTTCCCCAGGAGGGAGCGTTTGAGGCGTTCCAATGGCCCTTCAGAAAAGGCCGGGAGCTCAACAGGTAAACAAGAAGACGAGAAGATGAGGAGTTGGATGAGAGCCGTTACTGATATCTGAGGACACTGAGACTTTGGCGTCTGCAGCGTGTGGGGTGCCTGGGCCGGAGCACCGAGGCAGGACGCCGTGTGCCCTGAGGGTCAGGGACCTGGGACTCTGTGGGTGGCATGGGTGCCACTTCCTCTCCTCCCCTGCCCCGCCCTGTCCTTGGACTTCACGAAGATCCTGGGCCCAGGCCCCGCGTTCCCAGGAGCAAGCAAAGCCTGTTTCTAGAAGCCTCAGCCCGCTACCCAGGCGCACTTTTGTGTGTCCGCCCCTAGCCCCCTAGGCCCTCGGTTCCCTGGTCTGTAAAGTGGGCGTAAATCCTGCGTCTCCCCTCCCCTCCCCCAAAACGAGGAGCACCAGAAGCTTGTCACTAAGGCAGCTTAACCCCGAAGGAACAACATGTTCCCCGAGTTCCTGGAAGACACGGGCATCTTCCCCGCGGTCTGCGCTGGAGTTGAGGTTCCTGGGGTGGAGGAGGTGGGCCGCGTGCACGTAGGGGTGCTCTGACCTCGTCCAGAGGGCTTCCTCTAGCCCTGCAGGAAGCAGGTCCCAGGTTGCAGCCTGGGGTGGCACGAAGCACCTTGACCGGATGCGGACGCGTCTGCCCAGCAGGCTCGCAAGAGGGGCCGGCTTCTTGTTGATGTGCAGCAGGACCGACTTCTGGATCGAGTCGCTGAGGGGCAGAGATAATAGCAAGGAGGGGCTCCCAGGCAGGGAGGGAGGGGAGGGGAGGGCAGCTGATGCAGGCAGGTGCCGGAACCTGCTACCTAGGACTCTGGCTCCATTTGGCAAGAGAAGGGGATGCGGGGGCTCTGAACACTGGCAGCGCCCTCGTGAGAGCTGGTGTCAGGAGCCAGAGCAGGAGTGGGGGTGACTCGGGAATTCATTCCAAAATTTGGGGGCATCTTCTTTAGGGGCTGAGCATGAAATAGGTCACAAGTTTTAGGAATATTTTTTTGGCATGCCCAGGAAATACCCTGGATATATATTTAGATAGTTGCTTAGAGCTTGCTTCTTTGCTACAGAAGGTCTCCTGTTTTATACCTGGATCCCACCCTCCTTTCCCTTCTCAGAAAGAGTATAGGAGGAGTTTCATCCTTTTTTCTGTGTTTTTTATAATGTGCAATTAAAGCAACCAAATGTTAAGAGGTGGGGGATTCATTCAATCAGTTATGCTTTATTGACCTTTTAATGACAGTGCTTTAGAACAACAGGTAATGTTATAGAACATATTCATTAGAGTATGTTAATTAAAAAGTGGGATCTAAATTTCTTTGTGTAGTATAATTTCAGTTTTGGGAAATATATATATATATATATATATATATATATATATATATATATATAAACTGGAGGGGCATGTAACAATGTTATGAGCTGTCTCTGAGATCAAGTTGAAATTTTTTGGTAGGGCTGGGGGTGTAGTAAGTGGCAGGGTGCTCGCCTAGTGTGCACAGGGGCCTGGCCTACGTCCCCAGCACCGGGAAACATCAACAAAAAAGTGAGTAAGTAATTGGGAACGTAAACATCTTTTATAATAAGCATATATTTTGGGGGTATGTGCTGGTACTGGGGATTGAACTCAGGGGTATTCTACCTCTGAACTATACTCCCAGCCCTTTTTAAATTATTTTCATTTGATATAGGGCCTCACTAGGTTGTTCAGAGTCTTGCTACATTGCTGAGGCTGTCCTTGAACCTATGATCCTCCTTTCTCAGCCTCTCAAGTACTAGGATTACAGACATGTGCTACCAAGCCTGTCTTAAGCATAGGTTAATTTGATCAGGGGAAAATGACAGTTTTCTTTAAGGCTGTGTTTCTCTATAGCCACATTCGGTTATCTTTCTGGTGTCAGGGTAGGAGGCTCTAGGTCTGTCCTCCAAGCAAGCAGAGCACAGGCGCCCTTGCTGCAGTCATACTTGAGCTCCCAGACCCACCCCTGTTTGGAAACCGGTTCTGACTCCAGCCGGTGTTCTCTGGTGGTGCTTTCTGAGTCCGCCCTGGCCTTGGGCTCCTGCTATGAGGTAGGGATGGGCCGACCTGGTCAGCAGGATGGGCACAGGAGGCTCTTTTGGACCAGGCTGCTCCACTGGGCCCAGATCCTGAAGCCTTGTTGGCCTTCAGCCAGCGGTGGCCGTTTTCTTTTTAAGTGAGACCCAGCCTTCTTGGTTCCTGAAATACTTTTAGTCTTTCTTGGCAAACTTGGAATGTTCATTAGAAGTCGGTATAAGTTTGACCCGTGGCTCACTCTCTAAAGAAAGGTAGACACGCACCCACCCCTTAGGTGAAGTGTGCCTGTGGGGTCCAGTGTCCTGAGCTAAGAGGCAGATCAGCGGGGCCTGGTGGTGCATGCCTGTCATCCCTACTTGGAAGGCGGAGACAGGAGGATCTCAGGTCTGAGGCCAGCCTCAGCACCTTAGCAAGGCTCTCAGCAACTTAGTGAGATCCTGTTTCAAAATTAAAACAAAATAGGGCAGGGTATGTAGCTCAGAGGTAGAATGCTCTTGGGCTCAATCCCTACTGTCCACCCCTCAACCCCCCAAATAAAAGCGCTGGTCTCGTCCTTTCTTGTCAGGACTGTCTAGTTGTGAAGGGGGTGAGGAGCTCGAGGGAAGACCTCCCAGGGGCCTTGCAGGCTTCTCTGAGAACAGTGCCTGACAGGTGGGGTCACTGTGCTAGAGAAGGGGCACAGCCCAGGAGTCTCAGGGCCCACCCATAATCACGAGGTACTGTGGTCTGGGCTTCCCCGCCTCTGGCAGGAGTCTTCTTGTCACTCATGCCTCGGCCCCCCTACCCTGCTTTGCCAGATTTTCTTAGCACCCCCTCCCCACCCTGTGGTACTGTGTTGAGCGGGAGAGAAGGCAGCTAGTCCCTGGTAAGAGACAACGGGGCCAGTGTTCCAGGGGGAGCACCCCGCCGCCCATGGGTGCTGCGCCATGAGTTGTGAGCAGTGGGGCTTCAGAGAGCCATGGGCCTGGTGGGTGGGAGCAGAGGGCAGGGGCCACCAGCTGGCGGATGGGGATGGGGCGTGTGCCCCACCAGCGTCTTGGAGGAAGTCACTTCCTATTGGTTGTTGGTAATGTCGAGAGCACCTGGAAGGAGCCGGGAATAGTGAGAGCCAGCAGCGCATTCCTGTTCCTTCTCATTCTCTCAGTGCCTATGGTTTTATCCCGAGCCTCAGGCGTCTGCAGTTTTCATACTGTCTTGGGCTGGCCACCCACTCTTTAGAACTTGTGTTTGCCACACCCCTGCCGGTTTGGTAGGATGGGATTGGGACTGTCTGGGCCTCCTGGGAGGGGCAGCTTCCCCGACTCTGCGCTGCTGTGTGCAGGCCTTTCCTGGGCCCTGTCCACACTCTCTGCCATGGCCACCTGCGTCCATTCTCTCTAGGCCTGCTCCTTGGAAATAGAAAACTTCAGCTTAGGCATCCAAGTGCCCGAATCAACTGAGGAGGCCTTGTCTGGTCTGTCCAGGCCATCAACCTACAGTGGTAGGCCTCGGAGCCTCCTGGGTCTCTGGCCAGGCCACGCTCAGGGCACTAACCTGCAGGGGCCCACATCGGCGGTCAGGACCAGTAACTGGACGGAGGCTCTGGCCCCAGCTGCTCTGCGTGGGGTGAATCCTGCTCTTGCTGGCTCCTAGTTCTGGAGCAGGGTGGGTTTTCTGGTGCTGCCAGGCACCTGTCTCAGGGAGCTGTGGATGTTGCTGCCTCAGACCATGGCCTCCCATTGGCCAATGCCAAATAGCCATGCAGGATTCTGGTGCGCAAGCCCCTTCCTGTTCCTGGGCTGCACTGCCTGTTGGACCATGTGTTGGCCTCCCATTCCCCCTGACTTCCACGTGCAGAATTCCTGTAGGCCAAGCAGCTGTGTGCTCCCGCCTCTGTGGTCTCTGCCCCTCCGCTTCCCCCATGACCGTCCTTGTCCAGCCTCCAGGGCCACTCCTTGATGCGCAGTCACCCTTGTCCGACCTGGGCCTCCCTCCGTTCTTGCCCCGCCCTGATGGGGCCTTCTCTGCCCTGCATGGGACTGGGTGACGCAGGCCACTCTCTAGTCTCCCAGCAGGAAGCCCCACCCTATGGCTCTTGGAGCCCCTGTCCCCAGGGACCTTGCCCCCGTGGGTGGCCACAGTTCCCTCATCACCCACAGCTTTCTTTCTAGCCACCATGGGAGGGAGGCGGGCACGCCAAGGAAGCACCACGCACCAGGGGCCGCCCCAGAATCCCAGCCATGTCTCTCCTTTCACAGTTGAGGAAGTTGAATGGCTTTCATAACTGTTTCTCTGGAGTCCTCTAAGGCTCAGCCGGGCTGACACAGTTGGTTTAGCGTGGCATCACCCCTCCAGGAAGCCTTCCTCGGCCCCTCCCCGGCCGGGTTGAAGTGACCCCGGGCCTGCTCTCACCTCTGGGACTGCAGTGACACCATGCGGCATGTAGACCCAGCCTGGGAGCAGTGTGGGACCCAGCAAGTTCGACTGCGTGGATTTCATTTGAAAACTCCAGGCTGCGCCTTGCTCATGCCCACGCAGGCATGTGCATATCTGCTGTCCCTTGTACCTTCTGGGCACCGCTGAACCAAGGCCTTCTCAGCCGCTCCCACTGCTGCCCAGGGAGACAGTGCCTCCCGGGCCCTTTGCTGAATGCTGTGCACCTACCCCTCCAGAGAGAAGGGTGCTTCCTGGCGTACGGGCTTCCTGCTGGCCTTGTCACCCGCTGCCCTGAGCAGCTGCTCAGAGCTGTCTAGTGCATCACAGTCTGCAGAATACCATCGCCCCATCATGGGGACTGGCCGAGGTCATGGCTAGAACAGGCCCAGTGCACCTCCAGGATGTGAATGGCTGGAAGATATTCGAGGCTATCAGCTGCCTCTCCAGGATGGCGAGTGCATGGTCCACGGGGACCCCCTCTCATGGGGTGGGGTGCATCAGATGGGGCTTTGTTGGGTGTCTTCATTTCTGTGACATGGCTTGATTCCCTGCAGTCCTGCCAGCTGTGGGAGGGTTTCAGCGTGCCTGTCCCCAGCACGTGTGAGATGTCACAGGAGCTCAGAGGCTCTGCGGGGAGACGCCTGGTTAACCCAGTGGACCCGGCATCTTCGCAGATGACTTTGAGCATTGGACTTCTCTTTTTCATGGAAGATTAAGAAAAAACAAACAAAAAATCATTTAATATCATGTCAAATTCCAGATTGGAAACTGCCTCCAGGAATCTGTCTTTGGATGGGGGGAAAAATGGATACAGAAAGAATATTGCTTCCGGGGCTTAAAAAAGAATGTATGCAGGCTCTGTAGAAATTTGACTCCAAAATTTCCTACCTTATTGTTAAACAGGATGCACAGAGAATATTTTGGGCTTGGAGAATTCTTAGCCACTTGTGGCGGAGGCTGCCAGTTGCCATTCTGGGAGGAATATAGAAATAAAGGAGACATTGAGACACTGAGACGCACTTTCCCTTGTCAGCATGAGGGGGAAAAAAAGCATCGGGGCCTGGAGCCAGAGTGGGAGAGAAGGGGAAGGGTTTGAAGGGTTTGGGATATGAACTGAGGATCTAGTTGGGAGTGGGCTGTCATTCTCATACCACCAGCTCTTGGAGCCAGACTCGGAGGCCAGTGTGGTCTGGGGCCCTCAGTTTAAAGCCTGGGCCCCAGGCCACAGACAAGGAAGATGGTGGCCCAGGTTCACACAGCCAGCAGCGGATCGTGCCAGGGCCCCATCCACATATGGCCTGCTGCTCTCTTCAAAGCACCGTGGTTTTTAAAGTTCTATCTACACTGCATGTTCCGTGGGGCCATAAAAAATGACAGCTGCCATGTATCGTGTGCTTACAGATTGTCCCTGGCAAGGTGTGGGTGCCTCGGGTATTAGCTTATTTAACTTCTAGAGTGTGCTCTCTTCTACTTCTGAGCCACACTCTCAGCCCTATTTTATTTTGAAACAGGGTCTCTATAAGTTGCTGAGGCTGGCTCTGACACTGCGATCCTCCTGTCTCAGCCTCCCAAGTACTGGGATTATAGGCCTGTGCCACCACACCCAGCTAGACCCTCTCTTTAAAGAGAACTGGGAGCAGCCAGCCCTGTCCAGAGCGCTCCAGGGCCTTCTACCACACTTGGGACACAACTTCCAGCGGTGCCCTTTGAAGGTCTACACGACCCTTGGCCCTCAGCACTCCTTGTCCCCCCTGTCACCCACACTGGCCACACCCACCAAAAGCATTTGCTTTTTCTCTTTGCCCCAGGCCTCTGGTTCTTCACAGTCAAGTCTCAGGTCAGATGATGCTTCTTAGAGAGGTCTTGTGTTCATTTGCTGGGACGTGTGCTTATGCAAGGGAAGCGTGTGGTGCCCTAAGTGTGAGGTCAAGGTGCGGCCAGGTTGCTTCCTCCCAGGCTGCGGGGAGACTGTCTCGGCCTGTCCCTCGGCCATGGGGCTTTGCAGGTGGCTTCGCTTTCACAGGGCGATCTCCCCGTGTGCTGTGTGCATCCAAATGGCCACCTCTGGCAAGGACAGCAGTCAGATGGGGTCAGGGTTCACCCTACTCCAGTGTGAGCTCCTCCTTCGCAGCCAGTCCCATCTGCAGAGACTGTTCTTCCAAATAAGGTCGCACCGTGGGGAAGGGAGGCTGGGACTTCCACGCATTGTTTCTGCTGAGCCCCCCTGTTGAAGCCCCACCCTCCCCCCAAGCACACTGCACTTATTTGGTGGGTGTGGCCTTGGTGGCTACGTGACATCACTGTGACCCCCTTTATTGTCCATCGCCTCCACGAGCGCGTGAGGTCCTGAGAGCGGGGTCCCGGCTGCTGTCTTCCTGGCCGCTCCTCTGGCGCTTTAGCAATGCCGGGCGCAAAGTCACTCTCAAAAGTTGCTGAATGGATGGCCAAATCAATGAGAACAGCTCACGAAGCAGGAAAACCAGAATAGGAGAGGGAGCAGGCTTTGTGGGCGGTTCCCAGGCAGCAGGGGCTTCTTTTATTTAAATCTTACAGAGGAGAAGTGGGGTTGCTGTTACCGCCTGCCTGGTGCGTGATGAGTGGGAGCCGCCACCTCCTTCGGCTTTTGCACATTCACCATTCTGTTCTGCTGGGTGTGGACTCCCCACAGCCCGAGAGGCCCTGTCCCTTCACCCTCGGGCTCGACTTGGGGCTGCAGCAAGCAGAGGAAGTGGGGCCCAAGTCGTTCAATCCTGGTCTGAAGTCCCCGTGCAGGGCGGGAGGGCAGCCGGAGTATGGAGGAGTGGGGCTGCTTCTGGGTTCACCTGGCCCCGGGTGCAGAGACCTGGTCATGGCGCACACCTCTGGGATGCCCACAGTGGGGAGGAAGCCCACCTGTGGGGGGCTGTCGGTCGCTCTCTCTGTTGCCCTCTCCTGTCCACTCTCTTGGGTCCAGGTGGGTCCTTGTCTGGTGACTGCCTGATCCTCTTTATACTCGGCACTAGACAGATGCCCAGAGGCGGTCCCTCCAGATGCCTGTGGTGTGTTTAGGAACAGTCAGGCCAGGGAGCTGTGCCAGTGGCCGAGGGTAGCAGCTCTGCCCCTCCTGTGGTCACTGTCAGAGCCACCGTTCCCTCGGCCCCCGGGGACTGTGGCCTGTTGGTGTGGTTTGAGTGCACAGCCTCTGGCCTCTCAGATGCCCTTGGCCCGCCTCTGGGCACAGTTCATGTCCTAGGGTTGGAACTGGGGTGGCCCCAGTGGCCTTGCTTGCTCTGTGGCCCAGAGACTTTGGGACTTCTCTTCCCCTGCCAGTCCCAGAATGTCTGCAGCTTATTCCGGGGGCCATTTGGGACTTAGAGAATTTGTTGACTGGGCGCTTCTCCAGGGAGCCCTGTGGAGTGTCCTCTTTGGAGACAGGCACAGGAGTCAGCGCTGGGGCCGGGGCCGGGAGAGCGGTGTGCTGAGGACGAGTGAGGAGATGGCTGTAGAGAAGGGAGTGGGGAAGAATTTGTGGTCAGAAAACATTTGGGCCTGCCCCTTCCCGGCAGTGACCTTTTGTGAGTTACCCAATCTCTCTCCGTCTTCGTTTTCCCAGTGCGAGGTGGGGAATGCATTTGCTTGGATGAGTGCTTGTGTAAGTGCCCAGGACAGATTGTATGCATGAGTGGGTGGGTGGGGAGCAGGTGGTACAAGTCCCCGCAGCCTCAGTGAACCGGTCCAGTGCATGTTTGCTGGCTTCTGGCACTGTGCCAGGCTGCGCCGGGTCACAGGGAGAAACAGGACACAGTGCTAGCCTTGGCAGGACTGTGCAGAGGCCAAGAGCTCTTCTGTAGCTCACTGCAGAAGTGAGCTAGGCTGCTTCAGTCCCTCTGGAGGAGGAGACTGGGGAGTCGGTAAAGTCTTCTGAGTGGGGTGGCGGCCCCAGGCTCGGGCTTGGGCCCCTGAGCCTGAAACACGGTTCCCATTTGGTACTGGAGGTGGCGGCTCCCCCAAGAACTATGACCAGTGTGGTGCTGGAGGGACTGAGCGCAGGGGGCCGCCAGGAAGGAGGCCCGCGCTCTGCACCTGCTCTGGGCCAGGCTTGCTGCGGAAGCTCTACCAACCTGTCTCTCAAATGCTGGCACTGGTACAGATGAGGAAACGGGCTCAGAGGGGCTGAAGGTCACTGCCTGAGGCCCCAGGCACTGCCCACATGCTACCTGGCCTCCACCCTTCCCAGTCATGGGCACCAGGATCCTGTGGCCAAAAGTCATTCACGTGAAGGCTCGGAACTGGGCCAAGCATAAGTAGGTGTCAGTGTGTGTTACACACTGGCGGGGTTCAAACCCTGGCCGTTGGAACTCTAAACGTGTACCCTTCCTACATTCTGCTCACTTGGTAATGCAAAAATTTTAAAGAAGTAAGACATTTCACTAGTTTGAAATTCCAAATAGCACAGCAGAAGTCCCCCTCTCGCCTACCCCCACAAGCCCCATGATGCCTCTCTCCCAGGAGGTTGCCACTCAGAACCAGCTCCTCGGACACCCACAGGTACTCCTCTGTGCATCACAGACAGATGTATAAACCCGTTCTCCCCCGGACGCACCACAGCACGTTAAGCCCAGGGCGCTTCTCCTGGAGATGCATCCAGGCTTTTCCATGGCGGCCTGGAATTCCACCACCACATGGATCACCATAAGTGATCCAGTATGTCCCTTCCTCATATACTTGATTTATTAATGTTGGGCAATTGTAAACAGTGTCCTGTGTCAGCTGTCAGTGGGATGCATTGGTGCAGAATCCAGGCTCCCAGCAGGCTCTGCCACCCTCCCACAGCCCTCCAGCTGGGATTGCAGAATCGCTCCCCCACTCTTAGAGCGGTGGGCAAGACTGGATGGGCCCTGTGTCCGAGGCGCCCCAGGCGTCCGCCTCTGCCCTGGCAGGAGCCCTCTCAGACCGTATGGTAGAGCACGTTGTGTACCTGGCTGTCACCTCAGAGGAGGGTGTCTGGCCAGCATGCTGTCTTGTCTCCCCACCCTGAGGCTCGGGGGCCAGGGCACTGCTGGCCGGCTCCTGGCTTCCTGGTTGTACAGCCTCGGCTCAGTTGTTTTGCCTCTAGGAACCTTCCTTGTCTCATCTGTATGTGGTCTCAACGCCTCCTGCCTTCTGAGGCCATGAAGATTAGGTGGAATGATGCATGTAATTTGCTCAGCTCAGCACCTGGTGTGTGGTAAGGGTCCTGGTAGTTATAATCCTGAGAGGGATTATTAGGATCGCACTGGCAGGGAGCCAGTCAAGGCCAGGAGGACTTACACCGAAGCCAGAGCAAAGTCAGCTCCCATGATGGGGGAGGAAGTCCCTGCCAGTGGTGCTGACGTGCTTGCAGGGACTCAGCTCCATCTGCAGACCACACAGAGGGATGCCGGCTTCTGCGTGCCGTGCCGAGATGACTGAGGAAGGGTGTGTCTCTGTCCTCACTTTGCAGGTGAGAAAACAGGCTTTTAGGGTGAGGGTGTGCCTTCCCCAGGCCTGCGCAGCAGGACGGCCCCTACCCCTTACCCCCTTTCTCTGGGGAGAGTGCTGCTCTGTGCCTGGGGAGCTCAGGGTGAAATGCTGTGGAGAAGGGCAAGAGGACCCTGCGCGTTTCCTCCTGCAGGCCTGCTGACAGACTGATAAGTAGTGTGCACACACACACACACACACACACACACACACACACACACTCCCCTCCATGTGGGGCCAGATCTGCAGCCCCTTCCTGCTCCCTCTCCTCTGTTTCTGCCAGCCTGTGATTTGTGCTTTCCCCTCGTGCCTGGAGACAGCAGGGTTCTGTTCCCTCTGCTCTGTCTGGGGCCCAAGGAGACCGCTGGGCACAGTGATAGAGATGCCATGCACCCCGCCTCGGCCGGGGCTGGCGCTGGGGATCGGGCCCCAGCGTCAGGTGTTGGGGACTGCCGGGCTTGCTGGGTGCTGGAGCACAGCCGGGTTCCCAGGTTAGTGGTGTGACTGTTCACAGTCTCTGCCTTTTGATCCTAAGGGATGGGCCAAACAGTCTTCCCCTTGCAGGATGAATCCCAGTTCCTCCAATTCATCCAAATATTAAACTATAACTAAAAAAAATAGTCCAGGAAAACCTCAGCTTGACTTGACTTTTCTTCCCAGTCTTCCTTCCCTTCCATGCCTGCTCTTTTAACCAGTGAAAGAAGAGAAGCTTGGGGCTGGAGGCTGCTCATCTTAGCAGTGAGGATAGACCAGCTGAGTCAGTGCGCCTCAGATCACTTCTCGCCCTGTCGCGCTCCACAGAGCGTGGGTCTCTGTCCATCACGAGCACTCAGCCTGCGCAGCCGGGGCGGGGGAAGAGAGCACTGGAAGTACACGGTGTGTCCATGTCCAGGAAGTGACCCAGGCCACTGCCTCCCATGGTCACTCACCAGGAACCAGGAAGCGCGGTGCCACCTCGTGTCCAGAAAAGGGGCTGCTGGCCGTAGTCTCCCATTTCCACGTGTCGTGTTTCCTCTCCAGTGTCCTCCATGGCAAACACTGTTTCACGTGGCTGCAATTCGAGTGCACACCCCTCTCCGCTGCCACCTCTTTTGCCCTCATGGTGGACGTTCCTATCTTTGCACGTGGCTGCAATTCGAGTGCACACCCCTCTCCGCTGCCACCTCTTTTGCCCTCATGGTGGACGTTCCTATCTTTGCACGGTGCTGTGTCTTCTCTCTTGACTGCGTGCCCTCAAGAGGTTCCCTGGCCCAGAAGTGGCTCTCGCATGTACACCCCTTAGGCCGGCACCCCAGGCGCGGGCTTTCTGGGTCGGAGAGTAGGGGTGTGTTTATCCTTTGAATCTGCTCTTGAACCTGGCTCTCCAGCACTGGGCACAGGCCAGGGCTTTCTTAGCTCACGAGAACACAGGGTCAGTCCTGTTTGGAGGAAGCCTAGCTTGCTGGGTAGCTCTTTGAGAAACAGAGTCGGTTTGCAGTTTCCCAGAATGTTGTAGCTACGAGGCACTGTTGTCACCAGGCCCCTCGCCTTCCAGAACTGGAAGACTCTTCTGCCTTAACCAGGTTGCTGGTTCTTTCCCACTTACCCTAGTAAGTGGAAAGCGATTTCTGAGAAATCGTGGAACCAGGTCAAGGTGCGTGTGCAGGCATCCAAGGTCTAGGCTGACTGCACCATTCCTGGCCTAGCCTGCTGGTGGGTCTTGTTGTCCAGGTGCTGGTGACCTCCACGTCCTGACCTTGCTGAGGGACACCGGAGCCCCTTTGGAGCGAGTTGCTTGAGCAGAAGGCCTCCAGCATCTCCTTGAATTCTCTCGCTTTGAAATCAAACCCACGGGGAGATGCCCCACTGGTACTCAGTTCTCCAAGGCTGTGTTCCCTTCTGGAGTCTGTCTGCAGGGTACAGACCCCACCTTTCTTTCCTGGGAGAGCTGCCTCTGCCTGCAAAGCTGTGAGCTCAGGTGTGGCAATTCTGTCTTGGATCCTTGAGTCCTCCAGAGGATACAGAGGCATGCGCTAGACCCCCACCCTCTCTCCCTTCGTCCCAGCCATTTGCCTGACCCTGGGCTGAGGCAAGACTTTGAGGCAGTGGCTTGCATTTGAAGCCCTGTTGCGAAGTAACCACTCGGGAGATGGGTGAAGGGCAGCTCCAAGCGCTCGGGAGGCTTTCGGAGTGGAGGGGAATTGTCTGGCTTCAGCAGGAGAGACCCCTGGATGTCCATGCTGCTGTGGCCTTGTGCCCCTGGGACGTCACCGAGCCTTTGGGGGTGGGAGTAGTCCTTCCCAAGCCCATGTGGTCAGTGCTCGTTAGCTCAGTGTGTAGTCCAGTGTAAGCACTATGTAAAGTAGGGGAGTTTTCATTGTTAACGATGACAGCAAGTTTTGGCGTGGCCGTACACTTCAGGACTCTAACACGAGGCTGTGTAAGTGACCTCGCCTTTCAGAATTCAAGTTCTGACCTGCCTGGAGCGCTCTTTGACCCAATGCCAGGGAGGTCCCCACTGGTAAATCTGAACAGCAAGGAGAGGGAAATAGAGTAGCTGACGTTGACTGTGCTCTGTAATGTGCCCTTATCTCAGACTGTCCTGAGAATCGTGAGTCTGTGTGTGGAGTGCTCAGAACAGAGCCTGGTGTCGAGTGCACGGACAAGATCTGACAACAGTGCTGGGACAGCAAGACTTGTTGCTTTAAAAATGAGGAAACCGAGGTTCTCTGGGTGGTGGCCACACAGGCCTGACTTTACACCTACCTGTCTCCTTCCCACTCTGGTGTCCGCATGCATCTCAAAGTCACTTACAAGCCGGGTTTGCTGGCTCACATCTGTGATCCCCGTACTTGGGAGGCTGAGCAAGGAGGATCACAGGTCTGAAGTCAGCCTCAGCAATAGTGAGTGAGACTCAGCAGCCTAGCCAGACCCTGTTTGAAAATAAAGCATAAAGAAGGCTGGGGATGCAGCGCAGAGGTAGAATGCCCCTGGGTTCATTCTCTATTATTACCCAAGGAAAAAAATGAAACAAAGTCAGTTGTAGCCTGTTGGGCCTGTTCAGGAGGCGCGAGTTCCTCCCTGGTCCTGCGGCGCCCCGTGCTTTACAGTGAAGGACTCTTGGTGGTCAGAGGCAATGAGCAGCCCACCGCGTGGAGGACAGACCAGGACTTAGAGAGGTTCCTGTGTAACTGCAGTCATGGTGTGACCAGAGGGAGGCCCAAGGGCCCTGAGATGGGGGGGAGGTATAAATGCATCTTTTGGCTGGGGTGAGTTAAAATGTGAAAAAGGATTGAACTTTTGCTCTGGGGTTCCTGATAGCCCTGTGAGGTACAGAGGAGTTAATAGTATCATTTTATGAATGGGGAAACCGGGGCAGAGCTCAATTAGTTGGCCTTTTCCAGCTGAGAGACCAGAGGGCTGGGGTAGGGGTGTCTCCAGGCCTGCCTGCCTTGCTCAGGACCCTCCCTGCCCAGGGAGTGGGCATAGCATCAGAGCCCACCCGGGCTTGGTCACCAGGCTGGGTGTGATTGGAAGTCAGGGGTGACCCTTGGGCCCGCGGGGTGTGCAGGCTTCTGTCCCCTCTCCTCCCAGCCCTGCCCCCTTCCCTAAGCCTTGCTGCCCTGGTCGCTGAGGGAAACAGTGGCCCCTTGTTCTCTACGAATTCTGATCCCCAAGCACCACAGAGACCGGCGTCCAGCGTGGGCCCCACAGGATGGCGTGACTGGGGAGTGAACGCCACAGACTTCCTCTGGCCTCAGCGGGCGGCCCTTTCATCGAGACACATACGTTCCTGCCGAGAGGGACAAGCCCTTTCTGCAGGAGAGAACAAGAAGTCCTTGGGAATGCTCCCTTTTTTGAGGGCAGAGTGTGGCCAGAAAAACAGATGACAGATCTGCTTGGGTTTGCTTGTGCCCAGCCCACCCACCCAGAGACCTCTCCTCAGGGTGTCCCATCTCCTGAGGGCCCCTCTCGGCGGCACCCTGCTCTCTCTCAGGAGCCAGACGTCTCTCCCTTCAGGTGCTCTGACCACATTGGAGGCCTGTCGCATCCTTTTTAGCCAGCGGGGCTCCCTGAGGTGCTTTCAGGGCAACAGACCCCTCTGGGGTGGCATCTGGCCCCTCGAGGAAATGCAGTGCCGAGAGCCTTCGGAGCCGCAGAGTCCCGCTTACACCCCAGAGATGCTACAGCAGGAGGCTACCGTGCCCGAGAGCGGCCCGATGCCTGTCCCAAGTTGCTGTTCTTGTGAAAGGGCTTTACTGGCATAAAAACACTTGGAAAATACACAAAGGAAGGTGGCCGGCTTCCAGAACTCGACTGTTTACCTTCAGTGCAGCGGCCAGGAACGCGGAGAGCTTATTTCCCAAACAGCGCACGGTTGTCAGGTCTACGGGTCTCGGTGATGCCAGGGCTGTCCCTCTGCCCACCCCTCTGCCCACCTCTTCCCCCAGTCCTCAGGGACCCCAGACTGAGAGCTGTCTCCTGCAGCATAGGGTCTGGTCCCAGGGTGTGTGCCCAGCATTCCTCATGTGGCCCGAGTCTCTGCAGTAGTGCTGGCCTCTGGTCTGTGATGTCCGTCACAGTGGAGCAGAGCAGGAATGGTGTCCCGTACCGAGGATCTCTGTTCTCTCCACCACTCCCCACTGCTTTTCTGTCCTTAAATTCTGCGCTGTAGGGGAAGAAGGGCTGGATGGGAATGGAAAGGGAACCTGCCAACGGAGCCAGAAAGGCCACCACAGCTTGCTTTTTAACAGAGGGGAAACTGAGGCCAGATTGCTGGTGGCTTGGCGGGGACTGGCACAGGGCTTGCTGTCCAGCCTCTGTTACAGCTTCCAGCTGCCTGGCTTGGTTGGCTGTTTTTCCTTCCTGAGCTCTTGGTGGCCTTGCCAGGGAAGGTTATCCCCTGCTCCTGGACATACTGTCAGGATGAATGTGTGCCTGAGTCCCAAAAGACACTTTGGATCAGGCCTGGTGGGGCACACCTGTAATCCCAGTACTTGGGAGGCTGAGACAGGAGGATCCAGGTTCACAGCCAGCCTTAGCAACTTAGAGAGGTCCTCTGCAACTTAGTGAGACCTCGTTTCCAAATAAAAGTAGGGCTGAGGGGGTAGCTCAGAGATAGAATATCCCTGGGTTAAATCCCTAGCGCGCGCACGCGCGCGCGCGCGCGCACACACACACACACACACACACACACACACACACACACACACACGGCGTTTGGGACATGTCTTCCCTTCATCATCCCGGAGCCCCAGAAGAGATGATTGGTGTCCCAGCTGTCTGGGTCTTGTTTTATTTTGTTTTGTACACAGGCTCATCACCATGGGGAGGGAAGCGAATTTTTCAATATTTTCTTATTGTGAGGTCTCTGAGATTTTTTTTTTTACTCTCCAAATAGGGGAGATAGATCCATTAACATCTTTTCTAGCAGACAATTGCAAAAAAAAAAAAAAAAAAAAAAAGGAGTTAAGGACACCAGCTGGAAAGAGCTGGCGCGTTTCGAAGGTTTACCTGAAAAGAGTTCAAATAAGGGCTAGTGCAGGACAGGGCCTCGGCAGGGCCAAGGGGGGCAGAGACCTCAGTGTGAGCCAGTGTGGTGATCTGTCACCAGCTCTAGGCCTGGGGGACGGGGGACCAAAACTGTAACTGGAGCTGTAGAGATAGAGGCGGTCTTGGGAGAGGGGCTGTGCCTGCTGCCAGAAACACAGCGGGGGCTGGGGCATGTGAGGACAAGGGACGGGTACCCTGACCTCCCTCCCGGCTCCTGCCAGTGCCTCTGGCTGTCCTGAGGTGGCCAGAGGACAGGGCAGCCAGGCGGCGCTCTGAGGGACCAGGCAGAGGATTGGCGGTGGCGGGAGTGCGGGCAGAACAGCAGGCTTTAGGTTCCTGTTCGCATCCTGGTTCCACCGAGATCGGAGGCAGGGTTTAAAAGTCTCTGTCCCCTATCTGTGAAATTGCTCCTCACAGTGGTTGGAAAGAAAATGGAACAAATAGCCCATAAGCCGTGAGCGAGCTGCCTACTTGGGATGGTCATCGGGAACTGTCACTGATGGTTTTACTCCTATAGGAACAGTCTGGAGAGCTGTGCCTGCGGGCGGGTGGGGAGGAAGGCAGGGCGGGGCTATGGTCTCCTCTAGCCTCTGAGAGGCCATGTGGGGGGTCAGCCAGGTGCCTGGCTGGCGCCACTGCCTCAGAGGGACTGTCCTTGCAGGTGGTGGTGGCTGTGTGCAGGCGGCAGACATCTGGCGGGGCAGGAAGCCTGGTGTCGGGCTGCCCCGACTATTGGCAGGTGCTCCGGGCTTGGGGTCAGGTGACGCCGACTGTCAGCTGAGGCTTGGGCTCCCTTGGGGCCTGATCTTCCCCACCCTGATCTCCCTGCAAAAATAAACACATTCCCGGGTGGAATCAGTTCAGGGCTGTGAGCAGCTCTGAACTGATTGCAAGGCAGCCGTGTGCACCCCCGCTGTTCCCAAAGAGCCCAGGCTTCAGGGTGTTGTGCAAGTGGCCACTGGGTTCTTTAGGCAACAACTCCTAGGTCCTCCAGGACCACACATCTTTCCTGAGATTTTCTGTATTTCTGTGGCAAGACTATCCACGTAGATCCAGGTTCAAATCTGGCTGTGTGAGTTCAGTCATTTTAGTAACCTCTCTGAGCCCCAGTTTCTAGGTTGTTGGGCAGATGCGCTATGTTGAATTGAATAAATGCCTTTTCTGTGCAGCTGTTTCATGGTGTCATCTGCTTGCTTGTGTGTTTTGTGCTCCTGGGTGGCATGGGGCTTGGGGACCAGAGGTGCAAACGTGGGACCTGCCCTGGGAGACTTAGTAAGACAAGTTGTGTGGCCTTGGGGTCTTGTCCTCTTGGTTCTGTGTGTATTTCCCACCAGGGCAGCCTCCCTGCTGCCCCCTTCCCCTGTGCTGCTGAGTTGAGGGTCCGCTGATGATGTGCCCAGGCTGGGCAGCCGGAAGGGACCACGGACTCTAGTACTGAAATTGTCCTCCCGTTCCACCTCACAGCTGAACCTCAGCCGGCCGATTGAGGAGCAGGGTCCCCTGGACGTCATCATCCACAAGCTGACCGATGTCATCCTGGAAGCTGACCAGAATGACAGCCAGTCCCTGGAGCTGGTGCACAGGTTCCAGGTGAGTGAGGACCATGTCGCTGGAAGTTGCTGTGTGCCCATTGAGAGCTGTTGCGGGTCTCTGGATGTATCGTCTGTGGAAGGGACCGGCATCCTCAAGGCACGGTTTCAGGGGCAGGCGCCTTCCTGCCTACGAGGCCTTTGTCTTGGGCGTCATGTGGGGACTGACCCAGGGCATGGCGGACACCCCCGCTACCCCCTTCCTTGTGGACTTGGCTACTGGTCAAGGTGGAGCTGAGTCCAGATGTGGCCTACGCCTCCCTAGCACTGGCTCCAACCAGCGGCTCTGGCTCAGCCACTTGACACCTGGATGGGACCCTTTGTGGGAGCCCACAACCGCCGAGGGGCCTGGAGCCAAGTCTTGCCTTGGAGGAGCGCCCCGTCCACCCGTCACTTCAGCCCTGTGCGCCCATGGCTTGGGGTCCCTTGGCTGCTCTCCTCTTCCTGGCCATTTCCCGAGCGGCCTCCAGGGTCCTGACCCCGCGGCAGTTGGCCCTCTGCCTTGGGGTTTCACACGAGGCAGCCACCACCTCTGACTTGACATGTGTTCACCTCCGTGGACAGATGTGATTTCCTCTGGAAAGTGGCTCAGGGGTCGTGAAAGGCAGGCATATGGTCCCTGAAGACACAGCTGAAACTGTGGTGACTGGAGGTTCGGCTTCTCTGCGCCAGGACAAAGGGCTCTGTCACACAGTAGCCATCCTGCTGACAATTTCCCCCTTTCTCACATGCTTTCAGTGTTTTTTTTTTTTTTTTTTTTTGGTGGTACTGGGGTTCCTGGAAGCCCTTCTACCTCTGGGCTACACTCCCAGACCTATTTTTATATTTTTATTTAGAAACAGGGTCTCCTAAACCAGCGCGCATGGCTGGCTTCGAACCTGCGCGATCCTCCTGTCTCCGCCTCCCAAGTGCGGGGATTACAAGCGTGCGCCACCACGCCCGGCGCGCTTTCAGTGTTTAATGGTAATAATTACAGGAAACATTCGGAGCGCAGTCACTGTGTGCCAGGCCCCGTGCTGAAGCACTTCATAATCATTAACTCATTAGTTCAGCGACCTTTAAGGTATTCTTATTCCCCCGGCAAGTGAGAAAACAGGTGCAGGGAATGGGGGTGGGGGCTCACTCAAGTCTCCACCATTAGAAAGCGACGTGGTGGGATTTGAACCTGTGCTGGCTGGGCTCTTCCTGCATGCTGTCCTGCCACTCCAGAGAGGAACAAGACAGGTCCTCTGGAGTCAAAATGCCCTGGAGGCCGACCCCAGCCTCAAGCCCCGTGGGCCACATGACCCCCGCATCGGTTTCCTGGTAGCCCCCCTCCCATGGATGGGCAGCTGCCGTGAGGAGCGAAAGCCCGTGTCCATAGATGTGCCTGAGGTTTGTGGGCACTGCAGCCCTGCCTACTGCTGCGACGTCCACTATGGCCACCACCGGTACTCTGGCTAGTTCCATCTTCCTATAAAGGCCAGGCCCCCGCCAGCCCAGGGCCCCAGGAGCTATGACCAGCTACCCCCAGGGGGACTTCTCTCTCTCACTCTCCCAGACTTCTCAGCTCAGGGAGGGATCCCAACAGTGAGGAGAGCTGCCCCCCACCCATTTTCCTGTTGTGGGCAGAAATGAACGTTCCAGAGAAATTACACGTGTCGGGTGGACGTGTGGCTTAAGGCTGCCATCCGCCAGGTACGTTTCCCACTGAGAGTCTTGGCTGGGTCTCCAGTCTGTCCCATCCAGGGCACACACCCATCTGGCCCCCAGCCGGGGGGCAGTGACCTCACAGTGACCTTCCAGCCCCATATTTCTGGGACAAATTTTTGTAGCAGTCTGTTTCACTGAGAAACCAGATATCTGATAAAGCCAGGAAGTTTCCTCCTTTGTGAAGAGAACAATTCTTTGTGGTAAACAGCGCCAGGCCACGCTTTGCAGAGGCTTTGCAGAGGCCCCAGGCAGAGAGGAGCCAGGCGGGGACTGGCAGAGGGAAGGAGGGACCCGGGAGAGGGAGTGGGAGAGGCCCGGTCACCTCCCCAGTAGATAGGAGAGCTGCCAGTTGAGAGCCAGGCCGCATGGACTCAGAGGCTGACACTTGATCTTGACTGGGCTCTTTGTTTTCAGATTTGTGTCTAATTTTATCTTTTGGATGTTAACAAGGCGGCACTGGTGTGTGTGTCTGTGGATGGGGATGGGGCACCATTCAGAGGCCCACTGATTTCAGAGGTGGCAGCCCCAGGGCTGGGCTTGCAGGGCACCACTCCTGTGTTGTGCTGTGAGCAGTTGAACAGGGTCAAGGCCTCCATGCGAAGGCCTTCTCCAAGGCAGTGTCCAGGCCTTGGGGAAGTTTGGGGGCTCAGTGTGGAACAAGATCAGTTTCTGAGGTGTTCCTGACAGCCACAAGCCTCCCACTGGGGGATGCTCCCGAAAACCTCTGGTCCTGGGGGTGAGGAGGGATTTTAGCTGAGAGGTGGTGCTTCTCTCTGGCTGCACAGGTGGATAGGCTGGAAGGTGTGGGCCTGATACTACTACAAGTCTCTAAGGCTGTTTGTCATAGAAACCATTCCCCAAGCTGCGTTTTGGTTGTGTGTGTGTGTGTTTGTGCTTCCTTTGGGATCATCCTCACAGTGGCTTGGCTTGGGCAATTGCTGGGATGATTCAGTTGTTTTTCTGCTGTATGGTTCATGTGAAGCCAGCCAGCCTGGTGCCTCCACGCTCTGGCTGAGACTTGGTTATCAGTGTACAGACCTGGGCAAAGGTCCCTCATGGGGCCCTTCCCACATGGGCAAGTGGGGCCGGACACACCCCAGGGGCCTCCTGCCGCCCCAGGTGGCTTCCTCAGGAGAGATAGGAATCTTCTCTCAGAGTCACCAGTCAGATGTGTGACTGCTAGGCTGGTTGCCCTACAGGGGTTACATGCTTGCCATCCAGGAGACACCTGTGGCCTCTGGGGCTTGTCCCTGAATGCACTTAGAGGACAGAGTTGCCTCTTCCCGCCTCTCGATGGGCTGGAAGGACGTTGATTGTCCCTGGTGTTCCTGGCCCCCAGCCTGAACACGTTCTACCGGGACCGTGTCCCTCATGGCGGCACATTGTCTGCTGTGCACCATTCACTTGAGCTCCCAGCCAGAAGGGGAAGCGGCGCTGCACCGGGAACTGAGCCCCGGGGCCATGATGAAAGAGGGAAACAGCATGGTCCTGATGGCGCATGCTGTCCCATGCTCTCGCTGCAGTGACACAGCAGACCGGGACTGTTAACGTGGCCCATGGGCTGCGAGCCTGGTGTCGCCTCTCTCCCCAGCCTCACTGTGTCCCTCCCCTTGCTTGTCATGCTGGTCTTCCCACGCAGCCTGCCTCTCCCCATCCCAGTGCCTTTGCCCAAGTGACTCCATCACCCAGGTGTCCCTGCCTAAAGAATGTCTTCCCCATCATCAACACACCCCCTGTCCCGTGCCCTCCTGGCTTGGCACCTGCCTTCACACTGTTTGGAAGTTGAGAATGCCTGATCCGTGGCTCTGTCTCTCCCTCACTGGGCCAGGGCTGCATCTGCTCCCAGCCCCTGGTTTCCCGTGGCTGCTCTTGGTGGCGGCCACGTAGGGAACATGCCTGCGTGTTTGTCCATGGAAGTAGCGTCATCCAGCTTTCCACCGCAGTGACAAAATATCTGTGAAAACCGACTTGAAAGAGGAAAGGTTTATTCTGCCTTGCGGTTTCAGAGGTGTGAGCCCACGGTCTCTTGGTTCTGCTGACTCTGGGCCAGTGGTAAAGGACGGCATCATGGCGGGGACCCAGGGGTGGAGCAAAGCTGCTTGCCTCGCGACCAGGAAGCAGAGGGAAGGCTGGCTCACCGATGACAGAGCCTCCCCCACAGTCCTTGGCGAGCCCACGGGCAGATGGACAGGTTCATCGCTGGGAGGTCAGGGCCAGATCGAGGTGCCTCTCAAAGGCCCCACCTCCCAGCACTGCAGGGCCAGGGCGCTGGGGCTTTTTCATGCCGGGCTGTGGCGCTTGGCATTCATTCTGCAGAGGGATCGGGACAGGATGGCGGTGATAAGAGTAGGCTGAACTGGCAGAGAGAGGACCTGCTCGGAAGGGGGAGCTATCAGTGCAAGAGGAGCCCTGAGCAGGCCAGGACGCCATGCAGTCACCAGGGCCTGGTGTTTGCAGGTGAGGAGAGAGCTCAGGCCTGGGAGGCCCAGCTGCACCCAGTCCTCAGCCCCTGGCATCCTGTGGTCCTGAGCACCCCCTCTCAGCTGCTGTGACAGGACAAAGCCCCACTCCCTCTCTGGTCCCTGTGGATTTTCAGTTGCATAGAATGAGTCTGGGAAGGGAGCCCCTTGCACTCCCCCCCCCCCCCCGCCCAGGATGCAGGAAGAGAGCGCATGCCCTGCTGCCTTGGTTCTTGGCCTGTGTGTTACCTGACAGAAACAGCCCTGAGTCACCCTTCAACCTCCCCAGCCAGAGAGCAGGAAGCAGGCAGGGCCAGCACAGGCTGGAGGGCGTGACCTGCCTCCTGGCTGCTGCCTCCTTTCCTCAGGGGGCAGGTGGAGGGTATGGCATTCAGGGCCCTTCCTGCTAGTGGGTCAGGAGAGGCCAGGCTTTGCTGCAGGAATAAATAGCTCCTAACACTCCGTGCTGCCTTTTTTCTAGCTTGAGACTTGTGGCCGTAGAAGGCCATGGTTCTCCCAGGACCCGGTCCCAAGCAGCCCTCACTGGTCTAGCAGCAGCAGGACAGGAAGATGGTTAAGCCCATGATAGCGCTCAGGTTCTGCCCTCTCCATGTGAGATCTTATGCCACCTGACCACTCAACCCTCCTGGCTGCAGGCCTTCTTTGCAGTAGGAACGCCATACAGGCAGGGAACTGAATGCTTCACCATTCCCTTTTCTCCTTAAAAAGAAAAAATTAAAATAGTTTTCTTAAAAAAATCAAAATACTTTGTAAAGTGACCATGAGTATTAAGCAAATGGATATGTATGGTGCCTTTAGAACCATGCTTGGCCGAGTGCAACGTGTACATGTGTGTGTGTGTGCATGGGTGTGTAAGCAGCAGCCACTCCTGCTGTTAGCATTTGGGGTGCAGTGGTGCATGCTAAGCACTCCACATGGGCTTGGCGCTCGGGAGCTCAGCCACGCAGCCAACGTCACCGTCATTGCTGTGGCAACAGCACTATTCTCTCTGGGCCTTTTTTGCCACCTCAGCTGATTGAGAGTTCTCCGTGGCAATCGAGTCCATGAGGCAGTGATTTTGAAAGTGTCCTCTAGGGGAGCTACACCTGTGGGAGGGCGATGGAGCCGTGAGCTCAGCCTAAGAGGCAAGGCCAGGCAGGGGTCTCAGGCTGGCTGTGGTCCCTGGCTCTACTCCTCTCCAGCAGCCCATCTGGGCTCCGGTCGCCCTGCCCGCTGCACAGAGAACCTGCCAGTTGGCACGTGAGACGGTGGCTTTGGGAGCAGCCCTATCCAGCCCCCAAGGCTGCTGCCCTGAGCATCACTCCCAAGGTCACACAGCTTAGCTCCGCCCCGGCCGTGGGCTCAGACGTGATAGTCCATCTGCACTGAATCAAACCCCATTGCCCTGGGTGCCCACTGGGCAGCCGCAAGCATGGCCGGTGCCACGTGCTGGGGAGATGGAGAGGAAGGAGGAGAAACAAAGGTTTCTGTTGTTCTGGACCTTTGAATCCGATTAGGAAGATGACATCTAAGCTCACGGGAAGTTACGTAACACCACGAAATCCAAGTGAGCCTGTGTCAGTTTTGCATGTGGCTTGTAGAGTCAGAGCAAGAGCCCTGGTCTGGGTGGAGGGTCCCCACGGAGCCGCGGAGACCTGCAGCCGAGCGCATGCACGTGCCCTGGTCTGGGTGGAGGGTCCCCATGGTCTCCACGGAGCCGCGAGACCTCCGGCCGAGCGCGTGCACATGGCCCCTCTGCCTCGGCCCCGCCCATCTCTTGCTGTGTGGCTCCCACCTCCGTCCTTGGGATCATGCAGTTACTTCCCTGCTGCTCAGGCAAGGAAACTGAGGCCCTGGGATCAGTTAGAAAGCAACAGGGCTGGGACCGTATGGAGCTCACATTCTTCTTTAGTACGCTGTAGAGGGGCTTTGGCCAGCAGCTGATGGACGACCCCCGACTCTGGCTGGCATGCGGATCCGTGATTCAGCGTCACCTGAGAAAGGTTGCCGTCTCAGATTACCTCTGATCCAGCTGGTGCCATGTGATTTTAAAACCTTGGCCAGCAGGTGCCAAGGGAGGCAGAACGGGGCACAGCCCAGTCCCAGAGGAATAGACCCCGTGCTGGGGTGACTATGAGGTCAGCCTCGAGATGCCTGCTGCTCTGGGTCACAAGGCCATCCCTCCCATGGTGGAGACGGCCACACAATCTGCCCATTGTGTGTTGCAGCCGGGCCGGCAGGCGGTGGCCAGAAATCGCTCTTTCTGCTGTGGGAGGGCGGTATCATTTAATACCGTCCAGTGCCATTAGCTGGTTGCAGGCACTTTCCCATGTGGAAAGGAAACCCGGATCCCAGGCTGACCTGCGACCCTGTTACCACCCAGAGGCAGAGCTGGTCTTTGTGTAGCTCTGAAGCCTGCCTCAGCCCTGACCCTCCACGCTGGCCTCGGCCCCTCTGTGTGTGTGTGGACAGAAATGTTCTGCTGCTCAGGATTTGGGGGCATGTTGAATCTTAGAAATACAAATGTTTATTAATAATACATTTCCCAAAGTTGTAGAGAGAAGTCTCTTTTTGAGGGGGAAGGTATCCTGGGGATTGGACCCTTTATGCTCTACCACTGGGCTACATCCCCAGCCCTTTTTCAATTTTATATTTGAGACAAGTTCTTGCTAACTTGCCCAGATAGGTCTTGAACTTATAATCCTCCTGCCTCAGCTTCCCAAGTAGCTGGGACTATGGGCATGTACCATGCACCTGGATTTTATATATGTTATCTTAGGGTTCCTCGGCCGTGACACTGTTGACATCTTGGACTGGGGTCTCTACCACGAGATGCTAATAGTGCCGCTGCCACCCCCTCCCCTATCATGATGACCAGAAATGTCTCCCAGAGATGGCAGATGTTCGGAGTGGGGGTTGCCCCTGGCTGGGCACCACGGTGCTTCTGGGTATGGCTTCAGCATCCTGGAGCCCAGTGGGCCAGGAAGGCCATCCTTTGTGTGAGCACGGACCCCGAGACCCCACTGGGTCTGATGTCTGGGCTTTCGTGATTGGGATCTCCAACCAGAAGGACTGTAGTCCCATTGCGTCTTTCATCAGTAACACCACAAGCCGAAAGGGCAGCCTGTTTCCCATTCTCCCCTGGACTGTGTCGGGGACGTGACTTCCTGACTCGGTTCTGTCTGCCTGTGTGGGCTGAAGGCTACAGTAAAGCCTGGAGTGGTTTCCTTTAGCTTCATGTAACAAATCACATTCCCACCTCGAGCCAAGAGTGCAGCTGTCCAGGTGCAGCCCATGCTGGCCCTGTCCTGACCACGGTCCCCTGGGGATGGATGAGCGAGGCATCGGGATGTCCTCCGAGCCCTCCCTGCACATCACGCTGGCCAGTCCTCACTCCCTGCTTCAGGCCCCCACACCTCCTGACATCCCGCCCTGATCCGTCAGTCTCTCCATTGATCAAACAACTATTAAGTTCATTCAACAAGTCTTAATTGAGCACCTACTGTGTGCCAAGAACCATAAAAGACACGTCAGGTGGACACAGCCCCTTGCCTTTGTAGACATGTGATCATGTGCGGGTGCATGTGTGCACATGTGTGTGTTGGGAACAGGGGTGATGCAAACGAAACACAGGTAAATAGGAGGGAAAGTAATACAGCCCCAGTCACAGTAAGTATTGGAGGAATAAATCCATGTCTGTGATAACGGGGAGGTTCTGGCCACTAATCAGTGGGCGCTTGAGCTGAGGCCTTGAAGGGACAGGACAGAGCCCATCCTCATTGCCTGGGGAGTAGGTGGAGGGCAGCGTCCGCCTGGGCCCTTTGGAGGACGAGGCTGGGGGGCCCAAGGAGTGGAATACCTCGGTGCAGCCAGAGTGGAGAGGGCAGGGGGAATGTACGAGTTGAACATCAACGTGCCACTTTCTAGTTCCCAGCTCTCCTGGAGGAAGAGGCCCCGCCCACGGCCGGGATGGTGGCAGGGGCAGGTGGCAGCAGGACCCCCACTCTCCGTCTTCGAGCTTGTCTGGGCCACTGTTTGGAGGCCTGAAGTGACCGTAGCCCTGTGGGCCAGGGCCGGGGCACTCTGGTAGTGATGGCTGTCCATTCTCACATAGCCAGAGCCTGCTGGAGGCCGGGAGCCTGGGGTGGCAGAGATGACCCTGGGTCCTCTGCTCCAGTGACCCTTGATTGTCCCAGGGTCCAGCAGCACCATTGCAGATCATGTATGATCCCGGGGACTTCTCTCCCCCTGTAGACAGTATGGCAGCCCTGAGCCCTGGCTGGCGTTAGGCTTATGTGCCAGAGCCCTGGGTGAAGACGGCCTGTGAGCCCATGCCTGGAGTAGGTCTCTGCTTGTTGGGGAACTGACAGTCTGTTGTGGGCAAGAGCAGGGTCTTGGGGCTCCCTCCAGGGGAGCCGCTGAGGGTTGCTTGGATGCGGACATGGGCACCTCTGCAGGCTCCTGAGCAGGAGCAAGGGGAATAATTCATGGATGCACGTAGGGCGTGAGAGACCGTGGTGCGGGCCACTCGGGGACCTTGGGTCTCCCCTTTCCTGTGCTCACCTGGCTCAGCTGTTTGCTGTGACAGGGGCCAGGTGACTGCAAGACCCCTCCATCCTGTAGGTGTGGTCAGGCCAGTGCTGGCCCCTCCTGGTTCTTTCAGGCCGTGTGTGGTCTTCGTACCCCCCTTCCCCGTTTTCTGGAGGACCTGACAGGCGCTGTGGCTCTGGGACCGAGGGCGCATGACACCTGCCAGGTGAACGGTCCAGGCCGGGCGCTTGGCCTGCTTCCTGCTGAGAGGAAAGGGAAGAAGCTTATACATTCAGTGCAGAAATCTGGGGACAGAAAGGGAGGTATTGTTTTCAGTTGGGGGTCCGGGAGGGGGAAGAGGGATCTGCTGACTCAAAATGACAGCATTCAGTTTCCAGCCAGCCCTCCCCTCGGTTGCACTCAGAGCTGAGTTTTGGCTAGAGCGACACTTTTCATGAGCTTTTTTGCTGGCTTTTTATTTTATTTTATTTATTTTTTGGTACTTAGGATTGAACCCAGGGGCACTCTAAATCTGAGATAAACCCTCAGCTCTATTTTATTACTTTTACTTGGAAACAGGGTCTAAGTTGCTGAGGGATCTTGCTAAGTTGCTGGAGTTGGCCTTAAACCTTCGATCCTCCTGTCCCAGCCTCCCAGGTACTGGGAGTACGAGAGTGCACCACCACACCTGGCTCTGGTGGTCTTCGTTTGGGGTCCTGGGGATCGAGCCCCAGGCATGGCGCATGGAAGGCAAGTGCTTTAGCACTGTGCCGCGTGCCAGCCGCTCTGCCGGTTCTTTTACAGCAGTTTGTCCCTGCAGAGCCCCCGTGTCCCAGCCCCAGCTCGTAGGTGACTGAACAGGTTGTATGAAGCCATGATGCCTCAGCCCACCTGGGAGAGGGCCTTGCTGAATGGTTGTGCGTGGTGCTCACCTTCAGATGCGGAGCCCGTGCATGCACTGGGTTGTGCATACAGACCAAAAGTGAGGAGGCCCTGCTGTTTTCTGGGTGCTCTGACCCCAGCCCTTTCCCCCAGGGTCCCTGGTAGCACCTTCCCCCGTCTCAAGGGGCCTTCCCTCTCCCCCATTGGTGGTGTGTGGCGCACACAGTGCGTCTTAGAGGCTGGGGCCTGTGCTCCGACCTCCCCTGGTCCTCCCGCACCCTTCGCTCAGACTGCTCTGGGCTCCACCTGGAAGGTCTGGCTGCCGGCCTTCTGCTCCGAGGAAGTGTCCTCTGTCCTTCCCAGATGTTCCAGCGTTTCACCCACCTCTCGCCCAGCTTGAGGCAGAGTCCACACGCATAGGCACCATGCTTCTTAGGAGTCCCTAGGTATGGCTCTCCCCGCGGCATCTGTGTGGATCTTAGCAGTTCTGGAATAAGCGATGCGTGCATGGGAAGTATGTTTGTGATCCAGTTCTCTCTGTCTCTACTGCCCAGCCAGCCTTTCCCCGTCTTGGGAGGGGCAGCCATTGGTTCCAGTGGCCGAGTGCCTTTCCAGGGGCCTCTGGGTCTTGACCAAAGAGGCCCCCTTGGCCACACAGCCCACCGTCCTGCACCCCCAGGCACCTTGGAAGTGACCATTAGTGCTTGAAGGTACCTCATTCTTTTTAACAGCTGCGTGTTACGCGCCCTTGCCATCCTTTACTAACCAATGTAGGATATTTCTGATCACATTTTAGAAACACGCTGCAGTGACTACGTCTCCAAGTATACTTGTGAGGAATCCGCAGGATAAATAATTAGGAAAAGGAATGCCAGTTTTCTGCATTTTCACTTTTGGCTGTTGCCAGATTTCTCTCCACAGCATCTGTACCCATGACTCTCACCTACCAAAGGCTGGTCCCTTTCCTACCACTTCCTAATCAGTTATCTTGGCCCTGAGTCACGGTGTGTGGGAGGGTGCCAGGATGCTAGCAGTCTCCTCTGGCATGCTGGTTTTGCTGCTGGATGCTCAAGGCCTGGGAAAGGGGTTTGGCCAGCCTCACTTGGCTCGTCGAGGTTTTGAAGCCGGGCTTCGTTGCTCCCAGCCGGTACTGTGGTGCACACAGCCTTCTCCTGTGTGCCCCTGAGCTGTCCCCATCTGACCACCCAGCCTGAGCTCGTGGGCTGAGGAGCAAGTAGGCCCGGGGCAGAGTGTACTGCGATTTCCTTTTTGCCAGCTCCAGCCAGCCCCACCAAATCATAGAGACAGTGTTGTGCAAAAGGTCACGGCAGCCCGTCAATCCTTCCTGGACACCGAAGTCCAGCACACATGCCCAAGGCCAGCGCTGCTCTGATACTCTGCCAAGGCCTCGTTTGTTCCAAGCTCCATCCCGTGGCCTTGTAGACTGCCGGGCTGGCCACTCTGTAACGCAGAGCTGTGCCTGGCACTCCCCAACCAACAGCCCTATTGCTTTAGGATCAAGTCCCGACATCTTAGCTAGTCTGTCTCCAGCTGCTTTTCTTGCCCGTGGCTGTAACTTCCCCTTCTCCTTGAAACCTGTGTCCACGCAGCCACGCCAGGCTCCTGGCAGGTCATCGGGCGTGCTGGACTCTGCTTTTGCTGTTCCCGCTGCTGGGAATGCTCTTTCCCCTCCTGGCCCTTGCCTGTGACCCTTTGGGGTTCAGTGTCCATAGCCTCAGACTGCCCCTCCCTGTAATTCTCAGATTAGCTCCCCCAGCTCTGTGTGTGCACCCACCTCCTTACTCCATTGTCATTGGGGGCCCCACATCTTAGCATATCTGCCATTTGGCAACCTCTGGAGAGTGAACGGGACATGGCTGTTCTGTAGCTAAGTAGGTGATACTCACCGATCACCACACACACACACACACACACACACACACACACACACACACACTCACTCACTCACTCCTTGGGCGCTGGTCTCATGTGCTTCAGGCTACGCTCAGACAGGAGAGATCTCTCCAGAATACAAATGAGGACTGGTGAAGACCAAAGTGTTTTCTGATACAGAGGCTCAGTTCTGCTAAGGAGCCATTTAGGAAAAGTTAGAAAAAAGATAGGAAGTAAGGAGGTGCCCACAGCACACCAGGACTGAGTCTAGAAGAAAGGACAGTTTGGGGGTGATTTGCCTGGGCTGCTGCCCTTCTGTGCGGGCATGTGCCTCAGTGGCCCCAGGCCACGGGGCCCCCAGCTGTGTGCTCAGAAAGCAGCAAGCCCGGCTCCTGAGTCGTGATACCTCAGGCCTGACCCAGCTCAGGGCCCAAGAGCATCCTTGGCTCACTCATTACAGCACAGGGTCAGAGCACCTGGAACGCAAGAGCCAGAAAGGATGGAATGAGTTACTCCACCCCTCGTTGAACAGATGGGGAAACAGAGATACAGGTAACTGCAGTGACTTTTAGAAACACACAAAAAGTCACTGGCCGTTCTAGGACTTCAGCCCAAGTTTCTCGACTCCTCATCCATCCCAGCTCACACAGTGCCTCGGGGTCCTTGTGCAGGGGTTGGGTGGGGCCGTACGCTGCTGGGCCCAAATGCTTGGTCTGCCAGTGACTTGAAGGCAGAGACCTTGGCCGGCTGCCAGCCACTGCTACCCAGGAGCACACGGCACAGCGCGGTGGTGGACACTGAGTGGTACTCTGCATGGCCAGACTTGGTAGTCCTGCTCCTGGAATATGCTAGATGATGCCACAACTCCCTTTTGAGTCTTAAGAGTCCAGTTCAAAGTTTAGCTGCCTGAATCTCCAGCTCCAGGACTATATGGGTTTCCCACGGTGGCCCGTGGTTTTCTAGAAGTTTAAGGGACAAGCAGGTGTTCTGGAGGGCACCGGAGAGACTTTGCTTGGGGTGTTTGGCCCTGGCCTTGATTGACATCAAGACCATCAACAGTGGTCGATCGTGGCTTTGGTGGTGTACCCAGAGGGCCCACTCGGTCCCTGTCTAGAAAGCGCTGCTGTGGGGCCTATCACATCACACTGATGTGGCCCTGACCTCCCTAGGACAGGGTTCACTTTCTGCAGAACTGCCCTGTGCCTTTGAAGATACCACTGCCCTTGACCCTGCAGGAGCCCAGTAGTCCCCACTGCTTGGTGTCTACTCCTCCTCCAGCGGCAGCCACTGTGGCCCCATGTGTCCAGCATGGCTCACCTGCATGGCCCTTCGCTCTGCCATAGGGACACTCTTCACAGGTGCCCCTGGGGGCTGTTGCATCCAGTCCTGCCATTTGGGTACCCTCCGAGAGTTCCTCCTGACCCTGGGCTGGGAACAGAGGCACAGACGTGGGTCCTGCATGGCGGTCCACAGTGAAGCAGGGTGGACCCCGGGCTGACGGGGAAGCAGATTGCCACAGTCTTGGCTCCTACCCTGTCCCCATGTTACCTTGACCTCTTTACTGCTTCCTTTCTGCAAAGACTGGACCCAGGGACCCTCCAGTCTCGGCCACTTCTGACCACCTGTGGCTCCACCTCTGGGAAGGAGATGGCAGACTCCACCTCCTCTTTTTTTGTGGTACTGGGAATGGAACCCAGAGGCTTTTCTACCTCCGGGCTATACTCCCAGACCTATCTTCTATTTTATTTGGAAACAGGGTCTCACTAAGTCGCTGAGAGCCTCACTAAGTAGCTGAGGCTGGCTTTGAAACTGCGTGATCCTCCTGCCTCAGCCTCCCACGTGCTGGGATTACAAGCGTGCACCACCACGCCCGACTTTCCACTTCCTCTTTTTTGGGGTGCTTTACCTTACACTGATGCCAAGTGGGGTAGGCCTGGTCTCTGAAACCGCCAGGCTGCAGGATGTGAGAAAGGTCCCCTGGAGGTGCGGCTGAGCGGGCCGGGCCCAGCGAGACTTGAGGCTCCTTTCACAGGGCGTGGGAAGGCCAGACTGCAGCCAGCTCCCCCGGGCCGCTTCCTGGGTGGGAGGCCCTGGCTGAGCACTGAGGCACTCGGAGCCCTTGTCTCTTTGTCAGAAGGGACTGGTAGCAGAACCTACTCTGTAGGGGGGCAGTGAGGGAACAGCATGCATTCCTGCACCGTGCAGGGCTGTGGCCAGTGCATGGTGGCGTATGAATAATGCAGCCTCACCCTGGAGCCCTGACAGGACCCTGTCACAGTGCCAGGGCTTCAGAAACTACGAGCTTCCCGGCCTCAGCCTGTCCTTGGTGTGAGAGGAGTAGGGAAGGGACATGCAGGGTCTGCACACAGGCCTGCTCTGGGGAGGAGCAGACGGGAGAAAGGGTGCAGCGTAGGCCCTGGGGCACCTTTTTTTCATAAAAGTCCCTGTGAGTAAATTTTTTTTCCCCAGTACTAGGGATAGAACCCAGGGGCATTCTCCCTTGGAACAACACTCTAGCCCTATTTTTAATTCTTTATTTGGAAACAGGGTCTCACTAATTTGGAAAGGGCCTCACCAAGTAGCTGAGGCTGTCCGTGAACCGCCATCCTCCTATCTCAGCCTCCCAAACGCTGGGATTACAAGCGTGGGCCACCACACCCATCCCCCACCCCCCGCCCCGTGAGTAATTTTTAACAGCCATAAGGAAGTAATTTCAGTTCCTTTACTGGGGGGTACTTCCCTAGCATTTATTCGTGGCCAAGTGTTAACTGACACACCCACGTTCTGACTCACCAGGAATCGCTCGCTCGAGGATTTCTTCTGGGTGCGGCTGCTCCTACATCTTGTTTTGGGGGGCGTGGGGGGAGTAGCACTAGGGATTAAACCTAGGAACATCCTACCTCTAAGCTACTGCTACTATAGTAGATATTACTATGCCCTCCAGGCCCCCCCTTTTTAATATGCTGTTGAAACAGGGTTTCTCTAAGTTGCTGCGGGTCTTCTTGCCAAGTTGCTGAGGCTGGCTTTGAACCTGCGATCCTCCTGTCTCAGCCACCCAAGGGCTGGGATTTATAGGTGTGTCTTGATGCCATTGTGTGTGTCTCCTTTGGGAGCCTGGCAAAACTCTGTATTCTTGGTTGTTGCCCCCAAGCGATGGCTGGCACAGCCGTGGGGGAGACATTGCCATGTGTCCGTTTGCTTTCCTTGGGGTCCTCGGGAACAAAGTCAAGGCAGGCTTCACTGCAGAGCAGGCCTGGCACAGGGACCCTGCCATCACGGCCAGCGTTTCGTTGTTTTGTGTTTTTGTTTTGTTTCATGGTGCTGTGGTTTGAACCCAGGGGTGCTCTCCCACTGGGCTATCCCCCAGTCCTTTTTATTTTTTATTTTGAGACAGGGTCTCACCAAATTGCCCGGGCTAGTCTTGAACTTGTGTGCTTCCTGCCTCAGCCCCCCAAGGAGTTGGCTTTACAGGTATGCGCAATGCCTTTGTAAAAAAAAAAAAAATGAAGTAAATATACACACGGAAAAGTGGACCTCTCCGCAAGTGAGCAGGGTGATGGGTTTTGCCATCCAGATACGCCGAGTACCACATCAGATGGAGGGGCGGAACATCGCCAGGCCCCAGAGTCCCTCCGGCTCCTGCGCCCTCGGGTCTTTTCATCCTTTCTTCCTTACTTTTTTATTGTCAGGACACCAGCACCCGGGTTTTTGTGATACTTGTCAGAACTGACATCTTTGGCCTTTTGCGGGTGGTCCTTGCACAGAAATTACAGCCCGGATCTGCGTTGGTTTTCTTTGCTCTGTAGCAAGTTCCTGTGAATGTGGCATCTTAAAACCGTATCCATTTGTTGTCTCGCAGTCTGTGGGTCAGAATCTCTGGTGTAGGGCAGCTGCTGTTCTCTGCTTCGGCGTCAGGCTCCAACCCAGCCGCTGGCCGGGGCTGCGTCCTATCTGAGGCTCTACTGGGCAACGTTACGGAAGCACAGAGCCGATGTCTATTGGTCAGCAGCATGCCTCTGTCCTACTCTCTCTCAGGAGGAGATCATACCAGGATACAGACAGGGTGAGAAGATGACGGGACCCAGCAGACTGGCGAGAGGGAAGGCCTTTGGGACCCCAGCTTCGTCCCCACTGCCTGTGTACAGCTCCCGTCGTCATCCCACGTGACATTCTCGTACCGGGGTGAGGACAAGGACCTTGGCTTCTAGGAGGAAGGAAGGAAAGTGTTCAGGAAACCAAGGCACAGGCCTTCAAATCCAACATATCGAAGCTCTCAATTCCCCCTTAGTGGCTTCCAGCCACTTGTGAGAGTCGCCTCCAATCCTGAATTCCCCCGCAGCTAGCTTCCCTGCGGCTCCAGCTGGCTTTCAGGTCTCCACGCAGCATGCCTGCGGAGGGCCTGCCTGCTGGCACCAGGCTTGTGGCCCTGCACACGGACCTTTGCTGCCCCTGGAGACAGGCCCCCAGGTGTCCACCCTCTGCCGCTCCAGACCTGCCTGACCAGGGACCAAGTGTGGACAGAGTTCTTAGCTTCCAAATGGAAGCACTTAGCTTCCAAATGGTTCTTGATCTTTCTGGGGGATAGAAGCATTTTGTCTCAGTTGGCAACAAGGTACACTGCAGAGGCCTTGAGTCTAATATTGTAATAAATATTATAATATTGTAATGAATTTTGAACCCTGATTAAAACCCAGCTAGCTGTGTTTGACCTTGAGCCAGTCACTGCCTTTCAGAGACTGTTTCTTTATCTATGAGACAGGAATAAAAAAATTATTTTTCCTGTAGGCCACAGGGCTGTTGTATGAGTCTCATGCAATATTTTATGTGAGTACCCCGGTCAGAAACCAGAAAAAGTGTTCTTATAGCCCATGATGGAATATTATGATTTTGTAAAATATCTATGCCTGAAGAGCTAAGTTTTGTGGTCTTTTGTATTCTTATCTCTAGTTGCATACCCAAGAGAAATGAAAACCAAAGTCCCATAAATACTTGCACACAAATGCTTATGTCGTTGTTAACTTATGACAGCCCAAAAGTGAAAACCAACCAAAAACCCTTCAAGTGATGAATGGGCAAGCAGATGGTGCCACATTCTCACCGTAAGATATGATTTGGTTATAAAGAGAAATGAGATATGATTCGTGCCGTGGTGTGAATGAATCTAGCAAGAAGCTGGTCACAAAAGACCACGTTATTTTATGATTTCTTCCGAAGAAATGTCTAGATTAGCCAGGCATGGTGGTGCACGCCTGTAATCCTAGTACTTGGGAGGCTGAGACAGGAGGATAGCGGGTTTGAGGCCAGCCTCAGCAACTTAGTGAGAAGCATCTTAGCAAAACCATGCTTCAAAATAAAAAGGGCTAGAGGTGTAGCTCGAAGTAAATGTCCCTGGGGTCAATCCCCAGTACAACCCCAATCCCCCCCAAAATAAGAATAAAGTAAAGAAGTCAAGAATAGGCCATCCTATAGAGACAGAAAGTAGAGCCTGGTTTCCAGGGGCTGGAAGGAATGGGGACATTGGAGCTGATAGCAGAAGGGCATGTGGTTTCCTTTTAAGATGATGAAAATGTCCTAATATTGTGTTGATTATTGCACAACTCGGTCAACGTGCTAAATGCCCTTGAATTTTAAACGTTAAGTGAGTTAACTGCCTGGTATGTGAATTCTATCTCCTTAATCTATTTTTTAGAAAATCCTGCAGGTAGGAACACTGCAGTTTCCATTTCTCAGGTGAGGCCCCAGGTCACCCTGAGGAAGGCGGTTTTCCCTGGACCTGGGCCTCCGGTCTCAGGCTGTGTGCCCTGCACAGCACTGGCCTGCACTTTGCAGAGAAGGCGGGGAGGGGCCTTCCTCTGTCCTAGCTTCCCACCCACCATTCATCCAGCCCAGCTCCCTAACCCAGCAACAGAGGTCACACTGAGCCTGCGGGGCCCGGGCTGACTCGGCAGTAGGCAGGCTTCCAGCTCCTGGGTCAAGAGTGCCACAGAGAGCTCCCTACTGTCAAGGGGGAGTGAGCCTTGGGACAGAGCAGGACCACGCCAGGTACCTGGCCTCTGGACAGTGCCTGTCAGAGTCTCAGGGTCCTATGTAAAATGGGGTGAAATCCTGCCACTCTCATGGTGCCGTTGAGGGGCCCACAGTGGGTAAAAGTGCCCAGTGGCCCTCACGGCTCCAGGTGGTGGGTCAGTGCCAGCACGTCTGCTAGGTGAACCATCGCTGGCCATTGCTGGACTCACAGACGTCTCTATTCTGAAGATGTTCAATGACCTGCTTTTTCTTTTTCTGATTTTTTCAGTAATGTAGCTCAGAAACTATTGTTTAACCCAAGGCTGCAAAGATTTCTGCCATTGTTCTAAAAGTTTTATAGCTTTAGTTCTTACTCCAGAGGATGTTTATATTTTTTTTAAAAAATGGCACTTGAAAGCAGTGTGCTATTATAGCAAGTCCCACGTAGGTGGCAGCTGCCTTTATTTTTAAATTATCGCTGAAGCAGGGTGCGGTGACGTATGCCTGTATTCCTAGTACTTGGGAGGCCAAGACAGGAGGATCACAGGTTCTCTGCCAGCCTCAGCAACTTAGGGGGGGCCCTCTGCAACTTAGTGAGACTCTCTTTCAAAATAAAAAATAAAGTAGGGCTAGGAGTGTCGCTCAGAGGCAAATGCTCTTGGGTACAATCCCCAGGAACCCCCCCTCCCCCATATGTACAAATTGATTAATGAGGGCACCTGGCTGATCTCTGCCCCCTGGTCCTCTCTTAAGAGTCAGACTTTACCACCCGGTCTGGTCCTCCTGGCCCAAGACTGTACATTCCTGCATAAAGCCAGGCTCCCCTTGAACTTCCAGCATCCCTCTCTGGGTATTCCTTGGCAGGCAGGCCCTCTGAGGGAACAGTGTTTACCGTTTGCCATGGAGACCGCTTGGGCCTTTCTTCAGCAATTTGTTTGGTAATTCTAAGAGACTTGTGAAAAATGCATGAGCCTTCCATACAATAGATAAGCTGAAAAGCTTGGAAGAGAATCCACTTGTGGAGAGCGGGGGTGATTGAACCACCTCTTTGCCCCCCTCGGGCCCTTCCCTAGTAGGGAGATTGTGTCCAGGAATGATTTTTCCATGAGCGCCCAATGCTTTTCTCCAAGCTCCAAGAGGCTGGCGCCTGCTTGTCGGAGATTTTCCCCTTTGGTTTCTTGTGGCTTCTCTCCCTCCTGAGCTGGGCTTAAATTCAGTGTCTCGATGATCCTGGGTTCTCTCTTAAAAGTCACCACCCTGGTGCATAAACTGGGGACCCGCTTCGTGTTTCTCATTAGCTGGTGATACTGCTCTCAGGCCTGGGGAGGAGAATGTGTCTGGAGGAAGGCATGTGCCATTGTTTAGCAGCCTCGGTTGCTGGGGGAGAGCTGGGCCATGGCAGCACAGCGAGCGTCTCTGGGGCTGCCCTCCTTGGTGAAGGAGGGCAGCGAGCGTACCTGTGCCGCCCCCCCTCCCCCGCCGGCAGCTGTGACGCTGAGCTCCCACAGCCTTCAAGGCCACCTCCACCCACACTGCTTCCCAGGTCTCTCCAGCCAGTGGATTTGCTGAATTTGAGGTCAGCTTTACAAGGACCTCCAAGGTCATCTGCAGCAACTGCTCGGGTCACAGAGTGGAGGCAGAGACCAGAGAGGTCACCAAAGGCGGTGCAGAAGACACAGAGAGGTGGCTGTGTGCGGCCTGGATCTCCTGGGCCTGCTCAGTGCTCCGCCCAGCGCTTGGCCAGGGTCAAGGAGCCGTGGCACAGAGTGTAGATGCAGGGCCAGTGGGTGAAGCTGGTCAAGTGGACGGCCTGGGGATGGAACCCAGGGGTATTCAACCTCTGAGCTACAGCCCCTGCCCTATTATTTATTCTTGATTTTGAAACAGGGTCTCACTAAGTAGCTGAGGCTGTCTGCAAACCACGATCCTCTGGTCTCAGCCTCCTGAATGCTGGGATGACAAGCGTGCGCCACCATGCCTGGTCTAAGTGGACGGCCTCTTAAAATTGAGATATTAGGTGACTTCCCACACATACACACACGTCTCATGAAGGATGAACTCTGTGGAAGTGGTAATCTGGTTCAAAAGATCACTCTCAGCATTTGGGAGGCTGAGACAGAAGGATAGTGGGCATCCTCAGCTGCTCAGTGAGACCCTGTTTCAAAAATATAAATAATAAAAATAATCATACTCTGATAGTGGAATGCCAGGAGAGTTGCCCTGGGGAGCTCCAGGAGAGAGGCTTAGTAGCAGGCTTTTGGCTGAGGACGAGACCGTCAGGGCAGTCCTCCCTCTATCAGTCAGTGTGAGCAATAGGCCAGTGGCCGAGCTGCCGGATGGTAGTTCTGCCTCCAAGGGAAGAAGGGGCAGCAAAGGCGGCTGTGTCCTGCTCTTGGGTCCGCATGCAGGGAGAGGCACCTCTGAGGGGTGCCTGTGCAGATCCCCGGGAGTCCACCAGAGTGGGGACCAGAATGCGAGGCCTCCGTCCCCCACCACCTAGGGACGGAGGGAGTTTGACACAGTCAGAGAAAAGGGCAGAATGGAGCCCGTAGCCCGCTCCTCTGCTGTGGAATATGAGAAGAGGCAGATTTCAGACAAGAAGTGAATATATGAGTCTCTGGCCTTTGAGTTGAGTGCTTTTAAGACAATTACTAGGAAACAAAATACGTTCATTTGGGAAAAAGATCCTAAGTGGCGCTTGCTTTTTATTACATGGTTTACTAAGAAAGAAGCGTCATGGGTACGGCTCTGCTCCCGATCTTTGCTGGCCACCCCACCCCCACCCCTCCCCCGGGAGAGAGCACCTTCCAGTTCTGCAAGCTAAGTGCTCTCAAACAACAGGAATCCCTCCTCTCAATTCCAGAGGCCAAGAGTCTGAGATCAAGGTGTGGTGGGCCCAGTGCCTCCTGGTGACTCTGGGGGAGGGCCCTCTGCCGCCGGCTCCTGGCCCCTGTGCTTGCCGATGTCCTTGGTGCGCCAGCGTCTGTCCTCCGTGTCCTCGCTCTATGCCGGAATCGACATTTCTCCCATCTCATAAGGAAGCCAGTCGGTAGACCAGAGCCCACCCACATCTGGCATGACTCCATCTCAACTTGGTCACATCTGAAGATGTGACTTCCAAAGAGACCCGAGGGCTAGGCCTGGAAGGTGCACTTGGGTGCATGCGCCCTTCAGCCCTCCCCAGGGAGGTGGCCTCCTCCAGCCCAGCCTCTCCCCCAAGACTCTCTTCTCCCAGCATTCCGTGACTTGTCCTCAGGCTCACAGTTTAAAGAGCCAGGGGACAGTTTCATTTCTAGGTCTGCCCTGGTAGCTGTTCCCAGAGGCGGCTCCCGCTCCTGTAGTCACGGCGGAGCGGCAGGGCCGGGATCCCAGGGATCTTCTGTCTCGGCCCTTGCTGTTTTTCGAGAAACACTCTGCTCTGTTTGGATTCTGTTAGGGATAATAGCAACCCCCTCCCTTCCATGGAAGTTCTTGTCACTTCTCCAAGGAGGTGGTCAGTTCCTAAAGACTGATTTGTGTTGCCGTTTCTCTCGAGTTTCCGTAGTGCCTACTGCAAAGGCACTGGGCGTTGAAGGGAACCCTTGAGTGTTGGCTGGGAACCTGGGGCACGTTTCTCTCCATCTTGTCTCCCATGGGATCTCAGGCTTCCCTTCCACTCTCCCCAGCCTTGCCTCAGGGCACTCGCTCATCAGTGCCGAGTGCTGGGTTGGCGCTCCCATGGAGTGTACTTGGCCTGTGGACCAGAGCAGGTTTCAGGCAAGGCTTTACCCAGGAGCCAGGCGACCTCACCAGAACCTGGTTGTTCTTCTGTTCTCTGTGTTCAGCCTCTCTGTAAGTGCCCGTGGTGACTGCCCTGTCGCCCTGTTTCCAGCTTCTTCCTGAGGCCAAGAGCATTCTGGTCCCAGCATTCCCAGTAAGAGTGCTGAGCCTGTCTCTGATGGAATGGACTCAGGGTTGTTGGCCTCTCCTAAGGCAGCAGCCCTGGGGCTGGCATGCTCTGATTGGTTTAACCAAAGTCATGTGATGGGGCGAGGCATAAGAAAGGGGATGGTGGCCAGGTGTGGTGGCGCACGCTTGTAATCCTAGCATTCGGGAGACTGAGACAGGAGACTCATGGTTTGCAGCCAGCCTCAGCTACTTAGTGAGGCCCTTTGCAACTCAGTGAGACCCTATTTCAAAATAAAGAATAAAAAATAGGGCTGGGGTTATATCTCAGAGGTAGAATGGCTATGGGTTCCATCTTTCAGGTTTCCAGAAAAGAGAGAGAGAGAGAGAGAGAGAGAGAGAGAGAGAGAGAGAAGAGAGAACAAGAGAAAGGAAGGAAGGAAGGAAGAAAAGAAAGAAAAAGAAAGACAGAAAGAAAGAGAAAGGCGGGTGGGTATGGTGGGCTCCTCAGAGGTAGAATGGCCATGGGTTCCATCTTTCAGGTTTCCAGAAAGAAAGAGAGGGAGGGAGGGAGGGAGGGAAAGAGAGAGAGAGAGAGAGAGAGAGAGAGAGAGAGAGAGAGAGAGAGAGAGAGAGAGAAGAGGAGAGGAGAGGAGAGGAGAGGAGAGGAGAGGAGAGGAGAGGAGAGGAGAGGAGAGGAGAGGAGAGGAGAAGAGAGAACAAGAGGAAGGAAGGAAGGTAGGTAGGTGGGCGGGCATGGTGGGCTCCAGGCAGGAAATCTTGTTCATCTCCCTCATTTTGGCACCTACTGAAACGGAGGTTTCTTGAGAGAAAACCCAGCGAGTTCTTGTCTATGGTGAGTGAAGAATGACACCCACAGAACTCAGGAAGGGGGAGTAAAAGGTTTATTGGAAGCAGCAGGGAATGGGGGTGGAACTCTGGGTCCAGCAGCTGCCTTCAGGACAATACTTGAGAGTAGCCCAAGCCGAATTGCCTTCAGGTGCAGGCTGCTTTCTTCCAGAGTCCACGCAATCTGCCAGAAGGGAATAGAGAAAAGTGGCCGAACACCCCAAAGGGGCGGTCGGAACTCCAGGGTCCAGTAGCTGCCTTCAGGGTCACTACCTGATTGTTGCCCGAGCCAAGCGCCCATCAGTTGCAAACTACTTTCTCCCAGAGTCCACACGATCTGCCAGAAAAGAGGTGCAGGTCACCCCTAGGGGCCTGGCCAGCCATGATGTCCAGCAGAGGCCTTCAGGTCACTACTCGAGAGTCGCCCGAGCCACGTGCCCTCAGATGCCCTCTGCCTTCTCTCAGGGCCAACAGGACCTGCAAAAGAGAGAGAGAGAACAGCTCCCCAAAAGGGGAGGGGGTCCCGAGCAGGAAAGTCTCCAATTTGTCATCCAGTCAGGCAAGGCCTGACCACTTGCAAGTCCATTTTTGGTTAGGGTGACTTTTGGGATTCCAAGGAGAATTTGCATAGGGTATTTGCAAATCCTTTGAAGGTCTACTTTCAGGAATGCCAGACTTGCTTGTGGGTTTGTTGATTAGTAAACAGATGGCTTTTGTGAAGCTCTGGCCTTCTTATCTCTGAGCCTTTGGAATTTCAGGTATTCCTCGCCAATCAGGAAACTCAGGAAATTAACTTTTTTCTACCAAGGCCTTTTCCCTATCTGCCTATTTCCTTTCTGTCTCCTCACTACCTTCCCTCTAACCAAGAGCCTGCTGTCCTTGCAGGAGTACATCGACGCCCACCCCGAGACCATCGTCCTGGACCCCCTCCCCGCCATCAGGACCCTGCTCGACCGCTCCAAGTCCTACGAGCTCATCCGGAAGATCGAGGCGTACATGAAAGGTACGGCCACGCGTGGCTCGGAGGCCAGGCCGGCGGCCCTGCTCTGTGGTCACAGGTGGTGGCTGTGGCGGGGTGGGGGAGCGGGCTCCTGTCTTCTTAAGCACTTTGGCAGGGAAGCAGGTCATCCTGGGAGGTCCTTTCATGCTTCTCTGACACCAGCCCCAGGGTGTTCTTTGGAGAGTGGCTCCGCCAAGGGTTTTGTTTTGCTGTGCTGACCCCCTGGGCCGGTGATGAAGTGTCCTGATAATGCAGGACTGCGGAGGGAGGCGGGTGGGGACAAGCACCGGCAGGGCCAGCTGGCTGGTGGGTGGGTTATGCAGCCCCACAAGGGGATCTGCGGGGCCTTGAATCCAACACGTGGAGGTGTGTCGTGTGGCGCTGGGCCTGGAGGTGCGCTCTGTCCTCACAGAGGGCACCCGCCTCCTGGCCATGGACTTCTGCCAGCCACAGCCCCTGCAGAAGCACACGCTGCCCTCCCAAGGTGTGTGTTTATGTGAGAGAGACTTTTGGGAAAGATTCATGTTAACAGCAACCTCCTCGTTCCTGTCCCTGTGCTCAGCGATCCCTGTAGAGAGCACGGCTTTAACTTGAAGGAAAAGTGGTTTGTCCTTGCCTGCGCCCACGCCCCACACACACCATGACTGTGGCCGTGACTGCCTGGAACTCTGGCCTAGGCAGTCATTTTCCGTGATGGTGGGCACAGTTTGGCGCGTAGAACCAGGGACAGCTTGTCTGCGAGGGGACCGTCACGGGACCGTGGGGGTATACATGTTGGTGTGCGCCCTGCTACTGTCTTTGGGTCAAACCTCTTCCTTATATTGGCTCATTCAGTGCTCTTTGGTGAGTATAATGATCCTGTTCATTTTATAGATGAGTCATGGAGGCCATATCCGTCTCTTGTTACTATAACAAAATACCTGAGACAGGCTATCTTTATTAAAGAGGCGAGCCGGGCGTGGTAGCGCACGCTTGTAATCCCAGCATTTGGGAGGCTGAGACCGGAGGATCGGGGTTCGCGGACAGCCTCAGCTACTTAGTGAGGCTCTTTGCAACTCAGTGAGACCCGGTTTCAAAATAAAGAATAAAAAATAGGGCAGGAGGTGTAGCTCAGAGGTTGAATGCCCCTGGGTTCCATCCCCAGACCTGCAAAAAATAAATAAAATAAAATAAAGAGGCTTATTTAGCTCAATTTTGGAGGCTGAAAGTCCAACCAGTATAGCACAGGCCTGTGGCTTGCATGGAGATAACAATGGTGGGAGGGTCAGGGGATGGCGCTGGGGTCAGCAGATGACCCGGGGCCTGGCTTGCCCCTTTTGTAACAGCTCTCTCTGGAGAACTAACAACAGGCCCGTGAGAAGACCTCATACCCCAGTGACCTGCGGACCTCCCTTAAAGGTTGTGCTCTCTCTCAATACCACCCAGGAGCCAAGCCTCCAGGCATGACCTTTGGGGTGGGCACAAGCCATATCCAGAGCGCAGCAGAGGCCGGGAGAGCTCATGTCACACAGCTCGGCCAGCGTCCAGCTAGGTCTTGAACTCAGGCTCCCCCGCTCCTAGCCCCCAGGCTTGGCTTACATGTTGGATCTAGCAAGTACCCAAGACGCCTGGACAGTTGGAGAGCCCGTGGGCCTCCCTGAGGAACCCCTCTGGGGAGGGCGGTGCGGGGCCGGCTGGTTTGGGGTCCCGGGCCCGGGCGGGCAGGCCTTCTCAGCGCACACCGGCTTCCTTGGGCCTCTGGTGATCTGCTTTCCTTTCCTAATGATGATCAGGTCTGAGAAGGAAGGCAGCTTTTTTCCAGAAGATGTGTCTGTTGGACGCTGGGTAAAGGGACAGGAGTGTGTTAAACGCAAGAAGGCCCAGCTAGTGAGGAGGAGGGCAGCGCTGTAGCCACATCTGGTCCTTGCGCAGCCTGTCAGAAGCGATGAGCTGGGATGGTGGGGAGGTGCCCCCAGGGGGCCTTTTCAGAGGAAACCTCAGTCTTTGGAGGAAAAGTAGAAGGCCCAAATCTGGTCTTGGACAAGTCACTTATTCTTGTCCCTACGTGTGTTTGGAAAATGTGGGTTAAATGGTTCCTCCTCGGGGCCCAGGGCGAGGATCCATGGGATGATCTGCTTAGCACGCCGCGTGGCTCCAGGGCCACCAGGCAATGGCAGTTTCTGTGGCTGCTCCGGTGCAGCGGCAGGGCCCAGGCTTCTGAGTTAAGTCGTAGGGTCAAAAGTCCTGGGCCGGAGCTTGGGGTGTGAGCATGCACGTGTGTAAGGAGCAAGAGTCTGGCGATGAGGCTGGGCCACAGCGTGCACAGGGAAGAGCATGGCTGGTAGCATCTCGGTTTGTAGGGTCAAAAGTCCTGGGCCGGAGCTTGGGGTGTGAGCATGCACGTGTGTAAGGAGCAAGAGTCTGGCGATGAGGCTGGGCCACAGCGCGCACAGGGAAGAGCATGGCTGGTAGCATCTCGGGAGGCTCGCAGCAGGGAGTCCCTGCCTGTGCCTGGCTCTGGAATCTGGCCTCTCCAGTTTTGTTTTGTGTTTTTTGTTGTTTTTGTTTTTTGGTGGTACGAGATTCCTGGAAGCCCTTCTACCTTCGGGCTATACTCCCAGATCTATTTTTTTTATTTTTGGAAACAGGGTCTCTTAAGCCGGCAAGGCTGAATTAGAACCTGCGCGATCCTCCTGTCTCCGCCTCCCAAGCACGGGAATTACAAGCGTGCGCCACCACGCCGGCTGGTTTGGGTGTTTGAAAGCTCCTGTTGACTGCAGCATGGAGACTGGCTTGCAGGCAGCAAGGTCATACAAGGACAGGAGAGAGACTGAGAGGAGAGCTCATCAGCTCAGGGATATGTTTTAGAGGGGACCGGCTGGGCAAGGTGGTACACACCTATATTCCTAGTTCTTGGGAGGTTGAGATAGAAGGATCATAGGTTCACAGTTAGCCTTAGTAACTTAGTGAGGCCTGTTTAAAAATAAAAAATAAAATAGAACTGGGGGGCATAGCTTGGAGGTAGAAGGCCCCTGAGTTCAGTTCCCAGTACCTCAGAAGTCGGGGGGACACTATTGCCACAATGTGACTGGTGGTACAATGGCATGTACCAGGTCCAAAGGTGGATTCTGCCTTCCTCAGGCTCAGAGGTTGCTCCCTGGGCCTTCCCTAAGCCCCATGAAAAGGCCTTGGGGGCTGGGACCACTCCCCAACAGGCCCTGCAGATGGTGGTCTCTCCCCTGACCTCTTAGGGTATCTGAGGATCCCCGGATCCTCTCTCCCTGGGAATCTGCTCTCATCCAAGGCTTTTCTTCTAAAAATGCTGGCTTGCCCTTCAGTTTCTGCTTTGCTGCCTGCACTTGGTCTTCCTGTCTGAGAGGAAGGGTGGACACTCAGGTCATACGCCCACATGGGGAGGATAGTCTGTCCAGCAGACGTTGAGCAAGGCCCCAGAACGTGAGAGGACTGGTGAGCTCGTGAGCCCCTCTCACACTGTTTGATAGGGCCTGCGCCTTCCTGACATCAGGGAGCATACTATTTCTGGAAGCTGTTGTTTTTACAGAATTAAAGATGGAGCCCAGCATGGTGGCCCACACTTGTAATCCCAGTAATTAGGAGGCTGAGACAGGAGGATTCCAGGTATGAGGACAGCCCCAGCAACTTAGTGAGATCCTCCACAACCTAGTGAGATCCTGTTTCAAAATAAAAGAATAGAAGCTGGGACGTGGTGGTGCACGCTTGTAATCCCAGTACTTGGGAGACTGAGACAGGAGGATCATGGTTTATGGCCAGCCTCAGCTACTTAGTGAGGCCCCCCACAACTTAAAATAAAGAATTAAAAAATAGGGCTGGGGGTATAGCCCAGAGGTAGGATGCCCCCTGGGTTCTATTATATATATGTATCTGGGGATAGAGCTTGGAAATAGAATGTTTCTGGGGAGACGTGGGCCCTCTCTTGGGAGTCTCTTCTGGGTGGGGATGAGGTAGAAATTGAGACATCTTGAATCCAGGGTGGAACGTGGCTGTAGCAGCAGCACCGAGTGGGGAAGGCACCGTTCCTGCTGGTTGGAGCGGGACCAGCGCTGGAGACTGGGACCTGGGTGGGTGGTGATTGAGGGAACCCGGGCCTGCTGACAGGTCAGTGTGGTGAGCATCGTGGAGCGATTGTGGGGGGCTGGCACACCGGCAGGCCAGAGGGCACAGCTGGGGGCTTCGTTCCTGGGCCGTCTTTGCAGGCGCTTGCTCTGGAGTCAGATGGGGGGGTTAGACAGGGCAGATGTGGCTGGCGATAGCTCCTACTGGCTGTTACCTGGGTCCTGTGAAGAGGTGTCTGGTGGCTGGTCCTGGGCATTGGACTGTGGCTCAAAAGGCCATGCACGCTGCACCCTGGCTTCTCCGGTCAGGTTGCTGAGCCGCCCTGTATTCTTGCAGCAGGGCGGGGAGAGCCTGGGGCTTCCCAGAGCCCTTCCCCACCCACCAGGGGACTGTTCATCCGCGCGCACTGCTGGAGCCTTTTCCCACCCTCCGGGAGGCACATCTTGGCACTCCTGCTCCCCACCCCCTGCTATTCCTGGACGCATGCCGCCCTTTTAGGCACACTGGAAACGGCTGTAATTACGCTCGAAGCTCCCTCTGTCGATTTTAACAGTCCAAGTGACACTGCTTTTGTGTTGGGAGAAGGGGCTTGGCGAGCCTTTCCAGCGCTGTCAGCATCCCCAGGCTGAGGCAGCTCTTCCTGTTTTCAGAGAACTCAAGCTGCAGGGGATACAGAGCAAGGGTGCCCAGAGCCAGCCTCGCCTCCGAGTGGGCTGGGGAGGGAGACAATCCAAGCCCTGTCTCCTGCAGAACGTCCACTGTGGAGGCGTACACCCTCCAGCATCAGGGCAACGGATAAAGCCTGTTGCCTAGAGCGCAGCCCCTCTTGTGTGGTCAGTGGCTTCTCAGAACCACGGTCTCAGTCTCTCTCTGCCTCAAGCCCACCCACTCAGCGTGGAAGGGACTGTCACAGCAGAAACCTAAGTGAACAGAGACTTAAACGTGATAGAAGTTGTGCGCCCCTCCCCTCCCTCCCTCTCATCTCTCTCGCTCTCTCTTGCTCTCTCTCTCATTTATTCATTCCCCCTGCCCTGCTCCCTGATTGGTCCCTAAACCTCCAGCCATCACATCTAGGATCCAGATGATAGGGCAGAGAGGAAGGGTAAAGTAGCGAGCCCTGGGCATCTGTTACGGAAGGTTCTGGAGGGTGCACCCTAATGCTTCTCTCCTACGTCATTGGCCGGAATTAGTCACATGCTGAACTGCAAGGCAGTCAGAAACTACAGTCTTTGTTCTAGGCAGCCATGTGCTTAGCAGAAATTTGGGAGTTTTGCAACTGGAAGAAGGGCTAGAATGAATTTTAGGGAAGAGTGAAGTCTGTCATGTAATTGTCCCAGATGCAGGCTCCTGCCCTGGGGGCCCGCCTTTCCCAGGGGTGAGTGACGGGTGGAATGGCCTTCCTCCTGTGGCCAGCCAAGGGTGTGGCCTGAGCCTGTGACCTCAGCAGCAGTCCCCTCTGTGCCCCCTCCGTGCAGTGGCCAAGGTGGGGAGGCCTAGAGGCTTCAGAACGACCTGCCCAGAGCTTCCCTCTGGTGACCTCTGGGAGGCAGCCACTTGGGAACAGGCCTGTGCCTGCACCCCTTAGGCAGAAGCATAGGCAGCACTGGGCCTGGATCCAGCTCAGACCAGGTGTGGAAGCTTCCAGAAACTAGACTTTGCCTGTGGTAGGCCCAAGGGTAGGAGGAGGCTGGGTGACAGACCATGGATTTTCATGCCTGCATGCATGGTAGGTCAGTTCTCGGGGGCGTGGAGTGAGTGGGGAGCAGCCTGCCCTGCCACACAGCACTGGGACCAGAGACGAGAGCCCCAAGGCTGAGCCCTGTCTCCTACGCCAGGCTGAGCAGTTCTGGCAAGGTCCTAACCGGCTCCTGGATTGGCTGAAGCCATGAGTGGCCCGGCGCTGGGCTGGCGCTGAATGACACGGTTTGCGTTCTTGTCCCTAGGGAATGCCAGGGTGAAAGGTCTCAGGCCAGGGGCAATGGCCAGAGAGCGACCTCGGGCTCTGATGACTTTGGGGTGAGGGGGGACTCTCTGTTCTCCTTCTCTGGAAGCTTCCATGCATGAGCTCTGGAGGTGCCAGATGGCCTGTCCTAGACGCCAGGCGTCCCTGGGGAGGGACAGGGATCCACAGCACAGATAAGCTTCTCTGCCTGTGGTTCTGTGGGAATTTAATCAGGCTTCATCCTGGGGGCTGTTTGGGAGCTGGGTTGAACTTGAGTAATCTAGACACCAAATGAAGAGAAGACATTCCTTAGAGCCGGGGAGGGGGCAGGAATGATTCCCGAAGAGCCTTGGCCTTGGGGTGGGCATCTTGGACAGCGGCTGCGGCTGCGAGGTTCATGCTGGGGCAGGCCCGGCCGTCCATGGCGAGCTGCACAGGGCTGTGGTGGGGAGGGACAGGGCTGGGTGGCAGAGGCTTCGGGCGGCCCACCCTCTGCCCTGCGTCGGTGGCTTCTCCGAGCCCTGCCTTTGCAGCTCCCTGACGGCCACGTGGCGCTACCCGCGTGCCGAGTGCCTTGCACAACCACCCTGTGCTGAGGGTTTTATTATCACGCCCTTTTTAGAGATGTGGACGGTGGGGTGCACACAGCTGATGATGCTGAAGGCCCCGAGCTGTGAGGGGCGGGCCTGGGATGGCAGCCTGTGCCTCCTGCTGCTCCTAGCCAACAGTACTGAGCTCCTCACCCCCTGAGCAGCCCTCCCATGCCCCTCCCCCACAGGGCAGAGGATGCCATACCATAGGGGTTCTGCTGCCAGTGTGGAGGCGGTTCCCAGGTCTCCGGGTGTGGGGGCAGGACAGCTGGCACTGCCCCCCAGGCTGCCCTCGGTGTCCAGGAGCTGACACTGGCTGGAGAAGGTTCCTGGTGTCCTCGAGCTGCTCTGCTTCACATGCTCACCAAGTCTCTGGTCTTCATGTTGTAGGAATAAGATCTTGCCTTTCTTTGGGAGGTGGCAGCAGGTCACAGCAGCTGCGCCCAGGGCTTTGCTGATAGCAGGCCAGGGCTGGCACCTCAGCCCACACGCAGCTGGCGGGTCACTGCCCTCTCTGAGTCTCCTGCTCATGGGAGAGTGCGGTTGCCCTCACCTCAGACCAGCTGAGTGGGATCTGAGCCCTTGCCCCTGCCCAGGATACAGGCACGGTGACTCTCAGGCATGTACATGTCCAGCCCTGCGCGCATCAGCCTGCCCAGCGCGTGGGTCTCCGGCTGAGGGGGTCATGTGCCCCATCGGGGGGTCTGGTGTAGGGCCAGGCTGGACACACCCAAGTGCCAGGAAGTAGCACTGGCCCGAGCTGACCACGAGGTGGGTGTCTTTGGGCAGATGCAGGGCTTTCGGCTCCCTTCCTGGAGCTTGGGGGGTTTATGGGGGGAGGAACACTGTCCTCGTTTTCATGTGGCCACCTTCCGCCACCCAGGTGAGACCCCGAATTGAGGTGGAGGGGCAGGTCTGCAGCAGGATGATGTGGGGGCTCCACCTTGAAACCCAGAAGCCCTGCACCCCGGGGCAAGTGCACCCCAGGGCAGTTGCGCGCTGGCTGAGGGCCAGGTGATGTCCATTAGTGTTAGGAGGAGGCAGACCTGCGGCTCCTGAGAAGTCCCAGAGCCCTGTGAGTGCCCTGCCCGTCACCTCAAGTCCAGGTCGGTGTCTCCACCAGGTGCTAAGGTGAAGCCAGAATGCGTCCCTGGACACTGGGACGAGACACAGCCCAACCCTCCCAACACAGCAACGGGCCCCCCTTTCCCGTGATAGTGTGGAGTCCGAGGGAGGTGAAGCCGCTAACTGAGGCCACAGAGCCCAAGTCGAGAGGAGAACCAGAGCTACCTCCATCCCTTGCCTCCCCGTCTGCCAGCAGCTATGTCTTTGAACTCTACCCACAGCACAGCCCTGCTGTCCCCCACCCTGGGTGGGGCTGCTTTTCTCCCTGGCTCCAGGCTGCGCCTGCTGCAGGGACCTGGGGCCCGACACTCATGCTGCCACCACCCCACCCCGGGCATCTTGCCCTGTAGGAATTCTTCCTCCCCCTTCCCCACCTGCCCACGCCCGTTCACAGCCCTCAGAGGTCCTGTGTTGAGAAGAGGCCCCACCACCAGCCAGGAACTGGGAAACGGTGAAGGTGCTTGGCCTGGCTCCCAACCGAAGCAGCAAAAGCCAGACTCCACCAAGGGCAGGGTGGCCAGGGAGTGGGAGCCCCCACAGGACACTCCTCACGGGCCCTGTCCTTGGCACCTCCCCCCATGCCTGTCTGAGCAGAACCCTCCTCCTCCCCCAGGCCTTCCTGCTGTGCTTCCTGGTACTGAGGGCTGTGCCCAGAGGGAAGTGGCCCCTGCTGTTGCCAGGAGCCCAGGTTTGGCTTCTCCCCTCAGCCCTCCAGGTCCAGCTTCTTCTAGGGCTCTGGCAGAGGCAGATGGGCCTGAAGCCCCTACCAAGCTCCTTGCCCACTCAGTGTGGCTTGGAGGCCCCCAGGGGAGTCCCAGGAAGGGCACGAGCTCTCTTGGCCTCTGCTTAGAGTATTCTATTAGTTTTGGAGAGCTTAGGCTTGCTGGCCTTCCGAGCCTTCAGGACTGTTCAGTGACCCCCTCCTCCAGCATAGCAGGAACCCTCACCCACAGCTACCTCCTGGCCCAGCCAGCTTAGGGGCTTCTGGACGCTATCCCCCACTTGGTCGTGGGGGCCTGCCAGGCTCCCCATCCATCTGCTGGCACCGGCCCCAGGCTTGCCCACGGAGCCTGGTGCACACCTATCTCCTGCTGGCCATAGACACCTCAGGAGGTGCCCCTGTGACCCCACAAGGTCGCAGGGCTGACCTGGGCCAGTTGGTGAGCCAGACTGCTTGTCCTTGGGGCCTCTAGCTCCTTCCTGAATTCCTTTCCCCTCATGTGGCCAGCCCCTCCAGATGGACACCTCAGGGACCTCCTTCCCTTCCTCACACGTGGAGTTTCCCAGTTCCCAGATGGGAATCTCCATCGCTCTCTCTGGGGGTATAAGTGGGGCAGATGGAGACTCGTTGGCCAGGTTGGAGAGAAGGCTTCCGCCAAGTCATCTACGCTTTTTGTGCCTTTCCAGCTGAAAGGGCATCACGCTCTCGAGCCCAACAGCAATTGCTCATCTCTGCAGTGTTAAAGGCAAGGAAAGAGGCTCAGAGGGTGCAGGACTACCCAAGGCCTCCCACACAGTGCTCTCTCCCTCGGAGGCCCCACGCCTCTGCACGGGCCTCAGCAGCAGTGCCCAGGGGTCCAGATCTACCCTGCCTGGGCTCGATCCTCACCTGAACGCCCCGGTGCATTGTTTAGCTGCCTGGGCTCGCCTCAGCATTCCCATTGTGAACTCAGGAGGCATGATAGTGGACTCCTCAGCAGATGGTCCCTCTCTGGGGGACAGTGCTTGAGGGTGGCTTGTCGTTTCTGACCTCCACACTTTGGAAGGGCCTCGCCCGTACGTTTTGTAGAGTGCCCCTCCATTTGGATTTATCTGGTGCTTTCCAGGTTTGAGTGGAGGTTATGCATGTCAGGCAGGAATGGCATCCCAGAGATGTGCCCCTGCCCTTTTTAAAATACACAGAAACAGGGTCGTATCACATGTATTCTGGTACAGCTTATGTTTCCCCCTTAACATGTATCTTGGCTTCTTTCCCTCTCTGTCCATTAAGATGAGGGAGATGAGCGCTGTCCTTTTTTGATGGCAACATAATATTTTAGCATGCAAACACGTGAACCAGAATTTAATCAATTATTTGGGCTCATAATGCCATTTCATTTTTTAAAACTGGCCACTGTAAATGGATCTCCACACACTTCTCGGAAATTAATCCCTAGTAGAATTCCTTGGCCAGAGATTCCAAACATTCCTTATGCCGGCAGATCTTACCGGATCGCCCTTCAAAAAGCTTGAGCAAAAGTTCCTCCTAATCTGCGGTCTGCTGGGGAAGTGATACCCAGCTTGCTGTAATCTGTCCTCACTGGTGAGACTGAAGGTCTCTTCAAGAGCACTGCTGTTTGTGCTTCTTCTGTGAATGAATCTTTTCTTAGTGTTTGCCCCTATCTCTGCTGAGTTGTTGGATTTTTTCCTATTGAACGTCTGTCTCTGCCTGGGTGGCTCCCCCACTTCTGGGCTTTGAGTATTTCAGGTGTACATGGCTGCCTGGCCCCACGAGAGGAGTCGGGTCACTAGCTCAGTCGATGAGGAGGAAAATTCACTCCTCCAGCTGACATGGCAGCTTCGCCCACCACTCTGGCCCCTGCTGGGAAATGTCGCACCTGTAGCATTTATTTACCACCGTCCCTGCCTAGGAATGCCCGTCCACCCTCGCAGGTGGGTTCCTGGCCTGCAGTGTCTTCCTAGGCCTCAGGGAGGGGACTGTTGCAACAGGGCCTTAGGGCCTCTAGGGGGTCAGGAAGGGGCTATGGCCCCTACAAATCCCTGCCAGTCACCCCAAATAGCCCTGATATCATCTCAGAAACTCAACCCAGTTTATTAGTTCCTTATTTCTCTTTCTTTTCTTTCTTCCTTTCTCTTTTCCTTTCTTTCTTTCTTTTTCTTTCTTTCTTTTTGTGGTACTGAGGATTGAACCCAGAAGCATTCTACCATTAAGCTACACTCTCTGCCCAATTTTAGTTCTTATTTTCAAACAGAATCTCACTAGGTTGATGGGAGTCTCACTACTTGTTGAGGCTGCCTCGAAACTGCAATCCTCCTGTCTCAGCCTTTCAGGCATGTACCAATATGCCCAAATTGGTTCGTTCTTTCTTTCTTTCTTTCTTTCTTTCTTTCTCTCTCTCTCTCTCTCTCTCTCTCTCTCTCTCTCTCTCTTTCTTTCTTTCTTTCTTTCTTTCTTTCTTTCTTCTTTCTTCCTTTTTTGTGGTCCTGGGGATGGAACCCAGTGTTATTGTATCTCTGAGCACACCCCAGCCCTATTTTTTTTCTTTTAGTTTTTTATTTTTTGAAACAGGGTCTCACTAAGTCGTGAAAGGCCTCACTAAGGAGCTGAGGCTGGCCGCAAACTTGGATCTTCCAGTCTCCGCCTCCTGAATGCTGGGATTACAAGCGTGCACCACCACGCCGGCTTGGTTCCTTATTTCTGCATAACAAGTAATGACAACTGAGTGGCCTGAGACAGCCCCATTTCCTTTCCCCTTTTTTCTGAGGTACTGGGGATGGAACCCAGGGGCATTCTACCTCCGAGCAACACCCTCAGCCCTATTTTTTAATTCTTTATTTTGAAACAGGATCTCACTGAGTGGCAAGCAGCCTCATTAAATAGCTGAGGCTGTCTGCAAACCGTGATCCTCCTGTCTCAGCCTCCCAAATGCTGGGATTTCAAGCGTGCACCACCACGCCCGGCTTTTGACGGCCCCATTTCTTATATCACAGTTGGAGATGTCAGAATTGCCCTGGCGTGCCTGTGGGTCCTCAGGGGCGGAAACCAAGGGGCCAGCTGGGCAGAGTTTGTCTCTGAAGGCGCTGGAGAGGAATCTGCCTCCATGCGCATCTGTGGGCAGAATTCGAGAGGAGAATCCGTCACACACTCAGGGTGGCTGCCACGCAGGATCCTCTGCACCAGGGGACACAGGGTCTCGGGATCTCAGAGCGGCTCTCCTCGCTTACTAAGTCTCCGTACCTGTCACCTTGCTGGGCGCCCTGCCCCCTGTGGCGGCATCTCTCGCCACGGCTCCACACTGCTGCAGCCTTGCCGTCTTGCCATGCTCCACAGGCACATCCTGTGGCCCCTGGCCTTTGTCCGTGGGGTTCCGCCCGCCCAGAGTATCCCTTGAGCAGCTCCGGGTCCGCTCGCAGCCGCCTCCTGGAGGCCTCTGGGTGCACACCCCTGCCCGCCCACGCCTGGCCGCACTCTCATCCCGTGGCTGCTCCCTGCAAGTGTGTCTCTGGGGACCTCACGTCCCCAGGGTAGGGCCTAGGGTGTAGTAGATGCTGGGTACGTGAGCAAGTGAAATGTTCCCAAGACTCAGATCTAGAAGACGCCCCGGGGAGCCTGTGAGGCAGGAGTTCCCCTGGGGCTGACCTGAGGTGCAGAGAGGTGCATGGTGTCAGGCCAGAGCAGGGGTGGCCATTTGGGGATAGGCTCTTGAACAGGGGGTGCCTGAGAAAGGCGGGGAGCCATTGCAGGGAGAGTGAGCAGGATTCAGGCGAAAGGAGGCCTAGCTGTGCTGCTGGGGAGACCCCCCCCCCCGTCCAATCCCAGTGGGCAGAGAATGCCCGCCTGGGCCTGGCCTGCTGTTGGAGGCAGGGAGGCTGCTGCAGCTTCGGGGAAAAGAAGCTGAGGCTGGGGACAGGCAGAATGGGGTCTAGAGAGTGAAAAGGTGGCCGGCCGTTCTTCCAGACTTCCTACACGGGGACAGTGAGTGTAGACAGGAGTGGACTCTCGCCTCAAAGGCTACCATGTCGTCCAGCCTGAGTGATTGTGGGCACAGCCGTGGAGGCAGGCTGCCCCCAGGAGCCCCACACTGCCAGTGTTGGCTTTGCCCCAGGGCCTCGTTTTCCTCTTGTGCCAAGTGGAGGTGACCACAGACTCTACCCCATGGTCTGAGGGTGCACTGTCCCTCGAGCGTTTAGCATGGTGCCTGTCTGGTCTTGGTGACTCGGAGCCCAGCCTGTGCCCTGTGACGTGCCCCACAAGCATCATTTTTTAAAGCCTCGGGTCTGTGGGTTTGTTGCTGCGGAAGCCAAAACAATGGCTTAAAATAATAGTAGCAGGTATTTATTTTGCTTTCAAGGCTGAAGCCTGGCTGGGTCCTGGGAGGGCGCCTCCTGCCCCCACCTCCAGTGAGGCTGGGGCAGAAACAAAGTCAGCAGGAGCAGACTGATACCGCCTTGCGGGAGGCAGGGCTGGGGTTCAAGCCAGTGGGTGGAGGGGGCTTCCCAACCCCAGGAGAGGTGCAGCAGCCGGGGCTAAGGGCATCTCCCCAAGAGCTACTGCACCTACCTGGGTAGCCCCAGATCTCAGGCAGAACACAAGCTCCCAAAGGCGGAGGCCTGCCGGGTCCCGCTCATAGCTGTGTGCCCAGCAGTGATTGAAGGGTGAGTGGGCTGAGCTGCAGCCTGGGCCAGCCTCTCCTGTCTGAGGGAGGAGGTCCACATCAGCAGGTGCAGGCCCCCATGGGGCGGCGGTATGTGCCTCAGAGCTGGGGACAGTTCTGCTTTCTCGGGCCACTCCCCATTCCCAGGGGCCCTGGCTGTATGGCAGGAAGCGTGCCTATTCATGAGGGGGCAGTGAGAGGCCCCACGGGAAGGGGAGACAGGATCCAGGTTATTACAGAGTCCTCTGAAGCAAGAGTCAGGGCAAAACCATTGCCCTGCCTTTCCTGGCCATGGGGACTCTGTACACGTGGGTCCTGCAGCCTGGCAAAGCCCCCTCCTTCTGGGCCCTTGGGAAACTCCTGCCTGTCGCCCAAGGCATGGGTCTGGTTGCTTCCCTTGTCTGGTAGCTTCTGCAAGCTCCCCCTTGGCTGCTAACCTGGGGGCAGGCCCTGCCAAGGAACCCCACTGCCAGTCTTCTCCCCGCCTGCCTGGTCCCTGCAGGTCCACAGAGGACCCAGGTGCCTGGGTGGAACCCAGCTCCACTTCATACCTATGTGTGGCCATGCCTTGGCCTGCCTGAGTCCCCAGCCCACTCTGCTGACCGGCTGGCTCCAGAGTGACCGTAGACACAGGGCTGGGTTGCTTATCACAATACCCGTCCTTCTCCCTTTGTAAAAGCACTGCCCAAGCCCGGCAGGGCAGTGCACGCCTGTAATGTTAGTACTTGGGAGGCTCAAACAGGAGGATCACAGATTCAATGCCAGTGGGTGGTAACTTGGCAAGACTCTGTTTCAAAGTCAAAAGGGAGCCGGGCTGGGCATGGTGGCACACGCTTTTAATCCCAGCATTTAGGAGCCTGAAACAGGAGGATGGTTCATGGACAGCCTCAGCTACTTAGGCCCTTCACAACTCAGTGAGACCCTATTTCAAAATAAAGAATGAAAAATAGGGCTGAGGGTGTAGCTTGAAGGTAGAATGCCCCTGGGTTCCATCCCTAATACTGCTAAGAAAAAAAAAGGAGCCTGGCGTGGTGGTGCCTGCTTGTAATCCCAATACTTGGGAGGCTGAGACAGGAGGATTGCAGGTTCAAAGCCAGCCTTGACAATTTAGCGAGGCCCTCTGCAACCTAGTGAGACCCTGTTTCCAAATACAAAATAAAATCAGACGCCGGGCGTGGTGGCGCACGCTTGTAATCCCCGCGCTTGGGAGGCAGAGACAGGAGGATCACGCAGGTTCGAAGCCAGCCCCGCGCGCTGGCTTAGGAGACCCTGTTTCCAAATAAAAATGTAAAAATGGGTCTGGGAGTGTAGCCCGGAGATAGAAGGGCTTCCAGGAACCCCAGTACCACCAAAAAAAAAAAAAAATCAGACTGGGGGTTTAGCTTAGAGGTAGGATGCTTCTGGGTTCAATCCCCAGTGACACACACGCGCACGCGCACATAAAAAAGGTTGAGGATATAGCTCTGTGGTCGAGTGTCCCTGAGTTCAATCCCCAGTACCAGCAAGGGAGGAAAAAGAAAGAGTACTGCCCAGGTTTTTGAAGATGGGACCAGCCAGGCTGGGGCAGGCGTGGTCAGGACGGTTGGTGGCTGGCACCACAGCAAAGTTCTTCAGTCCTTCGGGGACAGCGTGGTAGTAACCATTGGAATGCCCATTCCTGTGGACCCCGAAAGCCCAGTTCTAGGAACTCAGCTTGTGGAATGATCTGCCATGAGCACAAAGCCGTACACAAGAGAGATGCCCGTTGGAGCCCTGTCTATGACGAGGAAAGTCAGCACCAACTGGAATCTCTGTCGCTAGGGGGAAATGTCACCAGTCAAGTGGCCCGGAAAGGTTGAATCACAGGAAAAACGGATGGCAGCAGGGTTCAGTAAAAACAGGAATGAAAAGGAGAAATCACGTATTATAGAAGAATTAAAATAAAACCAGGATCAGGCCTTCAGCTTCATGCAGTTGGGCCTCTAGCATGCCCCGGGAAGCCACACGTGGACTGGCGGCCCACAATTCCGAATCTGCCTGCACTCCCATGGGTGCCCCCCGCTGGCATCAGCTTTGTGCCAAGCCCCTCAACAAGCCAGTTTACATCAGGGAAGGCAAGACTCAGCACGAGGTCCTTTGCCAAAGTTTTCAGCTGCAGTGGTTTGCCCCGGGGTCAACGTCAAGGTAGTTGTCTGCAAAGCTGCCTCGGCAGATGCCTGTCTCCCTTCTCTCCCCTCCCCAGTTGTCCTCTTGTGTCCAGATGTTTGCCGTTGGTCCTTCTGTTTCCTTGCCAGCAGCTGCCGCCATCCTGACAGGGGGGCGCCTTTTGAGTGGACAGGGCAGTAATGAGGGCCCGATACCAGTGCTTGTCCCGGCCCCACTAGGAACTTGGGTGTGGCCTTGAGCTATTACTCTGTTCTCCTCGCTGGGCCGGTGAACACATGGGTCAGAGACTTGTCCTCTCTAAGGGCCCTCCAGCTGTGCATTCTCTGATCTGGGGTGGCAGAGAGGGAAGTCTGGAGCGCTGCAGCTTCCTAGTTTCCCCAGCTCTTGGAAGAACACAGCCCACCATCTAACCAAAAAAAAACAAAAAAAAAAACCCACCCTCTTTGCAGCTCCCAGCCAGAAATAAAGATGACAGGTAAATAAGCAACTGTAGCCTTTTTCTGAGAACCAGAAATAGCCTCGTGGGTTCCCAGCACTGATTTAGCAAGAGCATCTATCCTGTCTCCGCTGGGGAGAAGAGCTAGCAGAGTGCCCCGAGCCTCCATTGCCCCGTGGGCAGGGCCAGGGTGTCTGCTGCTACCCAGGTGGTATGGTTGCACCCTGCCCTAATCCCTGAGGGTGGCATGGCACTGGCCCTGATGCTGCAAGGCATGGTTTTCTCCCAGCCTCCCACCTCACTGTGCCCACCTGCTGGACCGCTCCCAGAGGCGGGTGCAGGTTGCGGGCCCTTACAGCAGTGTGTTGGCCTTGGCGCTGGTCAGGCTCTTGCCTTGGCTCCTCCCCAGGGGCGTGGCCTGTTGCCTCCCCTCCCCGCCTCCCTGGTCACAGGGTTCACGTTGTACACCCCTCTCTGCCGGCACCCCTTGCGTGCTCTGTGTTTTCCAAGGAGCTTGTCCAGCTGTGCGTTTTACTTCTGAAACTGGCCTATTGTCTGGTTCCCTTGACTGGAACGAGAGGTCCATGTGGCCAGGATGTCATGTCCCTCCCTCACGGGGTTTCATAGAAACTCGGCGAATGGTCTTTGGAACCAAAATGCAAACAATAGTAGTTCCTACCTGACTGATTTCCCAGGCCCGGCAGGATGGTTTGGGCTACAGGTAGCCAGAAACTGGCGCAAGCACCCTACTTGCCGTGGTCACTTATAGCCAGAGGCCAGAGCTGGGGCAGGCCCTGGACCTGGATGTTCTGCGGCCCCATGAGGGCCTCGCCAGTGTCTGCTCTGCGGGCTCGCCAACCATCCTCGCCAGTGTCTGCTCTGCAGGCTCCAGGCTGCCCTCACCCAAGGCAGCTTACCTTGGTGGTGACCTAGCAGCCTGGCCTTGGCTTGCCATGTGAGTGCCTCCTTCAGTGGGATTGATCCAGGCTCAGTCCCAGCCCACCTCTCCCCACAGCAAAACTCGGGCAAGCTGCAGGAGGTACCTGCAGCACGCTGCAGGTTAGGATTAATGAATATACATTATCTATTATCTGTCTACCTAATTTATATTCCTAGCAATAAAATTGCTGGTCATATGGTAACCATATGTGTAAGTGATCAAGGTCCTGCCGGACTGTTTCCCAAGCAGCTGTACCGCCGTGGTACACTCCCTCCAGCAGCCACGGAGGGTGTGAGTTCTCTGCGTCCTCAACAATGCTTGCTACTATTTTTTTTTATTATAGTCTTTCCAGGGAGTGGGAAGCAGTGCCTCATTGTAGGTTCAGTTTGCAATTCTCTGATGGTAGATGACGATGAGCCTCTTTTCCTGTGCTTATTGACCATTTTTGTGTCTCATTTTGAGAACTGTCTTATTCAGAACCTTTGAGCATATTTACTTACTTACTTACTTACTTACTTACTTACTTACTTACTTACTTACTTTGTGGTACTGGGGATGGAACGGAGGGGCATTCCACCTCTGAGCTACACCTCCAGCCCTATTTTTTATTCTTTATTTTGAAACAGGGTCTCACTGAGTTGCAAAGGGAGTTACTAAGGTGTAGCTGAGGCTGGCCTCAAACCATGATCCTCCTGTCTCAGCTTCCCGAATGCTGGGATTACAAACATGCGCCACCATGCCTGGCTCCTTTGAACGTTTTTTAATCGGGCTATTTGTCCTTTTATTATTTAGTTGTTAATCACTCTTCGGATATTTGGGCACTAGATCTTTATCAGGTACATGATTTACAAACATTCCCCATTCTCTGGGTTTTCTTTTCACTTTATAGTATTCTCTGATGCACAGAAGTTTTTCTCTATTTCATGGTATCCAGTGTATTAATTTTGCTGTGGTCGCTTGTTATTGTAGTGTCATATCTAAGAAATGGTTGCCTAATCCAGGGTCTTGAAGATTGATGTTTTCTCCTAAGAGTTTTGTAGGTTTAGCTCTTATAATTACTTTGTGATCATTTTTAGTTAATTTTGTATGTGATGGGAGGTAAGGTTCCAAACTTGTTCTTTTGCATGTAGATAATCAGTGGTCCTGACACCAATGGGTGAAAGAAAATCCTTTCCCTCGTTGAATTTTCTTGGCACCTGTATAGAAAATAGATTAAGCGTAGGAGTATGACGTCCTTAATTTTGCAATTAGTGGTCATTTCTGATTACAGTGGGTTTCCTACATAAGCAGTCAATCCTGGGACATTTGACCTGGTACCCAAGAGAGCTACTAAGTAGCTGTTTTCCTGGCAGCATATTATGAATAGGCTGGACAAGACTGGATGGAGTGGGAGGGTTGGTGGGAGTCTTCACCATCTACAGAAAGGGATGCAGTTGAAAACTTAGGACTTGGTTATTGCTGGAATTTTATATTTAAATTTTGGGGGGCATGGTGGTACATGCCTGTAATCCAACTTTTGGGAGGCTGAGACAGGAAAATCATAGTTTGCAGACAGCTTCAGCTACTTAGTGAGGCCCTTTGCAACTCAATGAGACCCTGTTTCAAAATAAAGAATAAAAAATAGGGCTAGGGGTGTCGCTCAGAAGTAGAATGCCCCTGGGTTCCATCCCCAGTACCGCAAATAAATAAATCAACTTTGGACTGCAGTTGACCGCAGGTGACTGAGTGCAGCTGTGGATCAGCAGGTGCTGCTCGTTTACAGATGTTGAGCTGCTGTCGCTTTGAGACGGAGCACAGGACACGCCGTTAGAGATGCCTGCAGCCAGGCACTTTTTCTGCTAGGGAGGTCATGGTCAGGCGTGCACCCCAGATGTACCACTTGCTCACTGTGGAACTCCACTTCTGTGCCCCAGCCCCCTCTTCTGTAAAATGGGGTGACAGTAGTGTTTCCTTATGGGGTTCTCATGAGGGTAAATGAGTTACAGTGTAACTGTGGAACAGTGGGACATGTGCACTTTATTGCAGTTTATTAATGCACCTGTTGGTTTTTTCTGTGACATAAAAGTGTTTTGAGAGCCGGGCGTGGTGGCGCACGCTTGTAATCCCCGCGCTTGGGAGGCCGAGACAGGAGGATCGCGCAGGTTCGAAGCCAGCCTCAGCTACTTAAGTGAGGCTCTCAGTAACTTAGTGAGACCCTGTTTCCAAATAAAATATAAAATAGGTCTAGGAGTGTAGCCCAGAGGTAGAAAGCCTCTGGGTTCCATCCCCAGTACCACACACACACACACACACACACACACACACAAAGTGTATTGAGGGCATTGCAATTTGGAAGGCTTAAACTGAAAGCTAAGCTGATTCACCTGCTCTGGAAACTGGTGTGGAAACTGGTGGGGGAGTCTGAAGCTCTTAAAGGAGATGCCCATGGGTCCGTAGCAGCCTCTGAATCCCCCTGGGAAAGGGGCACGGCCCAGCCTCCTGCCAGGCCAGGAGCTCCTGTCGTAAGCCTGCTCATGCAGAATTCTAGAGTTTGTTGAGGCCTGAGCACCACATCCTGTTGTAGCAGGGCTGCACCAGACATGGGAGGGCCTGCCAGCGCTCACCAGCCTCCCTGCCCGGCTGAGGCCCGGGGTGGGTGCAGGCATGGGGTGGATAATGGCTTGCAGCTGAGCATCGGGACCCACACCCCCTGTGAAGAGCCTGCAACACAGCCTGCCTCTCTGGGCCCCCCAAAAAACTGCAGCCCCAAATGCCCTGCCTGCTTGAAGTTTAGAATCTGCCCTGGGGATGGGGTGAGATGTGGAATGAGATAAAAACTCTCTTAATAAGCCCCATGCGGCTCTTGATGTTGGCTTTTATGAGATAAATGAGGTTGTATCTTACTCGGTTTAATGTGCTGACCTCCCACCCTGCCAGGCTGCTAGAAGCTCTGGGGACGGTGCCTTGCTGGTTTGCTTTAGGTCTGGTTTCCAAGTTTGTGGGTGGCAAGCCGCCCCCACCCTGCTAACACCCGGCCTTTCCCAGCTGCTGTGCCAGAGCGCGGGGTGGTCCTACCCCCTCCTGGGAGCGCGCGGTCTTTGCAGAGAAGGGGACTCTGACAAGAGGCGGTCATAGCGGCCCAGTAACTGAACACTCAGTGGGCTGATTGAAAATACTTCTGCTATCCCACTGATAATCCACTTGGCCACCCCTGCTTGGCGCCTGCCAGCAGGAATGTGCCTCTCGGCTTCCAGGGCTTCTCTGAAAACCCAGCTCAGTGTTAGAATCACCAGGGTGGGCACCAGAGAGGGCAGGTGGTCCTGAGACCAGGGCCTGGGACAATAAGAGGTGCGGTGTGGCTGCTGGGAAGGGTCAAGGCGTCTGCCTGAGAGTCGGGAGGCAGCAGGTATTGGAGGCCCCGGGGAGGCCACCTCGTGAGCCCCAGAGGCAAGGGGACCTGCCGTATCTGTTCAAGAGAAGCTCTATCGTTCTCCTATCTCAGTCCCCCTCATAGATGGCTTAGCGGGCTGAAGAGGTATGTGTGCCAGGCCTCAGGGTGGTGCCAGACATGAGCCAGAGTAGACCATGTGGCATCGTTCCGGTGAGGGTCATTAACTGAAACACGTCATGGAGCTAGGGCCTTAGTCAAGGCACATTAAGTCAAATTCAGGTTACAAGCGGTGTCCTCTTAGACAACTCTACGTGTGTTAGTCTATATACATTTAAAATAAAGGTTGGCCGGGCGTGGTGGCGCATGCTTGTAATCCCCGCACTTGGGAGGCAGAGACAGGAGGATCGCGCAGGTTCAAAGCCAGCCCGCTGGCTTAAGAGACCCTGTTTCCAAATAAAAATATAAAAATTAGGTCTGGGAGTGTAACCCGGGGGTAGAAGGGTTTCCAGGAATCCCAGTACCACCAAAAATAAATAAATAGAAATAAAAAAATAAAAGGCTAAGACCAGGCATAGTGATGCAAGCTTGTAATTGCAGCATGTGGGAGGCTGAGACAGGAGGATCAGTTCAAGGCCAGCCTCAGCTACTTACTGAGACCCTCTGCAACTCAGTGAGACCCTGTTTCAACATAAAGAATAAAAAATAGGGCTGGGGGGGGTAGCTCGGAGGTAGCATGCCCCTGGGTTCCATCCCAGTACCACACACACACACACACACACACACACACACACACACACACACAAATAATAATAATAATAATAAAATAAAGGCTAAGGAGGTAGTATGTGTGGTTGTATTTATGAACACACACTGTTTTCTGTGTCCTTTGAGCTTTACAGTTAGCATGTAAGAATCTTATAATCACCAAACTATGATTAGACAGTGTACTCTAAGAATATGCTGCTGTTGCACACAGGCACACAGGTCTGCAGGTTGTGGAGGTCAGAGTCGCGGAGCGCAGGGGCGGGCATCGGGTGGCCCTGGAACAGGTGTGTGACCAGACTCCCTCTCTTCTAGATGACAGGATCTGCTCGCCACCCTTCATGGAGCTCACGAGCCTGTGCGGGGAGGACACCATGCAGCTGCTGGAGAAGAACGGCCTGGCTTTCCCCTTCAGTGCGTCCCAGCGGCCCGCGGTGGGAGGGCGGGGAGCTGCAGCCCCTCATGGAGCTGAGCTAGTCTGGAGTGGAGGCCGCATCCCTGAGTTTTCCTCCACCCATACCATGGGTCCTCCCTGGCCCGGAGGATGAGGCAGGGGCAGGGGAGGGCTGCCCACATTGTCCTGAGCATGGACGTGGGTCATCAGCACCAGTCTCAGCGGCTCTGACCATGTGGCTGCAGGATTGTTGAGGATTCCTTTACTGAAGTGCCCAGTCCCCGTCAGCCAGGTCGGCCTCTGGGTGGCCACACTAACTCCTCTGCTTTTCTCTCTCCCACTCAGTTTGCAAAACCAGAGTGGCTCATGGCACCAACTCTCACGAGGTGAGTGGAAGACTTGACCGTCCCCTGCGCCCCGCCCCGCCCGCCCTCAGTCCTGTCAGCCCTGCACTCTCTCTTCCTCTCCCCCCCCCTCTCTCTGGGCTGCTGCTGAGCTCTGTGGCAGAGCCACACCCACTCCTGGCTCCAGCTGGGGGGTCATCTGCAGGCCTTGGCACAACTTAGCCTGGTGCCCCACCTGGTCTTTTGGCGCTACTGGGACAAAACACTACACAGGCCGGTGGCTTAACCAACAGGCCTTGGCTGTCTCGGGGTCTGGAGCTGAAGTGCCAGGTCAGAGGCTGGAGGGGCGCCCGTGAGGGCCCTGGCTTCTCCCTGTGTCTTCACAGACTGCCTTACTTTGTGTGTGTGCAGGTGTGTGAGGGGAGAGGGACCCTTGTGAGGGACCCGCCCTCAAGACAGCATTCTCGCCCGGTCACACGGGGGCTTAGGGCCCTGCTTCATGGATTGGCAGGGAGACATACGTGCAGTTCGTCACCAGAGCCCATGGAAGTCACGCCCAGCTGACCTGGCCCTCGCTCCCGGGGCTCTGGCCTGTAGTGGCAGGTCCTGGGCTGCACCCTGGGAAGACCGTCACTGCCTGCCAGGGGGCTGGGCTGAGAGGCTCTGGGCAGTAAGGGACCTGAGCCAGCTGCTGTGTCATGACCCACACGCCCTCCCACTCAGTCTTCATCCCCTCTGCACGTGTGCCCAACCCCACCTCGGGAGCCGGGAACAGATGCAGAAGACATGCGTCCTGGTCCTGTGGGGAGACAGTGGTCCCTAGATACTTGGCACTGGAGGTCAGAGAGCATATGAGGACTTTGTGGCAAGACGGGCAGGGGCAAGCAGGGGCTCCTTCCAGAAGCACGCTTGGGTGTCATCTGCAGACCTCGGCATAACCCAGCCCGAGCCCCCCCCCCCCCCCCCCCCCGTCAGGCCTTGGCAGGAGTGCACCAAGCGGGCCCTGCCGGGAAGACCTGTCCCCAGGCAGCCTCACCATCCCAAGGGCTCCCACCCGTGGTGACTAAAAATGGAAGCCCCAGCAGCAGCGCCCTTTCGTAGATTTATATGGTGCTCTTTCTGCATGGCAGATATTTATGGGGAAATGTCTATAAACAGTGCAGTGTGGCCGGGGACATGCTGCGATGGGGGTTGGCCTTGCCCGTGGGAAGGAGATCATGCCTGCGGCAAAGGTCAGCTGTCTGCTCAGATCAGGGGCCTCCCGGCGTCTTCTGCGGAGGCTGCATTCCTGTGAGCAACCTGCCCAGGCCCCTGCCTTGACAGCACCCCAGATGAGGTTCGCATCCAGGCTGGGAGGGAGCGGCCAAGTTCCCATTCCCCACGCCTGTCTGCCCTTGCACCCCAGCACCTGGCTGTCCCCTGTGGCCAGTGGTCACCACCAGTTGCCTCTGCTATCAGGCCTGGGCTTCAGGGCGAGGGTGGTGTCGGTACTGCTGTGTTTAGACCAGCCCATCTCAGAGAGGTCCCCAAGAGGGAGCCACCCAGCTCAGGCCTCAGGCTGCACAGACTCAACCCCTCTGCACCACCAAGGTGCAACTGTGGGCAAGTTCCAGAGCCTCTGTGAGTGTGGGTCCTGCTCTTACAAGTGGGGTGTAAAACAGCCTGAGGGAAGTTCCTGCAGGGCTTGCGTGGCCCTCGACCCAAGGGAACTGGTTTTTGCAAGCCCTCGACCTCTAGGCTCCATCTGCAGCCCCCAAGGGGCTGACAAGCAGCCCGCTGCCTGGGTGGGAGTTGGGATCCAGATGGTCTCTTCTTGGCCAGCCCCTGATAGGTCATGGGGAGTCCAGCCCTTGGGTGTGGGCCAGCGTCTGCACCCCCAACTACCCCCCCCAGTCTGTCCACAGCCATCAAAGTGTGCAGCCCCTGCTCAGTGCTGTGGAAGCCCATTAGCCTGGGGACGCTCCCTCGGGCATGGGTGGCCACCGCAGGATGGGCAGGGTGGGAGGCAAACACCTTGCACGTATCTCGGGAGTGCCAGGGCATGTCCAGTGCCGTGAGGACGAAGCCAAACTGTGCATGGTGCCCAGAGACAAGAGGGGGGCTTTTGATGGGGCCCTGGGCCATGCTGCAGCCCAAGTCCCATGACTGACTCGCCCAGCCCCTCACTGACCCAAACCGGGACGAGCTTGTCCAGACCACTGTCTTTTCCCTGTGTGTTCTTAGAGCCGCAAGGGCTTTTCCTATTCTCCCTGCTCCTCATTCTTGTCACAGGCTCAGGGGGTGGTTCAGCTTCCCCCCACCCCAGTACACGTGCACTGCACGTGCTTCCCATGCGGCCTGAGCTGCTTCTCTCCTGCCCAGCTGAGCTCGTGGGCTGCTCTCTGACAGCTGACCCATGGGTGGAGGCGGTGCAGGTGACAGCTGTCCCGGCCCCATTACCCCTGCTCAGCAGCCCCAGCTGTGGGGCCTGGGTCCCTCCTTGGGGCCCGGTGGGCTGAGGATTAGCCATCACCTGGCCTTGGCGGCTGGCTCGCTGGCCAGGGCCCAGCCCTCTGCCCTTTCGTCCTTAGAGCAGGCCCCTGGCAACAGCCTGGTCAGAGTGGAGAGGACCCCTGTACCTGCCCTCCTCCCTCTCTGCCTTGGTCCCCGCCACATCCTCCCACCAGGCACACTTGTCCCCAGGGGAGTTGGAACCTGGGCTGCAGAGACATGTCCCTGCTTGTCGAGCGCCTGTGGCTGGTGTGTCCTCGAGGCCGGGTGCAGGGCAGACCTGATCCCATTCTGGCTCTCCCCACCAGGCCACTGAGCCTGCTGTTTCTTCATCAGTGAGGGGGTCAGGGTCAGGGGCCATCTCAGGCACCTTGGAGACAGCGGCAGGCTACTTGCGTAAAGTACTTAGAGCAGGGGCCCGTGGTGAGTGCCCAGCAGGACCCGAGGCCTCCAGCTCCTGACCACAGCCTCTGCTCCTGCCTCCCCCGGGTCCTTGTGGAGGGGCTTCCAGGGTGTCATAAGGGCGCAGTGGCCCCAAACCCAGGGGTCCTATTCTCTGGGACTGCGGTGTGAGTCACACACTCGGGTTGTTCGGCGCGCGGCCTGTTCAGCAGGCCCCGCAGATGCAGGCTTCCCACCCCCCACAGCAAAGTGAACGTGCACAGGTGGTCTTGCCTCCCACCTCACCTCACTCTCCCTGGCTTGAGACCCTGCTTGGAGGGACCGGATGCCACGGGGTGCAGGAGAGGCCTTGGCGGGGCACCCTGGACAGGTGGCGCACTGGCGTGTTGGAGGCGGGCGGGTGGTGGACCCTGACTGGGTCTCTGTCTCCCCAGATGGCCATCGTGTTCAACCAGGAGGGCCTGAGTGCCATCCAGCCCCCCTGCGTGGTCCAGAACTTTATCAACCACAACGCCGTGCTCTACAAGGTGTTCGTGGTGGGCGAGTCCTACACCGTGGTCCAGAGACCCTCACTCAAGAACTTCTCCGCAGGCACATCAGGTAACGGCCCCTCTAGTTCTCAAGGGCGAGGCCGGACTCCGGGGCAGAGCTGGGCATGTACCAGCTGGCCATCCTTGGACACTTGCCCTGCTGCCCTGTGTCGCCTCTGGAGGGCTGGGAGGTGACCTGGAGGTAGAGAGTTGTGTGTAGGGAGTGGATGTTGAGATGCCGGGGAACCAGCGTGGGATCCCTGCTGCGCCGGGCTCTGGGCTCCGGCTTTCGGAGCCCCATCAAGCCCAGGAAGCCCCTGAAAGCTTCCGGTCCTCAGTCTGTGATGAAGCTCAGTGAGGAATGCGCTGGGGCGGCCCCTCCGAGACGTGCAGGAGGGCTGGAGCGCAGGCTGACCTGGCCCGCCGCCCTCGACTCTTGTCTCCATTTTTTGAATGTGAAGACATTCTACGTTTCCCATTGTTCCTGCAGCAGCCAGGTCACAGGGTTCCTTGGGGTGGGGCCTGCGGTGTGTCACAATGGGACAGTGACCCCTCCGAGGTGGCATTTGCGTGCTGCCGCCATCCTTGGAGCCTCGGAGGCCGTACTCCAGGAGCAGCCTGCGGCCCCGGCTTCCCTCCAGCCACCCTTAGCCACTCGAACTGACACTGAGCAAACGCGTCAGGTGCTGGCAAGGAGGCTGCTCACGGGAGCACCGTGGGGTCCAGCGGCCTTGCTAAGGCCAGCTCTAGAAGCCCTGGGGACCACGGTGGTGCCTGTGGACCAAGCACGGCCTTGCAGGGGGCTCCATGGAGGGCACTCGCTGGCCTAGGGCGGCTTGTTCTAGCGCAGTGCATATTCCTCTCTGCAAGGAACATGCCGTCGGTGGAGGCTTGCCACATTCGGGCGCTGCGCTTCACCTCCATCTGGGCAGGCAGATGTGCCTCCCTGCAGCTCCCGCCTGGAGCCTGTCGCGGTCTACCCCCTGCACGTGTAAGCAGCTCCTTCCCGTTTCCCCACCACCACTCCGTTCTGCCCCTGTGTCACTTTTCTTTCCATTAACGCAAGAGAGAGAGGGGATGCTCTGGGGATGTACATCTGTTTCCTTTTCCCTTCTAAGTCCCCAAGGCCTTCTCAGCCGGGGTTGGGACAGCCCCGTCCCCACACGCTCACTGGGACAGCCCAGAGCGGTCTGGGTCAGGGGGCGAGTGTTTGAAGCTTCCCCTATGTGGATACCAGCACGTGACATTCTTCCAGTCATGGGCCTGAGCAAGCGGCGTGTTTGTAAAATCTTGTTTTCCTGATTTTTTAAAAGTGGAAAGTATATAAACATAACATGGAGAGTATATTAAGAGTAGTCAGGGCTGGGGTCTAGGTTACTTGTAGAGCACTTGCTCAGCACGCTCCTGGCCCTGGGTTTGAAGCCCAGTAAACACACACACACACACACACACACACACACACACACACACACACACTCACACACACACACTCACAAACTATCTTATGTCATCTTTTTCTTTTTTGTGCTGGGAACTGAACCCAGGAGCATTTTATCTCCAAACTACACCCCCAGCTCTACTTTTTATTTTGAGACAGTCTTACTAAGTTGCTGAGGGCCTCACTAGGTTGGTAAGGCTCACCTCGAACCTGTGGTCCTCCTGTCTCAGCCTAAGTATTGGGATTACACAGTGTGTGCCACCAGACCCACCTCACTCTTTTCTTTCTTTCTTTCTTTCTTTCCTTCCTTCCTTCCTTCCTTCCTTTCTTCACCTAAATCATTTCACCACTAAAAGAAGTTTATCACGAAATCTTTCGCTTCCACACAAAAGTGTGTGTGTGTTTGCTTTTTCTCTTGATTTCCTGGTTGTAAAATGCTGGCCCTTTTCCGTCGTGGTGCTGGGAGTGGCGCGTGTGGAGGATGTGGACTCCTCTGTGCATCGTTTCTAGCGGCCATTTCTAGGCCATTAGATGCCATTTACCATGAAATGTATGCAGACCTGGACCAAACAGTAGAGAAACACGGGAAAGCTGAGTAGCTGTCCGTGTGTCTGTCCAACTCTGCTCTCTGTCTTCTGGGCACGGTGCCAGGGAGGTGCCGTGGGTTCTAGGCTTCGTGTCCTCTTTCCGGAGAAGAGACATGTGATGGCAGCTCTTTGCTCTGGACCAATTGGAAAGGGGCTGAGGGCTTTGGCCTCTTTCCAGCCCCACCCAGGCCCACTCCCACTGCCCAGTGTGGCAGCTCCCACCACTCCCCGTGTCCTTGCTGGGAGGTGGGGCTCCTTGCTCGGGGTCATTCTGGGCCAGGGACAAGGACACGTCTTCACAAATGCATTCTTTTGCGATTCTCAAGTGTGTGTGTGTGTGTGTGTGTGTGTGTGTGTGTGTGTGTGTCCCAGCTTCAGAGTCAGGTGTGTGACTTATCTAGCCATGGCAGCTTGCAGATGCCTTGACTGGGACCAAAGTGAAGTTCTTAGGAAGAGAATTACCACTGGCTTGTCCTGGCCACCATGGACTGCACTAGACTCTTGGCCCAGGCTCCTCATTTCTGGGGAGATAGGTGCATCTCCACCAATGGTGGGTAGTGAGGGACAGCTGTCTTTGTTCCATTTTTCTGTACAGTAGGTTTATCTCTCATCTTTTATCACGACCCAGAGGATGCAGGGCCCTGGGCTCCAACTCTATGCAGGGGCCCCTTTTCATTTGTTTATTTTTTGTGGTGCTGGGGATTGAACCCATTCTACCTCCAAGCTACATCAACAGCTCTATTTATTTTTATCTTGAAACAGGGTCTCAACACATTACTGAGAGTCTCACTAAGTTGCTGAGGCTGGCTTTGAACCTGCGATCCTCCTATCTCAGCCTCCCAAGTACTGATTACAGGTGAATGCCACCACATTCTATGTGGCTTCTATGTAGGGACCCTATTACACTCTCCCTGAGGGACCCTTTTTTTCTTAGAGTTACATAAAAAAGTGGTACTTCTCGCCCCATAGACCAGGGTCAGCAGACGACTTCTGCCAAAGGTCGCATCCAAACATCCCCAGTGCTGTCCAAACTAATGCTGTTGCAGGTAGAAGCTGTGGAGGTGTGTGAGTGGGCAGGAAACTTCATTTCCAGGGGCAGAAGGCTCGGCCTGCAGGCTGGTGTTTGCTGATCTCTAGGGCCCCGTAAAGAGTAGGTGAGATGCTGCCTTTATTGGCTCTGCCATGGGCCCATCCTGTGTGGGCGCCGGAGATCCAGCCAGGGACCAGGATAGCCAAGCTTCCTGCCTTCACACGTGTGTGCTGGAGGGAGGGGATGGTCACCTGAGACAGGTCTTGGGACACCACTGACTGAGGGAGCCCCCAGGGGGAAGGGTGCTGCAAGCGGAGGCCCCTCTGCAGAGGTGATGTTTAATGGCTCCTGGAGGACGACTGGGGCTGCCCTCCGCAGCTCTGTGACCTGCCCCTCCCAGGAAAGACAGGAAGCCAAGCAAAGAGGCTGAGACAGTGCGGCACAGCCGCAGCGTGTGCTGCTTGCCGAGTGGGGACCCCGGTGCTATGCCGTAGTCAGTTACATGGCCTCTTTCGACTCTGCCTTGCTCATCTGTAGATTGAGGACAGAAGCACCCATTACTCCTTTCCTGGCCCTCTCAGCCCAGCAGGAAGCTGGTGGGACTTTTCACCCAGGCTGTGTTTTCTCAGACTAGTCTAGAAACAGGAACTGGCTGGGACCCCCAAGTCCAGGGTGCCCTCCAAGAACCTCGCTGCCAAGCCAGGGCCCTGCTCTCTCCAACAGAGAGACCAGTGTCTTAAAGATGGACAAAGATATGGGCACCAGAGCTCTGTGTTGATGTTCAGACCCTCATTCCCCACAGTCCCCCAGCCCCTGCGCTGCTGTGTGTGGAGAGGCTGAACCTAGAGCATCTCTTCCCCTGCCAACCAGCCCTCTGGCCAGAGCACCCGGGGCCCAGTATCAGTGTGTGTGGGGGGTCCCCTTTGAGATGTCTGGACATTTGATCTTGCCACAGATGCTGTTGGGCGATATGGTCTTTCCAGTTCAGTGGGCAGAGCAGGCCCCCTGTGTAGCCCTAGCACCAGCCAGGAGCCCGTGCAATCTCCACGTGGCTTCTACATGCTTCTCAGCTTCTCTGAACTTTGCCATGTCCCCCTGCTCCCGGCGGTGGCCCTTTCTTACCCCAGGCTTGGTCTGCCACCCTGGCCATTGCCCTTGGGACCTGCAGGGGTATGGTCAGGATGATGCCCTGAGCTTGGGGAGCTGCAGGGTGAGAAGGCAATTGGTGGTACAGCAGACCAGAGCACCCATCCTGACTGCAGGAGCCTGACGCCAGCCTCTGACCCCCCTGGGCTTTGCCATGCTCCGGAGGCTCTATGCCATTGGTGCCTGGGAGAGGAGACTGGTGGGTCTGCTTGGCACAAGTCCCGCAGGGTGTTTATTTTCCCCAGGCTCCTCCCCAGGACCGTCTCTCGTGCCCCCCGTCTGGACTGGCTCTGGTCGGAGCTGCGGGAGGACTGTCGGGCACACCAGGGTGGCCCGGGGCCTCTGTGCCCCACTAGCGGGAAGGATGCCAGGTACATCTTAGCGCCTGCCTGCTTGGCCTCTGCCCAAATCACTTCTTCTGCATGATCATTTCGGCGCCATGGAGTCCTGGAGCTGGCGGGGGTCGTGGCTGCCAGAGCAGGCCCCCCACCCCGGCACACAGAGACCCTCAGCCTGTGCCCTTGTTGTTGTTGGGCTTAGGGGCTGGCGCTGTGTCCGGGGGACGGGATCCACGACCCCCCAGCCTGCAAGAACCCAGGCAGGAGCTATCAGGGCTCCTGGAAGCTCCTAGCCCAGGGTGGTCCTGTGCCATTTCTGGGGGTGGGGGACGGGGTTGTGAGTTGGTGGTAACTTTTGCCAGAACCAACCCTGGGCTTCTGGCTTTGATTCTCGCCCCAAGTGCCTGTGCTCCCACTCGGAGAACGTGTTTCTGACTGACCAGCCGACCTTACATCTCCTAGAGCGACCTTGGCTTTTTTCCCCAAGGACGCTCAGACTGAATGAATGCGCCCCCACCCCACACTCTGAGCATCCCTGGGATTAGCCTGCCTCTCCGGGTGCCCCAGGGGGACAGAGGAGGATGGGAGCCATGGCGGCAGCACGGAGCAGGGCCGTGTGAGCTGAAGAGGCGGAGGGCGTTTGGTGATGGACAGATGGTTTTGTGTGCTTTCTTAGATGCAGCCTATGGAAACCCATGTTCTGCTTTTCTGGGAGTGCTTTTTTATCCCCCTAAATAGGGAAACAGCGGAACCCTTGTATCTTGAGTCCTCATACACCAGTGGCACCCTGGCTGTTTCTCTGCACAAGTTCCAAGGGCCGGGAAGGCCTTTGACATCTGAGTGCTCACTTGCCCCCTCCCAGCGTCCTTTCGTTGACATTTCTGGGACGCCCTTCAGGGTGGTCTTAGGTGTTTCCCTGGTGAGATGCAGGAGAGGTATCACAGTAAACCTGTCATTTTTACGTGGAAGGGGAGATTGGAATGGAGGCCCTAATCGGGCACTTGACCATCCGTGGTGTGGCGTCTCCGGGTGGGGGTGCCTGGCCTGCTGGAGCCCAGCACCCTGCTACTGAAGAGAGCCAAGCTCTGCCTGGCGCATGGCTGGGGTGGTGCTGCCCCCTGGTGTCGAGTGGTGGAATCGTGTCCCTGCCTGAAGGTGCTAACTCGGTCTCCTCTGCTCTTTCAGACCGAGAATCCATCTTCTTCAACAGCCACAACGTATCAAAGCCAGAGTCCTCATCGGTCCTCACTGAGGTATGTGCCTTCTCCCTGGTGGCCCAGTGTGAAGCTGTTCTCTACCAGGCCTGGGTGTGGGGATGCTGGGGCCCCCAGCTGAGCTCTCTAGCCAGGAGGGATGGAAAGGGCCCTTGTCCCTATCCAGGGGCTCCAGCAGGCTCCAGAGCCCCTCTTCCCTTACAGGCTGAGGGCCTGTGTGTCCTGGGGCAGAGGCAGAGGCAGGGGAGGACCTTGCCTTAGCTTACCTGGGGCCTGGGTGGAAGGACCACTCACACAAGGTGACCCTCCAGCCCCAAGAAGCCCGAAGCCCTGCTTCCTCCTCTCTCCTTCTCCTGATCTCCAAAGGGCAAAGGCAGCACCTTCTTTCTCTTTGTCCACGCACGTCCAATAAGCATTTGTGAAGAGCCTACTGCAGGCGCCAGGGTGGCATGTGGCACCCCCAGGCCTAACGTGGTGGTGGTGGGCACTGTAGCTGGTGTCCATTGAGTATTACTGTGTCAGGCCCAGCCCAGGTGCCCTCAGCTTGCAGGGGAGGGACAGCAACTCAGAGGGACTCAGTGACCTCCCCAAGTTCACAGGGAGTGGCTTACACGGGCAAGCTGGTATTTGACCCCTGCTCTGTCTGGCTCCAAAGTCTGGTTTTCTAGGAACTTAGGACTTTCTACCACCTAGCGATTACTGAGCGGTGCTCCAGGGCAGACAGGAATCACACAGAGCCACAGTCTCTGCTCCCCCATGCGTCTAGCAGGCCGGTAGCTTTGTGGCCCATTCTCTGAACTCAGGGCCCTCTGCTGGCTCTGCACCCCCCATCACACCTGCCATGCTGTCCTGGGAGCCTTTGCCCCGCCCTCCTCCCTCTCGAGGGCTAGACCTTCCATCAGCAGCCACGGCTGACCCAGGAGATTTCCCCAACCTGCTGGCCCTGCCCTCAAGCCCAGGCGCCGTCCTTTGTTCCTGGTTCCTTGAGATGCCGGCTGTGTGCTGAAGACTGGGGCATGGTGTGGACAGGGACCTGGAGGGACACCCCGTCCCTCGTGACATTGATAGCTGTTCCCCAGGAACATGTCGGCAAAGCTTTGGGAGCACCAGGTTTTAAATAGAACCTCTCAGAGCCTGGCTGTGCACTGCAGGGTGTAAGTAGGTGCTCTGTGCAGGGAAAGCTTTTCTTCGTCTAAGTTTCAGCATTTTTAGGGCTTCCTCCCTGCCAGACTCCTTAGAGCCCTGCTCAGCTGAGGTAGCAGGAAAGAGTTGCCATTCCGCAGGCTTCCAAAGAAGCTGTCCCTGCCAGTGGTCTCACACATGCGGGGCCACGAGCGGAAGGACCCACCGGAAGTCCTCCCTGCCCAATAATCACCGCTCGACCATGAGCCTCAGTTTCCTCACCTGAGAAGTGGGCAGGGGTCAGCCCAGAGACACAGCTGGGTCCTTCCCTAGAACTCTGAGGCTTGTAGTCACCGCCAGCTTCCCTGAGCACATGACGCCCAGGCAGGAATCTGCCAGGACTGGCACTTTAAGAGAGAAGAGGGCAGTGCAGCAATGCCCCTCTCCCCGGGACACAGTTCTCCTGGACACCTGCCAGCGGGCCGGACACACGGGCTCTGCTTGGAAGCCTAGGCCCGGAGCACACCCCTGCAGTCTTCCTGCCCCAGGACGCCTGGGCTGCCCGCTCCATCTCAGCCTCAGGGCCCTGCTGGCCTTGAAGCCTGGCCCTGGCCTGGAGGGTGGGTTCCAAAGGCCCCCAGGCACCTTCTCCCTGTCAGGGCCAGTATCCACCCTGGTTCCTGGGCTCGCCCTGGGGCAGCTCAGAGGCAGGGCACTTGCTCAGGCTCTGTAAGTCACATCACCTCTCCTGCCTGTCCTCTGTGACCCCAGAGGGTCTCCGGGGGATTCAGTAAGGTGCTGGATGAGAAGCGCCCACTGCCAGGTGCAGGGTCAGCTGTGGGGGGACACAGTGGTCAGGGCAGCCCCAGGAGCACCTTCTGACCTCCCACACACACACCTTCTCTTTCGGGAGTGTGTAATCCCCGGCAGGATTTTAATGCCTTTATCTTGTCTTGGGCGGCCTGTTTGCTTTTGGATAATCAAATGGCTTCAGGAAGATTTCTGAGATTCCTTAGCTGAGCTGAGAAAGTGCTTTTATAAGCAGCTCATCCTGAGACTTTATAACAGGCAGCAGCCGCGCTGCCAGGCCCTGCGCCAGAAGCTGTAAACCTCAGCTCCTCTAGGCCGCACCAGAATCATAGGGCCTAGGTGTTTTTATCACTCCACTTGTCAGGTCCAGGAGGTTACACAGCTCGGGGCCAGAGCACGGGATGGGCAGACCAGGGCCTCCGCCTAGGCCTCTAACTCCTGAGGACTTCAGACTGGGACTAGCAGCCGGGCCGCTGTGCTGAACTGAGCTCTGGCCCCAAGTGACCCAGAAAGCTCAGGCAGGTTCTAAGTACAGAGTGTCTATTTCAGCCAGGCTACTCCTGCCCCTAGGAATTGTCCCCCAGGTAAGAAGACCTGGACATTGGCATTGCGGGCAGGGTAGCGTGAACAGCAGGGCATGGACCGTGCCAGGCGAGTCCCTGCTTAGCAAACGCCTGAAAGTACCCCGTTTTCCATTTCAGGGATGAGGGCCATTTGTTTTTGTCCCCAGCCCTCCTGGCCCAGCTTCATTTTTTTTAAATTGAGAAGTTCACATATATGAAATTATCCAATGTAGCTGGGTGTGGTAGCACACACCTGTAATCCCAGTCCTGTACTTGGAGGCTGACACTGTAGGATTGCAGGTTCAAGACCAGCCTCAGCAACTTAGACCTTGTTTCAAAAAATAGAATAGGGCTGGAGGTGTAGCTTAGAGGTAGAACGCCACTGGGTTCAATCCCCAGGACCACAATTAAAACAATCCACTGTAAAGTGAAAAGCACTCACAGTTGAGCATGCACACGTTGTCTGGCCGCACCTCTTTCTAGTTCAGAGCATCTTCATCACCCTGTACCATGAGCGCTCACTCCCTCCCTCCACCCCAGCGCCTGGCAACCAGAGATCCGCGGCCCGTCCCCACAGACTTGTCTGTTCTGGACATTTTGTATAAATGGAATCGTGATGTAGAGCTTTGGGGACTGGCTTCTTTCACTTGGCCTGATGCTTTCAAGGCTCATATTTTAGCATGTATCAGCATCCCACTCCTTTTTATAGACAGACAGTGTTTTATCACATGGACCTAGCACGGTGTTTACTCCTCCATAGATGGACACCAGGGATGCATCCACCTTTTGGCTGTTGTGAATAGTGCCGCCATGAGCAATGGAGGACAGGCTCCACTCCAGTCCTCCTCTTCGGCCTGTGGGAGTAAACCCTGGGAGAGAATTGCCAGGCTATATGGACTAGCGTTTACCTTCTTGACCCAGCTGCGCATTTGTCAGCTGGCGCCCCTTTCCTTCGCCCCCCCCACAAACCCCAGAACTCCTATTTATTTATGGATTGATTGATTAATTGATTGATTGATTGTGGTGCAGGGGATGGAACCCAGGGGATGGAATTTGGAACATTCTACCTCCGAGCTACACTCACAGCCCTATTTTTTATTCCTTATTTTAAAACAGGGTCTCACTGAGTTGTAGAGGGCCTCACTAAGTAGCTGAGGCTGTCTGTGAACCACGATCCTTCTGTCTCAGCCTCCTGAATGCTGGGTTTACAAGCATGCGCCACCACACCCCGCTCAGAACTCCATTATTTATTGGGCACCTAGAGTGCGCCTGTGCAGGCTGACTGACCTCCAGGTGCCCCGCCGTCCCTGCCCTAGAATCCAGAGTCCACTCCTCCCAGGCCGGCCCGCAGCATCCCCACCACATCCTACCTTCTTCCCCCCTCCCAGTGAGTCTAGGATGGAGGCCCCATTGGTCTCACTTGACAGAAGAGCCACAGGCACAGAGAGGCCAAGTACTTTTCTGAATTCCACGGAGCTGACAAGTTACTGGCAAGATTTGACTGCAGAATTCCTCCCAGAGCAGTGTCCCACTTCGTTAGAGCCCTGGCCAGGGCTCTTGGGCCACCCCTTGGGCTGCAGCAGAAAATGAGCAGCATTGGGAGTGGTCCAGGCAGGGGGAGCTGTGGCTGGGCGGCCTGCTGAGCCCTGGGATACTTCTCTGTGGCTCCACTTGGACTCCGGGGGCCCAGGTGGGAGGAGCAGCCCCTTTGGGAAAGCACAGGTGCCTGGGACGGGAGGAAGTTTGGAAATACCCTAGCTAGCCACTAGTTGGGAAGGGAAGAAGGATGTGCCTGCCCCAGAGCGCTGCAGTAAGGGAGACCGGGTCCCAGAGCCCTGCACCTCATGCCCTCAAGGCCGTCTCAAGGAGGCTGAGTGTGGTGCTGCGAAGGACTCCGCCACCCGCCTCTGCCTTTCCCAGGTGGCCCCGCAGCTCCTCACCTTTGTACCGGGGCCTCTTCTCCATCCTCCCAGGGCCTTTCTCCCCCTTCCCAACCCTGCCCAGGGACCCCAACCCAGCCTGCCTTCAAGGTCAGCCCCCAGTGATCTCAGCACCTTAACGTCTTCTGGGTCCACAACAGACTTCGCCATCTTCCTCCATGCTAAGAGGGTTGGGTTTTATTTTACTTTTTATTATTATTATTATTGTGTGTGTGTGTGTGTGTGTGTGTGTGTGTGTGTGTGTGTGTGTGGTACTGGGGTTCCTGGAAGCCCTTCTATCTCCGGGCTACACTCCCGGACCTATTTTTACATTTTTTTTTTTTTTTTGAAACAGGGTCTCCTAAGCCAGCACGCACGGCTTCGAACCTGAGTGATCCTTTTATCTCTGCCTCCCAAGCGTGGGGATTACAAGCATGCACCACCACGCCCGGCCTTAAGAGGGTTGGGTTTTAGAGTCTAAAAAATGGGCTCTAAGTCCCACCTTGTGCTTTCAAGCTGTGTGACCTTGGACCAGCCCCTGGCCCTCTCTGAGCCCCGATTTCCCCATGTGTAAATGCCAGTACTGACAGCAGCCTCCCAGTTAGGAATGAGCCCTAGCAAGGTGGCCGCGTGCGTGGCTGTCCAGCTCTCCACAGGACCTCGATGTGGTGGCCCTGGTGCCTACTGGATGGGTCTGCCCTGCCTCCTGGCCAAGGGCACCTCCCATGGGGGTTCTCTGCGCGTGTTGCCCGGCACCTCCTCCACCCCTGGCTTGACCCCTGTGATTGTTGACAGCTGGAGAAGATCGAGGGCGTGTTCGAGCGGCCCAGCGACGAGGTCATCCGGGAGCTGTCCCGCGCCCTGCGGCAGGCTCTGGGAGTGTCGCTCTTTGGGATTGACATCATCATCAACAACCAAACGGGGCAGCACGCCGTCATCGACGTCAACGCCTTCCCAGGTGAGCACAGCTGGCGAGCCCTGCGTTTGCAGCCAGCATCCGTAGTCCGGTGTCACGGCCAAGTGAACTTGACCAGGACTTAAAAGCCCCCTTTCTGTGGGTTCCGCTACCACGGTGGCCCCAGCCTGCAGCACCCCAGCCACACCTGAAGAATGGGTTCCGGGCAGTGGGGCAAAGGAGGCCCACGTGCCCCGCCAGGGAGCACAGGTGGGCCCGGCACACACCATCTGCTCCTCCCGCTCGCCTCCCTGCACCACCAAGTGTTGGCCTTGACTGGCCAGATCATCCTTTGGGCCCTTCCAGAATTAAGGAGCAGAAAAGACCTTGAAGAGGCCACATACCCCACCGTTTATATGTAGGGAAGCTGAGACCCCTCGAGGGAAAGAAACTGTCGCCCAGGCTCACGCCGCTCCCCCACCTCAGCTGGGCGCCGGGAGCCGGGAGCCAAGCCCCTCCGCGCCCTGTTCTGCTGGGGCCTGGAACCTGCCACCGCGCGCTCCTCTCGTCTCATGAGGCTCAGTTGGAGGCACACCAGATGCCGGGGAGCTGCCTTCAGAGGTCCTGGGGTAGCCATCTGGTGTGCTGAGTTACCCTGGGTGTAGTGAGTGGAGCCTTGGGGGTAGCAGAGGGAGAGGGGGAGCCAGGACACTGAGGATCTTCAAGGAGCATGGCAAGGATGAAGCGGAATGTGGGGGCCCGGTGAGGGGGCAGCAGAGGCCATAGCTGGAGGGGGCAGGCAGGGGATGCGGGGCCACTGCTGGGGATCCCAGGAGGAAGGAGAGCAGGAGGCTCTGTGCTGCGAACGGGGCCCCTCCGCGCTCAGGAGGCCCTAGGGCAGTAACTGGGTGTTCACTGGGTGGTTACTGTGAGGCAGTGTGGATACGGAGGCTTCTTCCAGCGGAGCCAAGAAAAGCACCACCCAGGTGGGCCAGACATCTAGGGTGGTTTGCAGTGTCAGAGGGATCAGGCCGAGCCACGCAGAGGCTGTTGAGGGAAGGCCCCAGGGAGCTGTTGGCCCAGGGGCCCCTGCAGAGAAGAGCTGGTCTCCAGGAGACGGCTGGGTCTGCCACCTTGGTAGAGAGCGCTCCTAGGGCCAGGCAGAGGGTGGACCGGATCCTGCTACACCCAGTGGCAGCCCCTCTGACAGGGTAGCGGTAGCGGTGAGTCATGTCCTCCCAGCCACCTGCCCTTGGAGGACTGCATGGATCTTGGCTTGCCCGTGCAGATGTGAGGCCGGAACTGAGGAACTCATCCGAGCCCTGGGCCCGAGTGGGAGAGCCAGGACTGCACCCATGGGCCTCAGCCTGCACGCTGACCACGGCCTTTCATGTCTCTGAGCACCAGCCCTGGGTCCAAGTCCTGCCTGCTCCTCGCAGTCAGTGGTTCAAGCCACTGCCTTTCCTGCCTGCTTAGGAGGTGGCGTGCGCAGTGTCTTGGCACGGAGCTAGCCGACAGGTGCGGGCCTTCCCATTGCGCCCCCACACCTGGAGCCGCAACTCCTTTCCAAGACACGCTTCCTGCCTTCTTCGTTGTCCTTGGAGCCGTGCGCCATCTTATCCCTCCCCGTGGGTCCAGGCAGACAGGAGGTACCCACCCTGCTTCGAATCTCTTGATAAGAGGTTTGTTAGGAGTCAGCAAAATCCTCAACCTGAATGTAAAACCTACTGGGTGGCCCCCAAAGACAGCTAGGAGACGTCGCCCCGGCAGGCGCCAGCAGTTGATCCTGCAGAGACATGGCCGTGGCCTGGTTGGCGGTGCTTGGAGGCCATCCCCACGTGCGACTCGGAGCAGGGCTCTCAGGGCTCCCTGCAGGTGTTTCAGGGTGAGCAGCTCAGTTTGAGCCGCTCTGCTGTGGGTCAGGCTCTGCCCACATTCCAGCCCCTCCGTGGTGCCCAGCTTAGGCTCCACCCCAGAGCTGGTCCACCGGAGAGCTGAGGGAGTGGAGGCTCAGGCAGGCAGCCAGGAGGCGGCCCGAGGCCAGGCCGGGCCCAGGGAGTGTGTCCCTGCTCAGAACCTGGGCTTCGGCACGGTCGCCATCTGTGCACCTTCCACATGGGGCAGGTGTTGTCAGCGCTCCATTGCCGTGAAACACCTGAGATGAGAGCCTTAAAAAGAGGAGAGGTTTGTGTGTGGTACTGGGGAGGGAACCCAGGGGCATTCTACCTCTGAGCTACACCCCCAATTCTATATTTTATTCTTTATTTAGAAACAGAGTCTCACTAACTTGCAGAAGGCCTCATTAAGTAGCTGAGGCTGGCCGCGAACCCATGATCCTCCTGTCTCAGCCTCCCAAGTACTGAGATTACAAGCATGGCCACCACGCCTAGCTTGAGGGGAGGTTTGTTTAGGCTCACGGGTTTGGAACCCACGATCCTCCTGTCTCAGCCTCCCAAGCACTGGGATTATAAGCATGCCCCACCATGCCTGGCTTTTGAGGGGAGGTTGGTTTGGGGTCACGTTTTTAGAGGTTTCAGTCTGTGGTCAGTTGGCCCTGCCACCCTTGGGCCTGGGCAAGGGACCACTTCACACGTGGGGGGGGGGGGGCGCTTGCCCATCAGGACTGAGGAGAGGGGATGAGGGACTGGGGTCCCAATACGCCTTCAAGGGCACCCCACCCGTGACCTGAAGACCTCCCACTAGGTTCCCCCCTTGTAAGTCCATGAGATGGGGCCAGGCAGTCAACACATGGAGAGTTTCCCAAAGGTCACTCACCCACACCAGAGGGTCTGTGGGCACTTAAATGAGCCGGCGGGGTGGCGGCGGACAGGATAGGGTGTGCCTTCACCAGCTGAGGTTCTGTAGCTTCTTGTGCCATGGGGACAGCCAAGGACGAGGGCCGGCCCTTTGGAGTCGCAGGCCCCCAGACGTGTGACTCCCTCCCACCCGCCTGGCTCTCCTGCTCTCCCCGCCTCCTCCTCATCCTGTCTCCTCACCCCCAGGCTAACACCCCTGCGCTTTCTGTCTCCCCAACCCGCAGGCTACGAGGGTGTGAGTGAGTTCTTCACGGACCTCCTGAACCACATCGCCACCGTCCTGCAGGGCCAGGGCACAGCTGCGGCCGCCGCCGGGGACGTGGCCCCGCTGAGGCACAGCAGGCTCCTGGCAGAGCCGGCGGGCGAGCGGACGTGCGGCGCCAGCCCGGGCTGCTGCGGCATGATGAGCCCGGACGCACCCTGGAAGGGCGAGAGCGACGCGGGCGGCGTGGGCGCGGGCGGCTCTGCCAAGCTAGCGCACCAGAGACTCGGCTGCACGGCCGGCGTGTCGCCCAGCTTCCAGCAGCACTGCGTGGCCTCGCTGGCCACCAAGGCCTCCTCACAGTAGCCACGGAGCCCGGGACCCAGAGGGGCGGCGCGGGGCGTGGAGCACACCCGCTGGGCCAGCAGCTCCCGCCGGACGCTACTGAGAATTCCTGATGATTCTGATGCTTCTTCTTTTTTTTTTTTTATTAATTTTTAACCTGATTTTCTGATGTCATGATCTAAAGGAGGGATAGGAGAAGATGGGAAGGAACAAGGGGCCGGCCTCGCAGAGCTGGGGCGCCTGCCCCGTCCTGCGGTGCAGTTCTCTTCACCGAGTTTACACACGCTTGTGTTCTCAACACTAGGTCTGAATGGGAGGTGCGGTGTGTGCGTGTGCGTGTGTGGGTGCCGTGCAAGTGTGTGTGCACGTTTGTGTCTGTTTGTCCCCGTGGTTGCTGTGGACCAGGCCCCCGGGGACCCTGGAGGGAGGCCCTCCCCAGCCAGGCTGTCCCCGGCGAGCAGGTGTGAATGAACAGCTCCCCTCTTGCACCCCTCCGGTCTGCCCACGCCCTGACCTGACCCTTCCTTCCCAGAGAGGCAGCTGGGGCCTCCCTCCCCACGGCCAAGGGAGGCAGCAGGCCCCTTGGGCGGTTCTCGTCCAGGGTCAGATTGTGAACCTTTCCCAACACTGGGCAAGGGAGAGGAAGCTTCCTGAGGGCAGGGTCCTGGCCGCAGCACTCTTCGGCTCCCTGAAGTCTACCAGACCCCCTTCCGTGGGTCCCACCCAGCACTGCCGCCCCCTGGCACCCAGGCAGAGGCTGCCTGTGCCGCCTCGTCCTTGCCTCTAGTGGGTAGGCCAGAGGTGGCTGGGCTGGCTCAGTGCCCAGGCCCTGCGAGACACCCCACTTTCCCCTGGCCAGGACAGTGGGGGGCCTCCACTGGGTGCCAGGCCCCTCCCCGGCCCTGGCAGGAGGGAACCGCTCCCACAGCCCTCTCCTATTGCCATAGCAGGCTCTCCTAGAGACTCCGCACAGCTTCCTGTGTCCATCAAAAGACTGGGCACAAAGCGCTAAGCCTTCCCGAAGCCCCCACTCTAGACCCCCTGTGGCCTCAGTGGCAGGTGGTAAGGGCCATTCCAAGGTCAGCAGGAAGGAGCACCTAGGGGTGCGGAACCCCAGTGAGCGGCCAAGGTGTGGCCTGAAGATGCTGTCTACTTGCAATGAGAAAGGGCCTCCAATGTCCCCTGTGGTCCAGTGAGACGGGACCCCGGAGAGAAGACCACGGAGCCTGGCACTGAAGGGCCATGGGGGCCTCTATCGTGTGAGGAGAGGCGAGGACGGGGTGAGGGCTAGGAGCCTCTGAACTGCCTGCCGGCTTCCTTGGGAACGAGGGCCCCAGGACTAACCGTGTTTACACGCTGCGTGTTGACCCTGACCGAGTCCGCGGCGCCCCTCCCGATGTGGCCCTGAGCCGGGAGGGGCGTGGCCAGCCTCTTGCACTGCTTTGTCTCCAGAATAAACTACTGAAATCAACCTGCATTTCACGTGTTCACGGTGTTACTCCTGGTTGCTGGGCTAACCTCCCAGGCCTTACAGAAAAGATGTTCAAGGAACCAGCTTTACTTCTAAATGAAACCCCAGGCGGCATGACCTGGCCACACCGTGTCTCTGGAAGTTGGTCGGTCCCCAGGATTACACCTGGCACCGCCCAGGGTCAGGAGTCCCAGCTCTGTCTCCCGGCAGTGTGGGGTTCCCATGGGCCCCACGCAGGTGGCCGGCAGGCTTCCAGGAGTGGAAGCCCAGGGCAGCTTGAGCCTCAGAAAGGCGGTGGGGATGCTGTGGGGACCTGCCTATCAGGCCAGCGGGGCCCAGCAAACATGGAGTGTCAGCGGGCACTTGGGTGGTATGGAGCACCAATGCCCCTTGGAGGGGCCTCGGTGGCCAGAATGAGAGCAGCTCATCCTCTGAATGTCCCCTGGGTGGTGCTGGCCTTGGGACACTGCCCGAGCTGGTTGTCCTGAGGCCTCCCAGGCCTTGGAGGGATGGACTGCTGAGGTAGCAGGGTGTGGCGGGGCTGCCTCTGGGGCTGTGGGGGCCCTGCTGAGCAAAGGAGGTCGCCGGAGTTGGCTCCCAGCATCCTGGGTACTGGGGCTCGTGCCTGGGCTTCTGATTCCAAGTTAGCGCCTTGGCCCTGCGGCTGTGCCTTAGTGGTATTCAGCAGATGGGGCTGCCAAGGGGCTCCAGGAGCAGCTGGCAGGGCCACACTTTGGCAGAGGCCTTGGGTGGCTTCTGTATGGTCTCTGCAGTGGGTGCCCAGCAGCAGCGGCCTTGGGTCAAGTTCTTCAACTATAGAGCAGTGGGACTCCCGTGGTGGTGGCCTCCATCCTCCCCAAGAGAGCAGAGGAAAGTCTGATCCAGGCCAGGGCCTTTGCCTTAGGGGCCTGCAGGTGTTAGGGGCTTGCAGTCCATCATGGGTTGGGCTGCCTACAGTGCCCCAGGGTTGCCTGCAGGAGTGAGCCACTGAGGGGATGATAGGAGGCACCGGTACATGAGCCTGCCTGTATCTTTAACCCTGTTTGTGAAGGAGAAAGCGACCCGGAACAAGCATGCCTCTGTCCTGGAGGCCTCCCCCGCAGGCTTCATAGTTTGAATGCCCTTGGAGGAAGCTGGTTTTCCTGCCAACAGAGGAAAGTTACTCTAACCTGCCATCTAGCCACCCGGAAGCTAAGGGGGACTGTCCTTTGTCCTTCCTGTGTGGAAACCTACCTGGGTCTTGGGCAGTCTCACTGGCTGCTGGCCACAGAGAGCCATCCAGAGGCCTTACCAGTGGCCCCAGGGCTCGCATCTTCTGTCCCCTAGAAACCGATCATGCACCCAGGGGAATCCCAGAAGCTTCGCTCTCATCCTGAGGCTCATTCCCCGTGACTCCAGAGCCCTTCAGCCAGGCGCTGGCTCCTCCAGCAGGAGCTACTGAGATGGGCAAGCTCAGCGGCCCTGGATGGGGGCCCAGGCCTCTCGGCTCAGCCTGGCCACAGCTACTGCGTGCCCACCTGTCCCACCAGCTTGAGCCCCACTCGGGTGGTGTGGCCAAGGCTTCTCCCCTGCAGCCTCCTGTGATAAGGTCTGTGGCTTTGCGCCTCCCTCTGCACAGCCACTGCTAGTGTGGACCTGGAGCCACCCCAACACACACTCTGCAGAGGAGAGCCTCTGCTGTGTGGTCCTCTTCCTTCCGGTTGGGAACAGCGAGACCTTGCCAGACCCCACGGACCTTGTCCCGAAGTCCTTGGAGGTGCCGACCCCTCCTCCAGGGCACGTGGGGGTGTGAGGTCGTCCTGCTGAGGCTCGCCCTGGACACGCTGCTCCCAGTGCGCAGGAGTCACCAGGATGTCACCGGTAGCTCTACGCTTGTGCTGTGTGGCAACTGTGATTTGTTTCAAGCCTTCCCTGTTCACAAGCAACCACCGGAATCCAGGCTGGTTTGTACTCAATTTGTAGACCTACGTACATGATCATATAGGCTAGATCTAAAGCCATGGCTTCTGTCCATCAGCTCTTTCATCGGGTTGTAAGTTAGCGCCAGGAGACGACGACAATGCAGACAGCTTCTCCTTGCGATGGCTATTTTGGGGACCAGCTGTCCCTGTGTTTCCTATCAACTAAGCTTGGAAGTGGATGTTTTGATTTCTAAGAGCCTGCAAATACAGTTAGAGTTGGCTGGACTGAGGACTCCCTCACGGGACCCAAGTTCTTACCATGGAACTCTGCCAATCACACCTCCCAGAAAGACTGGCCTTTGGGAACTTGGTTCCTAAATCCCGCCTGGCCCTTGGACTTGACCCCACCCAGGTCGCCAGAGGGTGTCGGTGCCACCTGAGCCTCACTCAGGATGCCCACGTTGCTCATCCTCAGAAGAGCACGACGCCGGTCCCCACACATCTCTTCACAGCATGAAAGGCCACCCTCTCTAGCTTGCTCCTATTTGAGGTGTACAGACCAAGGATGCTGGCCCCAGAGCTGCTACCTGGGAAGGAGAAGGGCCTGTCCGAGGCCACGCCAGCCCAGCAGAGTCGCTGTGACTCAGTCTCCTTCACCTGCACAGGGGTGGACTCCCTCCTGCAGAGCTCACACTTGTCCCTGAAGTTGCTTTGGCTGCTGATGGTTCTGCTTTCCCTGCTGGGCAGGAGCTTCTCAAATCCAGGGCCCATCTGGTCATCTCTGTGCCCAGGCCCACTAGGCCCAAAGATGCCACGCACGGATGCTTGATGCGTGACTACTGGCCCTACTCGTCAGCTGGTGCACATGGGCAGCGCCCAGCCCAGCCCTCCTGACTGCCCCGTCCCCCACAGGCCCGCGCTGCAGTGTGTGGAACGCCATCTCTGCCTGTGACTCTGCTGACCCACTGCGCCTTCTCTGCCTCTGATTCCTCTTTCTCAAAAACTGGGTCTAAGCTGGGCATGGTGGCGCATGCTTGTAATCCCAGTACTTGGGGGGCTGAGACAGGAGGATCGCACAGGTTCGAAACCAGCCTCAGCTACTTAGTGAAGCTCTCAGCAACTTTGAGATCCTGTTTCCAAACAAAATATAAAGTAGGTCTAGGAGTATAGCCCAGAGGTAGAAAGCCTCTCGGTTCTAGCGCCAGTACCACACACACACACACAAAAGAACTGGGCCTAGACCAGTGGGGTCCCCCGGCATGTCTCACTTCATCTTTTGAGATGGGTCAGCACCTCCATTTTACAGATGTGGAAACTGAGACCTGGAGGTGAAGGCCACTTGCCTAAGATCCCATGGCCAGAAAGTGGCCCAGAAAGGAGCCCCCCTCCCAGGCAGAGTGACACTCCTCTGCCCCTTAGCCCAAATCCAGTGCCTCCCACTCCACCCAGAGCTGAGCGGGAAAGCATGCAAAGGAAAAGAAAGAGCCTAGAGCAGATTTATTTTTCTTTAGATAAATTTTACACGGAATATATTATAGTCAGGAGTTCTCAGCTTTCACCGAAAGGTCAGAAGTGATCGCAGCTGTGCCCAGTGGATATAAGGGTAGATGGAAACTTCTAGAAATCTGCCATGTTCAGAGAAGGGACACTCCGTGTTGAAGGTGGAGGGGCCCGCCCTGCACAGGGGTGAGCAGAGTGGGGGCTGGGAATAGGGGAGGGGCCTGGGGTGACCGGGGTGGCTGTGGGGACTGGTCCAGGCAGCTAGAGGCCACCTCCCTACCGGAAGCAGCATCCAGGCCTTCTAGCCAGGACCTGCAGAGGGGACAGCATGGCCAGGACCACAGGGTGCCTCGGGGCCCTGTCTGGGAGCCTCAGCCCCGCCGCAGCGCCTGCAGCTGGTGGGCCACCTTCTCCAGCTCCGCCTCGATGGCCGACAGGCTCTCCAGCTCCTGGTCCTAGGACAGAACACGGAGGGTCATGTGGGGGCTGGCATGCGCTGGTGGTATTGAGGGGAGTGTCAGCCAGACTGGCTGGGCTGCTAATTAGCTGTGTGGCCTCGGACAGGAGGTTTTGCCTTTCTGAGCCTCGAGGGCCCCATCCGTGTCATGGGGATAAGGATCCACCCAGCTGCGCTGCTCTGAGGATCACTGTGCAGAAGGTAGCCACCACACAGCACCCTGCCCGGCTTAGGCTGCCAGGGGCATCAGGGAAGCAGGGAACCCTCCTCTGAGCCCTGCTCTGTGGCCCTGTCTCCAGAAGCTTCCGGGTTCCTGGGAGCTTGAACACCCACAGAAGCATAATGTCACACTCTGAGCTGGAGCTCAGGGAAGGCGGTGTCTCTGGGCGTGACCTAGGTGGGACCTTCTTCCCCGGGTCCCTGCCCTGTGGTCACACAGCACCGCCTGGGGCTCATCCCACAGGGCACTGACAGTGGTTGCCTTGGAAACGGGGCCCTAGCACCCTGGATCTTGAATAGACCCTGGGATATGAGTTCCATGATGCTAAGCTGCTTCTGTTGTGTCCCACTGCACACACATGAAACCAGCGATCCATCATGAGCCACGTTCCCAGCTCTTTTTATATTTCACTTGGAGACAGGGCCTCACTTGCTTCAGCCTCCCAAGTTGCTGGGATTTTTCAGGTGTGCACCACTATGCCTGGCCAGTGCTGAGGTTTTTAGGACCCTTGAACTGGAGGGAGAAGGCCCCACCCCATCTTGTCCACAGACTCTGGGGCCCCCGCTCCACCCTGCCAAGGACAGGGGAGCCGGGTGCGTGCCCTGGACCCACACGCTGGGGTGGGCGCAGGGGCAAGCGGCTGTTCCTGCAGTCCATCCCCCCCTCTGGGCCCCGAGCATCAGTCCCTCCCAGGACCAGCTGCTGAATAGTCTTCATCTGCCCAGGCCACCAACTAGACCCCAGTATCAGGCCAGAGGGAGGGTTGGGCCCAAAGAGGGCCCTCCGGGTCCAGGGGGTAGGGTCTCACCTGGGCTCTGAGGCTCCAATCAGAGGCCACCAGGGCCTCCACCAACGCAGCATCGCCCGCCTGCCAGGACACCCAGCTCCACCCCTGCCCGTTGGGGCTCAACCCCTGCGCTCCAGTGCCATACTGTCCACCTTTCCAGTGGACCTGGGGACTCCAGGCTTTCAGAGATCAACTGTATTATTATTATTATTATTATTATTATTATTATTATTATTATATTTTGCGGTACTGGGGATGGAACCCAGGGGCGTTTTACCTTCAAGCAACACCCCCAGCCCTACTTTTTATCCTTTATTTTGAAACGGGGTCTCACTGAGTTGCAAAGAGCCTCACTAAGTAGCTGAGGCTGTCCGCAAACCGCGATCCTCCTGTCTCAGCCTCCTGAATGCTGGGATTACAAGCGTAATGCTGGGATTACAAGCGTGCGCCACCGCGCCCGGCTTCAATTGCATTGTAATCGTGAGGAGGTGATCAAAGAAGACTCCATACCCCTATTTCTCAAGTGGGGTCCAATGAGGCTCAGAGAAGGGCAAGGACCTGCCCAAGGTCACACAGCCGTGAGGAGGCTGAAGCCAGGTCTGCGGCCCTGCTGATGCCCCCTTCCCTGTTCCCCGCAGGCCCTGGGGCCAGCTGGCCCTACCCCATCTTGGCCATGTTGGGCAGGACACAGGTCCAAGCCTGGAAGGAATGTGTGCCAGACCCACTACACGCTCTTCCCAGACACAACCTGTCCCTAGGTGTCCCCATACCCTGCCCTTCCAGCTCTCAGGGCCTTGGGTACCCTGGGCCTGGACCCCCAGGCCAGTCCTCCAGGCCCTTTTGTTTCCAAGCTTTCTCCATTCCAAAGCCCACCCGCCCCCAACCCTGCCCCGCGTCCTGCTCACAACCCTGGCTGGCTCCCTGCTGCCATCAGGACCAAGGCCCAGCTGAGCGCCTCTCAGGCTGGTCTGAAGCCTCCTGCCGGCCCCATCCAGTACTTTCTGAGCGCCCAGCTCCCTGCCTGAGCATCTTTACAAGTTAGGACTCCAGAGGACCATGTCCCCTCAGCAGACACATCTGAGCGCGGCTGCCCCTGGGCTGCCCAGGCGGCTCCACCCATACCAACCTCTGCTCTGCGGTTGGCGCTGCCCTCCTCCTCTTTCTTCTCCTCGGGGTAGCCACGGGCTGGGAGGGGCAGGCCAGCCTCCACGCTGTCCTCCCGGGAAGATGGCCTCCAGCCCCTCCGCAGCTGCAGCCCGGGCCCCCGGAAGCCGTAGGCCCGGGCCCGGAAGGAGAGCTTCATGGAGCGGTCGGGGTCATCCTCCTCGTCCTCCCCCTCCAGCCGCTTCTCCGCCGTCAACTCCTTGGCCAGCTGGTCCATCTTGCTCCACCGTTTGGCCTCCTCCCACTCTCTGGAGAGCCGCTCCTCCTGCTCCAGCTCCTTGCTCTTCCCACCCCGGAATGGGCCTGGAGCAGGCCCTGCCATCTCCTCCTCCTGCTGGGAGTGCTCCCGTTCTCCCTTCCCTTCGGGGGCCAGAGCGTCCTGGGCCCCAGCCTTCCCTGCTCCATCCACAGCCAGTGCCTCCGACCGACCTGGAGCAGGTGGTGGACAAGACCGGAAATGAGGGGCCATCGTGCTCCCTGTATAGCCTGTGGTGCTCCCCTCTCGGACACGTCAGGGCCACAGATGGCTCTAGGGGCTCTGCTCAGCCCTCCTGCATGAAGGGAAGGGCCGTCAAGCTTTGAGAAGCCTCCTGGCCCAGCATGGGCAGCCCATGGGAGGGGGCCTAAGACCCCGACAAGACCTTTTGAGGGAGCAGGGTGTCTGCTAAGCCCTCACTGAAGCCAAGGCTGTCCCCAGATCCACCTGCATATCACGCTGTCTCTCGGGTCCCCAAACTCTGCAAGGCCCCCCTGCCTCCTGGGAAGGGAACCAGTGGGGGGTGTCTGGAGTCAGACAAACTGGGGTTGGAATCTCAGCTCTTACTACAAATTAGCTGTGTGACCTTGGGCAAATTACTTAATCTCTCTGAGCTGCACTTGCCCATCTGGAAAATGGAGCGAAACCCTAGCTTTATGGTGTTATAAAGGTGGGGTGGGGCTCCTGAGTTCCTCTCCCAGAGTTTGTTGAGGGCCCCGTCGTCGTCGTACGTACTCTTGCCGTTCCGGATCTCCTTGTAGCCAGGGCTCTGGTGGGGATTAAATGCCACAGTGGGGCCTTGTTCCTCGGGGACAGCCTTCTTGCTGGGCTCTGCCTCCTCCTCCTCCGCCTCCTCCTCCTCCGCTCTCTTGGTCTGCTGCCCTGGCTCGGCACTCAGGCTGTCTTCTCTGTCCTGCAGACCCTGGGCGGGCCCCTGGCTGTCCCCTGTGGGCTGCGGGTCTGGGTGCTTCTGGCCGGGGAGGCTGGCGGGTGGCTGAGTGTTGGTGGCCTCGTCCTCCCCCGGGGCCTGTTTGTTCCCCTGCCCAGGCTCGTGCCGGGGCTCTGGGGAGGCCTGTGGCTCAGGGCCTTCTGCGGCTTCTGCACTCTTCTCTGCCTCTCCAGCATCACCCCTTTGCTCCACAGCCTGCTTAGGGGACACCTCTCCCGCCACATCTGCAGGAGCGACAGGGCAAAGTCAGGCCCCAGGGCCGGGCTGCGCGCAGCATCTCCCCAGAGGCTAATTGCAGGGCTTAGTTCCCACGTATCGTGGGCTCCAGGAAGCTCAGCCAAGACCAGGATGAGGACTACCCTTCAGGTCTGGGCTTCCTCAGGACACAACTGGATCGTCTTTTAAAACAGGAGGTGAATTTTTTTTTTCTTTTTCGGTACTGGGGATGGAACCCAGGGGCCTTCTACCTCTGGGCTACACTCCCAGACCTATTTTATATTTTATTTGGAAACAGGGTCTCTTAAGCCCAGCTGAGGCTGACTTCAAACTTGCGTGATCCTCCTGTCTCAGCCTCCCAAGCACGGGGATTACAAGCGTGCGCCACCACGCCTGGCTAACAGGAGGTGATTTAAAAACCAAAAATAAAACCCCAAACAAAAATCAACAGTCAAGCCGGGCATGGTGGCACACGCTTGTAATCCCAGCATTCGGGAGGCTGAGACAGAAGGATCAAGGTTCACAGACAGCCTCAGCTACTTAATGAGGCCCTCTGCAACTCAGTGAGACCCTGTTTCAAAATAAAGAATAAAAAAATAGGGCAGGGGGTATAGCTTGGAGGTCAAATGCCCCTGGGTTCCATCCCCAGAGCCGAAAAAAAAAAAAAATCAACAGTCAGTCCTTGACACTGACCCCAGAAGACAAGAGTCCTGAGCTGAAAGTCAAGACATTGGCACAACCGCTGTGTGATCTTGGGCAAGGCACTTAACCTCTCCATGCAAGAGGCACCATTACTGCAATTTCACCCCCTTCCACATGGGGCTTCTCTGCCTCCAGCATCCGGGGAAGGAGCTCCAGTCCTCAGTATCTGCCAGGTATCACTGCAAGCATTTCCTTGCAGATAGTCACTCAACAGTAAAAATCTCCCGTGTCACCGTAGAGTACCGCTGAGCAAACACGCTCCGCGCGTTCCACTTGGGCGTCACCGAGCACCTGGGCTCATTCCTCAGAAACAAACCCGCAGGCGACCTGTGGGCAGCAGGGTTGAGCCTTGACCCCCACACTGCCAGAGGCCAAGTTCAGGGTTTCTTTGCATTAAAGCATGTGCACGTGTGTGCACACGCACACACACACACACACACACACACACACACACACACACAGATGCTACAGATGCCCCTGGGCATCCGTACTAATCTAGACTCACTCGTGCTGCTCTGGGGCAGGACGTGGGAGCCCGAGCTCTTTGGTGTCAAAAATGACATCCCGGGGCATTCAGTATGTCGAGCCGCGCCTCTAGACCTGCTGCCATCGGCTTCTAAGACTCTCCCAGAACCCAGCGAAGCAGGTGCGGGACTGGGGGTGCTGCTGCAGGGGCCGCCCCAGAGTTGAAGCTTCCCCCTGACAGGCTGACTTTCTGTCCTAGAGTGCCAGCCCCTGGGGTGGGCAAATGGGACTGGTTGAGGGCTTTGGAGTGAGACAGACCCAGATCTGCTGTCGTGTGGCTCACCGCGGCCGAGGGGCTCCATGTCTGCGTGCCTCGGTTTCCCCTTGTGTAAAGGGAAGGAGATAACGGCTACCCTGCAGGGCCTGAGGGGGGCTCCTGGCCCTGGGGAAGCCTTGAGCACCCTCACTACTGGTCTCCTTGCCCTCCGCCCCCCACTCCGCCTCTGGCCAGACCAGCTGGCACCGACCTTGCAGCTCAGCCTCATTGTCCTGGTTCTCAAGAACCTCCGAGAGCTCTTCCTCGAAGCTGTGGTGCTTCTTCTGCTGTTGCGCCCGCTCTTTGGCCCCTGGTGTGAGAGGAAGGAAAGGCTCAGCCCTGGCACCTGTCCCCAAGACCGTGGCCGCCCCCCTCCCCACGTGCAGACTGGACACGTTGCATTCCAGGCCTGGCAATGGGACTCCCAAGGGCTGGCCCCTCGCCCCCTCACTGGGCCCAGCAGGAGGCCATGCCACCTCTCCAGACTCCAGACTCCAGACTCAGTTTCCAACCTGCAAAAAGACAGCAAGGTGCCTGGACAAAAAAGTCTCAAATGGGGCAGAGGGTCCAGGGCCAGGAGTGGAGGGGCCCTAGGGACTGGCAGCAGGAGGTGGAAGCGACCCCTGCTGCCCTTGGGCCTTAGGGTGCAAGCCAAGCACAGCCTCCCATCTGAGCCCACAGTGAGCACCTGCCGCTGTGACCCAGGGTCCCCTCTCCCTGCACCACCCTGGCTACTGCAGCCTCCTCTGTCCCCACACTGGGCCTGGTTCCATGGCTGCCCCCACCCTGCCAGGCCAGCTCTGCAGCTGCTGATGGGTTCCCCCTTTGTGGGGATCCTGGGTGTCTGTGGGCCAGGGAGCAGCCCCAGCCCAGCTTCAGACACATGTGGGTCCCCGTCCTCCCTCCTGGGCCATTTTCTAGCTCAGTGGCCCTGAGCATCGTGGCTTTCCCAGTTGGTGATGTTCATCTGTAAACAGCACCGCTGTGTGGTAGGTGCTGAGACAGAGGCAGGTAGGCAAGGATGGTTTGAGAGCCCAGGAAGGGGTGGAGCAAGGATGTTAAAGGCGGGGACATACCCGCCTCTCATGATGGAAAACGGTCATACATGTGCACATTGGATACTGGATGTGCTAGGGATGTGTGTGTGTGTGTGTGTACAAATATCCCAGGACACATTCTTCTCTAATGGTCTCCACTGACATTCTATTTGATTTTTAAATGTAACAGCCATTCAGTATTTAATTTTAAAATTATCACATTGTAATAAAATATTTAATGTTAAAAAAAAACCCAACCCAGAATCGATGATGACAAAATTAGCACTACAGGTAATAACTGCCTCCGTCCCCCAGCATGGAGCCCACCATGCGCTTTGCAGCCTCCCGATCTGCTCGGGGCAGAGTGTTTGGCACCCGGGCAGAGTGGCAAGAGAGAGCGAGAGAGAAGGTGTGCTCCCTGGGGGGGGCTTCTCTGGATATTTTGACTTGCTTCCTCCCCCTTCCATCCTCACACATGGCCCCGTCTGTCCCAGAAGCCCGAGTGGGGCCCTTCTCAGAGCCAGAGCAGTGTCGGTGCCCTCAACCAGCCAAGGCGCAGCCCGGCCCTGCAGGAGGCCCCAGCTCCTGTAGGAAGCAGGTGCCGGATTCACGCCCAAGGGCACCTGTGGTCCTGCCTCTGTAAATGGCCACTTCCCTCAGGGAATCAGCCAGAGCAGAGGCAGGGCCAGGACCCAGCCTTTCCAGTTTGCCTGTGCCTTCCATCCAGCTGGAAGGAGCTGGGGCTGGGGAGGGGCTAACTATGAATGACAGCAGCCTTAGGCTCCACCCCAGCATCCCACCCAGGCTCTGAATGCCCTCATGACAAGGCACTCACTACCCTACAACAGTGACTTCCTTCCCAATAGCGTCTGTGGATTCCCTAGATCCCCTGGAAAAGACACACCTCACTGAGAGAGCAGATGAAACTGGGCCCGTTCAGGATGGTTTGGCCATGGGGGGGCTCACTCTGCAGCACGCTGAAGGCTGGTCAGGGTCTGCCTCCCCTCCTCTTTCCCTGCAATCAACTGACTTCTCAGTTTGTAGAAGAAAGGAATGCTCTCTGCACTCCCGGCTTGAAAGTGCCCTCCCTGAAATGGCTGAACTCAAAGGCATGAGGTATTCAGAGCTGCATCTAATCTTGACATGGCCCTACTCACTGTGTGACGGGACATATTCACTCAACCTCTCTGAACCTTGATTTCTTTAATAATATCAGTAACACTGAACAAGAAACAGGGATGGGGCCTTTCTGCTCTACAATTGAAATAACCCGAGGGAAGCTGAGATAGGAGCTAATTAGCGAGGCTCTCTGCAACTTAGTGAGACCCTGTTTCCAAATAAAAAATAAAAAATAGGGCTGGAGCTGGACAAGGTGGTGCACGCTTGGAATCCCAGCATTTGGGAGGCGGAGACAGGAGGATCATGGTTCAAGGCCAGCCTCAGCTACTTAGCGAGGCCCTCTGCAACTTAGTGAGACCCTGTTTCCAAATAAAAAATAAAAAATAGGGCAGGTGGTGTAGCTTGGAGGTAGAATGCCCCTGGGTTCCAACCCCAGCACTAAAGAGAAAAGAAAAGAAAAGAAAAAAAAAGAATAAAGAAGTAACCTGAGTAGATCCAAGACCTTGCTCAACCTTCCTTCCCCCCTGGCTTTGTGACTCTCAGTTACTGGAATTGACCCAGAATTATGTGCAAGCAGCTGGAAAATACCTTGGAGAGCAAGGTCTTGGAGCTCCTTCAGTAAATTCTGGTGTCGCAGGATGGACAGGACCCGTTCATCTGCAGCAGAGGAGCAGAGTTATGGGTGGTGTGCGGGGGACAGCCAAGGAAAGGATTGCCATCAATATTTTCAGCCGAGCACAGATAATTTATTCTGGAAACAAACCCCAAACCGGAGTGGCAGCAAGGAGATCGGCTCTGGAGAGAGTGCTTGGGGAACTACCAGCACTCGGAGGCGTCAGTCCTCGGCCACTTTCCTGGTACCCGGACCTCCATCAATCCCAGGCTCCGAGCATGAGTGATCTGTCTAAACACCGTTCATCCACACTGTCCTCTCCCCCCAGACACCCTTTCTTCCTTTCCCATCTATCGATTGCCAATGTTTTCTTTTGAAGCCCAACCCCAACCCTACTGGCTCCTTCTACCAGCTGGCCAGAGCTCGACCGTCTGCCTGGAGGGACGCGGTCCTGCTCCCGCTCACCCGCCACATCCCTTCCCTTGTCACCGATCTCCACGGTGGCCGCGAGGTACCACAGGGAGCTCAGTCCAGTTTCGTTCTGCCTAGAAGTCCAGCTCGTTGTGGCCACCCGTGTCCCCTCTGCTAGCCTGTCTGTAAGCTCCAGGAGCAGGAAGGTTGTGACCCCTTTATCACCCACATCTCTCAGACCCCATCACGAGCCACAGCACCTGTCCTTTGCTCCCACCCCGGGGGCAGCAGCCCGCCACCCCTGCCTCTGGCCGTACCTCCTCGGAGCGTCTCCCAGCACTCCTGGCTGACGGGCATGGGGCTGGGCTTGGACAGCGAGTCTGAGATGATCTCCACGATGCACTTCATCACCTGGGGAGAAGGGGATGGGCTGGGGCTCAGCCCTGCAGGCTACAGGACAAGTTTTCGAGGAGGACAGAGGCATCTGCTTTGTCTTCCAGAGTCCATAGATACCTGGCTCTGGAGCACAGCCCTCTCTTCGCCCTTAGATGTACTTGCGTGTGCCTGGCACTGGCCACGTGGCCCAGCCAGCAGGTCCCCAGGCCGATCAGAGTGACGGTGGGGTGAGGGAGGGGCTGCCGAGTATGTGCCCATCCACAAGTTGGTCTGTATCAGGAGGAGGAGCTGCTGCTGGGAATTAGGAGGATGTCTGGCAGAGGCAGTGTGGTCCTGTAGATGTCTGAGGGCCTTCTGGACTGCCCAGAGAACAAAGCACCTTCCCCAGCTCTACCTTGTCTGGAAACAACACTAGTTCACTGTCTCCCAACACAAGTGCTGTTGTCACATGTAGCCAGGGACAGCCTCAAAGTCTGCCATTCACCCGTGGGATGGACCCCTTGCCAGATGTGGGGTGCATGTTGACTACATCTGGGTGCCCATCCCAGGTCAGCTGCACCTGTATCTCTGAAAGTCCAGTATCCAGCAAGATGCCATGGCTACCTAGGCACCTGATCAATGGGTGGTCTTCAACGATGGTGCCAAGTCTAGAGTGGTCCCTTGGCTGTGTGGTCTCTGGCAAGTGACTTAGCCTCTCTGAGATTCAGTTTCCTCTCCTGTGAAGTGGGAGGGAGAATGCCTTCAACCTGACCTGGTAGAGTGAGAAGGCACATCTGGGAAGATGCTCTGTAGAGTGGGAAGTGTCACACACACCCCAGGAGGGATTCACAGCTTCAGACCTGCTCCAGCAGCAGGAGCCAGCCGAGGAGCAGGAGCAGGAGGTGTCAGATGCGCCTGAGCCTGTGCCGTGGGGAGCGAGGGCGTGGGAGGCCTCGTCTGGGGTGCCAAGGCAACCTGTCCCGGATGTAGCCAACTGGCAAACACGCTACAGTGTGCAGCCATAACTGTCGGAACATTGAGGTCTTACCCAGCTGCTCTGGTACCCCGACCCCACACTACAGGGAACTTATGGCGACCAGGGTGGACCCCACGAGGGGCCCACAGCCTGTGCCCTGCATCCGTCTGCAACTCCAGACCTTGCACTGGGAATGTCAGATAGCCATCAGTCTCCGCCAGCAGATTCTGGGAGACAGGAATTGGTAGGGGTCCCAAGAGAGCTGGGGAGATCAAAAGGAAACATTGAGTTGGGCATCTTGACACAACGCCTGTCTGTAATCCTAGTACTCTGGAGGCTGAAACATGAGGATCGCTGGTTCAAGGACAGCCTCCATAACTCAGCAAGACCCTCCGTAACTCAGCAAAACCCTGTTTCAAGAATTAAAAAAAAAAGTCGAGGGTATAGATTAGAGGAAGAATATACCTGGGTTCAATCTCCAGCACTCTCCTCCAAAACAGGAAAGCTTAGAAAAAAAACAGTGCCCACGTACTTGAGGGCCTACTACGTGCCAAACACCTCACATCCATGATTCCTCCTCTTCACACATCCCCTTGAGGGAGAGGAGAAAGGAGGAAGTTCAGAGAGGTCGAGGGCCTTTCTCAAGGTTGCACAGCTAGAATGAGCAGTAGGGGTTTGAATTCTGGCCTGTGTGCAGTGGAAAAAAGAAAATATAAGTGAGCAAACGGAGGTTGAAATCTCCATGCTTTTGCTAAACGCTTTTGCTTTTAACTGTAGCTTCTGATAGGAGAAAACAGGCCCTGGAAAAAGGGAAGCGAGAGCAGCCCTGGCTCAGGGGCGCACGAACCCCAAGCCTCTGTCTAGTGTGCGGAGCTTCTTAGCCAGAGGAACCCCCGCTGGTGATGCCGGGGCCCTCTCCTGGGTGACCCCCACCATGGTCCAGAGTGTTCATTGTGGCCAGGCAGGACGGTCTGTGGGATGGAGTTGCTGTAGGGCTTGGTGGGGGAGGGAGAGAGAGGAATAAAGAGCCATCCAGATCCAGGGGGGGGATGCTGTCCTCCTGGGTCTGTGGACAGCCCAGGCACAGGGAAGCCACCCCAGCGGCACAGAGTGGACCTACCAGGTTCTGAGTGTTTGGGACAGTGGGCCTGACACCTAGACCCAGCAGCTAAGACCCGGCCCCTTCAAGCTGCCCAGGAAGCTCGGAGGCAGCTGGGGAGTCCCCGTGCTGTGGGGCAGCGGGTAACAAGCTGCTGTTGACGGCTTCTTTTGCAAGCAAGCTGTCCCTAGGCTCGGCAGCCGCAATGCTGGCTCTTGGCTTTATGCCAAACGCACTCCTGCAGCTGCCCAAGACCTGGATGGAGGTGTCTGCCAGAGCCTCCTCCCTCGTCCCAGGGCATCCCCAGTACCCCTCCTTACCTCGGTGTCCCCTTTATCCATAGGGCTGTTCACAGGGAGGGAACTGGCTGGGGAGAAGAAGCAGACAGCAGTGGGTCACTCCTCTCTCCCTGACCCAGGTCTAGGGGCCCATTCGCCCAGTGTCCCTCAAAACTGCCCCTGCCCGGGTGAGAGGCGAGGAATGTTTTTGTTTCCCTTCAAGATGCTGCCCCAGGAGGCTGGCCCCAGAGGCTGCACGAGGGCCTTAGCTCAGCCCCACGGGGCACTCCTGCTCTGGAGGGGGTGTGCGGGCTGAAGGCAGGTGCGAGAAAAACAAGACCAGGACCGGTGGGACGGGGTGGGGGGAGAGCTGGAGGAGGGGGTCGTGCGGGAGGAGGCACAAGTCAAGGACGGAAGATGAGGGGAGGGATGGGAGAGGGAGAGAGGTGTGGGGTGCGAGCGGCTCCTCCCACCTCCCCCCAATGACCTTGGCCGGCCAGGCGGGCAGCAGGCGCTGGCCCACAAGCAGCTGAGCCAGGACCAGAAGTGGGGGCGCGAGGGCCCCCGTCCCGCGCGCTGGGGAGTCCAGCCCAAGTGCCCCTGGGGCCTGGGCGGAGGCCACGCTGCGGTCCGAGGGAGGCGGCGCTGTCCGCGGTGCTGAAACCTGGAGGCGCCGAGGAGACCCGCGCGGCTCCGGGACCTCATGCAGCGGGGAAAGAGCGGGCTGGGGCGCCCGGGACCCTCTCGCCCAAGCCCCTCGCTCGCTCACCTTGCCCGGCGCAGAGCAGAAGCGCCAGGACGGCGGCGGAGCGCATGGCGGACCCGGGCGGGAGCTGCCGGCTGCAGGCTGCGGGTGGCGCCGGAGCGGGCGGGGCGCAGCGCTCAGAGCCCAGCCAGAGAGCCGCAGGTCGACCTGCCCGCGGGCCCTCCTCGCTGGGCACTGCAGTAGCAGTACCAGCTCTCCAGCACCCCGCTTATATACCCTAGCCCCGGAAATGACGTCATAGGGCCGCCCCTGCCCCCTCTTCCCAGCCCTGGGGTCTGGTCCCAGCTCGCTCCACCTCCAGCCTCCCCTCTCCCTGCCCCAGGCCCCCCGCAGCTCCTAGCCGTGGGTCCTGCTGCGAAGAGTGGATCCTGCTTCCCCGAGGTGGCACAGAGGCTTGGCTTTTCTGCACCGTCCGCGGAATTTACGGATGGCTGCTCTATGCATGGGTTGACGGTTCAACTCTTGGGCAAGTAGGTCGGATTTTACCTGAGTCGACTGGGAGCTCACTTTCCCTGACTCAGCCGTCGCTGGGCAGCCCGCATAGCAGTGGCCAGCAGTTGTTTTGTTTCGTTGTACCTGGGATTGAGCCCAGGGGCATTCTACCTCTGAGCTGCAACCCCAGCCCTATCTTTTTTTAAATTTATATTGTTAATTGCTGAGGCTGGCTGTAAACCCTGGATCCTTCCGCCTCAGCTTCCCAAGTACTGGGATTACAAGACTGTGCCACCCAGCCTGGCTGCCAGTGTTTAATATCAAGTCAAACTAGAAGTCCTGAGCTGGGCATGGTGGCCCACGCTTGCAATCCCAGTACTTGTGGGAGGCCGAGACAGGAGAATCACCCAGATTCAAAGCCAGCCCCAGTTACTTAGGTGCTCAGCAACTTAGTGAGACCCTGTTTCCAAACAGAAATATAAAATAGGTCTGGGAGTGTAGCTCAGAGGTAGAAAGTCCCCCGGGTTCCATCCCCAGTACCACAAAAGAAAGAGGAGAGAGGGAGGAGGGAGGAGGAGGGAGGAGGAGGAGGAGGAGGAGAGAGGAGAAGGGAGGAGGAGGAGAAAGGGAGGAGGAGGAGGAGGAGGGAGGAGGAGGGGGAGGAGGAGGAGGGGAGGAGGAGAAGGAGAAGGAGGGAGGAGGAGGAGGAGGGAGGAGGAGGAAGGAGGAGGGAGGAGGAGGGGGAGAAGGAGGAGGAGGGAGGAGGAGGAGGAGGAGAAGGAGGAGGAGGGAGGAGGAGGAGGAGGGAGGAGGAAGGAGGAGGGAGGAGGGAGAAGGAGGAAGGAGGAGGGGGGAGGAGGAGGAGAAGGAGGAGGAGGAGAAGGGAGGAGGAGGAAAGGAGGAGGAGGAGGAGGAAGGAGTAGGAGGAGGGAAGGGAAGGAGGAGGAGGGAGGAGGAGGAGGGAGGAGAGGAGGAGGAGGGAGGAGGAGGAGGAAGGAGGAGAAGGAGGAAGGAGGAAAGGAGGAGGAGGAGGAGGGGGAGGAGGAGGAGAAGGAGGAGGAGGAGGAAGGAGGAGGAGAAGGAGGGGAGGAGGAGGAGGAGGGAGGAGGAGGAGAAGGAGGAGGAGAGGAGGAGGAGGAGGAGGAGGAGGCGGAGAGAGGAAGAGACTGCAACATCCACCCATCAGCTAAAGCCCAGCCCTTGGGATCAGCTTGGCACTGCTGGCTGCCCAGCCTGTGTTTAACGTTGCTCTGGCCTCTTCTCAAAGCCTGGATGTTTGGGTTGAAGATCTGTTTCCTGGTTAGTTTCCTTCTGTCCTGGGGTCCCCAATGCTCCTGCCACATCCAGGCTACGCTCACGGAGGGGGGGGACTGGAAACCCTGTGCTTCTTGGCCCCAGTGTCATAGCGAACCTGGCATCTGGGTGACAATCTGACATGGCTGGTGTCCTCCAGAGCCTCTCCTTCCTGTTTTCCTACTTCCTGCTCCACACCTGTGTTCGCTCTTGTCCCCAAGTGCGAAACTGGGCTGAAATGGCCCATCCCTGCACTTATTCATTAAATAACCACTCCTGCAGGGGTGCTTTGAACACCTTAGAATGGCACTCGGCTGTTCTAGATGCTGAGGATATAGCAGTAAAAACAAAAAGAAAAACAAAACAAAACAACCCAGCAAAGACACCAGGCGTGGTGGCACACGCTGGTCATCACAGCACTCGGGAGGCCGAGACAGGAGGACCGCAGGTTCACAGCCAGCCTCAGCTACTTAGTGAGGCCCTCCAAAATTTAGTGAGACCCTGTTTCAAAATAAAGAATAAAAAATAGGCCTGGGGAACTAATAGGGCTGGGGGGATAGCTCAGAGGTAGAATGCCCTGGGTTCAATCCCTAGTACTTCAAAGAAAAGAAAAACAGCAAAGTCCTCCTAGTCTTGTGTGGTTTATGTTCTAGCAGTTGAAGAAAGACACTGAATAAGGAAAGAGGCCAAATGGGCAGCGTGTGCGGTGGTGACAGTGCAGTGGACCAAAGGAGAGGAGGGAAGGGGCCGGCGGTGCGGGAGGGCGGGCCGTGTATAATAGAGTGGACCTGAGGAGGTCTCTCCAGGACGTGACGTCGGAAGTCAGTGAGGGAGTGGGCCAGCACGGGCCTGGGGAGAGATGCCCGGCAGAGGGACATGGCTGGAGGAGGGATGTGCCTGGCACGTTCAAGGAGTATTAAGGAGTAGGGTGCGAGGGACCTGGAGAGCGCAGTGGAACAGTAACCCCATGTTGTCCAGGAGACTCAGGAAAGAAAAGATCACCTCTATTCACACCACCCAGAGATGAGGGGCAGTCTTTTTATTTTTTCCGGTACTGGGAACTGAACCTAGGGGCATTCTATATCTGAGATATACCCTCAGCCAAATATATATATATATATGCACACACACATCATTTGGGTGCTGGGGATTGAACTCAGAGGCATTCTGCCTGTAAGTTACACCCCTAGCCCTTTTTCACTTTTTTTCTTTTTTTTTTTGAGGGCCTGGGGATGGAGCCCAGGGACATTTGACCTCCGAGCTACACCTCCTGCCCTATTTTTTATTCTTTATTTTGAAATAGGGTCTCACTGAATTGCAGAGGGCCTCTCTAAGAAGCTGAGGCTGTCCACGAACCGCGATCCTCCTGTCTCAGCCTCCTGAATGCTGGGATGACAAGTGTGCGCCACCACGCCGGCTACTTTTTGTTTTTGAAACAGGGTCTCACTATGCTGCCAAGAGTGATGCTGTGATGCGGAGGCTGTCCTTGGAACCGCGATCCTCCTTCCTCACACTCCCAAATACTGGGATCACAGGTATGTATCACCGCACTCCGGTCCTACTTTATTTTTATTTTTTGTGGTATTGAGAATTAAAATCAGAGGCATTCTACCTCCGAGCTATACCCCCAGACCAATTTTATTTCTTATTAGGAAACAGGATCTCAGTAGGTTGCTGAGAGCCTCACCAAATTGGTGAGGCTATCCTCAAACACGCAATCCTCCTGTCTCAGCCTCCCAGGTACTAGGATTGCAAGCAGGCATCATCACTCCCAGCATTTATTTTTTATTTTGAAGCAAGATCTCACTAAGTTGCCGAGGCTGGCCTCAAACCTGCAATCCTCCTGTCTTAGCCCCTCAAGTACTGGGGTTACAGGCGTGTACCACCATGCCTTGCAAAGGTTGGTAATTTTAATGCATTTATTCTGTAGCTTTATTGAGGCCAATCCATTCATTTTGGATTAGTTCCCAGTGAAGGTCTTTGGTCGAGTAGTGAATGAGTAAGTGCCTGAGCCCTGTGATGTGCGGTTGTCGTGAACGTGTGCAGGGTTGTCATACTCCTCCTCCCAAGCAACTGGAGATTGATCCCAGGGGTGTTCTACCTCTGAGCTACACCTAAGCCCTTCATTTTGTTTTATTTTGTTTTGAAACAGGGTCTTGCTAAGTTGCTGAGGGTCTCGTTAAAGTTCTGAGGCCACCCTTGAACCTGTGATCCTCCTGTCTCTGCCTCCCAAGCCCTGGGATTATTGGCACACGCCACCATGTTCTGCTTCACATCATCAGTATTTACCCATGTCATGAATGCCGCTGTCCAACCACAGTTTTGTGTGGCGCAAAGCAGTACACCTATCAGATAGGCTCAGATAGGCTCAGATAGGCTCAGATAGGCGCAGATAGGCTCAGATAGGCTCAGATAGGCTCAGATGATAGGCTCAGATAGGCTCAGATAGGCGCAGATAGGCTCAGATAGGCTCAGATAGGCGCAGATAGGCTCCGATAGGCGCAGATAGGCTCAGATAGACTCAGATAGGCTCAGATAGGCACAGATAGGCTCAGATAGGCTCAGATAGGCTCAGATAGGCTCAGATAGGCTCAGATAGGCTCAGATAGGCGCAGATAGGCTCAGATAGGCTCAGATAGGCTCAGATAGGCGCAGATAGGCTCAGATAGGCTCAGATAGGTTCAGATAGGTGTACTGGTTGTTTTGTTTTCGCTGGCGTAAAGAACAGTCTCACATGCACCTCGGCAGCATTTCTAATGACTCCTTAAGTGATTGAGAAACGTGTGCGACTGGTAGGCAGAGTACTCCCCCGGCTCTACCGTCCACGAGCCAGATTTGCACAGTGGGAAGCGACCGCTGTGAGACACTGCACAAAACCACTCCCCAACCATTAGATTCGCAGAGACAGAAACCAGAATGGCGGCTTCCCCGGGCTGGCGTGAGCGGAAGCGGGAGTTAGTATTTCATGGGTACAGAGTTTGGGGTCAAAAGAGATCTAGAGATAGACGGTGGTGATGGGTACAGGGCTGCGTGAAGATACCCAATTCCACACACAGGTGTAATCCTAGCATTTGGGAGGCTGAGACAGGAGGACCCGTTTGAGGACAGCCTTGCTACTTAGTGAGCTACTTAGTTGCCCTCTGCAACACAGTGAGACCCTGTTTCAAAATAAAGAATAAAAAATAGGGCTGGGGTGTGGCTCAGAGGTAGAATGCCCCTGGGTTCCATCCCCAGTATTGCAAAAAAAAAAAGATACTTAATGCCACTGAACTGCGCCTTTAAAGACAGCGAAGATGGTAAATTTGATGTTGTGTGTATCTCCCGTGGTACAGGAATCACAGTTTCTGTTGACTGCAGGGGGGCTGCCTCCTAGTCTGGAGTGTGGGATGCAGGGACAGGCTTTGTGGGGGTGGACACTCCACACGCACCTGGCAGGCCCGAGCGCTCTCCAGACCCCAAGCCTGGGGACAGGAGGGGAGGGAACCAGTGTCACCACCAGTGGGGTCCCAGGACTCCAGAGGGGTTCTCACAGTTATGCAGCCCCCAGAATACTGAAATAAAGAGAGACCCCAGAGGTGCCCTAGGCACCCCCAGAGGGAACCGCAGCTCAGGGCTGCTCCCTAGAGCCCAGGCTGAGTCTAACTCCTTCAGATGCAGCCAGAGACCTGCATGGGTCTCCTGGTCCTTTCAGGGCTCTGGCTGCCTCCCTCTGCCAGGATCCCCCTTTTGTCCTTATAGGAAGCCCAGGGAGTGACCCCAGGAATGGCCCTTGGCAGCGGTCTCTGGCAGGCAGCTAGGAGCACCCAGCTTCCTCCCCCAAGGAGTGAGTCCAAGGAGGGCTTTTGTGTACCATGTGGTAGCAGCTTCCTACAGGATTAAGCTCTGTTTCTCAGGGTGCAGTCTGGCTTGATGATGCATGCACTGCTTCCTTTCCCTTCCCGCCCTTCCCTCTACCCCACCATCCTTCCCCTGATAGAGCACGCACAGCCTCAGGGAATCCAAGCTAGGTGCTCACCGCCCCGGGTCGTGGTGGTCTGACAGTGTCCCCACCCCTGGAATGGTCCTTGGTCCTGCAGCCACGGGGGGCTCGGTGGCCTCCAAGCCCCACCCCTTCATGGTCCCCAGCAGACTTCTCCTCCATCCCTGGCTCTGGGGCATTGGTCTGGAGGGTGGTTCTACACACATGTCCTACCTGGGAAGTGTCCCGCCACGCCTCTGACAAGGTGGAGGTCCAAAGGGGGAGGTGGGGCTTAGGATGGAATCCACTAAGCAGACATGGTGAGCAGACCTTGTCTCAGCCACGCTGAGGTGACAGAATGAGGCGACAGGAGAGCCATGGGCGCTGGGGCCAGCCCGACATGTGGTCCACCCTGGCGCTACCGTCCACTCCCCGGGTGGTCTTTGCTTCCCCACCATTTCCCCTCAGCCGCTGAAAGGATCTGAACAGCAGCGCCAGTGGGTGAAGGGTACAGCAGCCAATGAGAGCAAAGGTCGCAGACCCGTATATAGATTAGGAGGCAGAGGTCAGAGGCGGTGCCCAAGCTGCCCAACACCACACAGTTAGTAAGCGGCAGAGGCAGGATTGGACCTCAGGCTGTAACCCCCAAAGTCATAACACAGACCTTTATTGAGGATAAATGCTAATAGCATCTGCCAAAAAAGAGGAAACTGAGGCTCAGAAGTGGATGGTGCCTAGTTCTAAGTCACACAGCAAATCAACAGCAGGGCTGGCTGAGAGCCAAGCTCTCCTGGCAGCCAGGCTCGGGTTTTTCTTCCTGGACAAGGCTGCCTTCTCTTAGGTCCCAGGTGGTGGGGCTCTGTGGGAATGAGGGAGCTAGGTTGCCTGGCAGAGCTACATTCTGAGCACGGACTCTTTCATTAGCTCTACCAAAGCTATTTGAGGGCTGGGAAGGAGACATGTCTTTATTTGACAAACATTTCTATAGCACCTACTGTGTTCCTGGCTGGGTTCTCTGTTCTGGGATATGCCAGGTCTCTGCCTTATTGGAACTTGTACTGGGGGCTAAGAAAAGACACAACAGACACTAAACCCAAAACAACAAAACAAACAAACAACCCCAGCACCTTGGATAATGTGGAAGGGACTGGAGTAGGTGAAGAGCTCTAGAAGGCCGGAATCAGAAGGGTGTGTGGGCCTCTCTGAAGATCAGAGAAGACCTCACGGAGATGGTAACTTGGGTGAGGGCTTCAAGGAGTCAACAGAGAGAACCATGCAGGTACAGGGAGAGAGAACATTCCTGGCGAAGTGAACAAGCGATGTACAGCCCTGAGGCAGCGGCAAGCCCGCAGGCTTGAGGCAGGGCCAAAGGCCGAGGCGGCTGCTGGAGAGGGAGCAGAAGGTGAAACCACGATGGACCCGGTCAGGCTGAGCCTCTTGGGCCTTGGGGAGAACGTCGGTGGTTATGCCAAGATTGAAGAATGCTCAGGAGAAGAGGAACAGCAAGTCAGGTTTCACTAGCTGGGCCGGTTCCTGCGGCCCCAGCACCCTCCTCCACCCCAGAGGGACCGGGCCAGAGTCAAGCCACGGCTGCCACCTGCCCTCCGTGGTCCAAGATGACCTGCTTGGCAGCATCAGATCCCAGGGTCTGAGCAGTGGGACAGGACGTCCACATGCAGCAGGCCCTGCCGAGGGTCCCGGGGGCGGCTCCTGCTCGTGCCCCAGGGAACGGGGCAGCTGCTTATCTGACTGTGGGGCCGGGGCATCAGGCAGCAGAATCAACACATCCTCTGCTTACTAAATCGTATTTTCCAAACAAGTAGCTCCGCCAAGCCCCTTATCAGGCCTCCAGGTGGGAAGGCCGTTGCCTGGCAATGTGGCTTTATCTTCCAGGTCTGCACAGAGGCCCGGTAGAGGTGATTTCATTAGATCCTCGCCCATCTGTCTCCGCACACATCCCCCGGGGCCTCCAGTTAAGGCTTTGCGTCTCTTCCTCGTCAGATGTTTGCTTTAATCTGATAAAACAGTTCACAGGTCTCCTCGATGGGCAGAAGAGGGCTTCTGGTGGGCCCTGGACCAGGTGGGCAGGGCAGGGGAGTTGGGGGAGGGCACCCCACACCAGGCCTTGGACTGGGGTGGACTGGCTGGCTCACTGGACACAACGCCCAGAAAATTGGTGAGAAGGACCAGACCTGGACCACACAGAGAGACGGAGGGGGAGGGATGTCAGCCCTGCGCCTCAATTCGCTTCTTCCCAGGCCATATTCCCATGGGGTCCACAGTGGGCCGCCCTGCTGAGCACGATGTCCTCCATCTAGGGTGACCGCCTGCTGGGTCAGGAACTCTTGCATCCAAGATGGAAACCACCTGGAGGTGCCTGCAGGCGCTCTATAAAGAAGGTGTGGTGGAGAATTGCCTAGTGATCGTACTGGTCAGGGTTCACTATAGTAATAACTCAGAACATGTATATGGTAAAAGGGGATTCATCAAGTCAGCTGAGGGTCCAAAGCAGTGATGTCCCGAGTTGCCAACTGGACGTGGAGAGTCGGAGGGACCAGCAGCTGGTCAAGCAATCCAAGAGCTGGAGTCTGCTAAGAGCTGGAGAAATTGCTAATTTAGCCCCTGTTCAAGATGGAAAGACCAGGAAACTCTCCAGAGAAACGATGGTGAAGGTCCAGTTGGAAGAGCTGAAGGCCTATGTCTCAGACGAGAGCAGACGCGCTCTCTTCAGGAAGAAACACGCTTTCACCTTTTATCCAAGTCCTGCGCCCATCAAAACCCTGCCGCCCACATTCAGGGCAGGACTGTCCCTTCCGCCTGCCATTACCAAAACCCCAATCATCACAGCAACACACCCAAAGCCATGGTTCTCAGGCGTTTCATGATCTAGTCAGGTTGACAACCCAGATTTACCATCACAGTGATGTGCAAGGCTTTGGGCTTGCACACCAAGTCACACCAAGCGGACCAGAACGCAGCAAGGGTGGGGGGCTGGCCCCACCCTTGGCCAGGCAGTGCAGTGGGAAGGAGAGGAGCAGATCCCTGCCCAGGAACCAGTCAGAACTGCCCAGGATTCTAGGAAAGCCCAGGAAGCTAGGTCTCTGAGGGGGAAAGGACCTTAGCTCAGTGAGCCCCCAAGGTGGACTGTCAGATCCTCCCGGGGAGAAATCTCCAGGTAAGGTCAGGGCAATCCTGGTCCCAGAGCCCTGGCTGGCTGGCAGGAACAGCTTAGGGTGTGAAAAGAGCTACACTTTTGAGTCAGGGAGGCCTGGCTCTAAATCCAAGCTATGTGGCCTTGCAAATGTCACTCAACTTTTCTGGGCCTCTGTTTCCTATTTTACAAGATGACCAGAGTAACTCCTTAGATGATTCCTGTGAATTTAACTCAGAATTCAGACTCAGTGTTTTTGAGGTGGAATTGGCTCAAGGGTATCAATAACAGGATGGAAAGCTCGGCACCTGTGGGTGCTCCCTCTGGGTCCCCAGGGGCCTCTCCTAGATCATCACCCTCGCTGGGCTCTGTGCTTTGGCAGAGCACCTGCTTATGTCTCTAGACCCTGTAGTTGACTGACCAAGTGACCCACGGCCTTCCAGCTTCAGCATCAGCAGGCCTGAGCAGCTCAGCGCAGCCTCAGGTCTCCCGTCTGTGTAATGGGCTGCCGCATCATTCTCCTAGGGCTCCTGGGAGGGCACAGGGCATTGTCACCCGCCAGGTGTTTCCACAGGGCCTGGCAGAGCAAGTGCAGAGTCCGTGTCAGCACCTTCCTGTCCTCCTACTCACACGGACATGTGATTCTCCTTCAGTGCCTGATGCTCAGGACAACTGAGTCCCCCATAGCTGTGTCTAGTTCCCTGGGAAGGAGAGTCCAGGCAAGGAAAAGTAGGTGGCCCCTGGGGAACTGAGGGTGCTGGTCCTGCTCCCCACAGAGGGGAGAGGTGAGCAATGCCCAGTCCTCAGGCCTCGTCCCTCCCAGCTTCAGCAGAGGGTCAGGAACTGCAGAGAGGCTTGGGGAGCTCCAGCCAGCCTGGAAGGGGGCACAGAGGGAGCCCCAGGTGGTCAGGCCCCTGACAATTCTGGGGCCCCAGCCTCCTGCTCAGTGCTATGTCAGAGTCAGCCAGATGGTGCCTTCATCCCCCAGGATGGGCTGTTCTGTCCCCTCAGCCTCCTCATGGGCCTCCAGCTCAGAGACTGAGCATCCTGGGCCACTGTGTCTCCTCTCATCTCCCCACCCTGCACAGGGCTGCCAGAGAACCCAGAAACACATGGGCCCCCTTCTTACCTGGACCCGAGTCAGCTCAGGTGCCCACTTGTTACTGTAGCTTCACCTGCACAAGAAGCCTCTTCTTTCTCGGTCTGAATCCCATGATCATCCCTGGGGTCAAAGCTCAGCTCTGCCCCTCCCCCTGGCAGGAAGGGCCACCCCTCGGTCATTGGTCATTTTCTCTGCATCAAGTGGGGGCAGGGCACCGAGTGCAGGGAGCTGAGGTGCTGTCACACAGGGGGAAGGGAACTGAGAAGAGAATAGGAGAATCTGCCTCAGTCCACCTTCAGGGAAAAGTAGGTATGTTCATTCCCCAAATGGCCATCTCGTGGTCTCTAGATTTTCCTCTTGTCCTTCCCCTCCGCTCCCACCTCGGGGACTGCCGCTCCTGGCATTCTCCCAGTGCCCTGCACACTCTCTCCACACTTCTACCTCTACCAAGACACCCGCTGCTCGTGTCTATTCACCTCCCACCCTTCTGCATTTCTGCTCAATGTTCTCTATCCCAAGAATCCTTTTTGACCAGTTCCCACCCTCCCAGGTCGTTAAGCCCCGATCACTGGCACCACCACCCCGTCTGATGCCGTCTGATTCCCCTTTGCATCGGTGACCGGCATGCACATCTTGTCTCTGCTCAGCTCGATTTCAAGCTTTTTGAGGGAAAGACATTGCATCAAATCATCCCTGACTCTATATTCATAGGGACAGAGCTCAGTTTTTTAAAATTGCTTTACTCAAAATAGGAGAACAATAGTGGAAGTTTTGGGGGCTGAGTCTTTTCTGGGCCCCATGTGTGTGTCTCCTCCTGTGAACAGTGCTCACACCAGAGCCCCCAGTGGCAGTAAGTAGGTCAAATGATGCTCCCCAGCTTTGCTTTGAAGCAAAGTGCTTCGCCTGCACGGGCTGCTGTCCGCGGTGCTGAACCTCACCTCCTGCCCGGGAACTCCGGGCGCTGTCTGGAGACTTGTCTACAGATCCCAGGGATCAGAGTTTTAACACATTACCCTTTTCCTCCTAACTGTTTAAACTCTAAACAATAAAATAACGACCTGGATTTTTCATGATCATAAATTTTTTTCTCAAAAACTTATGGCATTTTGCCGGGCATGGTGGTGCACGCTTGTAATCCCCGCACTTGGGAGGCGGAGACAGGAGGATCGCGCAGGTTTGAAGCCAGCCCCGCTGGTTTAAGAGACCCTGTTTCCAAATTTAAAATATATGTATAAAAATAGGTTTGGGAGTGTAGCCCGGAGGCTAAAGGGCTTCCAGGAACCCCAGTACCACCAAAAAAAAAACAAAAAACAAAAAACAAAAAACTTATGGCATTTTATCATATTTTCAGAGGGTAGGTGGTCCCCACCTCTGAGAAATTGGAAGATAGAGGAGTCACGTATTTCCCATCATGTGCCTCTCAGTGATGTTTTTCTGGCTTGAGGACCCTCCCTACCCCATGGAGGAGGGTGTTATCACCTGTTGCATCCGTTTACAGACCTTGCTCCAGCTGTACCTCTTCCTGTCTGGACAACCTTAGACAAGGTTTGCCATCTGGGGCCTTGCTTTTCTCCTCTATCATGGTGAAGGCGATGGTGGGAGGGACTTGGACCATATCGTCTCAGAGACACCTTTCCTTCCAGCACAGTGGCTCCTGAGTTGCCAGCCACATCTCCCACATCCAGGAGACTTCCTCCTGAGCTCTCTAAAATAAACGAGAAAATCTAGGACATTTCCTACAGCTGTCCAAAGAAACTGTCCAAAGACAGCTTCTTGTGGATAGCCTTACTTCCAGCCGCCAATAATATTCCGAGAGCTTAGCCTATCGCGCCCACTCCACCACAGAAGGCCATCCAGACTGCTCTTGTTCACAGAGGTGACTGCAGCAGTATCTCAGCTTTCTCTGGTGGAGGTGACGTGGTGGGAAGGTTTTGGTGAATTGTATTCTTCATGGGCTGGCTTTCCTAGGCAAGGTGTATGCCTGGACAGGAAGTTTGGGGACATCAAAGGCTACTGAATTAGCCTCATAGCTGGGGAGCTTAGAGGGCCTCAGAGGACTTTAGCTGCTGCCATATCCCCGATGAGGGTTCAGGAGAAGCCATAGCCTCCCCTACCATCCTTCCTGACCCCCCCACATCTAGGACAAGTGGCTCAGGGACAGTGGACCTCCCAGAAAACTCAGCCACCTCATCCTGGGATGCCACAAGAGATCTTATTCCCGAGGCATTGAATGCCAAGAAATAATACATGCTGTGGTGGGCACAGGACAATGGCACCGAGAGAGATCAGACTCACAAAAGATGAGATCTGGGTCTTGAGAGCATTTTCCCTGGAGTTAGAGGCCTGGGAAGATCCTTAAGAATCACCTTGTCCCTAGTATCTCTCTGATAACAGAAAGGGAGAGAGAAAAATGCACACAGAGAACTCCAGCGATCCCAGCCTCACCTCCTCGTGAAGAAAGACAATTGGGATGGGAGCGGGGCCTGGGGATCCAGGCTGCTCTCTGGGCTGAGCTCACTGTCTGCCTGAACATGGTTTTTGAACCCTTTGGGTGTCGGTTTTTTCACTTGCCCATTGAAGCTAATGTTCCCCATCTTCTAGAGGAGTTTTGAGAGAAGAACACTCAGTTCAGCCCGGGTATCATTTACTGTTCACTCATTCAGACGTTAACTCAGCAACTATTTATTGGAGCACACGCTACGCCTGGGCTGGGGTTTGGTGCTGGAGAAGCAGCAGCAAACACCACCTGCGAGGCTCTTCCTCGCTGGGCTTGTTTTCCAGGGTCTGGGAGGTGCCATAGTGGGCGCTGAGCCTGATGGCGTCCCGGGGGGCAGGTCTCCCTCCTCGAGCCCTCGGGGGATGAAGTGGAGGGAGATGAGGGGGTGATGATGGTGTGGAAGAAGAACCAAGTATACAAATGACTGAAAATGATCAGATTGTTCCTCTACAACAAGAAAGAGGGGTGGCGGTTAACGTGTTGATATCACATACCCAGGCTACGAAACTCAGATCAAAGAATAGCCAGAACACGGGAATTAAAAAGTTTTCAATTTGAGCCGGGCGTGGTGGCGCAAGCCTGTAATCCTAGCATTTGGGAGGCTGAGACTGGAGGATCCGGTTTCGCGGACAGCCTCAGTTACTTAATGAAGCCCTTTGCAACTCAGTGAGACCTTGTTTCAAAATAAAGAATAAAAAATAGAGCTGAGGGTATAGCCCGGATGTAGAATGCCTCTATTCTCAGTACTACAAAAAAAGTTTTAAATTTGTATGCCTTCTGACCCAGACATACAGCAAATATATAAGTATGAAGGTATAAAGATGTTCATTATAGCACTGTTTATAAAAGCTCCCAACTTAAAAACATCGTGATGTCCAACTGCTGAGGATTAATGAATGCTAATTCATATATCCAATGGAATACCTTACAGACATTTGGATTGATGTTTGTTTCATTTATTTATTCATTTATTGATGGTACTGTAATCCCAGCATTCAGGAGGTGGAGATGGGAGGAGTTCATGAGCAGCCTCAGCTGCTTAGCGAGGCCCTTCGCAACTCAGTGAGACTCTGTTTCAAAAATAAAAAGACTAAAAAATAGGACTGGAGGTATAGCTCAGAGGTAGAATGCCCCTGGGTTCCATCCCTGGTACCACGCATACAAAAAAAAAAAAAAAATTCAACACACAGCCAGGTGTGGTGGCACACCCTTGTAATCCCAGTACTTGGGAGATGGGAGGGTTATAGGTTTGAGGCCAGCCTCAGCAAGTAGTGAGACTCTCATCAACCTAGAAAACCCTGTTTCAAAATAAAAATAAAATAAGGCAGCTTGGAGGTAGAGTGCCTCTGGGTTCAATCCCCAGTAAAACACACACGTGCACACACACACACACACACACACACACACACACACTCATACACACAAATTAAATATACATACCACATGACGTGGTCTCTAGGTATTCACTCGAGAAAGGAAAGCATTTTGGGCGCTTGCACAATGGAGCTTTATTTGCAAAACTCCCTAAAATAGAAACAACCCGGACATATCCCAATAGGTAGGTGAAGAAACAAGTTTTGGCGAATCCAGATAATGGGAGACAAAGCAATAGAAAGAAGTGAGCTATTGCTACACACAACAACCTGGGTGAATCTGAAAACAGAACCCAGACAAAAAGAGTGCAAACTGTATAAACCCATTATATAAAATGCTGGGACAAGCAAATGAGTAGTTACTGAAAGCAGATTAGATTGCCTCTGGGTGGAGTGGGAGAAATTTGGAGAGGGGGATCACAAAGGGCCCAGAGCACGCGTCTGGAGGTGATGACTGTGTTCACTATTTCGATTTTAGTGACGGCTTCACAGGTGTAGACATATGTCAAAACTTACTGAACTGCACAATTACAATAGGTACAAATATATGTTGATAAAGCTGTTTTTCTAACGGGCCACTCTAAGAACACTAGGGTGAGTTGCTGGTATCTCCCACTCTCAAGCTGCTTTGATCATGATGGGGGAGAGAGTTACTATCCTCATCTGACCCAGGAAGAGCCTGGGACCAGGGAGGTTAAGCGAGTTTCCAGCAGCCCCACAGAAAGCCCAGGGCAGAGCCCACGGCGAGATCGGTGCTTCCGCCTCTGGATCCAGGGCTCTTTCTGCACAGTACTGGCTCTGCTCCCAGGAGGCACCCAGGGCTGTCAGCACATCCGCAGTTGAAGAACAGGGTGTCCCTGCCACCTGAAGATATAATCTCCTTCCACTCCGCACTTCTCCCCTGGTAGCAGGACCTCAGCCTGTGCGGGTAGCCAGGAGACTGGCTTACTCTGTAGAGAAAGGCCGTGGTTACAGCATCTCCCCAGGGAAGTAATAAAGCCCAGAGTGAGATAAGGAACAAATGCAATTACCTAATGATGCTGTTATCTGTGGCAGAGAAGGACACAGCCTCACGGTGATCCTTGCTTCCTGGGGAGGCTTCCAGGGCCAGCAGCCCAGGATGATACCCGGGACAAGGAGCCATGGGGGAGGAGATGGGCGGGAACTGGGCATGGACTCACCTGGTTTCTGTCCCTGCATTCTCTCTCGGCCCCAGGGACCCACAAAGTGTTTGGGGTCAGAGCAGGGACAGGATCCTGGAGGAGGTGAACAGACTCAGGGGCAGTGACAGAGCTGGGTGTGTGTCCTGGGGCGAGCAGACCCTCAGAAACCCCACCAGTGAAACAGGCAGCCTCGGTCTCTGCCTCGTGCTGGTCACACGAGGCGGGTCAGCCCTCCTCCCTCCTGGATTTCCCTAAGCTCACACTGACTGAGTACTTAGTGCCTCCCAGGTTCTGAGCTGAGCACTTTACAGGCTGTGACCTGTTTAATCCTCACAACAACCCGTGAAGTACCTACATCACCAACAAGAACACTGAGGCCTCCTGGAATTAAGTCACTCATCCAAGGTCACAGGAAAGAGAGGCAGAGATGGTTCTTTGACTCCAGGTGGCCTGACGCCCAAGCTCCAGCTTCCTGGGCATCTTCTGCCCTCTGTGGCCTCGCTCCTGGCTGGGAGGCTCGTCCCGGGAGTGTCCCAGGTGCAGGTTTTACTGCTCTCTGCTACTCAAGTCATCTCTGCTCCCCTGTGTGTGTACAGCACTCTACAGTTAAGAAAGTTAAGAACTCTTTCACGACCTTCCCATTAGTGGGTCTAAATCTCTTGGCAGAAGATAGCTACTGTTACCCCACTTCCTAGACTCTGTCACAAAGGAGGCACGGCTCCCTTCCTGGGCGGGCAATGGACATGCGTGTACACCTGGCCACTTGCCTGCACAACGTCCCTGAGATTTCAATATCATTAGGGCCACTTGGCAGAGGGGAAACTGAGGCCTGGAAAACCAAATCGTTTGCGTGCGTTGACCAAGTCAGGGAGGCTGAGCCAATATTTCCTCCCCGATTCGACTGCCCCAAAGCCCAAGCTCTTCACTTCGGAGCTGCAGGTGAACCTACCTCCGTCTCACGGACATGGTGTTAACCCAGCATGCGAGGAGTGATCATTAATTCTGCCTTCCCCGTTCCCTTCCAGAGGAAGCCTCTGAGGTCCTTTAACTGGTCCCTTATCTGACGCAATCCTGCCATTTCCTGAGTCTACCAGACAATGTTCATTTATTATTCATCCATTCATTGGACAAACATGGATGTACATTTGCTACACTTCAACAGCTTGGTTTCAGAACGTCCATTAGTTGTTGACTCTGAAGGATTCGCTGTCTAATGGAGAGGGGCAAGGTGGGGAGGAGCCGGCCCCCTCTGCGGGCAGCAAAGTGCAGACCCCCCCATGGACCTCAGCGTTAGGAGGGTGGAGACAAACTGCTTTTGCATATCAATACCCAACAGTTTTTATAGGTACCAGATGATGATAACTGGACCCAATCAGGTGCACGGGGTCCACTTCAAGCATCTATTTCAGTCTTTGATATCATCCACTTCCGACCTTTTATCCACTTGCAGGTACTGCTATCATTCATTCCATGATAACTGAGCACTACAGGGTCCTGTCCTTGAGGGCCTGCATTCATACTAAATCACAACAGCTAAAAATTAGCTAACGTTTCCTGAGAATTAATTATGTGCCAGGCACTATTCCAAAGCACAGCAGCCCTTGGAATGAAGAACTATTATTATCCCCTGTTTAGGATGAGGAGGCTGAGACAGAGAAAGAGTAGGGTTTTGCCCACTAAGAACCAGTCCTGGGAAGATCTCCATCACAGATGATTGCGGAGTGACACAAATGTAACTGCATCTGAGTGTGAAGACTCCCCTCTCAGGCCACTGGGCTGTCCACTCCCTCCCTGATTGATTCCAGCACTAACCATTCACATCTCTGTGCCTTCTACATAAAACCTCCACGGACAGAGAGGTCCTGGGGACCCACGGGCTGGATGCAGGACACTGACCCAACCAACCTAGACTCTCAGAACCAGGTGCACAAGCCTACCTCACACAGTGGTTCTGGGAAGGAGGGGTGGTGAACGCACATGGCCCCTTTTCCCTTCAGCTGCTCAGCACCACCCCAGCAAGCCCCGGGCCTCAAACATGACCACCTGGAGTCAAGGCCCCAAGCAAGGTACAGATGTTGCGAGGATGTGGCCAGGCAGGGTGTAATGAAAGCCCACTTCTTGTCTGGAGGTGACGAGAGTTGGTGGGCAACAGAGGTCTTCGCTGCTGAAACCCTGCAGGGCCACTTCCATTAGTCAAAGTTTTAATAGCATCTTGGGGACAGGCATGCCTTCCCTTCCCCAACCTAGGCAATGCCAGGACCAGCTCCCTGGGAAGCCATGGTTGACTTCTGCCTTCCCAGACCTCCCAGAACTCGTTGACTATATGATCACTGAAGCCAGGTTTAGTGGTGCATGCCTGTAATCCCAGTACTTGGGAGGCTGAGACAGGACCCTGATGGATTACAGGTTCCAGGAAGCCTCGGTAATGTAGCAAGACTCTTAAAGGCCTAGTTACAGCCTGTTTTATTTTTAAAGATATATATTTTTTAATGCTGGGAGTGTATCTTGAAGGTACAATGCCCATGGGTTCAACCTCCAGATTATTGATTTGGGGAAGGCACTCTGCAGATCATCTACCTACCTATCTATCTATTTATTATTAATTAATTTTATCTGCAGTACTGGGGATGGAACCCAGAGGCATCTGACCTCCTAGCTATACCCTCTGCCCTATTTTTTATTCTTTATTTTGAAACAGGGTCTCACTAAGTTACGCTGTCCGCAAACCGTGATCCTCCAGTCTCAGCCTCCCGAATGCTGGGATTACAAGCGTGCCACCATGCCCGGCAAGCCCTATTTTTTATTCTTTATTTTGAAACAGAGTCTCACTAAGTTGCGGAGGGCCTCACTAAGTAGCTGAGGCTGCTTGCACAGGCTGCGATCCTCCTGTCTCAGCCTCCCAAATGCTGGGATTACAAGCATGTGTCACCACACCTGGCTTCCGCAGATCATCTTTATCGGCTTGGCCACCAGCTCTGTGTCTTAGTGGGAGTACAGAGGTCTTCCTATGGGTGTCCACACCTAGACAGCTGTCTCTGGAATTTTTCCAGAAACATGGGACTGGAGGAGCTTTGCCCTGGAACTTCGAGGGGCCTGGCTCAAGTCTGGGGTCTGAGGTTCTGAGGGATGGTGGGCTTACCTTTTGATCTCAGGCAAAACTCATGTATACAGTGGGACACTGAGCCTGACTCCGGTGGGGCCCCATGGTAACTGCTGCTGCCCCTCTTCGCTGGGAGCGTCCTAACAGCATCCTCATCCATCCATCAGCTGTGAAGGGTGTCCCGGCTAGAAGCAAGCCTCTGCCTTCATGGCTGGAACTCTTTCGTGTGCACCATGCTGCCTTTGCCACAGAAGGGACCCTCGGAGAGGCAGAGTCTTCTCTCCCCCGGAGCCCCGGGCATGCCCAGCACAGGAGGTGCCTCGCAGACCCACGCCGGTGTCCTTGTCTGTCCCATTTGCGTCTTCCTGACTTTTGAGCCAGCTGCACCCAGCCAGCCAGCCAGCAGCCTCCCTCCCGGGCACCTGTGGCCGCCCGCCATCCTGTTCCCATGCCCGGGGAACTGGCACCGAGAGCTCGTGTTTTCCCTGAGTTTTCCCACGGCGGAGGTCCCACCTTCCAAACGGGGAAAGGAGGCTAGAAGAAAATAGCACCGCAGCTGTCCCAGGCAACTCGCCTCCGCTGTTTGGCCGACGCAGAGCTGTTTGTGTTCAGTCTCCATATGGCTGGAGACGGGTTCTGCTTCTTCGTCTCCAGGAGGGGCCAGAAGTGCTCTGCACCTCGGGCCCCTCCGCCATCAGCGGCAGCCTGGGGGCACAGTCCTGGGGGGCTTCCCAATTCGAAGGCCTCTGGTGCCCTCAGCCTCTGCCTCCCCAGTGAGGGCACAGTGTGTGTCCCCGGGACAACCCCCAGTGGGGAGGGGTCAGCGAGAACGTGCCCCAGCCTGTCATTCCGATGGTTCTGAAACGCTTTGCCTGACTCCTCACAGGGTCCATGGCGGGACCAAGCCGCTGTGGCCCACATCCGTAGTCAGCTGCATAATGTGTACTCTAGTGGCTTTCTGTGTCCCCGCCTTGCTCCCCTTCCTCCTCACACTGGCCTGGGGGGGGGGGGGCTTCCCAGAAACATCCCGGACCTGAGTCCAGGCAGGGAAGCCCACTGAGGGGCCAGGAGGCCGAGTCACAGTCCTGCAGGAGTAACAGGAAACCCATGAGTGACACCGCAGGGGTGACGGTGCCTGTTTTGTAGGTCTGGAACCCGCGGTTGCATTTGAGGGCTCACCAACAATTTCCAGATGTATATTGTCATCCTCCAATGACAGCAGCCCCGCCCCCACCCTCGAATTAGGGTGACCACGTGACTTTCTCTGGCCAGTGAGGTATGAGCGAGAAGAGGAAACCTGTCTCTTTTTTCTAGATATAAGTGGTTAGTTGCTGGTGTGCAGTACTTACTCCCTTCCCCTGCCCTGGCAGCCCTGAAGCAGTGTATTGAGAGGAATGTACCAGAAAATTGGAGCAGCCTCGTTGCTCCCCCAACACTCATACCCATACACATACCTGCTAGAGCACAGGATCCTGGAGTTGCCCCAATCAGCAATGAACTGTTTTCTTTCCTCCCCTTTCCCTTCCTTCTTCTTCCTTCCTTCCTTCCTTTTTTCTCTTTCTCTTGCTTGAAAAGTAAATTTTGTTTTCAACCACATAGATGAGGAGATCTTATTTGTTACTGCAGCATAACCCACCTCATCCTAACTGATACACAAATCAAACCTCACAGGAGCTGGCTGCAAAGATGGCCTGGAACTGGGGTGTTTCTTCTCATCCCAGGGGTCTCTTACGCCAACAGAGGACTCTCTGCTTACTTCTCTGTGTGTGAAAGCTAGGCAGTGTGGTCAAAGGGCAGCCATTAACATTCCTTCTCACTTGGCCAACCTCAAGTGAGCTTCTCGAATAATATTGGGGAAAAATTAAAAAAGAAAAAAAAAAGCCAGCTGGGTGTGTGGTGGCTCACGCCAGCATTTGGGAGGCTGAAACAGAAGGATTGAGGTTCACAGACAGCCTCAGCTACTTAGGTTCAGTGAGACCTTGTTTCAAAAAAAAAAATGTATAGGAAAAATAAAAACACATGGGCTGAGGACCAGGTGGGTTCAGTCTCACCTCCATGACTTGCTATTATTCCATACACAATAGTATTCTAAGCCTCAGCTTCCATATCTATAGATAGGACCCTGGTACAGCTGATGAAAGACACAGTTACAAAGTTGGTCACAGCTGTCACTGGCTTTTGTTTGTGAGAATTAGTCTGTTTCATAGAATCAGCAGGAGAGCTCCCACGAGGCCTTGGCACAGTAATGCGTTCCTTAGGTGGGAGAAGGACACACCTCTAAGAAGCCGACTGGTTGACATCGGGTGGCTTCGGGCCAGTTCCCTGCGAGGGTTAAAGGGGGGGGGCTCCCTCATTATATTCCCTCAGGTGGAGCAGACTCTGTCCCTTCCAGGAGACTGGTCTGTGATGGGCTCTACTTGCTTCCTGAGAGTTTCGTTTTGATTATGCGGCATTTAGCAGGAGTGACTCCATTTTGGTCTGTGGGAGCCTTGTGTGGGAGTTCAGCCCCAAACAATGGCCACCCATAACAGTGTCTAACAGTGCCTCCTCCAGTGCCAAGGGAGAAAACTGGCAAAGGTCTGGACACACACCTGACACGGGGGCCCGGGGCTCCTATGACTACGATGGTTGCATTTTCTATCCCTGAGAGGAGGGACAGGGAGGGACTAGTGCTACGGCAGGGCTGGGCTCCGCTGGCCTGTCCCTCCCCTGGGGTATAGGAGTGTCCCTGTCTCGTCCCTGGGTCCTGCTCTACCAGGAGCCCCAGGATCCCTCAGCTCTTTCCTACATATGCCCAGAGCCCACGCGGGCCCTGGGGTCTATTTTCCTGAGTCCCGGGCTGTGGGGTGAGGGCCTTTAGACTTTTTTTTTTTTTTTTTTTTTTGGGTGGTACTGGGATTCCTGGAAGCCCTTCTACCTCCGGGCTACACTCCCAGACCTATTTTTATACTTTTTAATTTGGAAACAAGGTCTCTTAAGTCAGCACGGCTGGCTTCGAACCTGCGTGATCCTCCTGTCTCTGCCTCCCAAGCGCAGGGATTACAAGCATGCGCCACCATGCCCGGCCTTTTTTTAGCCAGGGACTAGGATTGCAAATAATTTTTAATTTTCTTTCTTTTGCCCACTCAGAGTTTCTGATCCTCCCCCAACACACACACACACACACACACACACACACACACACACACACACACACGTCTGCCCTTTTGACGTTCTGTTACTGACAGGAGCGGATCCTACATCATGTAACCAGAGGCAGGACAGAAACAATAAATGTATCGAAAACCACTGGTCCCCACTGTGGACAGCTCAGGAAGCCACCCCCCAATTCTTAAGCCCAACCTTGGAAAGTGAGACTGAGTCTTGACCTGGATGTGGACACGCAGCTCTGCAGCCCCAACTCCAGTACAGCCGCACGCCTAGGAGGTCTCAGCAAACAGTGCTGAGCCCCTGAAGCCCCCGGGATGGGACGGCTGGGGGAGCAGCCCCTGGCTTCCATGTCAGGGTGGAGGCTGGGCTAGAGAAAGCCGGGGCTGGGTGGCTGTTCACAGTGGACAGGTAGGCTGTGGGTTTGTGGAGGAGGGTGTTCGTTACCTGGAAGCCCAAGGCCAGACAGGAGAGGCCCTGGGTTCCTGGAGAGGGGTGCGCGCTGCCGGTCTCTCTGGCCTCCACCTAGAGTCTTGCTTGCAGGTTGCCTGGCAACCATTGTTCATTTAATCGCCCTTGACTTTGAAAATAAAATCAATTTCCTTTGTGAACCAGAGGGCCCTATGAACCCCTATGTCTAAGCAGTGCAACTTTATTGCTCAAAGATTTATGTTCACACCCCACTAGTTACAACAGGAAAAGCTGAGGGCGGGGTGGGGGGTGGAGCTGAACTGAAATTCTGTCAAGGGGTTTGATTAAATTAAAGCCCTTACTTACAACAGAATATCCTGCCGGGAATAGAGATGATGATGGAGACCCAGGTGTGCCTCCAGGGAGACAGTCTCGAAATGTAAACAAAAAATACCAGGTTATACAACAGCACGGAGTGCATGCTGCCATTTTTATTTTTTATTTATTTTATTTTTTAATTTATTCTATTTTATTAATTAATTAAAAAATTTTTTTTGCGGGTCTGGTGATGGAACCCAGGGGCATTTGACCTCCGAGCTACACCCCCAGCCCTATTTATTATGTTTTTTTTGAAACAGGGTCTCACTGATTTGCAAAGGGCCTCACTAAGTAGCGGAGGCTGTCCTTTTTCAATCTGCAAAAATAATATCATGTCTTCTCTTACATGGTGAATTGCACAGTTGGGAGCCAAGGGAGAGCTCCTCGAGGGGCCGGCGAGGTGGAGACTGCACGATCAGCGATCAGCGGCCTTAGTCTGCGCTGCGGTAAGAAAATGCCAGAGGCCCGGTGGCTTAGAAAGAACACCCAGCTATTTCTCACATCTCTGGAGACTGGGATGTTGGAGGTGGAGGTGCCTGCGACCTGGTGTCTCGTGAGGGCTCCTTCCTGATTCACAGATTCAGCCTGTCCCCACCTGGTGAAGCGACAGGGCGGCCCTGGGGCCTCTTCCATCAGGGCCCTAATCCCCCCCAGACCCCGTCACCCCCCAAAGCCACATCTCCAAAGGCAGCACATGGGGGATGGGTCTCAACACTTGACGGGCCACAAGCATTCTGACCAGATTGAGCAGCAAGGGCCGCTCGGGCTGAGCGGAGGAGCAGGAGGAGGGAGGCTGAGGCTGCCTCCAGGCACCCAGAGCCCCTCACACGAGCCCCTCTGCAGGACCTGGGGGTGCACGGGCGGGCGGGAGCCGATGCCGATGCCGAGGAGGGGGTGTGCTGTGCTTCGCTGCTGCCTCCTGGGGCCCTGGGAGGAGGGGAGGACTGAGCAGGGCAGGTGGAGGCCTGCCCACTGCCTCCTCCCCCTCAGCTGCTCTCACCCAGGCTGGCTCTGCCCTTTGCAGTCTACACCCTCCTTCTGGGCGCCCCTGTCTTTGCTCATGACTTCAGTCGCCGCCTAGACCCTGGCCTTCTTCTCCAAGCCCAGCCTAACACACTTGCTTACATCCCTCGCTTGCCCAGGATCTCCTGGGGGCTTTCTTTTGTCTGCAAAGGGGAGATGTTGGCCCTTTAAAGCTGGTTCCAGGCCCTTCCCACTCCCCCCGCCTTGGCCTTGGCATGAGGGCCCCTCTCACAGCGCTGTCCCTCCTGTCTAAGTGACAAAATCTTCTCAGGGCCTCGCATGAGGCCCTGGGTTCTATCGCCACCACTTAAAAGTTGCTATTGGAAATGTTAGTGGGACAGGGTGTGTGGAGATGGACAGACGGATGGACAGATGGACGGATGGATGGATAGATAAGTAGATGGATGGATAGATGGATAAGTGGATGGATAATGATGGATGGATGGATAAGTGAATGGATGATGGATGGATGGATGGATGGATGGATGGATGGATAAGTGGATGAATGATGGATGGATGGATGGATGGATAAGTGGATGGATGGATGGATGGATAAGTGGATGGATGATGGATGGATGGATAAGTGGATGGATGATGGATGGATGGATGAATGGATAAGTGGATGGATGATGGATGGATGGATAAGTGGATGGATGATGGATGGATGGATGGATGGATGGATGGATAAGTGGATGGATGATGGATGGATGGATGGATAAGTGGATGGATGATGGATGGATGGATAAGTGGATGGATGATGGATGGATGGATGGATAAGTGGATGGATGATGGATGGATGGATGGATAAGTGGATGGATGATGGATGGATGGATGGATAAGTGGATGGATGATGGATGGATGGATGGATGGATGGATAAGTGGATGGATGATGGATGATGGATGGATGGATGGATAAGTGGATGGATGGATGGATGGATAAGTGGATGGATGGATGGATGGATAAGTGGACAGATAAATGAATGGGTGGATGGTGGAAGAATGGAAAGATGAATAGATAAGTATATGGATGGATGGGTTATATTGTGCCCTTCAATATACAAGCATGTAATTAATTCCTCTCTTTTTTGTTGTTTTGTTTTGGTATTTGGAGGTGGAATCCAGTGGCATTCTACCTCCAAGCTACATTCCACCCATATTTTGAGACAGGGTCTCCTAAGTTGCTGAGGGTCCTGCTAAGTTACTGAGGGTCTCACTACTTGCTGAAGTTGTCCTCAAACCTGCAATCTTCCTGTCTCAGCCTCCCGAGTTCTGGGATTATGGTGTGTGCCACCTGGTGCCTACTGTGGCCCTCGGGGCCTTGGAGGGTTGCACCTCCTCTTCACGCTACCTCTGTGACATTCTTTCTTGCCCTACCGCGCGCCTCCATGCCCCTTTTCAGACATGTCCGCTCAGCTCCCTCAGCCAGAACCCACTTTTGCAGTGCCTCCTGCCTGGGTGCAGTGCCCCGCCAGGCCCGCCCTTCACCTCCGTTGGCTGTGGACTCTCTTGCCCCTTCCCAGGGAGGCCCCCGGGCCACCTCTGTAGAGTGGCAGCCCCAGCCCTCGTCACGGTCCCCGTGACACTGTGACCGGCGGCCACACACCCGTGTACGCAGCGTCCTCCCCTGGCCAATGCTGGCCCCACAGGAGGTCGGAGCTGTTCCTCTCTGTATCCTTGGAATGCAGAAAAGTGAAGTCTTAAAACTCGGAGAGGGGAGGGGATCCCGGGGACACGACTGCACAGTGGGGAGACCGCGCTGGCCATCCCTGTCCTGGTGCCCTCTGCCCAGGGAACGAGCCAGGAGAGGGTCGCGGCCTCGCACCTCCAAGAGCCGAGGGACAGTAACGCGTCCAGTGCACCCGTATCTTCCTCTGCTGAAACTGCAGCTTGGAGAGGCGGGCCCCTTGGGGATGCTCCCATTCAGTACTGTCTTATTTATTTCTGAGTGTTTGCTTCCTTTTCCTGGTATCATTCTTTTTCTCTTTTCTTTCTTTTCTCTCTCTCTCTCTCTTTTTTTTTTTTTTTTTTTGAGGTACTGGGGATGGAACCCAGGGGCATTCTACCTCCGAGCTAGCCCTACATTTTGAAACAGGGGCTCACTGAGTTGCAAAGGGCCTCACTACGTAGCTGAGGCTGGCCGCGAACCTTGATCCTCCTGTCTCAGCCTCCCGAATGCTGGGATTACAAGCGTGCGCCACCACGCCCGGCTTTGCTTGTATCACTCTTAATTGGTATATCGTTTTTTGTTTATTTGGTTTTTTTTCAGTGCTGGGAATTACACCCCAGGGGCATTCTACCTCTGAGCTACACTCCCAGCTCTATTTTATTTTTTATTTTGAAACAGGGTTTCACTAAATGACTGAGGGTCTCACTAAGTGGCTGAGGCTGGCCTCAAACCTGCAACCCTCCTGTCTCAGCCTCCCATATACTGGGATTACAGGAGTGCGCCTCCATACCTGGCTTAATTGGTACATCTTCTCCTATTACCTTTGGGATTAGAGTTCTTTTCGTATTCTACCCTGTGTCCTCTTCCCCACCGTATTTTCTGACCTCTCAGCAGTTTGCCTCCCTCCCTCCCTGCTGCTCGGCTACCAGGTTCAGACCCACATAACTTTGTGCCAGAACCCCCACCCCAGCTCGCCCCTATGATCTTTCTCTCCAATCTTGATGTCCTCTGTGTTGTGCCGCACCCCCCCCCAGGGATGTTTCCAGAAAGCTGATCTAGGCAAATCTCTTCTCTGATATTTAAAAACAAAAAACAAAACAAAAAACCACAGTGGCTTCCATCTCCCCACCCCCGCTGCTTGGGAGCCCTTCCAGAACTGCAAAGGGGAGGGCGTAGTGTGACAGAGGCACCATCTTTCCTTTAGATATTTGTAGATCTCCCAGATTCACGGTAGAGAACACCACCTTCACCATTGCTGTGTTCTGCCTCCCCGTTGCTCAGAACCCTTCCACGCCTCCCTACTACCTTCAAGATAAAATCTAAGCACATGGGTCTAGCACTCAAAAACCTCGGTTCTGACCACTCCCCATTTCCCCACACAAAATATACTTTCAAGCTTTCAGTTTAGCAAGCCTCTTCCTACCTCAGGCCCTTTGCACGTGCTATACACTGGATCTCCATTCCTCACATGTTTCCCTCAAATGCAGCCCCTCGCCCAGAACCTGGACCGGATACTTCTCACTCTTTAGGTCTCAGCTCTTCACAGGGGTCGTCTTAGGTCAGGTTCGCTGGGTGAGTGGTGTATTAGGAGCTCTGGGTGGACACTACATATCTGGATGGGAGTGGGGGAAGCCGGGCTGGCACGGGGGAAAAGTCAAGAGAGCGTGTGATCCCGGCCAAAGCTCCAGACTCGCTGGACCCCAAGCAAGATGTGTTCATTTGTTTTCTGTTGCTATAGCAAAATACTTGAGGCTGGATAATGTACAGAGAAAAGAGGGCTATAAGGCTCACAGTTTTGGAGGCTGGAAGGCGCGGCCTCTGGCTTGTGACTTCACAATGGCAGAAACACGAGCAGAAGCCACAGAGATTCAGGGGCCAGGCTCTCTTTTTATAACAACCTGCTCTGCTGGGAACTAACCAGGTCCCCAGAGAACAGCGCTAATCCTTCTGAGGCCGGCACGCCCAGTGACCTGTCTTCCAGCCCCATCTCTTACGGTTGTCACCACCAGAACCCTGGGAACCAAGCTTCTAGCACACGCATCTTGGGAGGACACTGACACTGTCCCCAAGCCACGCTGCGAGGAGCAGCCCGGGCCACTCGCGCCTGCGCTGTCAGTAGCGGCTCTGAGTCTCCCCAGGGAGGGGGACCGGCCCCGGGCTTCCTGCTCCAGTGGCCCCTGCCAGTTCTGCAGCCAAGGGCATTGGGTGTGGGAGGGGCGGACTGCAGAGCTGTCCACCCAGCTGAGGGCCCCAGACAGAGCCCAGCGAGGGCCCAGCGCCACGCACCTGGGACGAGTCTTCCTCCATATTCCCTGACTCCCCTTGTTGCTCCTTTGAAAATAACTCTACGTGGCTGGGTGCGGTGGTCACACCTTCAACTCAGTCCTTGGGAGGCTGAGACAGGAGGATCGCAGGTTCAAGGACAGTCTCGGCAACCTGGCTAAACTTTCAGCAATCTAGTGCAACCCTTTTGCAAAAGAAAAGGGGGCTGGGGGTACAGTTCAGAGGTAGAATGCCCTGGAGTTAATCCCTAGAACCTCTCCCCCCCCCCCAATTTCTCACATAGTGGTTTGTGTCCATGTTTATTTGCCTGTCTGTGGTCACTCCCCTCGCAGAGGCCGTGAGAGCCTGGAGAGCAGGGACTTTGTCCTATCATCATGTTTCTAGAACTCAGCTCAGCACTTGGCACTCGTTTGTGACAACAGCATTCATGGGATGGATGGATGGATGGATGGATGGATGGATAGATGTATGTATGTATGTATATATGTATGTGTGTGTGGATGGATGGATGGATGGATGGATGGATGGATGGATGGATGGACAGACAAATGAACTCAACCAGAAAATGGTAAATCTGAGCCTTTTACACTCAAGAAGTATCAAACCTGAGCCAGGCATAGGGATACATGCCTGTAATCCCAGCTACTTGGGAAACTGAGACAGGAGGATTACAGGTTTGAGGCCAGCCTGAACAACTGGAAGGAAGGAAGGAAGGAAAGAAGAAAAGAAGAAAGGAAGGGAGGGAGGGAGGAAGGCAGGCAAACAGGTTAAACCCTGATGGTCGATGGCCAAGGAAGAAACAGGCAAAATCATAAAACAAAAAGTATGGAGGAGCAGCATGGCGGCTGTTATTAGGAGAGGGAACCACCCCTGCCCACCTCATCATGGGCATCAGGGCAGCTGAGGAAACGCGGTCACACACTGGACAGGGCAGCTCATGCAGGTCATGCCAGACCAGCCTGTGCAGTGGACAGTGGTCCTCTGCACCTGCGGGCCCTCTCAGAAACTGATGCAAAACCCTGGCCTGTGAACCCTCTTTGTGTACCCAAAAGGAAGCACGCCGTCCCTCCTTGCAGGAGACAGTTATATCTGATATCAGATACCATCGCAGAACATGCTGAGTCTGAATCAGAGACGGATATCCCCACACTCGGTGACTCCAGATAGAATTTCTTGTTTTCCATTAGTAAAGCTGAGGAAGAGGAGAAGGAGGAGGAGGAGGAGGAGGAGGAGGAGGAGGAGGAGGAGGAGCAGCAGCAGCAGCAGCAGCAGCAGCAGCAGCAGCTGGGGAGACGATAAACCCTTCCAGGACACATTCCCAGTGACCTCCTTTCTCCAACTAGGTCCCACCTCCTATTGGTCCATTCAGCCACCCGTGGATGACATCAGAGTCCACACGATCCAATCACTTTCCCAAAGTCCCACCTCTGAACCCCTGAGACTTTGGGGGACCCTCAACATCCAAACCACTGCAGACACACTCATTTTCTTTTTCTTTTTTTCTTTTTCATACCGGAGATGGAACCCAGGGGCTTTCTACCTCTGGGCTACACTCCCAGCCCTATTTTCTATTTTATTTGGAAACAGGGTCTCACTAAGTTGTCGAGAGCCTCACTAAGTAGCTGAGCTGGCTTCGAACCTGTGCGATCCTCCTGTCTCAGCCTCCCAAGCGCGGGGATTACAAGCGTGCGCCACCACCCCCGGCTGACACACTCATTTTCAAGTGCCATTATTCGCTTCACGAGGTGGTCCAGGTGGAGGCAGAAGTTCCAGCTATTAACGCCAGCAGCAGGAGGAAGGTTGCAGAAGAGAGAAACCTTCCAGGAAGCCCACAGAACATTCCACTTACGTCTCCTGGACCAGAATTTAGATACCTGGGCCCACATAGCTGCAAAGAATGCTTAGTAGCAATGTACTCAAATAAAAACTACAGCTCTGTATCTCGTAGGCAAGGCAGAGGGACGTGCGGGCAGGCTGTTCACGGGGTCTACCGCAGCACTGTTGTTGTTTGATGGTGTTTGGAAGGTGCCAGCAACATTACCTAAAGGTGGAAGAAATCACGAGATGCGGTGGGTCTCCGTGGAAGAGGGTATCATCTCCTCAGGACAGATGAGTCATCTGAAAGTGCTGGCTGAGGGGAACGAGGCCAAATGCGAAAACCCAGTGTATCAAATAAAATAACATCGAAGTTCTGTGTTTTAAAACGTGGGCATCTCTCTTCAAATTCCTACCACCTCCACCCTTAAAAGCCTGTGTTGCTTATGTAACCTTGTTTTCAACTACTAGCCCAATTCTTAAGACATGTATTTTTTTTAATCCTGACGAGTTTTTAACTCATACACATATTTAACTGCCACATGTAATTCTAGATAGGATGGTGTCACAGTAATTATCAAAACGTCTTGGGAATAAAGTGCATTTAATGGACCAAAAAAAAAAATGTGGGCATACTTATTTGAAAGTTATCGGGAAAATAAAGACCACAACACAGTTTTTTAAAGACATGAAGAGAAATGAGCCTGATACAACAAAATATAAAAGAACGATAAAAAGGCAATATCGCACCAGTGGAGGGGGCAAGGGACAGAACTGATTGGATTTGACTACACAGATTAAAGGACAGAGTTGGCACCTGCCCCTGAAGCGGACAGAGAGGGAGCGTGTCTAGCACTGATGGGCCCAATGGAGAGACCTATCGGCAGGAACAGAGCAGGAAGGCCCAGCTGTGGGGTTTCCAGGGCACGAAGATTAGAGAGACGTGGGTTGACATTCTCAGTGGAGAGTCTGGAGTGTCACGTAATTTATCAAGTTATCTGAGCCTTGATGTCCTCGTCCCTGTAATAAACATAATGCTGGCTGACTGTTGGACGATAATGAAAACCGTGCATGTGTGCATGCGTGCATGTGCGTGAGAGAGAGAGAGAGAGAGAGAGAGAGAGAGAGAGAAAGAGAGAGAGAGAGGGAGAATTGGGATTAAACCCAGAGGCAGTCTATCTCTGAGCCATACTCTCAGCCCTATCTTTTTTGTTTTGTGTTGTTTTGAAACAAGGTCTTGCTAGATTGCTGAAAGTCTCACTATGTTGATGAAGCTGGCTTTGAACCTGCAATCCTCCTGTCTCAGCCTCAAAAGTACTGGGATTACAAGCGTGCACCACCATACCTGGCTAGGAAAGCATTTTTAAATTATTAATATTAGCTGGGCGTGGTGGTGCACACTTGTAATCCCAGAGGAGGGGAAAAGAGAAGAGATGTTTCTCCGGAGGCTTGACACAGGTCCCCGGACCCCCATTTCCTTTCTCAGCAGTGAAGACACTCGGAATCCATTTGCTGGGACCCGGGTGATGTGTGGGCTGGGGCCACAAGCCTGGTCTCTCAGTCTTACTCCGATTCAGGGCCAGGCTGCAGGCTGGCTTGCTGTCACCGCTGTGGTCCCCTGCCTTGGCCCCGTTCCGCACACAGGAGCACGCACGGAGTCCACATCAGGGCCCTGCAGGCGGGCCTGGAAGCCACCCTCTGTTCCCTCTGACATTTCAGGTTGGGACTTTGATGTGGCTCCCACCATCGGGCTTTCGTGATCAGTTCACTCCCCTCCCTCCACTCTGAGAGGACCAGGCCAGAGGACCCTGGGGTGGACCGCCATGGCCAGCCAGCCTGAGACACCATGGAGATAGTGCAGAGCAGGCCCGATGGAGTTCAGCTTCTAGAACATTACAGCCACTCGCAGGGGCCAGTCAGGTCCATGTCATCTGTAGGTCAAGGGGTTACTTTATTGGTGAAACTATAACATCAACACAGGATGGAGTGACCTGAGCATCTCATAGGCTGCAAACAGTAAAAGAAAAGTGTTTCCCAGCTCTCGACCCCAGAGGGAGGCACAGTCACCCAGGCCGGGCTTACCTGGTAAATAATAATGCCTTTGAGTATTTACCATTCCTTCGCTGGTGCTGATGTAGGGACAGACTCCCTCGGTGCCCTCCTGAAGAAAGCTCAGAGAGGTTGGGCCACCTGCCCAAGTGTACGCAGCAGGTAAGTGGTAGGGTTGGAATTTAGAGCCCTGTGCCTAACCACTGGACAAACTGCCCTGGGGACCCGAAGCCAGAGGAGAGAAAGGGGCGCTTCCACAGCCGGGGAGGCGGAGTGGGGCTTGGGCCCAGATGGAACCTATTTATGTTAAGGGTGACGTTATATAGTGGGGCCCCATGTTCTGCAACTCTGCCGTAACCTGATCTTTCCCTACCCAAAGGGTGGCTCTGCACAAAGCTGCAGCCACTGCAAGTTTTTATTAAATAGCAGCTCCCCCTAGTGCGCTGAAAAGTGACCAGACTGATTACTAAGGCAAGAAGAGCCAGGGGAGGCAGCACACATCTATAATCCTGGTACTTGGGAGGCTGAGACAGGAGGATCGCGGTTCGCGGACAGCCTCAGCAGCTTAGTGAGGCCCTCTGCAACTCAGTGAGACCCTGTTTCAAAATAAAGAATAAAAAATAGGGCTGGGGCTGTAGCTCAGAGGTAGAGTGACCCTGGGCAATCCCAAGTACTACAAAGATTAAAAGTAAAAGCATCAGAAGGACTGGGTATAGCTCAGAGGTAGACTTCCTCTGGTACAATTCCTAGTACTGCAGTATGTACATATGTACATACATACTTGCATCTTCAAGGGGGCAGGTGATGGGGTAGAGAAGAAAAGAGAAAAGGGAAGGAAGCCGGGCGTGGTGGCGCATGTTTGTAATCCCAGCATTCAGGAGGCTGAGACAGGAGGATCCGGGTTTGCAGCCAACCTCAGCTACTTAGTGAGGCCCTTTGAAACTCAGTGAGACCCTATTTCAAATTAAAGAATAAACCAGGTGTGGTGGCGCATGCTTGTAATCCCTGCACTTGGGAGGCCGATACAGGAGGATTGTGCAGGTTCGAAGTCAGCCGAGCTGGCTTAAGAGACCCTGTTTCCAAAAATAAAAAAAGTATAAAATAGGTCTGGGAGTGTAGCCCGGAGGTAGAAGGGCTTTTCAGGAACCCCACTACTACACACACACAAAAAGAATAAAAAAAAAAAAAATAGGGCTGAGGGTGTAGTTTAAAGGTAGAATGCCCCTGGGTTCTGTCCCCAGTACTGCAAAAAAAAAAAAAAAAAAAAAAAAAGGGAGAGAGAGAGAGAGAGAGAGAAAGAAAGAAAAGAAAAAAGAAAGAAAGAAACTTCTAGAAACTTCTAGAGCCATTTCTAAGAGTTGTGACTTGGGCACTGGAAACCTGCTTGGCCATCCTGGTGTTACTGAAGACAGGAGCCAGCATTCATTGAGGACCTTGGGACAGATGTCCCAGTAAATATGAGGAGGCAGGTGGATTTAGTCACCCCACCTGGGAATCTAAAAGCCAGGTCAGCTTTTCAGCTCCCACTCCTGGGCGCCCTGTCCCAGGGTCTAACAACGGCTGTGCAGAGCTGGGGCTTCCTTGTAGCAGGTCGACCAGTTGCCTTTCATTCTCAGATTAGAGTAGCTGAGTTGAGCTCATCTGCTGACCAGAGATGCCCACCTGGAAGCCGTAATACCTGGCTAACTCCAGAAAGTCAGCCTCCGGAGGAGCCTTGAGACCTCGTGTCCACCTCCCCCACCTGTCACCCAGCATGGTCAGCAACAGAGTTGGGTCTGTTGACTCCGCTGCCTCCTGACCTGTCTCTTCAGTCATTTCTAATGTTTCCAAGCCCACTTTAAGGGCCATATACATTTCAGTACAGCCATTCTTTGGATGATCAAAACTCTCTGGGTTTAACCACTCCTTCATAGAAAGCAGGGAAACAGGAATACTACATTACATCAGAAAAGTACAACTGTTGTGGTTTCTTTTGAAGAGATTGCAAGGGTAAATATGAAAGAGGGACAATAGATAGATAAAAAAAAGATTAAGAGCCAGGTGTGGTGGCACACGCCTGTAATCCCAGGACTTGGGAGGCTGAGACAGGAGGGTCGTAGGTTTGAAGCAGCCTTAGCAACTTAGTGAGACTCTCAACAACCTAGCAAGACCCTGTTTTAAAACAGAAATTCAAAAAGGGATGGGGGTAGCTGGGCGTGGTGGCGCACGCTTGTAATCCCAGCATTCGGGAGGCTGAGACAGGAAGATCGCAGTTTGCGGGCAGTCTCAGCTACTTAGTGAGGCCGTTTGCAACCCAGTGAGACCCTGTTTCAAAATAAAGAAGAAAACAATAGAGCTGGGGGTACAGCTTGGAGGTAGAACGTCCCTGGGTTCCATCCCCAGTACTGCCAAAAAAAAAAAAAAAAAGGTATGGAGGATGGAGATATAGCTTGAAGGTAGAATGCCTCTGGTAGAAAGAAAGAAAGAAAAAAACCAAGAAAGAAAGAAAGAGAGAAAGAGAGAGAAAAAGAGAGAGAAAGAAAGAAAGAGATAGTAAGGAACATGTTTTCTTTGTTTGTGCTGCTCTAACAAAATACCTGAGATTAAGCAATTTCTAAACAATAGAAATTTATCTTCTTGTAGTTCTGGAGGCAGAAAGTCGGAGGTGAAGGCACCAGGAGTCTGGGTGTCTGCTGAGGCCCATCTCTCGGCTCCCCAGATCGCGCCTGCCTGCTGGGCTCCCCGGAGGGGAGGAACTCTGTGTCCTCACACAGCCAGAAGGGAGCAACATTAGCTCCCTCCAGCCCTTTTTACACATTCCATTCGCGAAGGCTCTGTGCTCATAACTTAATCACCTGTGAAGGTCCCCACTTTTTAATACATTCACTTTGAAGATTGTGTTTGAACATATGAAATTTGGGGAACAGGTCCAGACCTTAGCATATGGCACCCAAATGCAAGACGTGAGCCCGGATGAGACTGGCTTGAACAAACCACCTGCAGAAGAGCGAGGACTTTTGAACATGGATAGCCCTGTGGGAGTAAGAAAGCATCGTCTATAGTATGGTGTGAGTCTACAAGGCACCAATATGAGTGTATGTATATACACAGTGGTCCTGGGGATGGAACCGAGGGGCAGTCCACCTCCAAGCTACATCCCCAGCCCTGTTATTTATTCTTTTTATTATTATTATTATTTTTGCGGGTCTGGAGACGGAACCCAAGGGCATTTCTGAGCTACACCCCTGCCCTCTTTTTTTTTATTATTATTCTTTATTTTGAAACAGGCTCTCACTGAGTTGCAGAGGGCCTCGCTAAGTAGCTGAGGCTGTCCGCGAACCGCGATCCTCCTTTCTCAGCCTCCCAAGGGCTGGGATTACAAGTGTGCACCACCACACCCAGCTGGTTTATTTTCTTACATTTTCTTTTTGTGTGTGTGTGTGTGGTACTGGGGTTCCTGGAAGCCCTTCTGCCGCTGGGCTACACTCCCAGACCTATTTTATCCTTTTTATGTGGAAACAGGGTCTCTTAAGCCAGCACGGCTGGCTTCGAACCTGCGCAATCCTCCTGTCTCCGCCTCCCAAGCGTGGGGATTACAAGCGTGCGCCACCATGCCTGGCTTACATTTTCTTTTAATAACTGCATAAAAGAACAACAAATGATTTAAGAAAAAAATATATAAAATCAATCCTAAGCAATGAAGATAACATTCCAGTCCTGGTGGTGGTACCGGTCGAGTTCTTTCCGGATGATGGCTCTGTGTCAGTGTCTTTGGTCTTTCCAGACGAGGAACCAGGCTCAGTCATGTGAAGGGGCTGGTCCAGGTCAGGGGCTGAAATGCAGTCTGCATCCAGAGCTGTCCATGGGGGCCAAGACCCCAGCCTGTCCCCTGCAGGTGCCCTGGGGTCTCAGCACTGCGCCCCGGTCCCTCTGTGCTCCCAGGACATACACCGGAAGCAGGTGCCGTTGATGGATAGCTCCCCCAGGGGCTGCTGACCACCGCTGACACTCAGCAGGTGGCCTCTGGGAAACAGAACCGGGGCTGGCACCGGGTCAGATTCTGCAGGAAATGTGGAGCCCAAACAGAAATCAGTCTGTCCTCCTCGGAGTTTGGAAGGACAGACAGGACATACTTGCTCGAGCGGACAGCTGTTCTATTTCAAAAGCCTGGCGGGGAGGCTGGCCTGCGGGGCCAGGCCAGGCCAGAGGCTGCTCGTGGAAGGTCAAGACTGAGCACTGAAGTGCTGGGATAAAGACAGGAGCTGAAGAGGGACAAAGGCCGCCACCAGGCCACGCGCGCACAAAGGGAGATACCGCAGGAGAAATACTCGGCTTTGCCAGAAATCAGAGAAATGAAGATAACAAGATAACCATATGGGGGCTTTCAAATTGGCAAAGGTCTTATGAATGTATACTGTCCCAAGCCAGGGGTGGTGAGCACACCTGTAATCCCAGTACTTGGCAGGCTGAGATAGAAGGATTGCAGGTTGAGACCAGCCTCAGCAACCCAGCGAGACTCTGCTTCAAAACATAAAATAAAAAGGGTTGGAGGTGTAGCTCCAAGGTAGAATGTCCCGGGATTTCATCCCCAAACACACACACACACACACACACACACACACACACACACACACACCATCCCAAATTAAAAGCGACAGAAGGTTTTCACTTTAGCTAAATGCAATGTGTGATCCTGCCTGGGGATCCTGGGCGGGTCAAGACTGTGGAGGACGTGACTAGAATACTCGGTAAGATTTGAGTATGGGGTGTGCGGTACCAAGTAGTGCAGTATTGTTTCCAGGTCACATTCGCTCATTGTTTTTTTTTTTTTTTTAGTTGTACTGTGGTTATCCAAGAGGGTATTGGGAAGCCAGGCATGGTGGCGCACGCTTGTAATCCCAGCATTCGGGAGGCTGAGACAGGAGGATCACGGTTTGCAGGCAGCCTCAGCTACTTCGTGAGGCCCTCGGCAACTCAGTGAGACCCTGTTTCAAAATAAAGAATAAAAAAAATAGGTCTAGGGGTAGAGCTTAAAGGGAGATGCCCCTGGGTTCCATCCCCAGACCAGCAAAATATAAATGAATAAATAAATAAATAATAAAATAGAGCTGGGGGTATAGCTTGGAGGTAGAATGCCTCTGGGTTCAATATCCAGTACCACAAAAAGAAAAGAAAAGAAAAGATAGAGAGAGAGAAAGAAAGAAAAGAATCATAAATGTACTCCAAGATCCAGCTAGAACATTCAACAAGGCGTTGGTGAAATCAGCTGAGGTGCAGAGTGGAACACCGCGTGCCCATTGGAATGGTATTACGAAACAACATGTAATCACGGATGTGTGTGTGTGTGTGTGTGTGTGTGTGTGTGTAAAGAACAGGTTTCCAAGACATTGTGTTCAGCACCAGCTGAAACCAAAGCTAACTCTGAGCGTGCGTGTGTGTGTGCGTGCGTGCGTGTGTGCGTGCGTGCGTGCGTCCACAAGCTTCTCCAGGTCAGGAATCAAGTCTTACTGCTCAGTGTATCCGCAGCGCCTGCCACCTGGTGAGTGCTAATAAGAGCTTGTTTCTATAGCAAAGAATTGTAGAAAAAGGACCAGAGTGTTTACTTCAAAATGTCCACAGCTGTGTTTTGGAGGGGTATGAATGCGGGTGATCTCAATCCCCCCCTCTTCCTCCTGTGCTGGGATTGAACTCAGGGCATTCGACCTCTGAGCTACGCCCCCAGCCCTTTTTATTTTTTATTTTGAAGGCTGTCTTCCAGCCTGTGATTCTCCTGTCTCAACCTCCCTATACTGGGATTGCAGGCATGCACCAACATATCCGGCGCTAATTTTCTTATTTTTGTCTATCTGCATGGTCTAAATATTCTATACAAAATCTCGATCAGCTTTTCAGAGAAGTAAGTAAAACAAGAGGCAGTTATTTAACACAATTCAGAGCTATTAAAAAACTAAGTGTAATTATTTAAAACGAAGGTCAATGACTTAAAGCTATAAATGCAAAGCGGGGAAAAGCGACCTCAATCTTAAGGCCGCTGGGTACAAGATCTCTCAGAAATAGAGTTCAAAGTTACCTTAAGAAAGTTACCTCAACAACAGAGTTCAGAGTTACCTGGCACTTTGCACACTCAGTCCTCAGAGCGCATCAGTTTTCCCAAAGTCCGGCCACAGCGAGATGTGCGCGTGTGGGGTGACCTTGAGCAGGTCATGGGGCGCCCCTTGACCCCTGGTTTCCCTCTGGATGTAGGTAGCATCCGGGATAGCGCAGTGTGTCTGCCCCTCCCGTCTGAGCATGCTGTAGGCCAGGAAGACATGGCAGGGCTGGGGTGGGGGAGAGATGAACATTACCGTCCCCATTTGAGGGGACAGTGGTCAAGGTCAGGAGCTGGCACCAGTACCAGGGCTGCTGGGGCCTGTATCTGCGTCTCCATCCCATATGAGACACAGACACATCCATCTGTGTCTCATACCCAGCAGCCCCTCCCCAGCTGACCGGCCCTGGGAGGTGAGGCCCCAGTGTCCCCTGTCCCGAGAGCACCCTGGGGAGTGCAGCGTCCCGCCAGGATGATAAGGTGCAGCTCTCCGTCCTGTCCATCCGGGGAGATCTGTCACTCCTCCCCCGGGTGATTCATAGCTTCCCCCCCGCGCAGAACGAGAGCTCCCAGAGCCTTCCAAGACGCACGCCTGAGGCTTGTTCCTTACAAGACGCTCGTTGACACGACCCAGGCTTTGCTTTTAACAGAAAGAAAAATGGGGATTTTTTAAAAAATGAATAGACTTGATTTTTGAGAGAGATTTTGGGTTTATACAAAATAGAGCGGAAAGTAGAGACTTGCCACATAGGCAGTAATGGTGCCCGGTCCCACAACATCCCTTAACAGCTGGCATCGGTGCCAGGCATTCCCACATGATCATTACCTAAAGTCTAGAGTTTACGGAGTTCTCTCTTTAAAAAAAATAAAATAAAATATTTATAACATACTTTTTACCACCTTAACTGTTATTGATTGACGGACTGATTGACTGATTGATTGTACTAGGATGAACCCAGCCCTTTTTGTTTTTAATTTTTTTCAAAACTAGGGATGGAACCCAGGGGTGTTCTACCTCTGAGCTACACCCCCAGCCCTATTTTATTCTTTTTTTTTTTTTTGAAACAAGGTCTTACTAAGTTGTGGAGGGCCTCACTAAGTAGCTGAGGCTGGCTGAGAACCTGCAATCCTCCTGTCTCACCTCCCAAGTACTGGCTTGGGAGTTTTTATTTTTTATTTATTTATTTATTTTTGGTGGGTCTGGGGATGGAACCCAGGGGCATTTGACCTCCGAGCTACACCCCCTACCCTGTTTTTTAGTCTTTATTTTGAAACCGGGTCTCACTGAGTTGCAGAGCACCTCACTAAGTAGCTGAGGCTGTCCGCGAACCACGATCCTCCAGGTTTCAGCCTCCCGAATGCTGGGATTACAAGCGTGCGCCACCACGCCCAGCTAAGTTTTTTATTTTGAAACAGGGACTCACTAAGTTGCCCAGGCTGGCCTTGAACTTGTGATTTTTCTGCCTTAGCCTCCTGAGTAATTGATCAGAAACAGGTGTGGACCACTATACCTGGTCACTATGTGTGTGTGTGTGTGTGTGTGTGTGTGTGTTTGTACTACTGGGGATAGAACCCAGGGGCATTCTACCTCCAACCTTTACCCCAAGTCCTTTTTATTTTTTTACTTTGAAACGGTCTCATAGGGTTTCTGAGAGTCTCACTAGGTGGATGTGATCCTCCTGCCTCAGCCTCCCAAGTACTGGGATTACCTGCGTGCGCCACAGTGCCGGCTCCCTGGACCGTTCTTGAGTGCGGGTTCAGTGGAGTGAGCGCACGCGCTGTTCCCGGCCTGGCCACAGCGCGTCTTCCAGCTGAGCCCCTACGTGCGTAGTACATACGTGCGTAACACCTCCCCTGGGGCTCACTCTCGGGCTCTGCATCCTATGGATTTGGGCAGATGCAGTATGACAGGTAGCCACCAAGTAATATACAGAGTGGTTTCAATGTCTGAAAAAATGCCATGGGCTCTTTCTCTGCAAACCCTGGTAACCACTGGCCTTTTTACTGCTCCTTAGCTTTGACTTTCCCAGAACGTCATAGAGTTGGAATCGGACAGTTTGGAACCCTCTCAGCGGAGCCTCTTTCCCAGAGCAACAAGCATTTATGTTTACTGTATGTTGATTTGTGGCCTGATAGCTCACTTCTTTTTAGCGCTGAATAATATTCTATGGTCTGGACATAACAGCTTGTTTATCCAAAAAAACAAGGAATTTTTTTTCACGACAAAAACATTATCTGCAGCTGTGCGTGATGGCGCACACCTGTGGTCCCAGTTACTCAGAAGGCCGAGGCAGGAGGATCCTTTCAGTCCAGGAGTTCTAGACCAGCCTGGGCAACATAAAGAGACCTTGTCTCAAAGAAGCTAAATAAAACATTAATTGCTAATTTGGGGGGAACTGAGAGAAATTCAAGAAGAAAGGGGAAAAACTCTTGTAATCTTACCTGTTGAGGAACATTCTTAACGTTCTGCTATCACTTCTTTTTTGTGTGTATATGTGAGCATGTGTGTGTATAAACCTGTGATCTTTTTTTATTTGATATACAGCTATAGTCACATGGCACATAAAAATATTTGTAACCCATTATGATGTATGAATACAGTGTACCAATAAAAAATTTAAAAAAACAAAAAAGAAAATAAAGAATAAAAAAATATATTTTAAAAAATATTTGGATTTGACCCAGGAGCATTCTACCTCTGAGCTACATCCCCAGGCCTGTTTTTTATTCTTTATTTTGAAACAGGGTCTCACCAAGTTGCAGAGGACCTCACCAAGTAGCTGAGGCTGGCCTTGAACCAGTGATCCTCCTGTCTCAGCCTCCCAAATACTGAGATTACAAGTGTGCGCTACCACACCCAGCTATAAATTTTGATTCTTAGTTTTCAGCTGGGCACAGTGGCCCATGCCTATAATCCCAGTACATGGGAGGCTGAAACAGGAGGATCACAGGTTTGAGGTCAGCCTCAGCAACTTAGTGAGACCCTGTTTCAAAGTAAAAATTAAAGAGAGCTGGGGGCTTAGCCTGGAGGTAGAATGCCTCTGGGCTCAATCCCCAGGGCCAAAAAAAAAAAAAAAGGAAGGTATTTTTTATTTAAACAAAATCGAGAGGAAGGTACAGAGGTTTCCCACATTTCTTTGCCCACACACACAGTCTCCACACACACACACTCTTAGCATCCCTGGCAGGACTGGAACATTTATTACTATCAATGACCCTACAGGCCAGGCGTGGAAGTGCACGCTTGTAATCCCAGTACTTGGGAGGCTGAGACAGGAGGACGGCAGGTTCGAGGTGAGCCTAGCTACTTAGTGAGGCCCTCTGCAACTTAGTGAGACCTTGTTTCAAAATAAAGAATAAAATATAGGCCTGGGGATGTAGCTCAGAGATAGAATACCCCTGAGTTCCATCCCCGGTACTGAAAAAATAAATAAAATAAAATAGGGCTGGGGGTGTAGCTTGGAGGGAGGTAGAATGCCGCTAGGTTCCATCATCAGTAACACACACACACACACACACACACACACACACACACACACACACGTGTGTGTGCACACAACCCTTCAATGAAATGTCACCGTCACCCACAGTCCGAAGCTTACCCGGGGATTTAGTCCTGCTGAGCACGTTCTGTGGGTTCGCATGGCTGTATAACGAAGTGGGCCCACCACTGTGGTGTCAAACAGAGCAGTTCTGTGGCCCAATATGGAAGCTCTTTGGGGAAAACAATAAAAGCAGTATATTTGCTAACATTGTCTTTTTTTACTTATTTTAATTTAATTTATTTATTTATTTATTTATTTTTGGTGGTACTGGGGTTCCTGGAAGCCCTTCTACCTCCGGGCTACACTCCCAGACCTAATATATATATATATTTAATTTGGAAACAGGGTCCCTTAAGGCAGCGCGGCTGGCTTCGAACCTGCACGATCCTCCTGTCTCTGCCTCCCAAGGGCAGGGATTACAAGCGTGCGCCACCACGCCCGGCTTATTTAAAAAAATTTTTTTTGTACTGTGGGTGGAACCCAGGGGCTTTTCTACCTTCAGGCTGTATTCCCAGACCTATTTTATACTTTATTTGGAAACAGGGTCTCACTAAGTTGCTGAGAGCCTCACCACATAGCTGAGGCTGGCTTCAGACCTGTGCGATCCTCCTGTCTCAGCCTCCGAAGCCATGATCTCTTTTTAAAAAGCGGAGGAGAGACCACATTTTGGGCTTTGCTCTTTTGTGTGTGTGTGTGGTGGTACTGGGGTTCCTGGAAGCCCTTCTACCTCCGGGCTACACTCCCAGACCTATTTTATATTTTTATTTGGAAACAGGGTCTCTTAAGCCAGCACTCTGGCTTCGAACCTGCGCGATCCTCCTGTCTCCGCCTCCCAAGCGCGGGGATTACAAGCGTGGCCACCACGCCGGCGCTTTGGCTTTGCTCTTATAAACACAAGGGGGACAGGGGCACTGGGGATGGAACCCAGGGGCATTCTACCTCCAAGCTACACCCCCAGCTTCTTTTTTACACTTTTTTTTTTTTTTTTGGTGGTACTGGGGGTGGAACCCAGAGGCTTTCTACCTCTGGGCTATACTCCTAGATATATATATATATATATATATATATATATATATGTATATGTATATGTATATGTATATGTATATATATACATATACATATACATACATATATATATATATTTTTTTTGAAACAGGGTCTCACTAAGTTGCTGAAAGCCTAAGTAGCTGAGGCTGGCTTCGAACCTGTGCGATCCTCCTGTCTCAGCCTCCCAAGCGCGGGGATTACAAGCGTGCGCCTCCACCCCCAGCCTACACTTTGTTTTGAAACAGGATCTCAGGATGGCTGTGGCTATCCTTGAATCTGAGATCCTCAGGTCATGGCTTCATTAGGATTACAGGGGTAGGCCATCGTGGCCGCTCCGTCCAGGCTTCTGATGTTGATTCCAGAGGTGAAGAGCGGTGGGCAGGGGCTCAGGGATTGATGGTCCCTGTGGTCCCTCCTCCAGGACTCCTCCCGCCTGGCCTGCTAAGCCCAGCAAAGCCCAGCCCTCCATCTGCTGCCCCAGACAAGCAAGCTGCTCTCTCTTCCTGCCAACTGAGCATCCTAATTACACGGTAAAGACTAATTGCCCGTGAAGAGGCTCGTCCACACTCATAGACATTAACCAAAGTCACGCCTAACAAGCCTCGCCATTAATTATCTGCGCTCGCTGCTCCAGGATTTAATTATGAGTTGGCAGGAAGCAATCCACATAAGAAGACTGGATCCGGAGCTTGCGGCGGGGCCCCCTCACAGGGGGTGCGGGGCTGGCAAAGCTGTCCCAAAGCTGCCCTTCCCGGTCTCCCTTTCCTTCCCAGAAGGAGACACCAGAGAAGGGAACCCATATTTATTGAGCACCTGGTATGTGGAGGGCAGAACCAGGCATTGTCAAGTTTAGCATCTCCCAAAACAGATGGCTTTCTGTTTTGCAGGTGGGAAAACAAAGGTTCGGAAGAGGCAGCGGCGTGCCGAGCGGGGGCAGAGCCCGTCACGCACTTCCACTACTTGTCGCTGGAGGGATGCTCTCCCGGATATCCTTTTCTTTTTTGTGTGTGTGTGTGGTACTAGGGATGGAATCCAGGGCCATTCTACCTCCAAGCTACACCCCCAGCCCTATTTTTTATTCTTTATTTTGAAACAGGGTCTCACTAGGTTGCGGAGGGCCTCACTAAGTAGCTGAGGCTGGCTGCTAACTGGCCATCCTCCTATCTCAGCCTCCCAAGTACTGAGGTTACAAGCGTGCGCCACCACGTCCAGCTTTCCAGGATATTCTTTAGCCTTGAATTTGTACAGTGTTTTTTTTTTTTTTTTTGTGGTACTGGGGGTAGAACCCAGGAGCTATCTACCTCCGGGCTATACTCCCAGCACTATTATATTTTATTTGGAAACAGGGTATCACTAAGTTGCTGAGAGCCTCACTAAGTAGCTGAGGCTGTCTTCGAACCTGTGCGATCCTCCTGTCTCAGCCTCCTAAGCGCTGGGATTACAAGCGTGCGCCACCACGCCCGGCCTTGTACAGTGTTTTTTAATGTGTTCAAAACATTAACAAACACTGTTTCTTCTCAGTCTCAGCTTTGTTTATTTATATGGTACTGAGGACTGAACCCACGGGCATTCCATCTCTGAGCTACACTTCCAACCCTTAAACTTAAAGACAGGGTCTTGCTGTGTTGTTGACGCTGGCCTCAATCCTGCGATCCTCCTGTCTCAGCCTCCCAAGTGCTGGGATTACAGACATGGGCCACCATGCCCGGCTTCACATTTGTTTATTAAGAAAACAAAATACAGAAGTATCTGAAGCCTAGATGCACACACGACCACACACCCCTGCTTCATTGGAAGCCGGGCATGGTGGTGCACGTTTGTAATCCCAGTCCTTGGGAGTCTGACACAGGAGGACCGCAGGTTCGAAGCCAGCCTCAGCTACTTTGTGAGGCCCTCTACAATTTAGTGAGACCCTGTTTCAAAATAAAGAATTAAAAATAGGGCTGGGAGTATAGCTCGGAGATAGAACGCCTCTTGGTTCTATCCCCAGTAATAAAAAAAAAAAAAAAAAACCAAAAAAACACAAGAACAACAACAGCAGTGGACTGGGCAGGTTAGGGGCTGGCCTGACATCCGTTTGCTGCTCCGGGTCCTGCCCCGTCACCGCTGGCGGCGCACCCCTGTCAGTGGTGCCTAACGATGCGTAATACAGAAGGCCCTTCGCGTAAGGGGTGATACCTGGGAGTTACAATTATTTTCTCCCAAGACCCGTGGCTTTTGGCTTGTGGCTTTTCTTTCCAAGTCACTTTGATAGACTAAGTGGAAACACTGGCCCCTGCACTCCTGATTCCCTCCCAGCCCTTTTCTTTTTCTTGATCTTTTTTTTATCTTATTGGTGCACTGTAGTCATACATCTTAACGGGGTACAAGAGGGTAGAGGCGTACACGCACACACAGCACTCATTAGCCCTTCCCCAGTCCCCACGCATTCCCTCCCCTCCCTCCTCGTGTTTGTGAACGCGCCTCCTGTGCATCAGGGAGTCTCCCTCTTCCCCTCCGTCCTCCTCCCATCCCCCTCCCAGACCTTTTCCATGTGGCTTTCCAGCTTCTCCCATTTAGGAGTGGAGCCTGTTCCCTACTTTGCCTTAAGGAAGAGATTGAGATGGGGGGAGTACCACCCAAAGCCTGGCCCTGCAGTTCTGCTCACTCCCTTGGTTCCCGTCCAACATCACTGAGAGAGCTTGAGGTAACCTGTTGGATGGCAGAAGACGCACAGCCCAGTCACTCCCATCACCCCCGATGATAGCCAGCCAGCCGAGACATGGGATGAGGCCATGCAGACCAGCGGCGTTTGGCAGACTTGCCAGCTGACTGCAGACCATGAGCCAGCCCAGCAAGATCGGCGGAGCCTGCCCGGACCAACAGCGCCCTGCTGACTCATGAGCAATACTAGTGTTTGAGTGACTGAGTTTTAGGGAGATTTTGTTACGGAGCAGTAGCTAACCAATACATCCATTTGTGTAGCTCATTCTCAGGTAAGAGCAGTGTTGGGCACAGTATGTCTCCAACTTTCTACCATTCAGACTTGGACAAAAATGAACCTCCCAGAACAGTCTGGAAGCCATGTGACGGCAAGTCCTGGGACTCATCCTTCCTCATTGTCTCCCAGAATCGGTTATAGTCTAATTTCCTTTTGTAAATGCCTTTGTTTCATTCTGATTCTTACAAGATGCTTTTGAGCCCGGCACGGTGACGCACGCTTGTAATCCCAGTAGTGGGGAGGATGAGACAGGATAATGGGTTGGAAACCAGCCTCAGCTACTTAGTGAGGCCCTCCGCAATTTAGTGAGACCCGTTTCACACACACACACACACACACACACAAAAAAAAATAGCGGGGCGTGGTGGCACACTCCCGTAATCCCAGAACTTGGGAGGCTGAGATAGGAGGATCACAGGTTCGCGGCCAGCCTCAGCTACTTAGTGAGATCCTGTTTCAAATAAAAGAATAAGCCAGGCATGGTGGCACAAGCTTGTATCCCAGCATTTGGGAGGCAGAGACTGGAGGATTTGGGTTCACGGACAGTCTCAGCTACTGTAACTTAGGCCCTTTGCAACTTAGTGAGACCCTGTTTCAAAATAAAGAACAAAAAATAGAAGCCAGGCGTGGTGGCGCATGCTTGTAGTCCCAGCATTCGGGAGGCAGAGACTGGAGGATCGTGGTTTGCGGACTGCCTCAGCTACTTAGCGAGGCCCTCTGCAACTCAGTGAGACCCGTTTCAAAAATAAAGAATAAAAAATTAGGGCTGGGGGTGTATCTCAGAGGTAGAATGCCCCTGCGTTCAATCACCATACTAAAACAAACAAACAAACAAACACATGAATATAATCAGGCTGGGAGGCAGACTGCCCCTGAGCTCAATTCCCCAGTACCACACACACACAAAAGGTGCTTTTGCTGACTATAGAATCTGGGCGTGATGGTTGTTTCTCAGGACGTGGGAGGGACTTTCACGCTGCCTCTTGGCTTCCGCGCTTGCTGTGAGAAGTCAGCTGTCGGGCTCGCTGTTACCCCTTGGAAAGCGGTGTCCATTTGTTCCTCAGAGATGTTCTCCTGTGTGTGTTTATGCAAGTTTATTCTGATATGTCTGTCCATTTTTTAAAATCTTTCTGGAGTTTGTAGGCATCCTTGACTCTAAGGCTTGGTTTCTGTGTTTGAATAAGTATTGCTGGCTGCTAGCGCCTCCTCGCGGTCCTAACTGCCCTCCCCACGGGCATCCGGTGTGTAGTATTTGCGATTACCTGCGTGTCTGAGGTATTTAATGTTGTCTCCGGCCCTTAGCTAGAGCCCCCTGGGCGGGGACAGAGTGTGAGCGGATTCCCTGCTGCCCAGGCCAGTTTTGGGTAATGCATGCATGAGTGGACTAAGGGGAGGAGGACAGGCCTCCCCATGGAATGGGTTTTTGTGTGGCCAGCAAAAGTCTGGGTGTAGCAATGCTGGTACGGAGCTGGGACAGGGGACTTAGTGGGTGCAGAGCCTTGAGTGGGGATAGCACCTTCTCTCCATAGCACATCCTGATTTGCATTCCAACCAGTGTGTGTGTGTGTGTGTGTGTGTGTGTGTGTGTGTGTGTGCACCTGCACACATGGGCAAGGGGCATTCTACCTCGGAGCTACACCCCAGCCCTATTTGGAAACATGGTCTTATTAAGTTGCCGAGGCTGGCCTCAAGCCTGCAATCCTCCTATCTCAGCTTCCCAAGAAGTATAATTGAAATCTTTGTCCCTTTGTGGACCTGAGTAGAAGGTGACTCCTCCTGAGAGCTATCCTAACCCTCAGAATGAAGTTCTGAGCTTGAGGTGGGTCAGACGGGGTCCTACCTCCTGTGGCTTATAGGACTGTGTAATGGGTCCAGGGGGCTGGGGCACTGCCTCGTCGCATTCTCTGGAGCTGTCTTTCCCCACATGGCCATGCGCGTGCGTGTGGGGGGACCCTGGGCGCCTGGGGGTCCGAGGGAAGAGGCTGCGGGGCACTGTCAGGAGCCTCGGGGCTCTGGCCCTGGAGCAGCTGAGACCTGAGCGGCGTCTGTCCATACCTGGAGAGTACTGCATCTCAGTTCAGGTGGTGCCGCCCTCCCTCTCCTACGTCGTGAGAACGTCCAGCGCATTCCTCGGCTTCTCGTTTGCTGAGTCTTCTGGCTCAAATAACCTGGTTTATAAAACACCTTCAAATGCGAACGCTAAAAGAGCTCTCCCTTTCTGTATTCAAGCTGACCGGCTATCAGGCACAGAGATAAGCCAAAGTGATATCCTGCTGTTTTCTGGCTTGCTAAGCTGCCTTTTTAAAGATTCTAACCCTTGCCGGGCGTGGTGGTGCACGCTTGTAATCCCCGCGCTTGGGAGGCTGAGACAGGAGGATCGCACAGGTTCAAAGCCAGCCTCATTACTGAGTGAGGCCCTCAGCAACTTATTTAGTGAGACCCTGTGTCCAAATACAGTATAAAATAGGTCTGGGAGTATAGCCTGGAGGTAGAAAGCCCCTGGGTTCCACCCCCAGAACCACCAAAAACAACAACAACAACAAAACAAAAACAGAAGATAAAAATAGAGCTGGGGGTCTATCTCAGAGGCAGAATGCCCCTGGGTTCAATCCCCAGACCACAAAAAAGAGAAGGCTGGCGTGGAGGGAAAGAAAAAGACTAGTTCATACGAAAAGAAGAAGACTGGCTCTCAAGAACAGAAGGAATGATGATAGAATTAGAAAATCACAGCCGGGCTGGGCGTGGTGGCGCACGCTTGTAATCCCGGCATTCGGGAGGCTGAGACCGGAGGATCACGGTTCGCGGACAGCCTCAGCTACTTAGTGAGGCCATTCGCAACTCAGTGAGACCCTGTATCAAAATAAAAATTAAAAAAACAGAAGCCAGGCGAGGTGGCACGCATTTGTAATCCCTGCTCTTGGGAGGCTGAGACAGGAGGATTGCACGGGTTCGAAGCCAGCCTCAGCTACTTAGTGAGGCTCTCAGCAACTTAGTGAGACCCTGTTTCCAAATAAAATATATATATTAAAGTAAAGGTCTGGGAGTATAGCCGGGAGGTAGAAAGCCTCTGGGTTCCACCCCAGTACCACAAAAAAAAAAAAAAAAAAAAAAAGAAAAAGAAAAAGAAAAGAAAAAACAGGTCTGGGGGTGTAGCTTGGAGGTAGAATGCCCCTGGGTTCCAGCCCCAGTATTGCAAAAAAAAAAAGAATTAGAAAATCACCATTTTGCAACTACCAATATAATCCAGGCAAGGATCAATACATTTTATTTTATTTTATTTTATTCTATTTTATTTTTGGTGGTACTGGGGGTGGAACCCAGAGGCTTTCTACCTCTGGGCTACACTCCCAGACCTTTTTTATATTTTATTTGGTAACAGGGTCTCACCAAGTTGCCGAGAGCCTCACTAAGTAGCTGAGGCTGGCTTCGAACCTGTGCGATCCTCCCGTCTCAGCCTGCCAAGCGCGGGGATTACAAGCGTGCACCACCACGCCCGGCTTCAACGCATTTTAAAAACCACTGAAAGTTTGTTGGGGAGTAAGGACTAAGTTCTCAAGGTATCACCCCACCTATAAAAACACTATGAACAGCTGGGCATGGTGGCGCACGCTTGTAATCCCAGCATTCGGAGGCTGAGACCAGAGGATTGTGGTTCGTGGACAGCCTCAGCTACTTAGTGAGACCCTCTGCAACTCAGTGAAACCCGGTTTCAAAATAAAGAATAAAAAATAGGGCAGGGGGTGTAGCTCGGAGGTAGAATGCCCCTGGGTTCCATCCCCAGACCCGCATAAATAAATAAATAAATAAATAAATAAATAAATATAAATAAATTAAAAAAGCTGAGGATGTAGCTCACTGATTCAATCCCCAGTAACCCCTGCCCCTAACGAAAATTGTGGGTTAGGGGTGTAGATCATTACTATAGCATGTGCTTAGCATGAGCAAGGTCCTGGATTCAATCTCTAGCACCAAGAAAAAGAGTGAGAGAGAAAAGAGAGCGAGAGAGAGAGAGAAGAGGGGAGAGGAAGAGCATGAATTCAACCACTCCTGGACCTTCCTACAACCTATACATGGACAACGAATTAATTAATTAACAAAGGAAGAGAAAAGAAAGGAAATAGGCCCAAATGTGAAGGGTGATTAGTTGGTGGGGTGGAACTATGGATGCATGGTATTTTCTTCTTTAAACTTTCCTCTGTGGCTGGGCTTGGTGGCGCACGCTTGTAATCCCCACGCTTGGGAGGCGGAGACAGGAGGATCGCGCAGGTTCGAAGCCAGCCGCGCTGGCGTAAGAGACCCCGTTTCAAAAATATAAAATAGGTTTGGGAGTGTAGCCCGGAGGTAGAGGGCTTCCAGGAACCCCAGTACCACCACCAAAAAAAAACAAAAAAAAAAACTTTCCTCTATTTTCCGTAATTAAAGAACATCATTCTAATAATCAGGAAAAATAAACTTTAGGAACTTGATATGCTTTTACGTCCAATCTTTGGCTAAAAATACAGCAAGGCCTCTTGTTTACCTTCTGCAGGAAGGCAATTTCCTGCTTGGGTGGCTGGCAGAGTGTCTGTTCCCAGAGCCCGAAGACATCCGTCAGACGCGAGCGGGTGCACACCTGCTCCCTCTCACGCTGATGGAGAGCCATTACCTCCCATCAGAGCACATCTGGCTCCATCCCAGGACCAAGCGGTATTTGAAAAATCACGGCAGAGTTTCCTCCAGCGACTAAAAGCTACCGCGAGGTTCTAGCCAAGAAGTGCGTGGAAGACTCTGCGCCAGACAGATTTGAGGAACAAATGTTTTATAAACAAACAGTCCAAACCGGTGGCCCTGCGAAACAAACCAAGGACGTGTGCGACCCCACGACCCCACGTGGCAAGGAACCGGGGGACCTGGGGGGGGTCTCGCAACTCCTTTGCTTGTCTGTCAAGCTATAGAGCTGAACACACGGAGCACCTATCTGAGACAGCTGGCCAAAGACCACGCCTGTGGCCCAAACAAAGAAAGAAAACAGAAGCGCCGAGGTTAGGGGCACCGAGCCGGCTGCCGTGCTGCGCGTGGTGAGGGCGACGGGCGCGCCCGGCAGAGTCCCAGCTTGCGTTGGGCCACTGTGAGGGGGGTTAAGGAATCCGGGGCCAGCCTGGGGTGGAGGCTGTCCAGAGCAAGGGGTATTTGGTACCTGGGACCTCAGGGATTGCTACATAGGGAAGTGGGGCTGTCACTGTTACTGGTGGAGCAGCGGGATTGCTTAGGGGCCTGTTTGGTAATGTCTGTGCTCGCGGAGCGGCCTCGTCCTGGTCTCATTCTGAGTACTGCTTATTTTCCACAGGAACACCGTCGACGGGGTCGGCAGAGCCGGTTTGCACTTTCTCGGTTTCATTCCACTTTGTTTATTCTTTATTTTTTGAGGGACTGGAGATTGGACCCAGTGGCTTCCTACCTCTGAGCTACATACCCCCTGCCCGTTTTGAAACAGGGTCTCCCTAGGAGCTCACTAATTTGCCGAGGCTGCCCTAGAACCCGTGATCCCGGTCTCAGCGTGCGCCACCACGTCCGGCTCCATTTCACTTTAAACATGCCTTCCATTAAAAATAAAACATGAATACACTTTACAACCTATAAAATGCTCTTTTTCTGTCGGTGGCATTTCCTCCAGTCTTAAGAATGTGGAAACTGAGGATGGGCGGTGTTGGGCACCACGCCGGTTAGGCCCTCCAGCTTTAAGTTTTGACTTTGTTACACTTTCTTTACTGTTTCTCATTTGCCTTGGTCTTGACAGGTTTGTCCACTCTTCCTTGAGTTCTAAGTGCCTTGCAGTGTTCCAGGCTCTAGGTAAAATCGTGGTAAGACAGATCTTGTTTTCAAGCCTGGGGTCCAGTTGGCAAGATGGAACACGAAGAGACAGCCAGGTCAAGCCGAGGTTCTCTGGTTAGGGGCATCTGTGTGCAGCAGGCGCTCGGAACCAGGATGAGTAAACTGGGACTCTGGAGCCCGGAAAGTTATGCGGGAGTGTTCAAACGAATCCATCTGTATTCTGAGTCACCACACAGGAAAACAGCCCCCTCCAGGCGCAGCCCCTTGGCCTCAGCAAAGCCGATTGTTACTATCCAGCATTTGCATGTGAACATTTGGAACAAGTCTGTAGGTCCCAAACACAGGTTTTCAAAGGTTTTCCATATTTAAAGAAGGTGAGGTTCGCCAGGCATGGTGGCACACGCTTGTAATCCCCGCACTTCGGAGACTGAGACAGGAGGATCGCATGGGTTCGAAGCCAGCCTCAGCGACTTAGTGAGGCTCTCAGCAACTTAGTGAGACCCTGTTTCCAAATAAAATATTAAATAGGTCTGGGAGTTTAGCCCAGAGGTAGAAAGCCCCTGGGTTCCATCCCCAGTACCACCACCACCAAAAAAAAAAAAAAAAAAAAAAAAAAGAAGGTGAGGTTCAAGCCAGGTGTGGTGGTGCACGTTTGTAATCCTAGTACTTGGGAGGCTGAAACAGGAGGCTCTGGGTTCGCAGCCAGCCTCAGCTACTTAGTGAGGTCCTCTGAAACTCAGTGAGACCCTGTTTCAAAAATAAAGAATAAAAAATTGGGTTGGGGTTATAGCTTGGAGGTAGAATGCCCCTGGGTTCAATCCCCAGTACCACCAAAAAAAAAAAAAAAAAAAAAAAAAAAAAAAGGTGAGGCTCAGGGGCAGACGGGGTCAGCACAAAGAAATAAAAAGGGACTTGGGGGTCTTCGAGTATTTATGGTGGCCCACAGGTTCCCGCGGGCCTGGCTCCTTGAAGCGCATTGTTCTGACACTGGCAGTTCTGGGCCCAGCCAGCGGCTCATCACCAGGCCAGGCTTCTTACAGACCCAACCCATGCCTGGGCCTGCCCCCTCTTCTGCAGGGCCCCAAGTGCCCCCAGCTCCGCGGAGGACGGCCCTCCAACCCCCCCCTCCACACACTGGTTTTTCTCCACAGCTTCTGACACTAGTGCAGGGATTTCTATCACACTCTCACCACTCCTAGGAGTGGCCAGGGCACACGACACTCACAAGTCAGATCATTTCGTAGTTTTATTATGGTTTAAAAGAAAATTATCTTACCACTCTTTTCCCTTGGAGAGAGTGTGTGTGTGGGTGTGTGTGTGCATGTGTCTGGGGGTTGAACACAGGGGCATTCTACACCTTTACGCTACACCCTCAGCTCTTTTTACCTTTTATTTTGAAGCAGGGTCTGGCTAAGTTGCCGAGGCTGGCCGTGAACCCGCGATCTTCTTGTCTCAGCCTCCCAAGTTCTGGAATTCAGGTGTGTGCCACAGTGCCAGGCTCCTTGTAGTATCTTCTACATACAGGGTTTCAATACGTAAGGCATTGGCTGCTCAAATGTCCTCACACTGCCGTGACGGGCGTGTGTCTGCCGGGACAGCCTAACACTGATGAGAAGCGGCCAAGCTCAGGGTCGCTTAGTCCGCATTTTCCCACTTTGGACCAGTGGGAACTCTGGTCTCCAGGGCAGCCTTCGCGGTTCTCTCCTCTGGCCAATCACAGCCCAAGTCCCTCGGCTGCTGGTCCGTGACCAGTAACACTAGCTCTTTCCTTCTTCCATCCAGACACGGAACCCCATCCGCCTGTCCCTGCCAGCGCTCAGCTGGCCTCCGGCAACAGGGCGATTTGAGTAGCTTTCCTGCCTGTCCCACAGGCCGTGGGCATGGCAGGCTCCTTAAAACCAGGCTGGACTCTCCACCCCAGACCTTCTACTTCTCATCTACAGAACGAACAGGGTGAGCCCACTTGCATGGTGTCTTAAGGAGATCCTCGCTCTTTCTTTGCCCGAGTCTGTAGCAATAGGAATGGCAGCCATCACAGTTAGAAATGGAAAAAAATATTGTGTGGTGCTGAGGTTAAATTTAAATTTTAGCTGGGCATGGTGGCGCACGCTTGTAATCCCCGCGCTTGGGAGGCTGAGACAGGAGGATCGCACGGGTTCAAAGCCAGCCTCAGCTACTTTGTGAGGCTCTCAGCAACTTAGTGAGACCCTGTTTCCAAATAAAATATAAAATAGGTCTGGGAGGTAGCCCGGGGTAGAAAGCCCCTGGGTTCCACCCCCAGTACCACAAAAATAAATAAATAAATGAAATAAAGTTTAAAATGCCCTTAAATAAATGCCTCAAAATGAGGACACAAATCAGGCTCTCAGGTGAGCCCTTTTCATTGATCGAGGTTTCATGTGATCTGAGGATAAGTGAATGGTAGCACTTTAAAAAAATCCCCAGTCTGTTAGCGGTCAAGAATAATGAAACTGAAACTCAACTAAACATTTAAGTAACTGCGGAAAAACAATCCCGGAAACACTTAGTCAAACCATTTCTAAATCCAGGAATGTGTAAAGACTGAACAAAAGATTTACAGACATCCTGGCAAGCCAAGAGAACGTACACAGGGTCAGAACGTCTGGCAAGGCACCTCAGCCAGGCATGGGCTGTTTTTCATTTTAAGTTTGTAACCTGGTTTTAATCATTTTCTAGAAATGTTTCCAAATCAGAGGAAAAAAAACTTCAAAATGTATCAACAAGACTAAACTCTCACTTCATCCTGAGATCAGACTGACTTCACAGCTCAGGCTGCGGGGCGGGTGTTGCCAACTAAGAACCGTGCCGTGACTCCCGCATACATTCAGTCAAGTGCTTCTATGCCAACCCCTGATATTTACTGTGTTTGTTATGGAACTTTTTCATTCATAGGTTGAAAAAAAGCCCAAACATACCTAACGTGACCTTCAGAACTTTATCTTATGATAAAAATAAAAAACATACACATCTCAGAGTGTGCCAGGACTTCTGAAGGGTTTACAGGATTTATGTGTAGATTAAAGTCATAGTAGTGATGTTGTTAGAAACAGAAACTGCTTTTCAGTTAGGCACCAAGTGACTGCAGTGAAGATCTCCTCGACAGGTGAGAAACTGGATGAAGTCCAAGGTCCACACGTTAGCTACACATGAGACCAGCAGGCCCCAGTGACAAGCCCGCTTAAGGATTCGGCCAGGAAGGTGAACCGGCAGAGCAAAACAGCACTGGAATCCTCCTGTCTACTGTGCCGGACTTAAAGAAAATGTCTTTTCAAAGGGTAATTAACTACAATATCTCTACCCTTGAGTGTTATTAAAATGCAGTTAGCCAGCGGTAGGTGGTACACACTTGAATCTGGGAGGCTGAGACAGGAGGATTGCAAATTTGAAACTAGTGCATGGCAACTTTGTGAGAGTCTGTTTCGAAATAAAAACTAAAAGGGGCTATGAGTGCAGCTCAGTGGTAGAGTAACCCTGGATTCAATCCTGAGTACATACATACATGACACATTACATACATACATACATATGCAACTAAAAGAAAATAAAATGCATAGTTGCTAAAATAGATTTTTTTTCTAAATAGTACAAGCAGGAGCTATGGGTGCCATAAACTACCCAAGGTATAGCATGGAGAAGAAGAAAAGAGGAGGAAGACATAGGGCTGGACAGGAATGAGAGGGAGACAGCACGGGACGGGCAGGGCCACCTCCGCCTGGTCTGGGCGGAAGGGGCCCGGTGTGGCCAGCGGAGCTTCCGCCGGGCGTGGGGCGCGGGAGCGTCGGGAGCCTCCACCAGCGCGTGCTCGAGCCACTGCAGCTGGGATTGCTGGCTCTGCGACTCGAGTCCATCTGGAAAGTTCTCGTTTAATGGGGATGAAAAACCATTATTTAAAAAAGAAAAGTGCACAGTAAGTTTTATTTATGCGTTTACAAGAAGATTTACAACGATCAGGCCTTCAACATGTAAAAAGTAAATCTCTTTTGCAAAGTATATGAAAATACAAAAGCAGACTAAATTATCAAAAAAGAATTTTTGTTTATTTTTATCACTAAATACAATTAGTTTCCCTGATTATAAATCATAATCAGTGTCACCTAAAATACAGGAAGGTATGTACAGAGGTGAACAACCCCCATATCACTGTCTATACATATTAAGACCATGAGACTCAGAAAAAGCAGAGCTGAGCTTATTAAATTATTGTCTGTTTCAGAAACTCTCACCATTTGAAGGAAATAAGAGGACGATTTAGGTAGCAGAGGAGTTGTGTAATAACTTAAAAAGTTAAAAGCCTGTAGTGATAAAGTAATCTTGTGCAGCCTTCTCAGCAGTTCCACTGGCCCTTTTGCAGATTCCAGGTCTAGAAAAAGCCTGCTGGTCGCAGAAACACCGGGCTCAGGTCATTTGCCATACGGTTGGTCATGGTGCATTTCTGGTGTGTAAGTCAATAGGACAATCATGACCCAGAGGTGAAGCAAAGCCTAGAAAAGAAAGAACAGTTTGTGGGTTGCCATGAACCCGTCTTCCCAGGCCCTCCAGTGGTGCACTGAGGCAGGAGCCCTGCCTCGCGGTCCCGATGGAGGCTCGGGTCTGAGGCACGGCGGGGGCTCGGGACATGTTTACTGGATGAACACGCAACTAGATGAGCTCAGTGCCAGGGAGGGCAGTCTAGAGCTGCCACGCCCCCAGGGTGAAGCCCCGGACTTCAACAAACCACACACACACACACACACACACACACACACACACACACACACACACAGTCGGGACTGTGCAGAGTAGATGGAATGATCACAACTGCACAATACACAGGAGGCTGGCTGGAGACCACATGGGGAGCTGGTTTGCAAGGCTTTGTAAAACAGTTATGGGTGATGTTTTGAGAGAGAGAGAGAGAGAGAGTTTAGCCAAGATCTGGAGAGGGAAAATATTCTTGACGGGAGTGATGTGAGATGTCCGAGGTTGACTTGGGGTCCAGCCCCCTCAGGGCAGTCCTGAGGACTGGAGAGTGGCTCTCAGTGCCCCGCCACCTGCGGCCACTCACCACCTCGGCACCTGGGAATCGGCCTCGTGGGGGCTCTGATCCCTCTCTGAGGCCATTCCCTTTTTCTTTCTTTGGGCTTTTCCCATAATCCCTTCTTCAAAGTGTTTTATTTAAAGGGATAACTTCCCTTTCATAGAGAAATTTCCTTTTAAGTAGGCTTAGGCTTTTATTTTGAGAAAGCAGCCCACCTTATTCAACCCACCCACTTTGAGAAGTACCCATTCAGTACAGGGCGCGGGCTTTTTAGGCACACAGCCACATGAAATGGTACCCCAAACTACTGTAGCCATTTTATTAGAGAAATCTGGATGGAGACACACTGGCCTTGACATCCTTGTAGTAAATACAGCAAAACACATACCTAAAAATAATTAAAGCAACTTTGTAACATCAAGACAAAAATGAAATCATTCTGTGTTGTACTTTTATTATTAGCGGGGCTTAGCCACGGAGGTAATTACTACTAATTATTATGCTGCACGTAATCTTTCTCTTTTGGTGTGGTGTTGGTCTTGAACACAGGGCTTCATGCATGTGAAGCAAACACTACCACTAAACTACACTCCCAACCCTAAGAAAAAGACTATCAAACTTGAGTTCTATTCTCTTTCAGCACTGACTGCTGACATATCAGTAAGATCAGCAGCTAGGGGGAAAAAACACAACTGGTTAAAAATCAAGCGCAGCATCGCTACTTACCATATATATAATTACAAACACTCGCGCTATGGGATACCTTCGGAGAAAAATTCCCAGGCGAATACTGTGCAAACAGGAGCAGGAAGAGAGACAAAAGAAAATTAGTCTCAAAACAAATCTTTTTTTGTTAATAGCTAGTGCTTTTTAAAAATTTCACTCAAAGTATTTAAGTGGCTACCACAGAAGAATAATTTTATAATGGATTGTTAAACAATTACTTAAGCTGGGTGTGATGGCGCACGCTTGTAACCCCAGCATTCCGGAGGCTGAGACCAGAGGATCGCGGTTCGCGAACGGCCTCAGCTACTGAGTGAGGACCTTTGCAACTCAGTGAGACCCGGTTTCAAAATAAAGAATAAAAAATAGGGCTGGCCGGGCGTGGTGGCGCACGTTTGTAATCCCGGCACTTGGGAGGTAGAGACAGGAGGATCACGCAGGTTCGTAGCCAGCCGCCCTCGCATAAGAGACCCTGTTTCCAAATAAAAATATAAAAATGGGTCTGGGAGTGTAGCCCGGAGGTAGAAGGGCTTCCAGGAACCCCAGTACCACCAAAAAAAAAAAAAATAGGGTTGGGGGGCGTGAAGCTCAGAGGTAGAATGCCCCAGGGTTCCATCTTCAGTACCACAAAAAAAACAACAACAAAAAACCAAACCTTTAAATAACTATATAGAAGTGTCAAAGTAAACACTTCCATCATTATTGGGTCTGGCTGTTAAACCTTACTGCAAGGTATTTCACTGAAATCTGTGGCCACAATTAGACGAGGCAAAGCTAATCCCTCTCTAAATCATTTTTCTATCAGGAACTCATGAAATCTTAGAAGATGAGGTAAATCACATGAATAGGAAAAATAAAGCCCGGCCAGCATTAACTTGGGAACAGGTCATCTAGGAACTTCTGTGCAGAGAAGTGCTTCTAAAAGGACAACACTGTAAAAACCCAGGAAAACACTTAAGTACAGATGCAAAATGATGTCCAGACGTTATTACTCATGTGCTTGCAACGCTTTCTCCTGTTAAGATGGATAAACATACTAACCCACCTCTCTGCTTCTCTTATTGACACTAGCACAACATACTGCATGTAGGTTCTCTATGCCTGCGTGTGCTGGCTAAATGGAGAGCTGACATACATGTTCTTAATTTGGAGGTAAGCCCTGTGGCTTCAGGAATCACAGTCTATCAGTCTCCTTATTTTAACACCATAGCTTTAAACTGACAGAGGTAAGCAAAGCTGACATGACGATTCATTAAAACTATGACTAACTGTAGGCACTACGGGGAAAGGGCACAGTGGGTCACTGTGACACGCACTTTATCAAGGCTATGCGAAAAACACTAAAACATTTTCTTGGCAAGAGTAAAAACTTATATGTTAAGCTGGGCGAGGTAGTGCACGCTCATAATCCCAGGACTTGGGAGGCTGAGATCGCGGTTTGCGGACAGCCTCAGCTACTTAGTGAGGCCTTCTGCAACTTAGTGAGACCCTGTTTCAAAATAAAGAATAAAAAATAGGGCAGGGGGTGTGGCTTGGAGGTAGAATGCCCCTGGGTTCCATCTCCAGTATCACACATACCAAAAAAACTTGTATGTCAATACACGTAACAAATTCTATGCATTATTTATGTACTATGTATAATAATACATTCAGTATATACAGTAGCATTTTCTAATCATATGATAAGATACTGGGATAAAACATCCAAAAGGATATTTTACATGAGGCAGAGGCATTCTCAATGGGATTGAATGAGACCTTTTCTACAGAGTTTATTGTTGAAAGAAGAGAAAAGCCACTTTCATGGCACTGAAATATCATGAAAGGAAGCAGGCCAGTGGCCCTCTGACTGTGAGCTCTGCAGGGGCTGTGCCCAGCCACAGAAGGCTTCCAAAAGCAGGCGCGGCCCTGCTCACCCAGACCGGCTCTGCTTACCTAAAGTGGTCAATGGAACTGGCAGCTTTGCGGACTCTTCCATACATTCCCGCCAGATTCATTTCCGCATCATTAAAAAGAACAGGAACGCTCCGCAGGCGTGTGCCTATTTAAATAAGAAAACAGACTAATATGTTGAAACCAAAACCAACTTTCTAAGAAAATTATAGCTGGAAATACAATAAATGTGAAAGAAATTCTCAAGACTAATTTTCTAACCATTAGACCCAAAGTAGATAAGACCATAAAGAAGAGAAAAATAAATTGGATTACAGAAAATGTTTAAACTTCCATACCCAGAAAAATGAAACAACTAAATACAAAGGAAACAACTTTAGCAAAAATTAAAAGACATTAGCAGCTGGGTGTGGTGGCATATGCTTGTAAATCTCGTCCTTGGGAGGCTGAGACAGGAGGATCTTGGGTTTGTGGCCAGCCTCCATAACTTAAGTGAGACACTATTTCAAAATAAAAAATAAAAAATTGGGCTGGGAGTGGAGCTCAGAGGTAGAATGCCCCTGGGTTATATTCCTGGTACTACACACACACACACACACACACACACACACACACACACACACACACACGTTAACGGGCCTTATGAAAAGTGCGGTGAACACCTTCCTACAAAGCTGTGGACTCGACCGACACTCGTACCTCCAGCCCGCCCGCACTCCGGGCCCCCCACCCCTGCGCACTCCCTCAGGATGCCGAAGCTCCCTCACGCTCAGCGCGCCAACTCTGTGAGTCAGGGTGGGTGTTTCCCGGTCCCATTATGGGACAACCCCATTTTTCCATCTGTTCAGGCCAAAACCCACCACCCCTTTCCCTCAAAATTCACAGCCAATCTTCCAGCAAGTTGTCAGCTCATCTTTAAAACAAGCCCCCAATCCACCCCACAATCACACCCTGGTCAACAATCACCTCTCACACTAACGCAATGGCTCCCTCGTTTCCCTGCCTCTGCTCGGAGTCCCCTGCAGTCTAGTCTTATTTATTCACTAATTTGTGGTGCTAGGGATCAAATCCAGGGCCTTGCTGCCACTGAACCACACCCGCAGCCAGAGGCATCCTGATAAAAGGTGGACGAGCCAGGCACTCCTGTGGGTCCCTTGCATCTTCCTAGCTCCTCAGATGCAGTCCTTACACAGGCCGACAAGCCTCCTCCACGCTCTGGCTCCGTGCTGGGCCACTCTTACCTCGCCAGGCCCCTCCAGCTGCACTGGCCTCCCTGAGCACACCCGCCCCTGGGCTTTTGCATCTGCTCTTCTCTGCCTGGAACACTTCTCCTGGCCATCGCAAGGTCCACTTCCTTATCGCCTCTGGGACCACTTTGCAATGACAGCTTCCATAATCACCCTACTTAAATTACAATTCCATCCCTGCACCTAGCTCCATGTATCTCTTTAAATGAAAAAAAAAAGTATTTAAAAATTTTTTTAAAGAACTCAGAGATTTGCTGAAGACATGTAGACTTCTGAGGTTCTAAGATTAAGAATCTAATCTGTTGATGTTTAACTAGAATACTCCTTTTGAATCTATATATTTGGGGCATTTACAGATTTCTCTATTAAAATCTTTTGATAAGCATGAACAAACTTATATGGATTATGCACTAGCTTTAGTACTCATAATTATTCAATGAAAGAGTATTCAAACAAATTTTGCTTCAGGTTTCCTATTTCTCCTGAGTTATCCGCCCATCGGCACCATCTTGTCATTCTCGGCCCTGCGGCTTCCCTCTCTGAGTCTAACACCCCGGAGGGTGTCATTCACTAGTGCTAACGCCAACAGCACGTGCCCGGTCTCAGTGGAGAACACGGGGCCCTCGCTGGCTGAAGCTGCTTTCCAGCCAAAGGCGGTCTCTGCCGTTCCTGCCTGGTGCACGCTCTCTCCTTCCTGCTCACCCTCGCCGTTCTCGGCCCCAGGCATGCTGATGGAGGCTCCGCTGCTCGCGCTCGGGGAGGCCGAGCTCAGCTGCTGCTGCAGCCGCTCCAGCTGGAAGGTGAGGGAGCTCTTCTCGGTGCTCAGACTCTCCAGCATGGTCTGCTTCTGGATGAGGGCCTCCGTCAGCTGATGGAGCCGACCCTCCAGCTCAGACTGAGTGCTGTTGCTTAAAGTCTTGTTGGTAAGCTGAAGGGAACACATTCACAGAGCTATCACGCAAGGTGCAAGATACACAATAGAGAAATCACACTGCTAGATTTTCACAGGTAAACTGGGGCACTGGTTGTTGTTTTTCCTAAGCTCTCTAAAAATTCTTTTAATGTCTACAGAAATGATTTTCAAATTGTATCAGCCATGAAATGAATTTGGCGGGTCAAAAACCAACACTTAAGACATGTAATAGAATAGAGTGGGATTTTTTTCCTGATATTCATATAAAACATAATATGTGAGAATATTATTTGTGAAACTTCTGTTTTGATTTTGTACATGTAAATGTGGTACTGAGAATGGAACCCAGGGGCCTTCTACCTCTAGGCTACATTCCCAGACCTATTTTATATTTTATCTGGAAACAGGATCTCACTCACTAAATAGCTGAGGCTGGCTTCAAACCTGCACAACCATCTTTTCTCAGACTCCCAAGTACTGAGACTACAAGCATGCATCACTACACCTGGCTTAGTCTCACTGAGAGTCTTACTACTTGCTGAGACTGTTGTCGAACCTGTGACCCTCCTGTCTTAACCTCCTGAGTACAGGGATTATAGGCACACACCATCACACATGGCTGACATAATGTTTTTCTCACAGTGGTATCATAGTCAAAAATATTTGAAAGCATGGACTTATAGGTTACAGTTCAAATTTCTCAACAGGAATCTGAAACCATCATTCAATACGGTGGTTTAGCATAGAGAACATGCCCTTAGATTTTTCATCTCTACTTTGTGAATTTCTATCTATCTGGTTTACTGTGTGAATTTCTATCTATCTGGTTTACTGACTGTGTGTGTGTGTGTGTGTGTGTGTGTGTGTGTGTGTGTGTGTGTTACTGGATATGGAAACCCAGGGCATTCTACCTCCAAGCCACACTTCCAGAATAATTTTATATTTTATTTGGAAACAAGGTCTCACTAAATTGCTGGGAGCCTCACCAAGCTGCTGAGGCTGGCTTTGAACCTGCAATCATCCCATCTCAGTATCCCAAGTACTGGGATTATAATTGTGCACCATCATGCTGGCTTACTGATGTCTTTTTTTTTTTTTATGGTGGTACTGGTGATGGAACCCAGGGACATTCTATCTCTGAGCTACACTACCTCTTCTTTATTTTTTGAAACAGCGTCTCACTGAGTTGTGAAGGGCCTAAGTTGCTGAGGCTGTCCACGAACTACAATCCCACGGTCTCCACTTCTCGAATGCTAGGATTTCAAGCATGTGCCACCACACCCGGCCAATGATGTCTTTTCGTGGGCAAAAATTTGTTTTGGAGCAGGGCATGGTGGTGCACACTTGTAATCCCAGCATTTGGGAGGCTGAGACAGGAGGATCAAGGTTTGAGGGCAGCCTCAGTTACTTAGTGAGGCCCTTTGCAACTCAGTGAGACCCTGTTTCAAAATAAAGAATGAAAAATAGGGCTGGGGATGTAGCTTGCAGGTAGAGAGCCCCTGGGTTCCAGTACTGCAAATCATCATCATCACCATCATCACCATCATCATCATCTCAGTTTTGATAAATTCCAATTCATCATTTTTTCTTCTATAGTTAGTGCTAAGAAAATCCATCCAAGAAATCTAAGATATCCATCTTCCTCTAAGTTGTAAAAAGATTCTTCATAAAGCTTCTAGGCTTTATAGCTAGTTAATTTTTGTTAACTTTACATGTCTATTTAGGGGATATGATTAAGGCCTATTTTCCTCAATATGTTTTTCTACTCCCATACAGTAAGTTTTTTGTGGGGTTTTTTTTTGCGGTACTGGGGATAAAACCCAAAGGCATTCTACCTCCGAGATACACCCCTAAGCCCTTTTATTTCTTTTGAAACAAGGTCACACTAAGCTACAGAAGGCCTTACGAAGTAGCTGAGGCTGGCTGTGAACCTGCGATCCTCCTGTCTCAGCCTTCCAAGTACTGGGATTACAAGTATGTGCTGCTATGTCCGGCCCATACAGTAGTTTTTAAAGAATGAAAAAATATTCAGACTAGCAGCCTAATTAAAAAAAAAACGTGTGTGTGTGTGTGTGTGTGTGTGTGTGCGCGCGCGCGCACACGTGCGCGCATGTGCGCGTGCGCCAGGCTTCGTGGTGCACACTTGTAATCCCAGCATTTGGGAGGCTGAGACAGGAGGACGGTGGTTCATGGCCAGCCTCATGTACTTAGTGAGGCCCTTTGCACCTCAGTGAGACCCTGTTTCAAAATAAAGAATAAAAAACAGGGCTGGGGTTGTAGGTCATAGGTGGAATGCCCTTGGGTTCAATCTCCAGAGGCTCTGGTCAATCTGGGTGAAAGGCATCTGGGTGGCACTATTTTCTGTAATGTTAGCATTAAAAGAGTTTAAAAGAGGGTCTTAGCTGGGTGTGGTGGTAAACACCAGTAATTCCCATACTTGGGAGGCTGAGACAGGATGCTCACAGGTTTGAGGCCAGCCTCAGAAACTTAGAGAGACCCTCACAACTTAGTGAGACCCTGTTTCAAAATAAAAAATAAAAACAGCTGAGGGTGTAGCTCAGAAGCACACTGCTCCTGAGTTCAATCCCCAGTACCCTTCCACATACACACAAAGGTCTTTGTGACTTTAAAGAGAGCCTATCAATCACTAATAGGAAGAGTTACCATTGAACTTTTGTTAGAAAAGGAAACTGACAACCAGCAGAACCATATTACAGTCAGAAGCACTAAATTTCAGGGACAATTCTAACCTTGGGTGACTGGCTCCAAGGCACTCTTATAAAGAAGCAAGCCACTGCATATAGCACATGTAGACTCATGGCATGCGAATAGCTTACAACAGAACTCAGATGAGAAGATGAGAAGAGAAATCTTACTGCATCCTTTTAAGAAAACGCAGCTTTACTAGGACATCTTTCCCAAGCTGCGAAGGGTGATTCCTACCTGATTCCTGAGTTTTTGAATTTCTTCCTCTCGATCTTTAATTCTGCTTTGCAATGTGTTCTTTGTTCGATACAGATCTTCTTCTATATAGTGAAATTCCTACAATGTGAGACAGAAATGAAAAAGAGCTAAACCAGTGTTCACTGTAGCGCACCTAGTACCTCAAACAGTGCTGACCTGGAGCAGGCGTCCATCAACACATGCTGCTCATACAGTCCATGGTAAGTGCACAAACCTGGACGGCTCTGACACTGGAGCATCACGCTGTAAACAGAGGCCTGGAATATTTCTTAATAGGATAAGTCACCAGAAACACAGAAAATATTTTTATCTTGCTGCAATGAGAAAGAATAGGTGAATCCCTTTATGAATCTCAAGTATACACTAAGATAATAACAATAAACTGAAGAAAATATTCACTACATACAGGACAAAATCAATATTGCTAGCAATATAATATTCATAAAATAAATTTTAAAACCTGTTTTATGCTTTTATGTACAGTTAAAAAATAAATTTAAAGCCGAGTGTGGTGGCGCACCCTTGTAATCCCAGTACCTGGGAGGCTGAGACAGGAAGATCCAGTTTGCGGCTAGCCTTAGCTACTTAGTAAGTCCCTACGCAACTTGCTGAAACCCCGTTTCAAAATAAAAAATAAAAAAATCGAGCTGGGGGTGCATTTCGGAGGCAGAATGTCCCTGGGTTCAATCCCCAGCACCACAAAAAAAAAAAAAAAAAAAAAAATTAAGTGAGCACACTGGCACATGCTACCCAGTTCTTGGGAGGCTGAGACAGGAGAATCCCAGGTTCATGGGCAGCCTCAGCTGCTTAATGAGGCCCTATGCAACTTGGTGAAGCCCTGTTTCAAAATAAAGAATAAAAAATAGTGCTGAGGGTGAAACTTGGAGGTAGAGTGCCCCTAGATTCAATCTTCAGTACTTAAAAATAAATAAATAAATAAATAAATAAATAAATAAATGAATAAAGCCAGGCGTGGTGGCACACGCTTGTAATCCTCGCGCTTGGGAGGCAGAGACAGGAGGATAGCGCAGGTTCGAAGGTAGTCTCGCTGGCTTAAGAGACCCTGTTTCCAAATACAAAGTGTAAAATAGGTCTGGGAGTGTAGCCCGGAGGTAGAAGGGCTTCCAGGAACCCCAGTACCAACAACAACAACAAAAAAAGAACATAAAGAATTGGAACAAATAAAACCTCACACCACTTTCTTGGATATCAGGACAACATAAATATGTCAACTCTCACCTAGTGCGTTAATATATTTGAAATGATCCCAATAAAAAGAAAAAGTAAGTTGCTTTTTATTTTTTATGTTACAGGAGATGGAAGGGAACCCAGGGGCATTCTACCACAGAGCTATATCCTCAGCCCTTTTTATTTTCATTTTGGGACAGAGTTCCCCTAAGTTTCCCAAGGTAGGCTCTAACTTATAAACCTTCTGTATTTGCCTCCAAGTATTGAAATTATAGGCTTGCACCACTGTGCTTGGCGGCTTAGTTGCTATTTGTTGTTGTTGTTGTTGCTGCTGCTGCTTCTTTGGTTCTTTTTAAAAACTACATAAGGCTCTCTTCCTGAGTTAATCTGGAAAAACTGCAAAAGAAAACAGTCAGAAAGACTGCAGAAAGGGAATGCATCGTGAAGATGTCAGAAGATACTTTCTCAGAAAGTAAAAGCAATGTGGTACTGGTACATAACAGATGAACTAATCAGTGGAAGAGGAAAAAGTCCAGAAATAAGTCTGCAAACTTTGAGAACTTCAGGACATAATAAAGGTGGCATTTCAAATAAGTAAGTAAAAGATGAATTGTTTTTAAAATGGTAGGAGAACAGCTAGACAGCCATATGGGGAAAAAAGTCGGGCCCACACTTCATATCATATACCAGAATATATTACTAATAGATTAAAGATTTATATGTGAGAGTAAATCATAGAAGTATGATGAGAAAACTACACAGGTGAATTTCTCTGTAATTTCAGAAAGAGACACACTATGAAAATCCAGAAGCCTATAAAAGAGAATGATAAAGCTGCCTACATAAAAAGTAAACCTCTACATAGCACAAAATAAAAACCCCATGCAAACTAAACAATCGACAAACTGGGGGAAAATTCATGCAATCCATATGAAAAAGGATGGAAATTCCACAAACAGATTTCAAAAAATCAAACTATAAAACAACTATTATTAACAATATATAAATGGCTACTAAATACTATGAAAATATGCTTAGCCTCACTCAAAGCCAGAAAAATATGAGTGTAAATTGCCTTGAGACACCATCTTTTACATAGGAGACTGGCAAATATCAAAATTTAATAAACTACCATATTTTCACACTGCTTATAGTGAAATAACTCTCATAGATGATTGATGGATATAAATTGGCACAAACTTTATAAAGGGAATTTAGCAAAATCTGTCAAAATCAGAAACACAATGGAGCCAGGTGTGCTAGTGTACGCTGGTAATCCCAGCATTTGGGAGGCTGAGACAGGAGGATTGCGGTTTGCAGGCAGCCTCAGCTACTTGGTCAAGCTGTTTGCAACTCAGTGAGACTCTGTTTCAAAATAAAGAATAAAAAATAGGGCTAGGGGTGTAGCTAGGGGTGTACCTCGGAGGTAGAACGCCTCTGGGTTCCATCCCCAGTACCACACACACAAAAAAAAAAAGAAAAGAAAAAGAAACACAATATATTCTTTTCCACAGCAATATAATCTCTAGTAATAAACAGGGAAAAATACTGATTCTGATTAATTATCAACAAAATATGAATTAGCTAATAAGTTACCGGATTTAACCTATTAACAAAACAAATTTTATTTATTTATTTATTTATTTATTTATTTATTTATTTATTTATTTTGTGGTTCTGGGGTTCCTGGAAGCCCTTCTAACTTAGGGCTACACTCCCAGACCTATTTTTTATATTATTTTTTATTTGGAAACAGGGTCTCTTAAGCCAGAGAGGCTGACTTCGAACCTGCGCGATCCTCCTGTCTCCGCCTCCCAAGCGCGGGGATTACAAGTGTGCGCCACCACGCCCGGCTAACAAAACAAATTTTAACTACATCTAATATAGGCAAGGATGAAAAGAAATTTTATTGCTAAAAACAAACTGATATAAACTCCTTCAATCTGTAAAATATAAGCCTTAAAGATTTATAGCTTTTGAGCTAATAAGTCCCTTCCTAAAATATAATTTAAAGAAACAAATACTTAAAGTTAAAAATGTTCGTCAGGTATGTGGTGCACGCTTGTAATCCCAGTACTTGGGAGGCTGAGACAGGAGGATCGCATAGGTGCGAAGCTAGCCTCAGCTACTTATTGAGGCTCTTAGCAATCTGCCATCCTCCTGTCTCAGCCCCCAAGTACTGGGATTACAAGTGTGCGTCACCATGCCTGACTTTTTTTTTTCTTATACTATCAGACAATATATAAAAATTGATCTTATTAAAGTTTAACTTAAGCCAGGCGTGGTGGCACATGCTTAAGATCCCAGCATTTGGGAGGCTGGGATAGGAGAATCAAGGCTAGCAGCCAGTTTCAGCTACTTAGTGAGGCCCTTTGCAACTCAATGAGACCCTGTTTCAAAATAAAGAATAAGAAACAAAAATAGGGCTGGGGGTGTAGCTCAGAGGTAGAATGCCGCTGTGGTTCTATCCCTGCTACCGCAAAAAAAAAAAAAAAAAAAAAAGTTTAATTTACACACAATAAATCCAATATTTTTTTTTTCTGGATCTGGGGATGGAATCCAGGGGTATTTGACCTCGAAGATACACCCCCTGCCCTATTTTTTATTCTTTATTTTGAAACAGGGTCTCACTAAGTTGCGGAGGGCCTCACTAAGTAGCTGAGGCTGCCCACGAACCGTGATCCTCCGGTCTCAGCCTCCAAAATACTGGGATTACAAGCGTGCACCACCACGACCAGTGAAATCCAAGAATTTTAAGTATAAAATTATATGCATTTTGACAATTGTGTATCCATCATCACAACCATGATATAGAACACTTCTATCATATCAAGGAATTCTCTTATGCACTCTCAATTAAGTCCCCTTCCCCATCCCCTGGCTTCTGACAGCCTTTCTTTTACTATAGTTTTGTCTATTCTAGAAAGCTCCATAAATGGGAACTTACGGTATATAGTATTTTGTGTATGGTTTCTTTCATTTAGCGTAACATTTCTATGTGTAGCTCAAATCAATAACTTACTCCTTTTGATTGCTGCGTATTTCACTGCATGGATATACTATAATTTGTTTATATACTCTGGCAGAAATTTAGGTTCCTATGGTTTTCTGCTTTTCTGAATAAAGCTCCTATAAAATATCCAAACACCAGTCTATATGTGGTCATGTCTTCATTTTTCTCTGGTAGATACATAAAGAAGAGAACTGGTGTGTCATATATAGTAAGTATATTCTAATTTAAAGGAAAAACTGCCAAATTATTTCCTGCATTGTTTTCAAAACAGCTGCACCACTTTGCTTTCCCTCAGCAGTGAGTCTCAGCCGCACCCCTTGTCGACACTTGGTACTGAGGTCTCTTGTGAGAAGGAAGTCCCCTTCACTGTGTCTCAACGCGCATTTCCCGAATGACTGATTCACAGCACTGAGCGGTTTCATGTGCTAAACATATCAGGCAATATTTTGCGGAGGAGCAACTGTGAACTGGAATCAAGCTGCTGGACTGCCTCAGACATTTACCTCAGCCTGCTCACCTCAGGAGATATGTGAGAAAAGAGACTAGTGCAATCAGGGCAGGAGAACCACAATTTACAAGGTTTGTTATTTCTTTGAGGCACTAAGCAAGCACAAACTTCAAGGCTGGAAATTGCTTAAATTAATGACAAGCACATTTAATCCTAAGGTTAAGTACTTTACTTCGAGGACATCTGATTACTAAATAAATAGCTTACAGTTAAATTCATCCCATTTTTCCACCTGACTCCCTCATTTTAAGAAGGGCACTGGGGAGCAGATGCAATAAAACCATCTGCCATGACAGAATAAGGATATTTCACTAAGTAAAAGGCACATCACATTTTTGCTTTTTAATGTATTACAACTCCGCGAATAAACTAGAATGCTATTTTTGAAGGCCGGGCGTGGTGGCGCACGTTTGTGATCTCAGCATTTAGGAGGCTGAGATAGGAGGATCATGGTTTGCAGACAGCCTCAGCTACTTAGGGAGGCCCTATGCAACTCAGTGAGACCCTGTCTCAAAATAAAAAGAGTTAAAAAATAGGGCTGGAGGTGTAGCTTGGAGACAGAATGCCCCTGGGTTCCATCCCCGGTACCGCAAAAAAATAAAAATAAAAGCTGGGTGTGGTGGTGCATGTTTGTAATCCCAGCATTTAGGAGGCTGAGACAGAAGGATCAAGGTTCACAGACAGCCTCAGCTACTTAGTGAGGCCCTTTGCAACTCAGTGAGACCCTGTTTCAAAATAAAAAATACAAAATAGGGCTGGGGGTATAGCTCTGAGTTAAAATGCCCCTAGGCTCCATCTCCAGTATCCCCCCACTAAAAAAAAGAAAGAATGCTATTTCTGCAAGAACAGTTAATCTCACAGTTAAATGATGTAGACGGCCTCTGACATACACTGCTGGCTGCTGCTTGGGGAGTGTTTTTCTTCCTACTCAGGGAACAGATTTTAAGTACTTTCATAATAAATCCCAATGAGAGAAAAGTCTTTAAAGATTTTAAAAACAGGCCAGGTGTGGTGGCGCATGCTTGCAATCCCCATGTTTGGGAGGATCGCGCAGTTCGAAGCTGGCTTAAGAGACCCTGTTTCCAAATTTAAAAAAAAAAAAAAAAATATATATATATATATATATGAGACTGGGAGTGTAGCCCGGAGGTAGAAGGGTTTCCAGGAATGTCAGTACCAAAAAAAAAAAAAAAAAAAAAAATTTAAAAACAAGCCAGGTATAATGGTGCTCTCCTGTAATCCCAGTCCTTGGGAAGCTGAGACAAGAGGATCATAGGTTCAAAGCCAGAGACAGGGAATTTTCTCTTTCCTCCCTCTCCTTCCTTCCCTTCCTTCTGTACAAGGGATTGAACCCAGGGTAATCTATCTTCAAACTATACTCTTAGCCTATTTTATTTTATTTCGGTACTGGAGATTGAACCCAGGGGCATTCTACCTCTCAGCTATACCCCAGCCTTAGTTTTTTTTATTTTTTTTTTGAAACAGGGTCTTACTAAGTTGTGGAGGCCTTACTAGTAGCTGAGGCTGGCCTTGAACCTACAATCCTCCTGTCTCAGCCTCTCAAGTATTGGGATTACAGGCATGTGCTATTATGCCTGAAAACTGTTCTAAAATAAAAATAAAATAGGAATAGGATATAGCTCAGTGGGAAAATGTCTGTGGGTTCAATCCCAAGTAAAACACACACACACACACACACACACACACACACACACACACACACACACACACACACTTAAATATTCATAAAAATAAAAAAGAATTTAAATATTCAAAGGTAGAAATGTTATAAGTGATAGATTGAGAATTAAAAGTTTCCTCTTCTGTAAAATAAAGAGTAGTGATTTATTATATAAAATAATATATACTAAGCGCCTATAATGCTGTAGCTACTCAGTGCATCAGAGATATTTATTAGATATTAGATAAATATATTAATGTATAGTAATTTGTCTTTGGGAACAAATAACTGCTAAATAGACAATAAAATTTAAAACATAACTGGTAATTATCTGTGTAAAAATTTTCTTCTCAAACAGAAAGAAGAGAGCCAGGCGTCGCGGTGAGAGCACCTCTAGTACTTGGGAGGCTGAGACAGGAGGGGCGCAGGTTCAAAGCCAGCCTCAGCTACTTAGTGAGGCTCTCAGCAACTTAGTGGGACCCTGTTTCCAAATAAAATATAAAATAGGTCTGGGAGTGTAGCATGGAGGTAGAAAACCTCTGGGTTCTATTCCTAGTACCACAAAAAACAACAATTAAAAAAACAGAAAGAAGCTACCATGGCACTAACATTGTATTTCTATTAAGTCATATTTACTGTAGTTCCCAGAAGATACTAAAGCAATAAACTATGAAAATTAACTAATACAGAATATTTAAAAATTTTCTCCTAATATGATGTTTGAATATAATGCGCCAATAAAAAATTAAAAAAAAAATTTTCTATACTATCTACCCTGACAAGAAGACATCCTAAAATACAGACAAAGGGTAACAAGTCTAGAATTTTGGGCTCTGAGACCAGAATACTGAGTTTTATTCTATTCTCTAATTAGTTTTACAATATTAGTCAAGTCATATCACCATTTTTTGCCTGTATTTTTTATCTGTTCAAACAAAAAATATAAGGCAGGGGTACCTACAGCACCTCATCTACCATCACATTCCTGGAGCCCATGCCCTAAGCTGTCCCGGGAGGCCTCTCGGGGGACCTGGAGGACAGGCCCTTCCTCAGGAACGGCATCCCAGACTCACCTGCTTCAGCTGGTCCAGCTCTGTCTCCAGCTCTTGCTTCGATGCTTTCTGCCCAGCTATCTGGTCTTGCAGATCTTGTAACTGTTCTCTTGCTGATTCTGCCTCACTAACCTGCTGAGCCTCCATATCCTAAAAAGGAGAAACAGAAGAAGAATGTGAAAGCAGTCATTAAGCGCTCGGTGCAACATTTACTGAGCCACCATCACAGGTCATGAAATAGGCCCAGGAGTCAGTGGAGGGGAAAAGATGAGTGGGACGTGGATTCAGCCTGTAACAAGCACAGATCCCGATACCTTCACTATATAATAAAGCTAACAGCAAGCAGGATGACAGGATGTGGCAGCTGCTACAGCACAGAAACCACGGGGTTTCATGAGCACGAATGAACCAAGAGGTTGACATTTCTATTAAAAAAAACTAACACTTTTGAGCTGGGTGTGGTGGCACACACTCATAATCCCAGTACTTGGGAGGCTGAGACTGGAGGATCGCGGTTCGTGAACAGCCTCAGCTACTTAGTGAGGCCCTCTGCAACTTAGTGAGACCCTGTTTCAAAATAAAGAATAAAGAATAGGGGAGAGGGTGTAGCTCAGAGGTCAAATACCCCTGGGTTCTATATCCAGATCTACCAAAAAAAAAAAAAAAAAAAAAAAAAAAAAACAGCATGAGAATGTGCCATGGCTTAGAACACACTCTAGAGTTAAGACTATGGCTTTAATCCTGGTTCGGCCACTCTTGACAGTCTGGGAGCCAGGTACTTTCTTTCTCTGTGCTTAAATTTCTTCAAGTATAAAATTAGAATAGCATGTCCTCCCTTACAGGGGTCTGGTAAGGAATACATGTGTGGGGTTTGTCAATTGCTTGGTGAAATGTCTGACACACAAGTGCTCACAAATGATAGCTGTTATAATTATTGACAACTCTTCCATTTTTCTAGACCTAGACCTAATACTTTTTTTTTTTTTTTTTTTGAGGCACTGGAGATGGAACCCAGGGGCACTCTATCTCAAAGCTACATCCCCAGACCTATTTTGCATTCTTTATTTTATTTTATTTGTTGTGGTACTGGGGGTAGAACCCAGGGGCTTTTCTACCTCTGTGCTATACTCCCAGACCTACTTTATACTTTGGACACAGGGTCTCACTAAGCTGCTGAGAGCCTCACTAAGTAGCTGAGGCTGGCTTCAAACCTATGTGATCCTCCTGTCTCAGCCTCCCAAGGGCTGGGATTACAAGTTTGTGCCACCACGCCCAGCTTGTACTCCTTATTTTTAAACAGGGTCTGAATTGCAAAAGGCCCCACTAAGTAGCTGAAGGTGGCCACGAGTCACGATCCTCCTGTCTCAGCCGCCCAAATGCTGGGATAACAAGGGAGCACCACCACGCCCAGCTTTACACCTAATAATTTTTACTACAGATTTCATTCTCTTCTTGGGAAAGGGTAAGAAAGTGGGCCAATTTCATTTATAACGTTGGGATAAAATATTAAATTCAAAATAATATTTTTTGCCTTTTTCATTCTCCGGACATCTTGGCGGCTGCTTGTAGTTGGGGGCGGTCCTGCACCTAAGGCAGGAAGATGGCGACCGCAAAGAACACGAAAAAGTCCCTGGAGTCGATCAACTTTAGGCTCCAGCTTGTTAATGAAAAGTGGAAAGTACATGCTGGGGTACAAGACGCTGAAGATGATCAGACAGAGCAAAGTGAAATTGGTCATCCTCGCCAACAACTGTCCAGCTCTAAGGAAATCTGAAAGAGTACTATGCCATGTTGGCCAAAACAGGTGTTCATCACTACAGTGGCAATAATACAGAATCGGGCACAGGATGCGGCAAATACCAGAGCATGCACACTGGCTATCAGTGATCCAGGTGACTCTGATACATTAGGAGCATGCCAGAACAGACTGGTGGAAAGTACAGCATGCAGCATTTTCTTTAAAACTTGCCAGAGATTTTTTTTTTTTTTTCAATTGGCCGGGCGTGGTGGCACACGCTTGTAATCCCAATACTTGGGAGGCTGAGACAGGAGGATCACGCAGGTTCGAAGCCAGCCTCAGCTACTTAGTGAGGCTCTCAGCAACTTATTGAGATCCTGTTTCCAAATAAAATATAAAATAGATCTGGGAGGAGAGCCCAGAGGTAGAAAGCCCCTGGATTCTATCCCCAGTACCATAAAAAATTAAAAAATTAAAAATTAAAAAAATCATATTTTTCATATCTCACTCAGAAAATGTGGGACAGGTATGAAGAAGTTTAGCATCTACTCAAATTTTAAATTAATAAGACTGAATTCTTTAGAATTAAAAAGTAGTTATAAGCTGGTGTGGTGGCGCACACCTGTAATCCCAGCATTGGAGGCTGAGACAGGAGGATCACAGGTTCGTGGCCATCCATCCTCAGCTACTTAGTGAGGCCATCTGCAACTTAGTGAGAACCTGTTTAAAATTCAAGAATAAAATATAGGGCTGGGGATATAACTCGGAGGTAGAAAGCCCCTGGGTTCCATCCTCAGTACTGCAAAAAAAAAAAAAAAAAAAAAAAAAAAAAAATAGAGTAGCTAGCCAGCCAGGCGTGGTGGCGCATGCTTGTAAACAATTCCAGCATTTGGAAGGATGAGACAGGAGGATTACAGTTTGCAGACAGCCTCAGCTACTACTTAGTGAGACCCTTCGCAACTAAGTGAGACTCTGTTTCAAAAATAAAGAATAAAAAATAGGGCTAGGGGTGTCACTCGGAGGTAGAATGCCACTGGGTTCCATTTCCAGTACTACAACATATAAATAAGTAAAATAAAAATAAAAAGTAGGTCTAATTATTTTTTTCTGTGCTGGGGATTGAACCTAGAGGCATTCTACGACTTAGCTACATACTCAGTCCTATATTTTATTCCTTATTTTGAAACAGGGTCTCACTAAGTTGCAGAGGGCCTCACTAAGTAGCTGAGTAGCTGAGGCTGGCCATCAACCTAGAGTTCTCCTGTCTTGGCCTCCCAAAGTTATAGACTTTTAAAAACCCTACTTTTTTTTTTGGTACTAGGGATCAAACCCAGAGGCATTCTATCTGTGAGCTAATCCCCCAGCTATTTTAATTTTTATTTATTTATTTATTTATTTATTTATTTATTTATTTATTTATTTTTGGGGTGGTACTGGGGGTGTAACCCAGGGGCTTTTCTACCTCCAGGCTACACTCCCAGACCTATTTTATATTTTATTTGGAAACGGGGTCAGCTGAGGCTGGCTTCGAACCTATGCAATCCTCTTGTCTCAGCCTCCCAAGTGTGAGGATTACAAGTGTGCGCCACCCACGCCCGGCTTTATTTTTTATTTTGAAATGGTCTTATTAAATTGCTGAGGTTGACCTTCAACCTTCAATCCTATCTCAACCTCTCAAGTACTGGAATTACAGAACTGTGCCACCACACTCAGCTTAAAAATTCTACTTACAAGCCGGGCATGGTGGCTCATCTTGTAATCCCAGCGCTTGGGAAACTGAGACAGGAGGATCGCACAGGTTTGAAGCCAGCCTCAGCTACTGAGTGAGGCTCTCAGCAACTTAGTGAGACCCCGTTTCCAAATAAATTATTTTAAAAAAGGTCTGGGAGTATAGCCTGGAGGTAGGGAAGCCCCTGGGTTTCACCCCCAGTACCACCCAAAAAAAAAATATTCAGCTGGGCATGGTGGTGCACACTTGTAATCCCAGCATTCAGGAGGCTTAGGCAGAAGGACCAGGGTTCACAGCCAGCCTCAGCTACTTAGTGAGGCCCTTTGCAACTCAGTGAGACCCTGTTTCAAAATAAAGAATAAAAAAAATAGTGCTGGAGGTATAGCTCGGAAGTAGAATGCCCTGGGTTTCATCCCCAGTATCGCAAAAAATAAATAAATAAATAAATAAATAAATAAAAAATTTCAGAAATACCAGTGGCTATTACTGAAGATCTGTTACATGTCAAGAACAACACTTTATATATTATCCCCTATTTTCAAGAGAACCTTATTTAGCTATATTTTATACATGAGGAAACTAAGGGTCAGAGAGATGAAGTGCCTCACAGAAGTCAACATCTATTAAGCACCAAAGATGGGATCTAAATTCAGGTCTTTCTGATACTCAAGTCTCTGCTCTAGACAAGGTATCATATTCTCACAACTTCCACACCTCCTCTGTGGTTCACAAAAATCTTACAGGTCAACAACCTGCAGAATGAATGCACAGATGAATATTCCTTGTGATTTTTTTTTAACAAAGGAAGGCTCATTACCCTGTGCTTTATCTGCTCCCATCTGTAGAGACTCTCTCCTATAATATTTATGTCAAGAATCCCAAGCCAGGATTGGTGGTGCACACTTGTAATCCCAGCATTTGGGAGGCTGAGAAAGGAGCATCATGGTTTGCAGACAGTCTCAACTACTTAGTGAGGCCCTTTGCAACTAAGTGAAAACCTGTTTCAAAATAAAAAATAAAAAACAGGGCCGAGGGTGTAGCTTGGAGGTAGAATGCCCCTGGGTTCCATCCCCAGTACTGTCAAGAAAAAAAAAAAGAAAAGAAAAAAGAATCAGCCATGCGTGGTGGCGCATGCTTGTAATCCCTGCATTTGGGAGGCTGAGACTGGAGGATCGTGGTTTGCGGCCAGCCTCTGCAACTTAGTGATGCCCTCTGCAACTTAGTGAGACCCTGTTTCAAATTAAAAAATAAAAAAATAGGGGAGGGGGATGTATCTTGGAGGTCGAATGGTCCTGGGTTCCATCCTCAGACCCACAAAAAACAAAAACAAAAAAACCTCATTTTTAAGTGAAACAAATGGCCTGAATTTACTGAATTAAATATAGTCATTACATATAAGCTATTAATGATAATGCATAAAATTATAATGAACAGAACATCCCTGAGGCCATGCTAATATCAGAAAAGATCCCAGTTTTACAGACAAGCCCAAACTGTAACTTGTTCTTAATGCCCTTTTTCCCCAAATAGAGAATCAACTACCTCTCAAAATGATACTAGCTGGGTGTAAATGGTTTTCTGGAAAGCTGAACACAGTGAGTCTTACCTGGAGCTCAGATCTGAGCTGATGGATCTGGCCCATCAGCTTCTGTATTTCCTCCCTTTGCATCTCCTTTTCATGCCGAAGTTCTTCTAGCTCCATGCTATTGGCAGTGCTGCTATCTAGTCCTTCAAAGCCAGAGCCTTCCTTTAAGCTGTTAATCAATTTTTCTTTGGACTGTTATAAAAAAGAAAAGAAAAGAATTATGTTTAAGCAAAGCAGGCATTAGCTTGTATACTGATTTTGGTTTTCTGGGTGGGCAGGGGACTGAACCCAGGCCTCATGACAAGCACATATTCTACCACCGAGCTACATCTCCAGGTAGCTTATTTACTGAATATCGTCCTAGCATATAGAAACTAACCCACTAAGGAAACATTCCAATTATTATATCTATCAAAGAAACTTCACAGATTATTAAATCCACAGAGATAAAAATAGAATAGATCCTTGCTCTGTAATATCCTTGGATTTTTATCCCAACAATCATGTTATGATTCAAAGCTTCTCTTAAACAAGATCATTCTCGCCAGGGACAGTGGCACATTCCTGTAAAATCGGAAGGCTGAGACAAGATGATTGCCAGTTTGAGGCCAGCCTGGGCAACTCAGCAAGGCCGTCTCAAAATAAAAAGTGCTGGGGATGTACCTCAGTGGTATAGCACACCTAGGTTCAATCCCCAGCACTGAAAACAAACAAACCAAACATCAAGATTTTTTTCATTCTTTTTCTTTTCATCACATTCACTCAACAAATATTTATGGAACACCTACAATGGATCTGGCACTGAGCTAAGTGTTCTATGTAATGAAGATCATGTCTCTTGCTCCAAATAGTAAACTCTGCCTCATAAACTAAAAGGAAATTACACATATCCAATAAAAGGCAATAAATTCAAGAGAAGAGAGGGATATGGTAAAGATTACTTGCAACATACTAAGCAGAAGAAAAACTTCTGGGGAAGAGATGGTTTAATCTGAAAGATAGCATGTATGCTGTCCTTGACATATGGCTAAGATTCTTAAAAGTGCCAAGAAAACTCAGGGTGAAACATAAAAAAAGAAAAAATAACAGAGGGTCTACGAGAAGGTATTGTGCCACAGCTTGGGTAGTATGCTGAGACCAAGTTTTAAGGGCTCTGGATGCCAGGCTAAACTGTTTGAATTTTATTTGGTAAGGGAAAATAAAGTGAAAGACCACAGATACATCTCAGGAGGTTCATGTGGCAGTGTGGGGAAGCAGTACACACATCCCACGGTCCACAGGCAAATCTAGCCTGTGGCCTGCTTCACAGCCCACAAGGTAAAAATGGACTGTGTACTTTAAAGGATTACAAAAATAACATCATGAAATGGAGACCATATATAGCTCACAAAGCCTACGATGTCTAGTCTTTGGCTGTTTATAGAAAGTCTGTGGACCCTGTCATAAAGGACAAGTTGGAAGAGGTACACCATGTGAAGGCCAGTTTATAAAGCACCAATTCTAGACCAATAACAACAAGGACCAACAGATTTTGTCTTGAATATACTGTAGTCACTCTTCTCCAGCAAAAAGAATTTTTCTAACTGGTAGAATTATGGGTAATTTGTATTTCCTTCTTTGAACTTGTTTGTGTTTTTCAAACTTTCTATAACAAAACATGATCATATACATAATTTTAAGTTATGTATAAATAACCCACCCCACGCCCCCATCTAGCCAGTGTCCTTCCTCAGGTCCTTCATCCCGTCACCTCCCAATGCACCCTGGGGCTGTCCTTTGTGAGATCCCCGGGGGCCCTGCTCAGTCCCCAGCACATCAGCGCCAGCTATGTCTCTGGGAACTCCCCTTACTTGGCTCCGTGGACCGTGGGCTGATGGCTGCTTCTCTCCAGCCTCTGACCACTTCCCTTCTCGGGCCTTTTCTTTGCTCAGTCTGTAAATGTGTCCTTAGCTCTTTGCCAAACTTCTCTCTCAGGCTAGGAACTGTTCTTGGCTAATCCTACCCATGCTCCCGACTGCCGTGCCATCTTCCCAAGGCTAATGTTCACATCTTTCTACTAAGCTTCTGGCCTGTATTTCTAATTATCTTCCGGATACTACCCCAATGTCACATGTTTTTGTAAACTCACCAAAATTTGTCATAATCTCCCGCAACCCTAACCTGCTGTCTTTCCTGTTTTCCTCTTCTCATACAGGGGAACAACACTCATACGTGCAGACCAGAACCCTGGAGTAATCCTAGATTCCATGTGCCTTCTTCCCCTTCCTACATTGAAGTCCCCGAGTCTGTGTATTCTACCTTCTACATATCAGCTGTCCTGTTTTGCCATCCTCACTGAAACAAACTCACATCAGACCCGCACGTTTGGATAGCAACTTCTTTCACCCAGCTGCCTCTGATCTCATCACCTGTATGGTTTGGATCTAGAATGTGCCCACAGCTGTATGCTGAGGGCAATACAGCGACGCCCACTGAGAGGTGAGGCCTTTAGAAAATGACTGTGTCATGAGGTTTCTAATCTCATCCATGGATTAATATACTTAACAGATTAATAATCTGAGTGGAATCCTGGGTGGTAACTGTAGGTGAATAAGGCATGGTACGAGGAAGCAGTCACTGGGGGCAGGCAACTGGGGACTGTCTCTTGTCCTGGCCCCTCCCGCCCTCTTTCCTGGCTGCCATGAGCTGAAAAGCTTTCTTCCACCACATCTTTCCATCAGAACATGGAGCCTCAGACCACAGACTGCAAACTCTGAAACCATGAGCCAAGATAAGCCTCCCTCCTTCAAGTCGTGTGCGTCAGCCACGGTGAGGAAAAGCTGAGGACACATGACCTCCCCCATCCCTCTTCAATAATTTCTTGGCACTGTGCTGGGGTACAATGCTGAGCAAGGAGGAGGCTCGCCTCGCCTCACCTCACCTCACCATTGCTGCCATATAGCCCTTTCACTCAATCTTGATCATGCCACTCAAACTTTATAACACCTCTCTGCCCACCTCCAATAAGATAAAAGCAACACTCCTTTGCATGGTATACAAGGCCCTCCACAATTTGGCTCTTGCCTATCCCTGTGTTTTATTTCCCATCTCTTAATCTCTAATTTTTTTTTTTGTGGTACTAGGGGTGGAACCCAGAGGTGTTCTACCTCCGGCCTATACTCTCAGACCTATTTTATATTTTATTTGGAAACAGGGTCTCACTACATTGCTGAGAGCCTCACTAAGTAGCTGAGGCTGGCTTCGAACCTGCGCGATCCTCCTGTCTCAGCCTCCCAAGCGTGGGGATTACAAGCGTGTGCCACCACGCCCGGCTATAATCTCTAATATGTTTGCTACAGCAGTAGGGAACTAGCTTCCGCAGGTATGTCGCGTTCTCCCAGGGCCTTGGCTCTGGCATAGGCTGTTGTACCTGGAATCCTTCCCCTAGCAGGAGTCTGCCTACTCATCCTTTAAATATCTCTTTATAAAACATCTCCTCAGTGCAGCGATCCTTTCCATCTCCAAGTACATTTAAGGACCTTTTCCTCTTGAGTTCCCACTCTACTGCATCAAAAATTTTATTCTAGCCGGGCGTGGTGGCGCACGCTTGTAATCCCCGCGCTTGGGAGGCAGAGACAGGAGGATCGTGCAGGTTCGAAGCTAGCCGCACGCGCTGGCTTAGGAGACCCTGTTTCCAAATAAAAATGTAAAAATAGGTCTGGGAGTGTAGCCCGGAGATAGAAGGGCTTCCAGGAACCCCAGTACCACCAAAAAAAAAAAAAAAATTTTTATTCTATTAATTACTTCTGTATCTTCCCACTAAGCTGACTGCCCCTTTCAAAAGAATGAGAACATATCTTTTGAGCTTTATGTACTCAACACCTACCATGTGCCTAGTGAATAGGTGCTCAATAAGTACCCTCTCGGTGAATTAACTATGATATAGGACTAATACTGAAAAAGAAGGGTTTAGAGGAGAGAGATGTATTTCATGAAAGTGTAATAAAAAAAAAAGGTGTTGACAGCCAGCAGGAGATTGGGGTTAAATGGAAAAAATAAAAGAATAAAATGATCCTGTCAAGCTGATTCTGGGGAGCCAGGCATAATGGCGCATGCTTGTAATATTACCCAGTACTCAAGAGGCTGAGACAGGAGGATCACAGGTCCACAGTCAGCCTCAGCTACTTAACAAGACCCTCCACAACTTAATGAGACCCTGTTTCAAAATAAAAAATAAAAAATAGGGCCATAAGTGTAGCTTGGAGGTAGAATGCTCCTGGGTTCAATCTCCAATACAACAAAATCCCCAGTACCGAAAAAAAAAAGTGACCATGGAAACTCAAGCTTCCCGCCTGGTGGGAGAAGAGGCGAAGGTGATGCAGCGAGTGCGTGACAACGCGTGATAAGAAAGAAAATGAAAGCAGGTGGGACACAAGACTCCTACTTTGGAGATGTGGGATAAATCCCAGAGACAGGAACAGCTGCGGGACAAAGAGAGCCAAGGTGGTGTGAGAAGGCTCTTCCTTCTCTACCAAAACTAAATTCCTCTGCATGGTATACAAGGTTTTTTGGCTCTACCAAAATCAATGTGTATGAAAACAAAGAAAAGGAGAAGATGGTCATTACAGACTTGAAAAGACACGTTCATAAAAGTAGTAGAGACAGAAATTATATAAAGGAGTTACTAAGTTTTAAAGAGATGAGGGCAGCATATATACAATTCTGTATACCCGACCTTGAAAGAACAGGGGCTGGGCGTGGTGGCGCACACTTGTAATCCCAGCATTTGGGGGGGGCTGAGACAGGAGGATCGTGTTCACAGCCAGCCCCAGCTACTTAGTGAGGCCCTTTGTGACTCAGTGAGACCCTGTTTCAAAATAAATAAGGCTGGGGCTGGGCGTGGTGGCACACGCTTGTAATCCCAGCCACGCTGGCTTAAGAGACCCTGTTTCCAAATAAAAATATAAAAATAGGTCTGGGAGTGTAGCCCAGAGGTAGAAGGGCTTTCAGGAACCCCAGTACCCCCCCCCCACACACACACACAAAATAGGGCTGGGGGTATAGCTTGGAGGTAGAATGTCCCTAGATTCCATCCCGAGTACTGCAAAAAGAAAGAAAGGAGGGAAGGAAGGAAGGAAGGAAGGAAGGAAGGAAGGAAGGAAGGAAGGAAGGAAGGGGGGAGGGAGGGAGGGAGGGAAAGGGAAATAGTCCAAAATAAAGCGAAAAAGACTGGTTTTGTCCCCATAGTCTAAGATCTAGTCTTCGTTTCTTCTAAGTAACCATGTGCTCTTCTTAAGCTAAGCCAGAGGCAGCAGCAGAGGATGACACAAGGGAGAAGAGAGACAGACAGACGTATAAGAAAGGACTTAAATGAAGTAAGAGGAGATGGAATCATCGCACTGGCAGAAAAATTTATCCTGGGGAGAAAAATGAAAGCACAAGCTTTCTCTGCGATACGATTGGTAAAGGAAAGAAGTTGAACACTACGTCAGGCAGCTGCAGTCTTTTAGTTCAGCGGAGGGTACGGTCACCTTGGAGCTAAGGGAGGGGAAAGGCTGGCTGCGGTGACGCTGAGACTTGGATGAAGCCTAAATCCACTGCTCTGAAAAATTCAACAGGGGATCAACGAGGAAGAAGGCAATGGCTGTGCAACACCAAAGAGCACTGCAGTGATCAAGGCAGTGGGCAGAAGCTCTGAGTGAGGGAGTGAAAGACTCTTAAAGGCATTTTATGGTTTTCATAAAGTTTCTAAGTAGAGCAAAGCAATCCAGCCAAACAAGAACAGACCATCTCCCAGTGTCTACGAAGAGTGTCAGAGTCCCGGTTAACTGCGATGTCTCAACATGCATCATGTACATCCCATGCTTACCTGGAGTATTCTAGAGGCTTTCTGCTTGTAGTCAATTAATTCTTGCTTAGAAGACTCCAAGTTCGACTTGCATAGCTTGACCTGCTGCTGTAGTTCATCAACTCTTTTCTTCTCATCGGAGTATTTTTTTTCTGCCAGAGTAACTGCTTCTGCCAAATTCTGGCGTTCCACTTCCATCTTGTTAAGGCGTGCAGCAAACTCACTCTGTGATAAATTTTTATATTATACTTATTAGATTATTTAGCTTTGAAATATTTTTATAGCCATTTATTCAGGTGTATTAATGGGATTTATTAGCTCAGACTAACAATAAAAAGTAAAAAATTCTTAATTTGTTAGAGCTGAAGAACAGAAATTCTACCCAGGTACAGTGGTGCATGTCTGTAATCCCGATACTTGGGAGCTGAGACAGGAGGATCACAGGTTCAAGGATGCCTTGGGAAGTAATGAGAATGTAATCAAGCTAGTGAGACTCTGTGCTCTAAATGTAAAACACAACATGTACTAAAGGTATGCAAAACAGCTGGGGCGTGGTGGAGAATGCTTGTGATCCCAGTACTTGGGAGGCTGAGACAGGAGGATTGCAGGTTCATGGCCAGTCTCAGCTACTTATGCCTTCCACAACTTAGTGAGACTCTTTCAAAATAAATAATAAAAATAGGGATGGAGGTGTAGCTTAGAGATAGAATGCCCCTGGGTTCCATTCCTAGAACCACAAAAAAGAATAAAAAAAAATAATGTAAAATATTTCGTTAATAATTTTTAGTATTTACTGCATGTTAAGATGATAAGTTGAATACCCCTTATCCAAAATGCCTGGGACTCAGAAGTGTTTCAAAATTCAGTTTTTTATCAGATTTTGAAACCATCTTGAGGATGAGACCCCCTCTCAAATGTAAACATGAAAGTCATTTATGTTTTATATATGCCTTAAACACATAGCCTAAATATAATTTTATACAATATTTTAAGTAATTTTGTGCATAAGATAGTTTCACAGTGTAAAATTTTCCACTTGTGGTATGGTGTTCCACAAGTTTCAGATATTGGAGCATTTCAGATTTAAGATTTTCAGATTAATGTTCCTCAAACTATGTGCTACATGTACTGTTAAATAAAATATATTTTTAAAATTAAAAACAAAAACATAAACACATTACCTAATATTTACTTTCAAGGCTGGATTATTTCTACCTATTGGAAGAGGTAAGGCTCAGAGCAGGGGTTTGAGACCCTGACCACCCACTGGCATACCCGTGGATCTTGTAAAAACAAGTGGCCAATGCTCGAGCCTGCTTGCACAATGAAACCAGGTTCTGTGGGAGTAGAAACTGGGCATCGGAAATGTGACACAGAAGACTTGACTCTAACGTGCAGACAGGGCTGAGACTGAGCTAGATACACAACTATTTAACAAGTGTCAGTAGAGCTGGCATGGTGGCGCACACTTGTAATCTCAGCATTCGGGAGGCTGAGACAGAAGGATCATGGTTCGCAGACAACCTCAGCTACTTAGTGAGGCCCTTTGCAACTCAGTGAGACCCTGTTTCAAAAGAAAGAACTTAAAAATAGGGCTGGGAATACTGTTTTAAGGAAGAATGTCCCTGGGTTCCATCCCCAATACTGAAAAAAAAAAAAAAAAAAAAAAAAAAAACAGAAGGAAAAGTAAACGTGTCAGTAATATGATGTGCAATTTTGCCTTAAAATAAATGTGATCAAGTTGGAATTGGAAAAGACTTAAATAAACAAACAAAAATAAACAAGATTCCCCAAATCAGCATTTACTCAAATAATGGTGATGGTTATTGCACAACCAAATTAAGAGAAGAAATGATCCTATCTTTAACTAGCTGTTTTAATATCTCTAATTATTTTAATTGTATCTCAGATATACGATGAAATAAATTTAGCAAGGATCAAGCTAACTTTTCAAGTATCTCTTTTGTGTCACAGAAAGAGATTTTTCTGAAATGCGCTACTAAATTTTATTGAAGCATAAATGTGTCATAGCCAGGCATGGTGGCGCACGCTTGTAATCCCTGCGCTTGGGAGGCTGAGGAGGATTGTGCAGGTTTAAAGCCAGCCTCAGCTACTTAGTGAGGCTCTCAGCAACTTAGTGAGACCCTATTTTCAAATAAAATATAAAATAGGGCTGGGAGAATAGCCCGAAGGTAGAAAGCCTCTGGGTTCCACCCCCAGTACAAAAAAAGAAAAAGAATAAATGTGTCAGGAAACAGCAAGTGTCACTGAAATGCTGGCCGCTCCCCTCCGAACCTGCATTTGTTTGTAGCTCTCCTGCTCCCTCTTCAGCGTGGTGTCCGCCTCGTGCAGTCTCTCCTGAAGAGTCTGCAGAGCTTGATTCTGTAGACTGCTGCCCTCATTGTGATCCTGCATTATGCTATAAGAGAACACATCAGCTGACACAGGGCACTTCTCAGGGCTCAAGAGAAAAGGAAGAAGACTAACTATAGAGCTGGGTGTGGTGGCACACACTTGTAATTCCAGTACTTGGGAGGCTGGGACAGGAGTAATGCAAGCTCAGGGTCAGCTTCAGAAACTTAGTGAGGCCTTCTGCAACTTAGTGAGACCCTGTTTCAAAATTAAAAAAATAAATAAATAAAAAGGACTAGGGGTTCAGCTCAGAGGTAGAATGTCCCTGGGCTCAATCCCCAGGAACATGTGTGCACATACAGGCACACACACACACACACACACACACACACACACACACTCACTCACTTACCTTTTTTTTTTCCCTGCAGTACTGGGGATGGAACCTAGGGACATTCTACCTCTGAGCTACATCCCTACTTTTTATTTTTTATTTAGGAACAGGGTCTCAATTAATTGTAAAGGGCCTCACTAAGTAGCTGAGGCTGTCCGAGAACCACAATCCTTCTGTATCAGCCTCCTATTACAAGTACCACCACACCTGGCTTCTTTTCCCTCCCTCCCTCCCTCCGTGTCCGTCTCTCTCTCTCTCTCTCTCTCTCTCTCTCTCTCTCTCTCTCTCTCTCTCTCTCTCTCTCTCTTTCTTTCTCTCTCTCTTTCTTTCTTTTTTTTTGTGGTACTGGGGGTGGAACCCAGAGGCTTTCTACCTAGGGGCTATACTACCAGACCTATTTTATACTTTATTTGGAAAGAAGGCCTCACTAAATAGCCAAGGCTGGCTTCGAACCTGTACAACCCTCCTGTCTCAGCCTCCCAAGCACTGGGATTACAAGCGTGCGCCACCACGCCCGGCTTTCTTTTCCCTTTCTAATGGCATGCAAACTGTATTTCTTCCAAGTAAAAGCAAATACCATAAATGGAAAGATTAATGACATCCTGCTCTTCCATTTTTAAATTCAGAATTTGCTAGTGATAGATTTCATAGTTCAAATAATGACTCCATTGTAATCATACACATTTCTAACATCACCAAAATAAGTTTCCCATCTAGCAAATCGCTAAAAAGCCCAGTCTCCATACTGCAATGTCCACCACTGCGGGTATGGGATGAGCCACTGAGCATCATGGATAGACTCCCTACCGCGACTTTTCGCTCTGCAAGGCCTCCAGCGCCTCCGTGCGGGAGCGCAGCAGCTGGTCGGCCTCCTGGAGCCTCACTTTCAGCACGGCCAGCTGGGAATCCTTCGCAGCCACTGCCTCAGTGAGGTCGTCGACCTGGGCGCGGAGCTCCCGAGTTAGTCGATCACTCTTTGAATGGTCAGCATTCCATCTGTCAACTCTTGCTCTTGCTGTGTTTAATTCTATAAAAAATGAATTTCCTCAGTATTAGCAAAACCACACACATCTTTCTCATGGCACACATGGATTCTTGTCCGGATAGCACTGGATCTGTTGCCAAAATTAGCAGCTTACGGGTATTTTCATTTTTTTTCCTGGCCCTAAATGGGAGACCCATTTTTCAAGGCCAACATTAATGCCTACAGTACAGTTAGTAGAAAAGAAAGGGGCATGAAGTTGGCTCCTACTACAATATTGTTTTTTCCTGGATATATATCATAAAGCCTTTGAGAGCCAACACTAGTAGATAGTAATATTAACAACATATTAATATATGTTGTTATATGAATTATGTAATAAATGTATATATAACATATTTCATATGTTATATGAAATATGTAATATATTAAATGGTTAGTGAATGTACACAGTTCTGCTAGAAAGAGATAAAAGAATAGAAGAAATGCAAATCAAAGGTATAATCTAGGAAGAATAAAACAAAAAATCCTGTATACCGGGGCTAAGGATGTAGCTGAGTGGTAGAACACTGCCTAGCATGCTCAAGGCCTTGGGTTCAAACTCTAAGAAATTCACACACACACACACACACGCACGCACGCACGCACGCACGCACACACACACACGCACGCACACACAAGGAATTAAAAACCCAAAGATAATAATAGTAAAGAAACTGTTTCTTCCAGTTACTACTGCAAGATTTTTTTGGGGGGGGCAGGTCTGGGGATGGAACCTATGGGCACTGGACTTCCGAGCTACAACCCCTGCCCTACTTTTTATTCTTTATTTTGAAACAGGTTCTCTCTAAGTTGTGGAGGGTCTCACTAAGTAACTAGGCTGTCCACGAACCGTGATCCTCTGGTCTTAGCCTCCCAAATGCTGGGATTACAAGCGTGTGCCACCAGGCCTGGCTAAGAAGATTTTTTTTTAAGCTAGAAAACTGGTGCAGAAAGAGTAATGTAGTACCCCATTTCAGAATACAATAGTATGCCCTGCATACCATCTGTATTTGCAGTTTGCCATTAAAATATATATATGTTTTTAAAATATTAAAGCAAACTCTACAGGGTTTCAAAAAAGCTCTATTTTTGTGTCTACATTAGTTTGGGCAGAGCAAAGGTTTTCACTCCGTGGGCCTCCCCATGCCTGGCCAAAGCTCCTCCCGCGCTCCTCCCTGGCCCCAGGAGCCGCGGCAGCCATCCCCTGCCCTTCTGTCTTCTCTTCAGCTAAACTCAGAGTAACTTTCTTATCTTTTCATCACTTCCTTGGTCATGAGGTTTTTTCCTTTTTATTCATTGTTTTTAGGAATTTGAGGGGTTTAGACTCCAGGAACACCTACTGCACAATTCGTGAGAGAACTATTTAAGCTGAAATCCATGTACATTTATGCCACCTGGAGCTGCAATACTGTGACCCTGCCTCCTACTGTTCATTATTTTGTTTAATTCCACCTTTAGTTCATGTAGCAGTTCCCTTTAAATGTTCAGCATAAATAAGTCAGACAAACTAAATGATTGGTGATGTTTGGTTCATGTCAGTTGTTTTTTTTTTTTTTTTTCTTTTGTTTTTGGTACTGGAGCTTGAACACAGGGGCTTTCTACCTACACACTACATCCCCAACTCTATTTTTCACTTTGAAATGGGTCTTGTTAAGCTGTTGAGGATGGCTCTGAACCTATGATATTCCTGTACAGTCTCCGAAGTACTGAGATTATAGGTGTGCAACACCATGCCTGGCTTCTATTAGTTTGGTTTTTTTTTTTTTTTTTTTTTCAGGTTTTGGGGATAAAATCCAGGGGCATTTGACCTCCAAGCTACACCCCCTGCCCTATTTTTTATTCTTTATTTTGGTGGTACTGGGAGTGGAACCCAGAGGCTTTCTATCTCCGGGCTATACTCCCAGACCTTTTTTTTATATTTTATTTGGAAACAGGGTCTCACTAAGTTGCTGAAAGCCTCACTAGGTAGCTGAGGCTGGCTTCGAACCTGTGTGATCCTCCTGTCTCAGCCTCCCAAGCGCGGGGATTACAAGCGTGCGCCACCACGCCCAGCTTTTATTATTCTTTATTTTGAAACAGGGTCTCACTAAGTTGCAGAAGGCCTCACTAAGTAGTTGAGGCTGTCCGCAAACCACAATCCTCCAGTCTCAGCCTCCCAAATGCTGGAATTACAAGCGTGCGCCGCCACGCCCAGCTTCTATTAGTTCTTAAATTAATTAATTTCCTAAAGAAAACATCAAAGCTAAGTGTGATGGTACACACCTCTAATCACAGTACTTGGAAGGATGAGACAGGAATATTGCAGGTCCGAGGCCAGCCTCAGCAATGTAGTATAACTATCAACAATCTAGCAAGACCCCGTTTCCAAACAAAAAATAAAAAGGGCTGGGAGTATATCTCAGAGGTAGAAAGCTCCTGAGTTCAATCCCTACTACAAAAAACAACTCCCCCACTAAAACTAGCAATAGTCTGTGTTTGGGGTTGGTAGGAGGATGATGGGTCCTATTTTCCAAATTTAGGTCCTACATTTCTATGAAGATACCATTTTACAAGTCTCATCTAAAGCATCTCTAACTGGATGTAAAGCTTTTAGTTTACATTTGAAATTTAAATTCCTAATCCCAATCAACTTACATAAAGCCCTACCTTCTTGAGTTTCCTTGGATCTTTGAAGCAGTGAGGCCATTTCCTGATTTAAAGACTGCACCTCATTCCTCAGCAGCTGGTTCTCCAGGCGAAGATTCGACAGTTCATGTGATTTGCCATCATCACCGGGTGCCGGGCTCTGATCGGTGCAGGTGGCGTCTGATGGCGCACTTTCCTTTGAAGAATCCTCCTGGTCTTGCGGGCCAGCATCTGAATTACTAGCAGCTTCTACATAGAAAGAATACATTATGATTCATTGGCATGGACAACATAAACACATTAGAAGCTTAATTTGGTACAATGCCTTTAGGCTCAAATTGACTGCTACAGCTAAAATCCCACAAGTATACTTAGAAATTCTCAGTAGACTTCCCAATTCTGAAAAAAAAAAAAAAAAAACCTCTATCTAAATGATAAAAGTGACTAAAACAATATCTTTTTTTTTTTTTTTTTTGGTGGTACTGGGGTTCCTGGAAGCCCTTCTATCTCCGGGCTACACTCCCAGACCTATTTTTTATACTTTTTTATTTGGAAACAGGGTCTCTTAAGCCAGCGCGCGCGGCTGGCTTCGAACCTGCGCGATCCTCCTGTCTCCGCCTCCCAAGCGCGGGGATTACAAGCGTGCGCCACCACGCCCGGCGACTAAAACAATATCTATATGGGCAAAAGACCTGACTCTTTGCAAGGTTAGACAACCAAGTACATGAAAAAGTGCTCAATACCTTTAGTGATCAAGGAAATGCAAATTAGAATTACAAGGAGAGGCTGGGCGTGGTGGCGCACACTTGTAATCCCAGCATTCCGGAGGCTGAAACCTGGAGGATCGCGGTTCACGGACAGCCTCAGCTCCTCAGTGAGGCCCTCTGCAACTCAGTGAGACTCAGTTTCAAAATAAAGACTAAAAACTAGGGCAGGGGGTGTAACTCGGAGGTCGAATGCCCCTGGGTTCCATCCCCAAACCCGCAAAAAAAAAAAAAAAAAAAAAAAACACAAGGAGAACCAACACATACCTGCTAGAATGACTGCAATTAAAAAAACTACAGGATTTGGAGCAACTGAAACTCTCACACATTTCCAGTTGAGAGTAAAAAAAATTATAGAACCACTGTGGAAAAAGGTTTGTTTCTTTTTAAATTAAATATGGACCTATTGTTTGACCCAGTAATTTCACGCCTAGATATTTAATTAAGAGAAATGAAAAAATTTGCTCAAAAAAGGTAAGTACAAAGATCTTCAGAGCATTCTTTTCTAAGGAACCAAAAACCGGAAGCAATCACAGTGCCCCAAGGAAACTGGACTAGTGTATCCGCATAATACTACACAATTAAAAGCACATGAGTAAGCCGGGCGTGGTGGCGCACGTTTGTAATCCCCGTGCTTGGGAGGCAGGAGGACAGGAGGAGACAGGAGGATCGCGCAGGTTCGAAGCCAGCCGCGTGCGCTGGCTTAGGAGACCCTGTTTCCAAATAAAAAATATAAAAATAGGTCTGGGAGTGTAGCCCGGAGGTAGAAGGGCTTCCAGGAACCCCAGTACCACCAAAAAAAAAAAAAAAAAAAAAAAGCACATGAGTGAAAATCATGAACAGTTGAGTATGAGGTCAGACTGAAAAGTGCACGTACAGTTTGTGTCCAAACACACGAAGCTTCAGAACAAGCAAAAACTAGAGTGAGAAAACCACCACAGTGCATGCTTTTAGGAATGGGCTAGGGAGAGTAACTGGAAAGGAACGCGAGGGCAAACAAATCTTTATCATGATAAAACTGTGGGTTACATGAGTATACTATTTGCCTGAATAGCTAAGATTTGGGTGCATTTCAATGTATGTGAATTTTACTTAATTTTTTTTTTTTTTTTTTGCTGGTCTGGAGATGGAACCCAGGGGCATTCGACCTCCGAGCTGAGTTGCAGAGGGCCTCACTAAGTAGCTGAGGCTGTCCGCGAACCGCGATCCTCCGGTCTCAGCCTCCCGAATGCTGGGATTACAAGCGTGCGCCACCACGCCTGGCTAATTTTACTTAATTAAAAAAAATAAAAATTAATTATCAAATAGGGTAGGGAATGCATAGAGACAAAGATTATTTATTTATTTATTTATTTATTTATTTATTGGTGGTACTGGGGTTTCTGGAAGCCCTTCTACCTTCAGGCTACACTCCCAGACCTATTTTATATTTTTTATTTGGAAACAGGGTCTCTTAAGCCAGTGAGGCTGGCTCCAAACCAGCGGAGATCCTCCTGTCTCCAAGTGTGCGCCACCACGCCCAGCGACAAAGATGATTTAAAAACAAGAGTGAAGCCGGGCGTGGTGGCACACGCTTGTAATTCCTGTGCTTGGGAGGCAGAGGCAGGAGGATCGAGGCCAGCCGCGCTGGTTTAAGAGACCCTGTTTCAAAAATACAGAAAATAGGTCTGGGAGTGTAGCCCAGAGGTAGAAGGGCTTCCAGGAACCCCAGTACCACCAAAAAAAAAAAAAAAAAAAAACAAGAGTGAGCCGGGCGTGGGGGTGCGCGCTTGTAATCCCAGCATCTGGAAGGCTGAGACAGGAGGATCAAGGTTCGCACACAGCCTCAACTACTTATTGAGGCCCTTTGCAACTCAATGAGAACCTGTTTCAAAATAAAGAATAAAAAAAAAAAAAATAGGGCAGGGGTGTTGCTCGCAGGTGGAATGCCCCTGGGAGTGAGCCCTCAGGCATGGTGGCACACACTTGTAATCCCAGCATTTGGGAGGCTGAGACAGTGGGATGGAGGTTCGCAGATGGCCTCAGGTACTTAGTGAGGCCCTTTGCAACTCAGCGAGACCCTGTTTCAAAATAAAGAATAAAAAATAGGGCTAGGGCCAGACGTGGTGGCACATGCTTGTAATCGCAGCATTTGGAAGGGTGAGACAGGAGGATTGTGGTTGAGGCTCTTTGCAAGTCAGTGAGACCCTGTTTCAAAATAAAAAAAGGGCTGGGGCTATAGTTCAGAGGTAAATGCTCCTGAGTTCCTTCCCTAGAACTGGGGGGGAAAAAAAAAATAGAGCTGAGGGTGTAGCTTGGAGGTAAAATGCCCTCTGGATTCCATCCTCAGTACCACCCCCCCAAAAAAAAAGTGTTGCCAGCCATGGTGGCACACGCCTGTAATCCCACTACATGGGAGGCTGAGACAGGAGGACCGCAGGTTCGAGGCCAGCCTTAGCTACTTAGTGAAGCCCTCTGCAACAAATTGGGCTGAGGGTATAGCTCAGAGGTAGAATGCCTCTGGGTTCAATCCCCAGTACTGCAAAAATAAAATAAAACAAATGTAAAAATATAAAAATGGAGTGCTAAAAGGGCCATTATATATTTCATATAAAAATTGTCAGTCATTAGATCAAGCAAGCAAAACAGTAGGTCAAAGATGAATATATGAAAGCATAATTTACACATTTAAAGTTTACAAACATAATGCAAGGACCTATCTGTATTATATATAAATATATATGACATACCAAAACATGAATTAAATATGTAGACAAATATAGCATCTAAGTATAGAGTACATTTAAAAACTGACTTAATGAGACATTAATCTTAAAATTCAAAGAATTACTATAATATAGACTTTAATGCAATTAAGCTAGAAATCTTAATTTAAAACCAGGAAAAAAATCTCATGTTTGGAATTAAGGAAAAGATTTTTAAAATAACTCAAGGGCCACAGAAAAATCATAATTAAAATTAGAATGTATTTAGGACTTAAACATAATTTTTAAAATGCATAATACATATAGCCGGGCGTGGTGGCGCACGCTTATAATCCCCGCGCTTGGGAGGCTGAGACAGGAGGATTGCACAGGTTCAAAGCCAGCCTGAGCTTCTTAGTGAGGCTCTCAGCAACTTAGTGAGACCCTGTTTCCAAATAAAATATAAAATAGGTCCGGGAGTATAGCCTAGAGGTAGAAAGCCTCTGGGTTCCACCCCCAGTACCACCAAAAAAAAAAAAAAAAAAAAAATACATAATACATACAAAATATATATATATAACACATATAAAAATAAAAGAATAAAAAGCTAGGGCTTTGAATTGAATCAAAGTTCAGTCTTTCAGCTTTACTTCTGCAAGATAATGGAGGAAAACACACAATCCTCCCCCTCAAAACAGTATATGTGTGAAGTACAGTTTCTTGTCACTTTTATACTCTCAGTAACAAAAATTTGTTTTGAGGTGGGGATGGTATCCAGGGACATTTTACCGCCAAGCTACACCCCAGCCCCATTTTTTATTCTTTATTTTGAAACAGTGTCTCACTGAGTTGCAAGGAGCCTCACTTAGTAGATGAGGCTGTCATAAACTGAGATCCCCCTGTCTCAGCCTCCCAAATGCTGGGATTACAAGTGTGCACCACAATGCCTGGCTGTAACAAAAGTTAAGAGAACTGAGATAGCTTCAAATCTAAAACATTTTCTTTCAGATTTGAAATTTTTTATCTTAAGATACTTAGAGAATCAGATTTAACACATTTTTTTTTTTTTTTTTTTTTTTTTTGCGGGTCTGAGGTTGGAACCCAGGGGCATATGTATCAGAGGAAGTCTACCTCTGAGCTATACCCAGTCCTTCTGATGTTTTTATTTTTATCTTTGTAGTACTTGGGATTGCCCAGGTTCACTCTACCTCTGAGCTACACCCCCAGCCCTATTTTTTATTCTTTATTTTGAAACAGGGTCTCACTGAGTTGCGAAGGGCCTCACTAAGTAGCTGAGGCTGCCTGCGAACCGTGATCCTCTGGTCTCAGCCTCCCGAATGCTGGGATTACAAGCAGGAGCCACCACGCCCGGCTCAGTTTTTTTAGATACCAGTTTTGGTAGTTACTCAACAAACACCATTCAAAGATCCCTACTGTAACTGAGTATTAACACATAGCATTAAATGTTGCCTTTATCATTCATACCACATATTTGCAGAGTCTGCTCTCATGCAGTAGGGATAGGTCCTGTATTAGTGGGTGAGAAATACTATCACAGCATCTTAAGCTATGATGACATATCCAGTTTGCTTAATTCTGAGAGAAAGGGAAGACTGATGAACTACCGTGGCCTTGGCTCCCAGAATTTCCTTCCGTGACTTTGATGGTGGGTCCACTGGCGTTCACAGAACTGACACCTGATGTCCGAGAAGTTGGGACGACAGGTGCTTTGCCCTTTTCTTTCTTGATTTCCACCTTCCCAGTGGGTTCCTTCTGTGAACTATTAAGAAAGTCAAATAGCAGCTCATCATCAGGTTCTGATTTTTTCCTTCGGACAAACTGAGATGAAGGCCTAGGAGCAGATGTGTTTTCCACAGGCCGGGATGCCTCCCCTGGTGTCCTAGATCCTGCTTTCACATTTGCAGTGCCAGCTAAGATGGTGGCTTTTTGATTTCGAATGTTATCAGCTGCTGAAGAAATATAATTAGCTTTAGATCCCGTCTGATAAGTCAAGTCTGCATTTTGCTGGTGAAGTTCAGGATAGTCAGTATTTCTGCTAGTGGTCTCCTTTCTACTGAGAGCGGTTGCAGCCCCTTGATCGACTCGGTTTAAAAGATCTTCTGCCTTTCCAGCAAGATCAGCAAACCAAGACATGATGACAGGAGAATACTCCTATTGGTAAATCTGAAAAAAGAACATGAAATGATTGGTGTGGCATACCAGCAGATTGTAACAGTTAAGACTGGGCTCTGGAGTCATTCTTGCAGTCAGGGTTGAAAACAGCCCGGTTTCTAAGCCGGGCGTGGTGGTGCACGTTTGTAATCCCTGCACTTGGGAGGCTGAGACAGGAGGATTGCAGAGGTTCGAAGCCAGCCTCAGCTATTTAACCCAGTTTCTTACTATCTCGGTTAACCCTGAGCAAGCTACTAAAGCTGAGAAACCTGATTTGGAAAATGGGGAGAATAAACTACTGACCTTACAGGATGTTTTTGTTTGGTTTTTAAGATGGGATTTTGCTAGGTTGCCCAAGCTGACCTTGAACTCCTACTCAAGCAGTCCTTTTGTCTCAGCATCCCCAGGCAAGGACTGTAGGCACATGTCACCATGCTTGGCTCAGAATAATCTTAAAATTAAATACATAAAAGTACTTTGAAGAATGCTTAGTGCTGGGCGTGGTGGCGCACACTTGTAACCCAGCATTTGGAGGCTAAGACAGGAGGATCAAGGTTCGAGGACAGCCTCAGCTACTTAATGAGGCCCTTTGCAACTTAGTTGAGACCCTGTTTCAAAATAAAGAATAAAAAATAGGGCTGAGGGTATAGCTTAGGGGTAGAATGCCCCTGGGTTCCATCCCAAGTACCAGAAAAATAAAAAATAAAGAATGCTTAGCACACAACAGCACTTATTTAATAGCTACTACTATTATTACAACAACTACTACTACCTGTTTATTCTTTCTTTTCTTTTTTTCTTTTTTCTTTTTTTGCATTGCTGGGGATGGAACCCAGAAGTATTCTCCGAGATACACCCTCAGCCCTAATTGTGTGTGTGTGTGTGTGTGTGTATGGTACTGGGGGTGGAAACCAGGGGCATTTGACCTCTGAGCTATACCCTCAGCCCTATTTTTTATTCTTTATTTTGAAACAAGGTCTCACTAGGTTGCAAGGGCCTCCCTACATAGCTGAGGCTATCTGTGAACCACAATAAAGCATGTGACACGACTGGGTTGTGGAAGGCTTAGCTGAGGCTGGCCACGAACCTTAAAATCCATCTGTCTCAGCCTCCCAAGTAGCGGGATTACAAGCATGTGTGCCACCATCCCCAGCTCCTAGCCCTATTTTTTATTCCTTATTTTGACACATGGTCTCACAAGTTGCAGATGGCCTCACTAAGTAGCTGAGGCTGGCCATAAACCTTCAATCCTCCTGTCTCAGCCTCCCAAGTACTAGGATTGTAAGCCTGCACCACCACACCCGGCTTCTTTATTATTATTCCAATAAAGGGAATTTTATTTAGCAAAAGCAGCTGTTGTAGGCTGAATTGTGCCCCCTCCATACATATACTGAAGTCCAAATGCCCAGACCTCAGAGTGTAACTGTTTTTGGAGAAAGTGTCTTTAAAGAAGTAATTAAATTGAAATGAGTCAAGGTGGGCCCTAATTCAATAATTTGGTGTTCTTATAAGGAATCTGGACACAAATTCCTAAAGACACATGGAAAAGGTGGCCATCAGCAATCCAAGAGAGATGCATGAGAAGAAACCAACCCTGCCAACACTTTGATCTGGATTTCAGGATTGTGAGAAAATTAAGTTCTACTGTTCAAGCCACCCATTCTGTAGTACTTTGCTATGAGTTCCAGTACAACCAAATAAAAACTCTAAAGTTTGTTTCAAAGTGCTAAAACTTCAAAATTTCTTCTAATTAATACAAAATCATCAATGTTTAAACAAGTCACAGCTGGGCGTGGTGGCGCACGCTTGTAATCCCCACGCTTGGGAGGCTGAGACAGGTGGATCGCGCAGGTTCAAAGCCAGCCTCAGCTACTTAGTGAGGCTCTCAGCAACTTAGTGAGACCCTGTTTCCAAATAAAATAGAAAATAGGTCTGGGAGTATAGCCCGGAGGTAGAAAGCCTCTGGGTTCCACCCCCAGTACCACCAAAAAAAAAAAAAAGTCACTATTATGGGTAATTCAGGTGTGCACATACATGCTTAAGTACATTTACTAATTAAAAAACTCAGCACCTAGCCGGACGTGGTGGTGCACACTTGTAATACCAGCATTCAACAGGCTGAGAAAGGAGGATCGTGGTTCTTAGCCAGCCTCAGCTACTTAGGAGGTCCTTTGAAACTCAGTGAGACCCTGTTTCAAAAAATAAAGACTAAAAAATAGGGCTGGGGATGTAGGTCGGAGGTAGAATGGCCCTGGGTTCCATCCCCAGTACCGGGAAAAAAAAACAAAAAAAACTCAGTACCTATTATGTGCCCATTATGCTAAGTTTGGTATAAGAAATGTGATTGCATAACCATCCATCCAGCATATATACTTTTTTTTTTTTTTTTTCAGTACTGGGGATGGAACCCAGGGGCATTCTACCTCCGAGCTACACCTCAGCCCTAATTTTCATTCTTTATTTTGAAACAGGGTCTCACTAAGTAGCTGAGGCTGGCCCCAAACCTGTGATCCTCCTGTCTCAGCCTCCCACATACTCGTGCGACACCATGCCCAGTTATATTTAAATATTTATGGTATGCCATACTAGATTAAGGTAATGATTAAGTAATTAATCCTCAGCAATATAAAAAGGTCAACAACCATTTTTTATTTTATTTTTTGCAGAACTGGGGATGGAACCCAGGAGCATTCTATCTCTGAGCCCCATCTCAAGGTCTATTTTTTATTCTTTATTTTGAAACAGGGTCTAAGTTGCAGAGGGCTTAAGTAGCTGAGGTTGGCTGCGAACCTGCTGTCTCAGGATCCCAAGTACTGGGATTACCAGCGTGTGCCCCCGTGCCTGGCTAACAACCACTTTTTGAATGTGCAAATCATTCCTTTTGCCCAGAACTCTTTCAAAGTTAGCATTCTTTCCTTCTTTGCTGGAATGTTACCTACTTCAGAGTTCTCTTTCTTTCCATCTAAATTAGGAACTATCAGCAGGGCAGGGTGACATGCTTGTAATCTCAGCATTTGGGACGCTTGAGACAGGATGATCTGGGTTGATGGCCACCCTCAGCTACTTAGCCCTTTGCAACTCGATAAAGAATAAAAAATAGGACAGGGGTATAGCTTGCAGGAAGAATGCCCCTGGGCTGCATCCCCAGTACTGAAAAATAAATAAGTAAATACATTAGGTACTATCCCTCTCTGTTCTCACCCTTTCTTTGGCCTTATGCTTTATAATTTTGTGTCTTTTTTAAACACCTATCTCTTCCTGTTGAGGGAGGGGGATGTTGCATAAACACCATGTCTGTTATGCTCACCAATCAGTTCCCGGAATCTAACACACATACATGCACTGATAAATACTACTAAATGGAATTTTCATGTGCCAGAGGCTGTGCAAACATGATCACATGTAATTTTCACAACATGGTGTGGTAAGTGGCAATATCCTTTTTTTTTTTTAAAAAAAAAGGCTTTAAATGGCATGTCAGCCTAATGCCAAACCCATCTTTTAACTCCTGCCTCTCAAAACCTCATCAGGAATCTAAAACATGCTCTCTAGCCGGCGTGGTGGCGCACGCTTGTAATCCCCGCGCTTGGGAGGCTGAGACAGGAGGATCACACAGGTTCCAAGCCAGCCTCAGCTACTTAGTGAGGCTCTCAGTAACTTAGTGAGACCCTGTTTCCAAAAATAGGTTTTGGAGTATAGCCTGGAGGTAGAGAGCCTTTGGGTTCCACCCCCAGTACCGCACAAATTTTAAAAAATAATAAAATAAAATAAAACATGCTCTTTAAAATATGTGACTCTTGCTGGGTTCGGTGGCGCAAGCTTGTAATCCCAGCGCTTGGGAGGCTGAGACAGGAGGATCACGCAGGTTCGAAGCCAGCCTCAGCTACTTAGTGAGGCTCTCAGAAACTTAGTAAAACCCTGTTTCCAAATAAAGTATAAAATAGGTCTGAGAGTGTAGCCTGGAGGTAGAAAGCCTCTGGGTTCCATCCCCAGTGCCACCAAAAAAAAAAAAAAAAAAGACTATTATGTGTCTGTGTATTTTAGTCTGTGTGAAATAAAACGAAAATCAAGATGAAATACTTTCTGGCATATAAAAGCCCATGCAGGCGTTAAGTACTAATATAAAGTAAACGCTGTTGGGGACTGGGTGCAAATGACTTCCCCTAATAAAACAACCAAAACACACTTATTAGCTCCCTAGAGCCTGTCTCTCATTTTCAATTTAATAGGGCATTAAAAACACACATGAACCTTAACGTTGATGACCTAATTAAACAAACAGTAAGCTGGGCCCAGGGCACTGACCACCAGCGCCAGCGGACCTCAGAGGTTTAGAGCCTCAGTAACTCCTCCAACGCCGCCCGGGACCGAGTCCGCAGACTGGATGGCAGGGCCTGTCTGGAGGAAGGGAGGCCGGGGGAGTGAGGCTGGCCTCCGTCAGGCCCAGGGGCTCCGCCAGTCCGCGAACCGCAGGGGTGCGGACAGACCCCGCTGCGCTCCCCACCGCGGGCAGCCTCTGAGCGGGCAGCGGCCGGGCAGGGAGGGATGGACGAGCCGGCGGACGCTCTAGGGGAGTCTCCCCGGTTCCCCAGCCCTGAGCTGGCCCCGGCGAGCGCGGGCCGCCGGAGGGAGACAGCAGGTCTCCGCGGAGGGGCCGGCGCCCAGGGCCGCTAACGCCCCGACCGAGGCGGCCGGTCCACCGGCGCTCGCCGCCGCCTCACCTGAGGACGCCGGAGCGCGGCGCCGCGGCCTCGTCGCCCTCCGGGGCCCGGCCCCCTCGGCAGCCGGCCCGCAGAGGACTCGGGCTGGTAAAGCTCCTTCCCGACGCGCCGTCGCCGGCTACGTCTTCCGGGAGACGTGGAAAGGCGCGAGGACCCCAAAACAGAGTGGCCTCCGAGCTGCCTGCGAGGGGGGGAGCCCAGTGCGGCCGGCACTAGCAGGCGACTCAGGCGGCGGCGGCGGCGGCAGCGGGGGCCTCGCGCGTGGCCACGCCCTCTCCCGCCGGCCGCGGCCGTGCCTGCGTGCGTGTGACGTAGTCGCTTCCGGAAGACGCCTACACGCGGCCAGCACAACATTGTAAGTCACGCCCTCAAGTGGGCGTGGCCTACGCGCGGGCCAACAGGGCGCCGGAGGCTGTGCGGGAGACAGATATATAAACCAATGAATGCGCAAGACTGTTTTAAGGGCCTTGCTAGAGCCATAGTGACCAGGAGGCAGGAAATACTGATGAGAGTCGAGGGAGCATTTTAAATCAGATCCGTCAGCTGAAACTTAAAGGATAGAAAGGAAAGAGGAAAGGACCCCCAATAAAGACTGTTTCAATAATTTTTTTTCTGGAGGGGATTGAACCCAGAGGCATTCTATCTCCAAGCTATACCCCCGACCCTGTGTGTGTGTGTGTGTGTGTGTGTGTGTGTGTGTGTGTGTGTGTGTGTGTGATAGTAGGGGTGGAATCCAGAGGCTTTCTACCTCCAGGCTATACTTCCAGACCTATTTTATACTTTATTTGGAAACAGGGTTGCTGAAAGCCTAACTAAGTAGCTGAGGCTGGCTTTGAACCTGTGCGATCCTCCTGTCTCAGCCTCCCAAGAGCAGGGATGCGCCAACCATGCCCCACACGACCCGATTTTTTATCCTTTATTTTATTAATTTATTTTATTTTTTGCAGTACTGGGGATGGAACCCAGGGGCATTCTACCTCCAAGCTACACCCCTATCCCTAGTTTTTATTCTGTATTTTGAAGCAGGTTCTCACTGAGTTGTAAAGGGCCTCACTAAATAGCAGAGGCTGGCCGCGAACCTGGATTCTCCTGTCTCAGCCTCCCAAATGCTGGGATTACAAGCATGCACCTCCACGCTTGGCTTGACTGCTGCTAATTTAAGACACCCCAAAGAAAGAATAGACATGAAGAATTATTTTTATATTTTGGAGGTAATTTTTAAGAACTTAAAATTAGGCTGGGCATGGTGGTGCATGCTTGTAATCCCTGCGCTTAGGAGGCTGAGACAGGAGGATCGCACAGGTTTAAAGCCAGCCTCAGCTACTTAGTTAATGAGGCTTTCAGCAACTTAGTGAGACTCTGTTTCCAAATAAAATATAAAATAGGTCTGGGAGTATAGCCTGGCGGTAGAAAGCCCCTGGGTTCCGTCCCCTGTACCACCAAAGGGAAGAAACCTTAAAATTAATATTTCTTCCTCCTTAATATAAAACTCTTCTTTTTTTTTTTTTTGGTGGTATTGGGGTTCCTGGAAGCCCTTCTTCCTCCGGGCTACACTCCCACACCTATTTTTTATATTTTTGAAACAGGGTCTCTTACGCCAGCACAGCTGGCTTCGAACCTGCGCGATCCTCCTGTCTCCGCCTCCCAAGCGCGGGGATTACAAGCGTGCGCCACCACGCCCGGCTATAAAACTCTTCTAACATATCTTCTGACCAGTTAAGAATTTCCACAAAGACTCCCTTTACCTCACTTTCTCCAAAGTCGTTAGGTCCAAGCAGGATTAGCCAGAGAAACAGCACACCCATCCCAGAGAGGCCACAACCTTGTCCAGTGAATAAGAAAATTTGCCCTTTTCTCTACCCTGTCCCATGCCACCAGAGATACTAACTTTTAGAGAAGGAAAGGGGAGAGGGTGCCTCTGGTGCAACCAAGCTAATCTGCTCCAGAGGATAGGGAAGGTACAAAAACTGTTTTGGTACCTCTCAGTTTTTTATTTTTTTAAGTCCATGTAAGTTGCGAAGGGCCTTGCTAAGTCATTGACACTGCAATCCTCCTCTCAGCCTCCCAAGTACTGGGATTACTGGCATGTGCCACCATGCTGGGAAGTTGAAATTCCGAGTAAAATGTAGGGATGGAAGTTTTAAGAAATCAGAGCTGTATTGTGACTTTTGGAATGGCAGAGTAGAGAGTTTAGCAAAAATCCTCTCCCAAGCTGAGCTTGAAATCCCTGTACTTGGGAGGCTAAGACAGGAGGACCACAGGTTCAAGGCCAGCCTCAGCTACTCAGGCCCCCCTCGACTTAGTGAACCCTGTTTCAAAATAAAAAATAAAAATAGGGCTGGAGGTGTAGCTTGAAGATAGAATGCCCCTGAGTTTAATCCCTAATACCACACATACAAAAACAATCCTCTCCCCAAAAAGAATGATAAAACTTGACAACCATTTTAATTCTCTGGAAACTGACTACAGACTTAACAAAATTAAGAAGCAGTTATTCGAAGGCTGAGACAGGAGGATCACGGTTTTTCAGCCAGCCTCAGCTACTTAGTGAGGCCCTCGGCTTAGTGAGAACCTGTTTCAAAATCAAGAATAAAAAATAGGCCTGGGGGATATAGCTTGGGAATAAAATGCCCCTGGGTTCCATCCTCAGTACCGAAAAAAAGCAGTTATTCAAGAAAAACTACTAAACCCTTCATAAGAACAGTATGAATTAGTGACATTTTAACCCTAGGGAGAATTTCCAATTCCTCTCCCCTATCTCTGCGATAGTTTGATCAGGGCTGGGTAAACGGATTTGGGTAAACTGCAAAAACCAGACCTTTTTTTTTTTTTTTTTTTTTTTTTGCTGCAGGAGGGACTGTCTTAATGACAAACGGAGCCAGGAAAGCTCCATGGCCAAGAGGGAGGCTCAGATGAAAACTCTAAAACCATAGCAACCTGGGTTGTAATATGGTTGGCTGAACAACCGACTATCAGGTCTTTTGGGAGCTGGGCTAGAGATCCAGATAATGAGATCGCCCCGGCCCACAGCATATACTGGTGGTTAGAAGACGGTGTGCCAGAGCCCTAATGGTCTCATCCCTGACTGAACATGAAGCCTTGTACAGGTACAGAGGAGGAACAAGAAGACCCAGGGATTTAAATACCAGGGTAATCTTGGAAATTGAGTTTTGAATGGTTCCCCAACACATCTGTTTTTTTTTTTGTTTTGTTTTGTTTTTTTGTTGTTTTGTTTTTGTTTTTGTTTTTGTTTTTGTTTTGCAGTACTAGAGATGGAACCCAGGGATATTCTACCTCCAAGCTACACCCCAGCCTTATTTTTTATTCTTCATTTTGAAACAAGGTCTCATTGAGTTGCAAAGGGCCTCACTAAGTAGCTGAGGCTGTCCACGAATCATGATTCTCCTGTCTCAGCCTCCCAAGTGTTGGGATTACAAGCGTGTGCCACCATGCCAAGCCCCAAGACATCTGATTTTTTGTTTTTGTTTTTGCAGTGCTGGGTGACGGAGGACATGGACGAAGTCTGAGGAATGAAAGATTCCAAAGGAATGAAGAGAGCGGCTGGCGAAAGGTCAGACTCCCCAAAACTCCAGGTAGAACTCCAGTCCGTCCGAATTCACCTCAAAGCCCCTAGTGATAGAGGGAGCTTATCTTAATCCTTAAGGGGCTGCTCTGGCCTCCTCCCCCCCCCCCCGCCCTGCGCTTGTTGATTGGTTAGTTTCCTTTGATGATTGTATCTTAGTGACTTTGACATCCTCCCATGAAACATAATACTTAACTTAGTTGGAAAAAAGGTATAAGAATCCTAGGTTTAGAGAATAAATTTGTCAGTTGCTCATCAGGCAATTGTCCGTGACTTCATTTCAGGGCATCTGCTCATCAGGCAGCTGTTCGATGTTTCCCCTTTCAGGTCTCTCTCTCCCAGGTCCAAGTACTGGGATTACAAGCATATACCACCATGCCCAGCTTTGTTTGCGTATTTGTGTAGTAACTTGTTTGGACTAATTCTGCATAGTTTTTCTTCCCTTCAGTGTGTTGACACTGATTCTGTTTTCCTCTTCTTTTTTTTTTCTTTATTTCCAGAACTGACTGGTTAGAGTTTTCAACAAGGTCATCATAACTTAGCAGTCAATCATTGATTGGTCAGAGGTGGAATTCAAACACTGCAAGCCAGTAGGAGTTCTATTCTCATCAAGATGGGTTGGGGTGCTAGAGGCATAACTCAGTGGTAGAGCACTTGTTTTGTACGTAGAGATCTTGTGTTCAATCCCCAGGTCCTCAGCAATTTAATGAGCTTCTCTGCAACTTAATGAGACCTTATTTCAAAATAAAAACTAAGACAGGCTTGGGGGTGTAGCCTGAAGATAGAAGGCCCCTGGGTTCAACCCCCAGCACCACACACACACACACACACACACACACACACACACACACACACACAGTTTGTTTATTTATTTATTTATTTATACACAAAAAATCACCCTCCCAGGAAAATATAAGAGTAGAGTTGCTACAATATGCTAAGTTGTGTGTGTGTGTGGGGGGGTGCTGGGGATGAAACCCAGGGGCTTTCTACCTCTGGGCTATACTCCCAGACCTATTTTTTATTGTATTTGGAAACAGGGTCTCACTAAAGTTGCTGAGAGCCTCACTAAGTAGCCTAGGCTGGCCTTGAACCTGTGATCCTCCTGTCTCAGCCTCCCAAGTACTGGGATTACAAGTATGCACCACCATGACCGGTTTATAATATGCTAAAATGTTCAATTTTCAACAAAAAATAAACAGACATACTAATGGAGCTTGGTTAGAGATCCAGAAAATGAGATAGCCCCGGTGCACAGCATAAACTGGTGGTTAGAAGACACATGGTGGTGCACGCTTGTAATCCCAGCATTTGGGAGCCTGAGACAGAGGATTGCAGTTCGCAGACAGCCTCAGTTACTTAGTGTGGCTCTTTGCAACTCAGTGAGACTCTGTTTCAAAATAAAGAATAAAAATAGGGCTGGGGATGTACTTCTGAGGTAGAATTCCTCTGGGTTCCATTCTCAATATTGCAAAATAAAATACAATAAAATAAAAACTAGAGGTGTAGCTCAGAGGAGGACATTATGTTAAGTGAGATCAGCCAGTCACAGAACGTGAAGCCTCATCTGTTTACTCTCATAAGTGGACGTTAGGGTGTAATCGGGATACAAGAGGGACTTCCGGTGATGGAGCCAGGAGATGGTCTAGGGGAAGGGGGGCTGGGAGAGGGAGGACCAGTGAAGGAGAACCACTTTATGAACACTATGCATATGTGATAATACCAACATCAATCTCAATATCCTACATGGGGCCAGGCGTGGTGGCTCACACTTGTAATCCCAGCATTTGGGAGGCCAAGACAGGAGAATCGCAGTTTGTGAACAGCCTCAGCTACTACTTAGCGAGGCCCTTTGCAACTCAGTGAGACCCTGTTTCAAAATAAAGAATAAAATAGAGGACTGGGGTGTAGCTCAGAAGTAGAATACCCCTGGGTTCCATCCTCAGTACTGCAAACAAACAAACAAAACAAAACAAAACAAAACAAAACAAAAAAAACCTTGAGAAACATCTCAGGGCTGCACTCAGGATTAAACATCCTGCAGTGTAGTCACTGGATGGCTAATAAAGACTTCCTATCTGGCTTAAACTAAATCTGAGTGGTCCTCTCTGGTGGTCCCCCTATAATACATCGGTCCCCAGAATGAAATTGAGATCTCTTTGTGCATTTTACTCTCCCAGCAGCAGAGGGCGCTTAGTACTTGAAAATACTTGTGTATGCTAAGTCTGGCTTTACAAGTAATGTGAATATTGCTGTAACCTTTTGTTTACAGGGCACAGGGTTTAATATCCCCACGAATTGGCCCTGGATGATCCAAGGGGATTTCACATTCCCTGTCTTGTTTGGAAGTTCCTCCAGATGTGATAGGTAGATTATGGTGTTTTCCATGTTGACATAGTAGCTAAATTTCCCCCAGGCACAAATCTCTTCACAACTGAGCCCTTGATGAGACTTCCTGGACCACTACTGCTATGCTTTGAAAGTGTCCCTCAAAGTTTATGTATTGGAAGCCAGACATGGTGGTGCACACCTATAATCCCAGTACTTGGGAGGCTGAGACAGGAAGATTACAGGATCAGGATCAGGAGTGCCAGCCTCTGTAACTTTGCAAGGCCCTCAGGATCTGGGAGCTCAGGAAGGACGAGGTGGATGAAGAACCCTGGTTCCAGAGGCCAAGGGAGGAGAGAACAGACATGAGCAGGCAACAGGGCCCAGGGAGGGGCACTGCCGGCTCATGGACATCATGCCCCTGTAAACTGACCATGAGCTGTGATTTGGAGATAAACCATCTAAACAAAAGTAGGGGATAGCTCTCCAGGGCCTGTATCCCAATGTAAAAAGTAGCCAAATATGTGTGCTTATTCCATCCTTATCCCTCCCACTTTGTCCTACCTAGGGAGTAGAGGCAGCCTGGCAGAGACCTTGGGACCCTGCTTTACCTGTCCAGTGCTATTTCCCTAACAAGTACCCTCTGCTCTGTGCAGATGGGTCTCCTCACCCATCTGAAGTCATGCTTTGAAAGTCCCCCAGTCGCTGGCCTTCTCTTGCCCTGACCGTGTCTATCCCAGACACAGGGCTAGGCATTAAGATAACCGCTCTGCTCTCAGAAAGCTCAGAGCCCACAAGCTAACTAACAAGCAAGTGGAAAGTCCTACCAGATAGGAATGAGGAATGAATGAGTCAGGGTGTTAATGAATGAGCAGACCTGGCCATTGGACTCCAACTCAATCTATGCGATTTGGAAGCCCCAGTTGAAGAATGCTACCAGTCTTTGGTCCACCTTATCATTGGACAGGAGCAGAGGCAGGCCAAGGGCTAAGTTCACAAGATCACAACACTTCTTCTCGGGGTATGTGGGGCTTCCAAAGGCAAGGAGCTGGAGAAACCTTAAAAGATCTCCCCTTAAGCCAGTATGATGGTGCGCGCTTGTAATTGGGAGGCTGAGACAAGAGGATCGAGGTTTGCAGACAGCCTCAGCTACTTAGTGAGGTCCTTTGCAACTCAGGAGACCCCTGTTTCAAGATAAAGAATAAAAAACAGGGTTGGGGTTGAATGCCCCTGGGTTCCATCCCCAGTACTGCCAAAAAAAAAAAAAACATAATGCCAATGACATTATCCCACATGGTATTGTTATAGTAATATAGACCTACAGCTTGATTAAAACCACCTAAAAGTTTTCCCATGGTGTCTTATATCAATAATCTCTTTTGCTGCTATGGTCATCTATCAAGAATGGGCTGTTAACACATTCTGACCACTTTAGCAATTCATCTGATGAATCCCACTGTCTCCTCTAGGTACACAAAAACTGGGTACTTAATTGTGTGGCATTAACCTGTTGTCAGGCACTAGGACTGAAACTGCTAAGAAAATTTGATTGTACCTTTTGCTTTGCCTTGTTAGGTATGTAGGCTAGCCACCTCTATCTAGGTCTAAAACTTTCTGTGATTTCCCATGAAACACACAAAGGAACTCATCTAGATTTTTCTATAAAGTTATATTTCTTTTTTTTTTTTTTTAGTGGTACTGGGGGTGGAACCCAGAGGCTTTCTACCTCCGGGCTATACTCCCAGACCTTTTTTATATTTTATTTGGAAACAGGGTCTCACTAAGTTGACTAAGTTGCTGAGAGCCTCACTAAGTAGCTGAGGCTGTCTTTGAACCTACGCGATCCTCCTGTCTCAGCCTCCCAAGTGCAGGGATTAGAAGCATGCGCCACCACGCCCAGCTTAAAGTTATATTTCTTTTGAGAAATATCTCTTGTGCTAAGAAGCCGTTTTGGCAAATATGCAATATTGTTTAAGTGCATGGTAGATGGCATGCCTACTTCATCCTATAGGGTACATTCTGTCTTAGAAGCCTCAGTAAACCACAGGCTTAATCACAATGGCCCCTCTCCCCACCTGGGACTCCTGAAAAGCATAGTAAACAAAGGGTCCTTAAGGAGGACAAAGATCAGACACCAGCCACCCACCACCCCTCCTTGCTAGGGGGACCAGAAGATTAAAAGCAGTCCAGACTTCCACTGTGGGACCCCCACCCACCTACTCAGGGAGGTTCTATAAAAGAACTGAAAAGGCCACAAAGATTCTCTTGCCCAGATGCTCTCCACCTCTTAAGATGGCGTGCCTTCCCCCTGGAATCCCTCACTTTCCTAAATAAAACCTATCTGTTCTCTGACTGGCATATGCTGGCATTCATTTCTGCCACATAAGTAAATAACTCTACAAAAGTGTCATGTATTCCCATGACAATATGATCTGATTTCCCCCCCCCCCATTACTGGGGATAGAAACCAGGAGCATTCTACCTCCGAGCTATACCCCCAGCCCTATTTTTTACTTCGTATTTTGAAACAGGGTCTCACTGAGTTGCAAAGAGTCTCACTAAGTAGCTGAGGCTGGCCATGAACCGGGATCCTCCGGTCTCAGCCCCCCAAATGCTGGGATTACAAGCGTGCGCCACCACCTCTTAAGATGGCCTGCCTTCCCCCTTGAATCTCTTGCTTTCCTAAATAAAACCTGTCTGTTCTCTGACTGGCACATGCTGAAATTCTTTTCTGCCATATAAGCCAAGAACCCTACAGAATTGTAATTGTTAAGTTGGGTCCTGCACTCATGTGACTTTGTGTCACATGACCTCTGCAGGGCAAGGGAGGGGCTGAAACCCCCGCGAGAATTGGGCATTCCCGCGAGTAAACCCCCATCTCGCGAGATGCATGCCTTTAAAAGGAGAGCCCGCGTCCTCTAGCTTCGGACAGGCGCGCGGGCCCCACGGTGCCTCGCCCTGATCCCCGGGAGAGCCGTGCCATTAAAACTTTACATGCCATGTGTACCGGACCTCTCTCGTGTTTTTCACACTCCGCCGTACTCACTTATTTTTATTTTACTCGCATTTAATTTTTTATTTTACTTATCATTTGGTGCCGAACCGGGAGAACTCTTGGGTCCCTCCCCATTTTTTTTCCTTTTTTTTTTTTTTTTTCTCTGTTTTCTCTTTTTATTTTTACTCTCTTTTTGAGCCCCGGACTCTCCGACCCGCCAGCAGCTCGACTGTGAGGTCCCACACCAGTGCTCCGCTTGCAGGCGTTGCTCCCACCACTGCCGCCGCTGCTGCCCCGTGCCTGCCCGGACCGTAAGCCTTCTTCCCCAGCCCCGCGCTCTCCGGGAGAGCCGGCGGCCTTCTTCCCGCCCCGGGCTCTGCTGAGAGTCCGCGGCCATCTTTCCAGCCACGAGCTCTGCTGAGAGCTCGCGGCCATCTTTTCGGCCCCGAGCTCTGCTGAGAGCCGGTGGCCATTTTTCCAGCCCCGAGCTCTGCTGAGAGCTCGCGGCCATCTTTTCGGCCCCGCACTCTGCTGAGAGTCTGCGGCCATCATTCCAGCCCTGCGCTCTGCTGAGAGCCAGTGGCCATCTTTTCCTACCCACGTGCTCTCTTCTGGAGCGCCGATGGCAATCTTCCACTGCCACTGCGGCCACAGCCACCACTGCCGGGGCGTGCAGGCTCCGCCGGCCGCCAGGCTGCCAGTTCCACCCGCCCGGAGCCAGGGTCCTTGGGTAATGCTGGCACCTGCTCTGCTCCTGCCTGCTGCTTGGACCTCCTAAAGCCGCCGTTCCCGCCTGCCCACGCTGCCCGCCGCTGGAATGGGACCGCGCCGCCCGCGGACTGCGCCACACCACGCGCCTATGTCTTCTCCGCGCCTGGCGTTGCTTAGACCCGCCTGCCGGGGCCGCCTGCCTCCTCCATCTAGGCGGCCGCCACTCTGCTAAACAGCCCCCAGCCCGCCAAGTCCAGCCCGCGCTCCAGCTGGTTCCTCCACTCGGACTCGCGCCCTGGCGCCCTTCACCCTGTGCCTGTCCACCCCTGCTGCCTGGGCCTGGCCATTCCGGAGTCGGCGGCCATCTTTCCGGCCCGAGCCAGGCAGCTTGGCACTTGCTCTGCCTGCCAACCGCCTGCGCGGGCCAGGACCTCTGCCTGCCACTTGGACCTCCTAAAGCACCGTTCCAGCTTGGTTCTCCGGTCACCGCCGGGACCTCTGGCCGGTTTGCCCCACCCGCCCCGAGCCAGGCTCACTGGCGGTGCTCCTCGGGGCCCAGCCTCAGCGTCTGGCGCGTGCCTGGAAGCCATTTTGTCTCCACGCCGCAGGCCCGGCAAGCCATGCCGCCTGCGCACCCCCACTGATCCCACCTGCGCCAGCCGCCAGTGCCGTCCACACCAGCCACCGGCATCCACGCGCCCCAGCTCCACCACGCTCCCAGCAGCTTCTCAGCGCTTCTGTCGCAGCCAGCGCTGGCTGGCAACACTTCACTCCAGTAAACTGCCTCCTTCCCTTGGTTAGCGGGTTCCGGACTTGGGTCTTCCGGTCCACTGGGACCCAAAAATCCAAGCGCTTGGTGACCCATTGTCCCCCGGTCCACTGGGACCACGCTGCGGATGACCAGGTCATCCTCCGGTTTTGAGAAGGAATGAAGACGTTCTTCCCTATCTCTTAACCTCTGTTTCTGAACGATTGAGCAGGGAAATCGGGGACGCCCATTTCCTGTTCTTCGTTTCCGCCCGCGAACCAATTATGGGGAGTCGAACCTTTATACTAGCAGATGCCCTGAGAGCCTGTCTGCCTTGATACGAGTTGGGAAATAGGTTGCGGTGGCCCAGGAATAGTTAGGAACTTTTATAAGCGGTCTGGTATCCCTCCAAATGCTCTCCCCCATCAGCTTCCATTTATTTTCCCGCCAGCTGCCATTTTGTGATGGCGCATAGTCACTGCCTGGTGATGTCACAGTCACCATCTTGGCCTGCGCCAGACTGCAATTTTGCTGGGTGGCCCGCTCGGGCGTGCCCTAGGTGCTGCGGGAAACGACAGGCCGGGGCTGGGGCGACACTCTCTGTCTGTCCGTGCGGAGTCCGCGTTGCCATTCTTGCTGGACACCCGTCTCGGGACTTGCTCTTTGTGAGTATAGGTCCGTCGCAGCTGACAGAACCTTAACATAGCATCTAAGTTTTAATTCCAGAGAGAAAGAGGCGGAAATGGAGCGTACACTCCGACTTTGCAAAAAAGCCGATCCCTGGTAGCTGCCCTTCGGCTGGCGGTGGCGGCTCAGCCCCCTGGAGCGCCACCTACGTGTGGAGGACTGCAACAACAACTACCTCCAGGAGCCTGCCTCAAGTGGGGCAAAGCCACGCCTACCAATCAGACTGCTCGGCGTGTGGCCAGGAGGGCCACTGGAACAGTGCCCTTGGAAAAGGGTGAGCCCCAGGTGCCTCAACACAGGGGGAGCACCTTTCCAGACCAGGCCCCGCCGCTGGCCCTACTCAGCCTGGCTGAAGACTGATGGCTCCTGGATCCCTCAACCTCCATCCTCTTTGCCAGCTCAGGGTAGCTCTCCAGGTACTGAGTAAACCAGTCTCCTTTTTGGTCGCCTGCTCAATCTCATGATTTGTTTTTTTCTTTAATAGCCCTTGCCTGTTCAAGCCTCCTCAAGCGCACATCACTAAGCTGTCCAGGGTAACCTCCAATTCGCACTGCAGCTATGCACCCACCTGCACCCCCTTCTGGGGGACTGGACTCCCGACTCCTCCCGGCCTGGGGCCCCTGACGACGCCCCTTGACAGCAGGAAGAAGCTAGAGGGTCCAACGTCATCCATTATCCCTACCATCAAAAGGCCGGAATGTTAAGTTGGGTCCTGCACTCATGTGACTTTGTGTCACATGACCTCTGCAGGGCAAGGGAGGGGCTGAAATCCCCGCGAGAATTGGGCATTCCCGCGAGTAAACCCTCATCTCGCGAGATGCATGCCTTTAAAAGGAGAGCCCGCGTCCTCAAGCTTCGGACAGGCGCGCGGGCCCCACGGTGCCTCGCCCTGATCCCCGGGAGAGCCGTGCCATTAAAACTTTACATGCCACGTGTACCGGACCTCTCTCGTGTTTTTCACACTCCGCCGTACTCACTTATTTTTATTTTACTCGCATTTAATTTTTTATTTTACTTATCAGTAATGTATTCCCATGACAATATGATCTGATTTTTTAAATTTCATTTTGTGTGTATGGGAGTACTGGGGATAGAATATCTAGGGGTATTCTACCTCTGAGCTACACTCCCAGCCTTATTTTTTAATTCTTTATTTTATTTATATTTTTGTGTGGTGCTGGGGATTGAACCCAGGGCATTCTACCTACGAGCTACACCTCCCAGCCCAGTTTTTATTCTTTGTTTGGAAACAGGGTCTCCGGGATGACCATTCTCTAAACCACCATTACCCTAACTGAGGCACACACACACACACACACACACACACACACACACACACCATACACGCACACAAAGGGTCTCACTAACTTGCAGAAGACTTCACTGCCACCTCATCGTCTTCCTCGGTGTCTGTACGTGTGAGCCTGCGCGCATGACTCGGCAAATGCTTAAAGAAAGCAGCCCCGAGGGAGCTTTGTCCCTGGCCAGAGTACCCCTTGCTCTTAGATATTCTTTTATAAGCTATTGTTCTTTTGGTAATGATTCTATACTTATGGCTCCAATGGCATAAAACGAGTTAAAAAACCAGAACTTTGGGATAAATTTTCTGGTAAAATATGTCTGGTTCCTTTAAACGCCCTCGGCTTTGCTCCAAGCGGTTAAAAAATCTAGTCAGAATTTAGGTGCTGTGGGAGCACTCAAGCTGCAGCGATTACAAATGTAGAATTCCTCTCTATCATTGACCTTCATTCTAATCATTACAATGAGGGCCAGGAAGAATCTTGACCCTTGCACTTAGTACATGCACTGCCCGGAGAAAGGGCGACACCACCTGGTTAAGAAATAGTTATGACAGAACAAAAGACAGGTATAATAAATGTGCAGGTATGAAATTTTGGTGGTTATAAAGAAAGGAAATCTTGTGAGAATAAGAAAGCATTTTGTATGAAGTAAAGTTTATCCTAAGATTGTCCCAAATGGGAAAAGAAAGTGAGGAGGCGGAAAGGAAATAGGCAGATAGGGAAAAGGCCTCCATAGAAAAAAGCTAATTTCCTGAGTTTCCTGAGGGGCGACAAATGCCTGAAATTCCAAAGGCTCAGAGATAAGAAGGGTCAGAGCTTCACAAAAGCCATCTGTTTACTAATCAACAAACCCACAAGCAAGTCTGGCATTCCTGAAAGGAGACCCTTCAAAGGACTTGCAAATACCCTATGCAAATTCTCCTTGGAATCCCAAAAGTCACCCTAATCAAAAAGGGACTTGCAAGCGGTAAGGACTTTCCCTCTCGGGACCCCCTCCCCTTTTGGGGAGCCGTTCTCCCCCCCCCCCCTCTCAGGTTGTGTTGGCCCTGAGAAAAGGCAGAGTGCATCTGAGGACACGTGGCTCGGGCGACTCTCGAGTAGTGACCTGAAGGCCTCTGCTGGACATCAAGGCTGGCCAGGCCCCTAGGGGTGACCTGTACCTCTTTTCTGGCAGATCGCGTGGACTCTGGGAGAAAGTAGTTTGCAACTGATGGGCACTTGGCTCGGGCGACACTCGGGTAGTGACCCTGAAGGCAGCTACTGGACCCCGGAATTCCGACCACCCCTTTGGGGTGTCCGGCCACTTTTCTCTATTCCTTCTGGCAGATCGCGTGGACGCTGGAAGAAAGCAGCCTGCACTTGAAGGCAATTGGCTTGGGCTACTCTCAAGTATTGTCCTGAAGGCAGCTGCTGGACCCAGAGTTCCAGCCCCTTTGGGGGTGTTCAGCCACCCTTCCCCCATTCCCTGCTGCTTCCAATAAACCTTTTACTCCCCTTCCTGAGGTCTGCGGGTGTCATTCTTCGCTCACCGTAGACAGGAACTTGCTGGGTTTCCTCTCAAGAAACCCCCATTTCAAAAGGACCAGGATAAAAAACAGAAGGTTTGTGATATGCATATGTAATGAAGATGGATTATTAAAAGAGAATGGTAGAGGCTAAAGGAGTACACCTGACAATTAAATCTAAAAACTTCATGTTGATTTTTGGGACCTGTCTGCTAAAATATATTTTAAGTGTTGTTTAACAGGGTTGAAGTGTTCAGACATCAGATGGTATTGCAGACAAAATCCGGCAGACATTCATCACAATCCTCTGGATCATCATAGATGTACATGACACGGATTCCCCCATACCAACTACATGTATGAAAGCTGAAGCCTCCAATTTCGTCCCCCATCCAGCTCAAAGAAGTTACTAGATAGAGAAGGATGGACAGAGCCTAAGAAACTGAGAGGGTTAAAGGAGTTTCTAAAAGCCAGATTCTCCAAAAACCCTGGGTGTGACCCTTATTCTTTCCAGGTATTTGTCCCCTAAGACCCACCTGCAGGGTCAGGGGGCTGATCTCAATCACAAAAGACCTATGACGTCACAGGCCTTACTTTTGTCTTGTTTATGGTTGGTGATTTACATGTTCTTCACTCTGTACTTCACTACTGTTTTTTGGTGTTTACACTTATCCACTAGGGAAGCACTGGGGAAAAATTACAAATTTGCTGGTTTTTGGAAATAAACCCGTCAGTTGCACGAGAAGGAGGCAATTATTCGTGTCGGTCATTTCAGATTTTTCCCGGAGAGAAAGCTCCGCTTTTAGCATCATAAACAGAAACTTGAAGGAGTTTATTTCATAAAAAGGGAAAAATCCCTGCAGAGAAGCCTCTGCAGAAGACAGACGAAGCCTTTTGCCCACCTTCCAGGAACCCTGGTCCCAAGTGGATTCAGTGCCAACTGAGCTGGTCCGCAGCACTTCACTAAGTAGCTGAGGCTAAGGCTAACAGTGAAACTGGATCCTCTAGTCTCAGCCTCCCAAATACTGGGGATTACAAGCATGTGCCACCACACCCAGCTGTGTGTGTGTGTGTGTGTGTGTGTGTGTGTGTGTGTGTGTGTGTGTGATATTGGGGATGGAACCTAGGGGCATTCTATCTCCAATCTATACCCCCAGCCCAATTTTTTATTCTTTATTTTGAAACAGGGTGTCACTGAGTTGCAAAGGACCTCACTAAGTAGCTGTCCAAGAACCACGACCCTCCTATCTCAGCCTCCCGAATGCTAGGATTACAAGCCTGTGTCACCACGCCTGGCTAGCATTTTTAATGTTGTGTATGTACACAAATGTCAGTTAAAATGTTTCCTTAAGCCGGGTGTGGTGTCACACACCTGTAATCCCAGCATCTGGGAGGCTGAGACAGGAGGACCACAGTCTGTGGACAGCCTCAGCTACTTAGTGAAGCCCTGTGCAACTCAGTGAGACCTTGTTTCAAAATAAATAATAAAAAATAGGGCTGGGGGTGTAGCTCAGAGGTAGAATGCCCCTGGGTTCCATCCCCAGTACTGGAAAAAAAAAAAAAAAAAAGAGCTGGAGATGTAGCTCAGGGGTAGAGCACCCCTGGGTTAAATCCGCAGAAGACAAACAGAGAGAGAAATGGGGGCGGGGGGGGGGGATAAAGCATTTTAAATTGGGTACAAGATCTACATATTGTCACAATACTTGAAATAAGAGAACTTTTAGGCAATTTGGGTAAAGAATTTTTTTCAGGGGGTAATATAGGAGTAAAGGTTTGCTCAGATGTAGGAATACTATAAGGAAAGCAGGCTTCCTTCCCTGAATGACACAGGGGAGGAAGAGACCTGGTTGTTGATCAGCAGCCTGTGCAGACAGTCTGTATAGTTTTTCACTGATTCGGCTGCCACTCACAAGAGCTTGAAGTTATTTAAGTCTTTTGTTGAACACCAAGCCGCCAGTCATCCCTGGCTTCCTGTTTTCATTTTTTATATCCTCTGTCAGTGATGTGACTCTTCACTGAATGTTTGTCATAAAGAAACAAGATAAAAGAGGAACTCTGTTCTCATGTGAACTATTTTTTATTTTTGAACAAGTGTGTGTGTGTGTGTGTGTGTGTGTGTGTGTGTGTGTGTGTGTGTTGTGGACAACAACAAGCCAGTCTTACTATCTCACTATTTTTACAATTCAGCCCTGGTATGGAAAATCAGGTGTTCTAGTATCTTAACTCAAAACACTCGGGGATTTTTGCCAATGTTCTTTCAGTGCCTTTGGGGTCTGAAGACAGATGTGATGAGAGGTGATTTTTGGTAGTATTGCTTTGATTAGTTGAACACTGAATTTAAAAATGTTTTCAGTGACAGAATGTGCAAGAAAATGAGACAAGATAATAATAGGAATTTGGGTTATATTTCTCTTGGGGCATGTCTGGAGGTCAGCCCAGACGCAAGCAGGATATTCAACTCTTGCCCCAACAGAGAGGCCTCTGAGCTAGAAACCAAAAGGGCTGCGTTGTGATTCTGTGCGCATACGTGATGGTATGCATTGTGTATCTTTTAGTGTCTCAGTTTCCTCATTTGCAAAACCAGGGTCCTGGGCTGTATCATTGCCAAAGTTATTTCAAGCCCAAAAATCTACACCCAAAAGTCAGAAGGGAGCTGGGCATGGTGGCACACACTTGTAATCCCAGCATTTGGGAGGTCGAGACAGGAGGATGGTGGTTTGTGGACAGTCTCAGCTGCTTAGTGAGGACCTTTGCAACTCAGTGAGACCCTGTTTCAAAATAAAGAATAAAAAAATAGGGATGGGGGTGTAGCTCGGAGGTAGAATGCCCCTGGGTTCCATCCCCAGTAACACACACACACACACACACACACACACAGTCAGAAGGGGATGTCATTCATCCTAGAAATGTACCAAAAGTTGGAGCAAGAGCATCACTGACAGATATTCAGCCAACATTTGCTAAGCCCTCACAATATATATATATATATATATATATATATATATATATATATTTTTTTTTTTTTTTTTTTTTTTTTTTTTTAAAGTGGTACTGGGGGTGGAACCCAGAGGCTTTCTACCTCCAGGCTATACTCCCAGACCTTTGATTTGGAAACAGGGTCTCACTAAGTTGCTGAGAGCCTCACTAAGTAGCTGAGGCTGGCTTCGAACCTGCGCGATCCTTCTGTCTCAGCCTCCCAGGCGCGGGGATTACAAGCGTGCACCACCATGCCCGGCTTCCTCATGATATTTTGAGGAACTAGATACAAGCACATTCCAGCCACCCGCTCCTGGACTAAATATTGATGCATGAGCAGGCGGTGGTTGCAGGAACCAGAAAATCTGTTAAAGGACTCTGGCTGAGTTCCTCTGTCTGCCTTAGCCAGGATCTTGGACAAAACGTTCCCACAAACAGTTCTCCAGAGAGAGGACTTCCTTGAAACCTTTAGCTTGAGTTACAGGGGAAACATGATCTTTAGAACCTTGAGATTTGAATGGAGTTGATGGAAGGGAGAAAATGACTTTTGAAAGGCTTAAGCAGGCCGGGCGTGGTGGCGCACGCTTGTAATCCCCGCGCTTGGGAGGCAGAGACAGGAGGATCGCGCAGTTTCGAAGCCAGCCGTGCTGGCGTAAGAGACCCTGTTTCAAAAAAAGGCTTAAGCAGGTTTTTTTTTTTTTTTTTTTCAGTACTGAGGATGAACCCAGGGACATTCTACCTTTGAGTTAAACCCCGCCTCCTTTTTTTTTTTTTTTTGCAGTACTTGGGATTGAACTCAGGGGCATTCTATCTCCAAGCTACACCTCCAGCCTTATTTTTCACTTTTTATCTTGAAACAGGGTCACACTAAGTTGCAAAGTGCCTCACTAAGTAGCAGAGATTAGCTGCAAACCTATAATCCTCCTGTCTCAGCCTCCCAAGTACTGGGATTACAAGTGTACCACACTTGTAATCTCAAGTTCAACCCTGCATCCCCAGCCCTTTGTATTTTTTATTTTGACTATTTTTTTTTTTTTGGTAATGGGGATGGAACCCAGAAGCCTTCTACCTCTGAGCTAAACCCCCAGCCCTATTTTTTATTCTTTATTTCGAAACAGGGTTTCACTAAGTTGCAGAGGGCCTCACTAAGTAGCTGAGGCTGTCTGTGAACTGCAATCCTCCTGTTTCAGCCTCTTATTTTTTATTTTGAAACAGGGTCTCTCTGAGTTACAGCATGCTACTGGCCTTGAACCCGTAATCCTTCTGTCTCAGCCTCCCAAGTAGTACTGGAATTACAAAGGCATGAGCCGCAATGCCTGGCTAGGTTGTGCTCTTAATCTCAAGCAATGACGCCTTCTTGAATGGGTCTGTTAGATGTGAAAGTGAAGTTGAGGTCACCACAATAGCGCAATAGTTTCTTGCAGTTGTGATAACAAACTGTCACTAATTTGGTGGCTTAAGACAACACAAATTTATTTTCTTAGAGTTCTGGGGGTTGGAAGTCTGACATGGTTCTTCTCACTGGGGTAAAATCAAGGTCTAGATGGGGCTGCTCCTCGGGAGGCTCTCCAGGGCATCTGTTTCCTTCCCTTTTCTAGCTTCTCCAGGGCCCCCATCCTTTGGCTCTTGGCCTCCCTCCATCCCCACAGCAACGGCCTCAGGAGTCTCCTGCTTCATCCCTCTGACACTTCCCTTTTTTGCCCCCCACCCCGCCCCGTCCCTTAGGATGATCCTTGTCACTGTGCTGGGACTACCTTGAAAATCCAAGATAATTTCCCAATCTAAAGGCCCTAATCACATCTGCAAAATCCCTTTTGCATGTAAAGCAACATAGTCACAAGGACCTAAGTAGCTGAGGCTGACCGTGAGCCGCGATCCTCCTGTCTCAGCCTCCCAAATGCTGGGATTGCAAGCGTGTGCCACCACGCCCAGCTCTCACTCTTCTTTATTAATCTAACAGTGTTCCCTAAGGATGACATTCTATGCAGATCACAATGTGAAAGAAGCCGAGTTCAACCAGGACACACCTTTAGGGGAAATGCTTGGCTCAGTTGAGCTGAACTAATGTGGATGAACCATCTGACCCAACCAGCCCACACCATCACATGACAGCTAGAGTCTGTAAAAATGATCAGCTGGCACCCCAGACGTGCTTACAGGCCCAATGTCCACTGTGTGAGTTGGGAACTAAGGGTACTTCCCTTGTCCTCACAAGAGTGGGACACGTGACCTGCAGCGTCTAAGGCTGAACCTGGGACCACAATCACTGCTTCAGTCTCATGGCTCAAATTATACTGCCTTTTTTTTTTCTTTTGCAGTACTAGGGATGGAACCCAGGGGTATTCTACCTCCGAGCATCACCCCCAGCCCTGTTTTTTTATTCTTTATTTTGAAACAGGTTTTAACTGAGTTACAAAGGGCCTCATTAAGTGGCTGAGGCTGGCCATGAACCACGATCTTCCTGTTTCAGCCTCTCAAATACTAGGATTACAAGTGTGCACCACCATGCCCAGCTCTATATTGCTTTCAAGACAATGAAATAAATACCATAAATTTAAAGGGAGAATGATATTGAAGTTATATAAATACATAAATACATATGAAGACATTTTCCTGACTTGTGGCTTTTTTTTAGTAAGAAGGTAGTGTGTGTGTGTGTGTGTGTGTGTGTGTGTGTATTACTGGGGTTTGAAGCTGGGGGTCATTCTGCTTCTGAGCTACACCCTTATTCCTTTGTGAGTGTTGTGTGTGTGGTACTGGGGGTGGAATCCAGGGGCCTTAAATCTCTAAGCTATGTTCCAGCTCTATTTTTGTTGTTGTTGTTGGTGGTGGTGTGTGTGTGTGTGTGTATGTGTTTTGGTACAGGGGATTGAACCTCAAGGACCTTCTATCTCTAAGCTATACTCCAGCTCTATTTTTGTTGTTGTTGTGGGTTGTTTGTTTGTTTGTTATTAGTACTGGAGATTGAACCAAGGGGTATTCTACCGATGATAGATCGGGTCCCTCCCTTCCCCCATGGACCCCGCAGTAGGGACAGGAGGCAGAACCCTGGAAGCCAGAAGCGGAGATATCTCGAGAATCCAGGTGCCTCGAGACCCCAAACATTGCGAGACAGACTCTAGGCATCGTGGAGACTCCGTGAGAAAATTGGCATTCCCACACTGCTAAGCCCACCCAAACTCCCCCGCCCCACTTTAAACATTGGTACTTCTGTCCCACCACATGACTCTGCTGACTGACTGGGACTACAGGCCAACTCTGCTGACCGTGTGGATCATCGGTCCCTTCCCCATGGCCGGCAGACTCACCCAAAGGTGCCAGTTAATTAGGCTGATGAAAGCCGCTTTTAATAACCTGGTTGGTGTTTGCCTCCTTCGTGACTCCCCAACTCAAATTCAACATTACAACCTGCAAGTTAAACCCCAGCCCTATTTTTTACTCTTTATATTGAAAGAGGGTCTCACTAAGTTGCAGGCAGCCTCACTGAGTAGCTGAGGCTGGCCACAAACCTGTGATCCTCCTGTCTCAGCCTCCCGAATGCTAGTATTACAAACATGCACCACCACACCCAGCTCCTATTTTTTATTTGAAGCGGAGTCTAAGTTGTGAAGGGTCTCACTAAATTGTTGAGGCTGGCTGCAGAACTGTGATCCTCCTGTCTCAGCCTCCCAGGTATTAGAAATACAAGCCTGGACCACCACTCTGAGCTGAGTGCAGCTAATTTAAGACACCCTGAAGACAGACTAGACATGAAAAATTCTTTTTATATTTTGGGTGTTTTAGGTAATTTTTTAAAACTTAGTATTTGTTCCTCCTTAATATAAGACTCTTCTGACATATCTTCTGACCAGTTCAGAAATGTTCCTTAGGCATTGTGAGGTTTGCTAATGATGAAGCTTGAACCCAGGTCAAAAAGTACACCATGGCCTTAGTTACTAACAGAACAGATAACAATCACAGTGTTATCAACTGACAGCAACGTGTACCTTTACCCCACTACTTCTGAGACTCTTAAGCGGGAAAACTAATTTCATAACCTTTAAAATATTCTGTAGATAGGCCAGGCGTTGTGGCGCACACTTGTAATCCCCGCACTTGGGAGGTGGAGACAGGAGGATCGCGCTGGTTTGAAGCCAGCCGTGCTGGCTTAAGAGACCCTGTTTCCAAAAATAAAATAGGTCTGGGAGTGTAGCCCGGAGGTAAAAGGGCTTCCAGAAACCCCAGTACCACCAAAAAAAAAAAAAAAAAAAAAAAAAAGAAAGAAAGAAAGAAAAAAAATCTGTAGATAATTCTAAGAACTACAAAAAAATTTTTTTTCGGGTCTGGGAATGGAACCCAGGGGCATTTGACCTCTGAGCTACACCCCCTGCCCTATTTTTTAATCTTTATTTTATTATTATTATTATTATTATTTTTTTGGTGGTGGTACTGGGGGTGGAATCCAGGGGCTTTCTACCTCCGGGCTATACTCCCAGACCTATTTTATACTTTATTTGGAAACAGGGTCTCACTAAGTTGCTGAGAGCCTCACTAAGTAGCTGAGGCTGGCTTTGAACCTGTGTTATCCTTCTGTCATGTCCGGCTTCTTTATTTTGAAACCCGGTCTCACTGAGTTGAGACCTCAGCTGAGGCTGTCTGTGAACCATGTTCCTCCTGTCTCAGCCTCCCAAATGCTGGGATTACAAGCATGTGCCACCATGCCCAGCTCAAGAACTACATATATTTAAGGTACTAGAAAAGATTTTTTTTTTTGTAAGTCATCAATGATTAAGATGAATACAATGCATATAAAATGATCAACACTATCATAAAATCATTACTATCTTCTTTTGTGGTACTGGGAATGGAACCCAGAGGCATTCTACCTTTGACCTATACCCCCAGCACTATTTTTTTTATTCTTTATTTTTGAAAGAGGGCCTCACTAGGTTGTAGAGGGCCTCACTATGTAGCTGAGGCTGGCCGTGAACCTGAGATCCTCCTGTCTCAGCATCCTGAATACTGGGATTACAAGTGTGCCTATCAAGCCTGGCTTATCTCTTCTTTTAAACTGCTCAAATTCCTGCTACTTTTGCCAGCTTAAATAAGAAAATATATGCCACTTGGCCTAAACAACTATGGTTTTAAGAAACTATGTCAAATAAATGAAAGGTTTGGTTTATGTAATTCAAGTTTCCCTCCGTAAGGGGTGAGTTACCTGGCCTATATGTGTAATGTGGTTTTGAAGAACTAAAAGAAAAGCAAAATATGATGTGGCTTGCTATAATTTGTCATATTCATGTGTAAATAAAGTATATTCTAGGGCGTAGGCAGAGATGCCTTCCCTCTGCTACTAAGCACAGCGTCTCTCATTCTTCAATTTCACCGACTCTACACCTCCTTCAAGACCCTTGGACTGGCCGAGGCTGGACCCTGGCAATTTTTTATTTATTTATATTTTTTGGTGGTACTGGGGTTCCTGGAAGCCCTTCTACCTCTGGGCTACACTGTTTTTTTTTTTTTGTTTTTTTTTTTTTTGCGGGTCTGGGGATGAAACCCAGGGGCATATGACCTCCAAGCTACACCCCCTGCCCTATTTTTTATTATTTTTAATTTGAAACAGGGTCTCACTGAGTTGCAGAGGGCCTCACCAAGTAGCTGAGGCTGTCCGTGAACTGCTGTCCTTCTATCTCAGCCTCCCGAATGCTGGGATTACAAGCGTAGACCACCACGCCCGGCTCCCAGACCTATTTTTATATTTTTATTTGGAAACAGGGTCTCTTAAACCAGCGAGGCTGGCTTCGAACCTGTGCGATCCGCCTGTCTCCACCTCCCAAGCATGGGCATTACAAGCGTGCACCACCATGCCTGGCGCTTCTTTTTTCTTTTCTCTCTCTCTTTCTCTCTCTCTCTCTCTCTCTCTCTCTCCTCTCTCTCTTCTCTGTCTCTCTGTCTGTCTGTCTGTCTGTCTGTCTGTCTCTCTCTCTTTCTCTATTTTTTTTTTTCAATACTGGGAATTGAACACAAGGGCATTTTGCCTCTGAGCTTCACCCCCAGCCCTATTTTTTATTTTGAAACAGGGTTTCATTAAATTGTGGAGGGCCTCACTGTACCAGTATTGGAATGGCCTAGGAAGATTTGGGAAAGCTCTGATTATTAATATATTTCAAAAGAAAATAATTGGTATATTTCAAAATAGTTGTGTCAAAATGGCGGCAGACATGGGTAAAGAAAGGACTTGGTTTCTGCCTAAAACAGGCAGCTATTCCAATGTAAATCAACCTAGCTCAAAGTAATTAACAAGTCAATAGTGGAGAGCAAGGGCTTCCTCTTTCTACAGACAGATCTACATGATGATCTAGGGGGAGATAGGGCAGGGTTTGACCTTGCCCTTCATGAAAGGAGACACCTCACCACACCTTGCTAGGAGAGGTACCTTACAGGGATGTTCACTACGTCAGAGTCATGCAAACAAGATGGAGGTCATGGGTGTAAAAGGCCGAGTGTACGTGTAAGCCCTTTGGTGTACTCATTCGAGTCATCCCCTCATGCCATCTTGGCATGGGGCTGTATTTCTATTTTCTGTATTTCTATCTTTCTAATAAACTTCTTTAAATCTTCAGCAACGGTCCAAGCTATGCATATTTATTCTTAGTTTAGGACAAGAATCCATGGTTTTTTCTTCTGTTTGGGGTCGTTTGGGGTTTTGTTATGGGTTGGGGGAAAGTGTGTCTGGGACCCTCTCAGGGGTTCCCGGGAAGGAGTTTCCACAAACCATATTCTCCCAATCCGTAACATCACTAAGTTGCTGAGGGTGGCTGAGAGCCTTCTGTCTCAGCCTCTCAAGTACTGGGATTACAAGTGTGCGCCACCATGCCCGGCTTCTGATTGTTTCTGGTAAGGCCAAATGGACCAAATGCACTCTCACGGTTCGATCCAGAAATTGCATTCCTTTGTATTTACTCAAAGGAGTTGAAAACATGCTCACACAAAAGTCTGCACATGAATGTTAATAATAAAACAGCTGGCCGGGCGCGGTGGGCACGCTTGTAATCCCCGCGCCTGGGAGGCTGAGACAGGAGGATCGCGCAGGTTCGAAGCCAGCCTCAGCTACTTAGTGAGGCTCTCAGCGACTTGGTGAGACCCTGTTTCCAAATAAAATAGAAAATAGGTCTGGGAGTATAGCCTGGAGGTAGAAAGCCCCCGGGTTCCACCCCCAGTACTACACACACACACACACACACACACACACACACACGAATAATAAAACAGCTGTACTCATGGCTTGTTTTTCTCAAAACTTGTCTTTCAGTAATGAATTAATAAGCTGCCGGGTATGGTGGCGCACGCTTGTAATCCCAGCATTTGGGAGGCTGAGACAGCAGGATTGTGGTTCATAGACAGCCTCAGCTACTTAGTGAGGCCCTTTGCAACTCGGTGACCCTGTTTCAAAATAAAAAATAGGCTGAGGGTGTAGTTCAGACGTAAAATGCCCCTGGGTTCCGTCCCCAGTACCACAAACAAAACAAAACAAAACTGTTTTTCAGTAGGCAAACGAGTTAATAAACTGTGGTACATCCGGAAAATGGAATATATTATTCAGTTCCAGAAATAAATGCATGATTAAACCATAAAAAGACATGGAGGAAACTTGAGTCGTGTGTTGCTAAATCGAAGACACTAATCTGAAAAGATTCCATGCCACGTGATTTCAATTATGAAGCATTCTACAAAAGAAAAACCTTGGAGGCAGTCTAAAGGTCAGGGGCAGAGATAAACTGGCAGAGCTCAGAAGCTTTTTAGGCCGTGAAACTGCCCTGTGTGCTTTATGATGGTGAGTACATGTCCTTATATGTTTGCCCAAACTCATAAAATGAACACCACCAAGCCGAAACCCTAGGACCCTGATGTCAACTACTGCAGTGACTTTGGACAATAACGATGTGTCACTGCAGGTTTTTTTGGGGGGGTTCTGGAGATTGAATTTAGAGGCATTCTACCTCTGAGCTACACCCCCTGCCTTAGGGCCTCACTAAGTAGCTGAGGTTGTCCTTGAACTGTCTCAGCCTCCTAAGTGCTGGGATTACAAACATGCGCCACCACACCCGGCTCCTGCGCCACCACACCCGGCTCCGGCTTTCAATAGAAGATTACTGATGATTCATTGAGATTACAGGAATACACCAACTTATCTAGCAGACTTTTTTATAACTGTACCGCCCTGCTGTGGGATGTTGATGATCGGGAAGCCGTGTGTGTGTGTGTGTGTGTGTGTGTGTGTGTGTGTGTGTGTATCTCCAAGCAGAGAGCCCATGTGTTGAACACAGAATTCCCATAGGAGAAACTTGAACTCCCAGCATTGAACTTTTTGCTCGATATTGCTGTGAATCTAAAACTGCTTTTAAAATAGTCTACTAAGCCGGGCGAGGTGGCGCACGCTTGTAATCCCCGCGCTTGGGAGGCTGAGACAGGAGGATCATGCAGGTTCGAAGCCAGCCTCAGCTACTTAGTGAGGTTCTCAGAAACTTAGTGAGACCCTGGTTCCAAAATAAAATATAAGTGGGTCTGGGAATATAGCCCGGAGGTAGAAAGCCTCTGGGTTCCACCCCCAGTACCACCAAAAATAAATAAATAAATAAATAAATAAATAGTCTATTAAAAACAAAAATGAAGCTGGCCACGGTGGCATACACCTGTACTCTCTTAGTACATAGGTGTCTGAGACAGGAGGATTGCAGATTCAAGGACAGCCTCAGAAAAATGTGAGACTCTCATAAGCCTAGAGACACTCTATTTCAAAATAAAAATGAGCCGGGCATGGTGGCACATGCTTGTAATCTCAGTACTTGGGAGGCTAAGACAGGAAGATCACAGGTTTGGAGCCATCCTCAGCTACTTAGTGATGCCCTATGAAACTTAGTGAGACCCTGTTTCAAAATAAAGAATAAAAAATCAGGCCAGGCATGGTGGCACACACTTATAATCTCAGTACTTGGGAGGCTGAGACAGGAGGATCGCAGGTTTGTGGCCAGCCTCAGCTACTTAGTGAGACCCTGTTTCAAAATAAAGGATAAAAAACAGGGCTGGGGGTATAGCTCAGAGATAGAAAGCCCCTAAGTTCTTTCCCCAATACTACACACACACACACACACACAAAAAAAAAGAATAAAAAGAATAAAAAATCAGGCTGGGGTGTAGCTTGGATGTAGAAGGCCCTTGGGTTCAATCTCCAACACCACACACACAAAGAAAAGGAAACAGAAAAAGAAATAGGACTGGGGGTGTAGCTCAGACGTAGAATGCCCCTGGGTTCAATCCTCAGTAACACACACACTCCACAAATAGCTTTCTTTTTTTTTTTTTTTGGTGGCACTGGGGTTCCTGGAAGCCCTTCTACCTCCGGCTACACTCCCACGGGCTACACTCCCAGACCTATTTTTATACTTTTTTATTTGGAAACAGGGTCTCCTAAGCCAGCGTGTGCGGTTGGCTTCGAACCTGAGCGATCTTCCTGTTTCTGCCTCCCAAGCGCGGGGATTATAAGCGTGCGCCACCACGCCCAGCACAAATAGCCTATTAATAAACAAAAATAAGTGGGGTGTGGTGACACACTTGGTAGCCTGAGGTTGTAGCTTGGAGGTACAATGCCTCTGGGTTCAGCCACCAGCACCAGGAAAAAATATATATATAACTAGTGCAACAAAAAACAAACAAAACAAAACAAAAAACTACCATACATCCCCGATTGTAGCATCAGACATGGGTTGCGATGGCACCCGAGTAGCGGATGCTCTTGGTGCCCGCCCAGCTTCCCATTACTCAGCCATGCACTGCCTCTGGCCTCTTGCCTACCATGGTGTTGGCTGCTGGGTCACTCCGCATCCTTCTCCGATGGTTCCTAGCCTGCCTTGGTTGCAGGAAGCCATCCCCCCACAGGAGACGGCTGGGAGGCGGCAGCTCCCTTATTGACCAGTGACTGACAGCTCAGGTTTTTCTTGCTTCTGGGAAGAACAACCTGTACAGAACCAGCCATGCTCCAGAGCTCCTTGAGGGATCAGGCTGAAGTTCACCTCCTCCCAAACCTACGTCTTTGCGGAAGTTCTTCCTTTGCTCCACTCCTGATTCCTTACTCCCCTCCTGATTCCTCCTGAACATGGCTACTCATTAGCCCAAGGATGGCCTCTCAGGCGCGGCTTCGAGGGAGCTGACCCACGGCAGTTCCTATGGACCGTCCCTGACTTCCTAGTATATCCTGATTTTTTTTTCAAAATACTACACAGTTCATCTGAATGGGAACATGCTACTCATTATATTCAGGGTTGCTTGACACAAACCAAAGATCTTTCCGTTTCTTTCTCCATTGTGTTAAAAGTCTGACACATACATCACTGTACTTGAGCCTGACCCCACAGAATCCAATCTTTTCCTTCCAAGTGCAAGTTTTTGCAGTAAAAGAGTGACTTCAGGGGAAAAAGTGGAAGTGAAAGGAGAAAGAACAGCGGTGGTGACATACAGTGTGGCCAGAAATAAATCTGAGAACTGTGGGTTGGGTTTCCTTTCTGTGGGGCCTCAGATTTTTCAATGAATTTTGTATTTCAACATGTATACAGCCGGGCGTGGTGGCGCACGCTTGTAATCCCAGCATTTGGGAGGCTGAGACAGGAGGATCCTGGTTTGCGGACAGCCTCAGCTACTTAGTGAGGCCCTCTGCAACTCCATGAGACCCTGTTTTAAAATAAAGAATAAAAAAGAGGGCTGAGAGTGTGACTCGGAGGTAGAATGCCCCTGGGTTCCATCCCCAGTACTGCAAAAAAAAAAAATAAATAAATAAATAAATAAAGAGAGATCAGGAGGGCTTTCCCAAGGTGAGTCAACGAGTACGTACCGAGCCTCTGCCATGTGCTGGGCTCTGTACTGGGTAGCAGTGGTGCTAAGATAATCAAACCAGACACGGCTTTGGTCCTTCTGGAGCTCATAGTCTAGCGGAGAACCAGACAATAAATAACTGATTCTACTCTGTTGCCTGGCTCTGCCATTTATCAGCTGGGTGATCATGAGTGATCAATTAATCAATCAATAAAACCTAAAATGGACAAATACACAAGAAAGAAAACGAATGAACTACTTCTGTGAGTCCATGGAAGATTGTTGTGCACATAATGTTTATTAAAAGAAGAAGGAGCAGCCAGTTGTGGTGGTACACGCTTGTAATCCCAGAACTTGGGAGGCCAAGACAAGAGGATCATAGGTTCAGGGGCAGCCTCAGAAATTTAGTGAGGCCCTCCACAACTCAGTGAGACCCTATTTCAAAACAGGGCTGAGGGTGTAGCTCAGAGGTATAATGCCCCTGGGTTCAATTCCCAACACTCTTACTCCCCCAAAAAAGAAGGCATAAAAACAGCATGATCCCAATCACGTACATAAACTCAGACAGGCTGGATTAGTTTGTTTCTCGTTATTCAAAGAAAACAGTTGAGGCTGGGCCCTTTGGACTTGTCTTTCTTGCATTCCTGTACAACCCAAAGCTAGAAACTATATAAATAACCACAAGAGAATAAACTGGTCATCGGCCCAGTAGAGACTGGCGATCCTCCCATGCTTGAATTGAATTATTTAATCCTCACGCCTCTCTTCGGAACCCGTACTTTTGCCGGCTGGCTCCGGCAGATGGTGTGTTATTTTTTGGTCTGGGTGGTGGGTACGTGAGTGATTTTGCTTTATAATTATTCTTTCAACTATATATACATGTTCATATGCATTTTTCTTATTCTTATTGTACTTCACAATGCAAACAAGTAAGTTTGGGGAATTTGGTGAAAAAGGGTTTTGGGCAGAGGAAAACGCCCAGGGTAGGGCCTGAGGCAGGAATGAGCTTGGTGTGCTTGATTTCAGCAAGAGGCCACTGTGGCTGTCCAGGTGGGAGCCAGAGAGCAGGTAGTGGTCAGAGAGAGGAAGCTGCGAGGCCAGGTGTGATGGGTTGGATCTGGAACGTCCCCTAAAGCTTATGTGCTGGAAGCATAGTTCCCAGTATGGCAAGACTCTCTCCCTCTGTTTCCCAGCTGCTGTGAGCTGAGCAGCTTTCCTAAACCACACCCTTTTGCCATGATGCTCTGCCTCATCCCAGGCCCAAAGAAATGGATGCAGATGATTATGGACTCAAATCTCTGATACCAGGAGCCAAAAATAAAGCTTCCCTCATCTAAGTTGTTCTTGTCAGGGATTTTGGTCACAGAGACAAAAAGCTGGCTGAAACATCACGTGGTGAAGATCCTGCTGGTCTCAGTAAGCTATGATCAGGGCAGAGAGGTGACCAAAAAACTGTAACTTTGGCTACAGTGCAGAATTTCAAGATGGTTGTGAGACCAGCCTATATAGTGTCATGGGGGATGAATGAAGCTATATGAATGATTCTTGGGCAGCTCTGTGTCTTCTTCATCTTCCCAAGGTTTTAAAAATTAACCGTTAGCCGGGCGTGGTGGCACACGCTTGTAATCCATGTGCTTGGGAGGCAGAGACAGGAGGATCGCACAGGTTCAAAGCCAGCCTCAGCTACTTAGTGAGGCTCTCAGCAACTCAGTGAGACCCTGTTTCCAAATAAAATATAAAAAAATGGGTCTGGGAGTATAGCCCAGAGGTAGAAAGTCTCTGGGTTCCACCCCCAGTACCACCACACACACACACACACACACACACACACACACACACACACACATTAACCATTATTTCCGTTTTACAGACAAGAACATCCAGCTGGTAAGTAGTGGAGTCAGAACTCAAACCCAGACCATGATATAAAGACCAGAGCTTGCTGGTTGCGGTGGCATATGCCTGTAATCCCAGTACTTGGGAAGCCAAAACAGGGGGATCACGAGTTCAAAGCCAGCCTCAGCAATTTAGCAAGACCCTGATTCCAGATAAGAAATAAAATTGGTCTGGGGATGTAACTCAGAGGTAAAAGGCCCCTGGATTCAATCCCTATCACCAGAGACTGCCTTCACTGGGCTACAGGTCAGGTGATCTGTATTTCCCATACATCAACTTTAAGACTTAAGTAAACTTGTGTTATTTATTATTATTATTTGTGTGTGTGTGCATGGGGGGGGGTCTGGGGATGGAACCCAGAGATATTCAACCTCTGAGTTACACTCCCTGCCTAATTTTTAATTCTTTCTTTCTTATTTATTTATTTTGGTGGTACTGGGGACAGAACCCAGGGGCTTTCTACCTCCAGGCTATACTCCCAGACATATTTTATATTTTATTTGGAAACAGGGTCTCACTAAGTTGCTGAGAGCCTCACTAAGTAGCTGAGGCTGGCTTCGAACCTGTGTGATACTCCTATTTCAGCCTCCCAAGCGTGGGGATTACAAGCATGTGCCACCACGCCCGGCTATTCTTTATTTTGAAACAGGGTCTCACTGAGTTGTGGAGGGCTTCACTAAGTAGTTGAGGCTGTCCTCAAACCTTGATCCTCCTGTCACAGCCTCCCAAAAGCTGGGATTAAGCCAGGCATGGTGGTGCATATTACGGTGGTACAGCAAAACTGTACCAGTGTGAGATGTAGCCACGGGTTTTGAGCTATTTTAGAAAAAGAATAGCCCAAACTCTTTTGCTGTTAACTTAAGTAATGTTATTATTACAACGCTAGAAAAATAGGATAGAACTTATAAAGCACTACACAGAGAGTGTAGTGGAGTAACTTGAAAATAAATTACTGAAGTTTTTGGATATAGAACAGTTTTTTTTGGTGGTACTGGGGGTGGAATCCAGAGGATTTCTACCTCCAGGTTTTACTCCCAGCCCTATTTTATATTTTATTTGGAAACAGGGTCTCACTAAGTTGCTGAGAGCCTCACTAAATAGCTGAGGCTGGCTTTGAACCTGTGTGATCCTCCTGTCTCAGCCTCCCAAGCACAGGGATTACAAGCATGCGCCACCATGCCCAGCTAGAACAGTTTTTTTTATAAAGAATTTTATCTCACATCTTTGCTTAACCAATCATCTTTCTGACCCAACTAGATCCGCCCCTTCTCTGGGGCAAGGCTTTTGACGTGGAGATCCACTATCTTATATCCTGTCTGACAAAAAGTCTTCTTCCTATAGGTGTGAGCTCAAGTCTTTTAAGACCCCCAAATGTGTTACCTTGATAATCTTGAAAGCTTATGCCATCCTCCCACATCCTAACCTGTCTGCTAGAATTTGTTTTCCCTGTAAACTTAAAATGCAAAGGCCCTGGGCTACCTCTATTTTCTTGATAATCACCCTTGGTGCTGGGAACTCTGCAGGGTTCCTTCCCTGTCTGAGTACCTGCACAACACCAAATCTCTGACTATTTTCTTTTTCTTTTTCTTTTTCTTTTTTTTTTTGGTGGTACTGGGGTTCCTGGAAGCCCTTCTATCTCCGGACTACACTCCCAGACCTATTTTTACATTTTTTTAATTTGGAAACAGGGTCTCCTAAGCCAGCACACGCGCAGCTGGCTTCGAACCTGCGCGATCCTCCTGTCTCTGCCTCCCAAGCGCGGGGATTACAAGCATGCGCCACCACGCCGGCTTCTCTGACTATTTTCTATATTTTAAAATTAATGCCAAAGCATGTGAAGTCAATACATTTTGAAATTAGTATCAAAGACATTTCCCATTACCGGCACAGTGCACACTTGTAATCTCAGTACTTGGGAGGCTGAGAAAGGAGGATCGTGAAGGTTTGAAGCCAGCCTCAGCTACATAGTGAGGCTCTCAGCAACTTAGTGAGACCGTTTCCAAACAAAATATAAAATAGGCCTGGGAGTGTAGCCCGGAGGTAGAAGACACCTGGATTCCATTCCCCAATACCACACACACACACACACACACACACACACACACACACACACACACACAAATGCTGGGATTACAGGCATGTACCACCATGCCCGGCCTTTTATCATACCACTTAATTCGGTTACCAAGCACTTACTTAGCTAGGTAATGGCAGCTTGTTTAGTGACAACTACTATTTTAGGCATAAGGAATATAAATAACCTGGAACCTTGCCCTCGAGCTGTTTACATTTTAATCCCCAGCCAGGAAATGAACAAATCTTGAAAGTGGAAAGCCAGGAAGAAGGCTAGACTGAAAGAGGTTTTGGGGCACTTTCACGTCCACTGGCCGAGGATGACCACTCTGAGGAAGAGCTGCGCACTGGGACAGGAGCCAGCTGAGTGACTGGGAGGAGAAGTGTATTACAAGAAACCAAGAACTATAAATTCATAGGTAAGAATGCCAAGGTGGCGGGAGAGGCAGGAGAGAGGTAGCAGGAAGTGAGGTCTTTGGGTGAGGCAGGGATCAGGTGAGATTAGCAGGGTAGGATTTTATTCTAGGAGGAATGGAACAGCTTGCAAGCTGAAGATTATGATGCCATGTTTTGGAAATGGTGGTGATGGCTGTACAACCATGCTAATGTAATTGTTGCCACTGAACGTATGCTTAAATATGGTTAAAAGGAGCTGGGCGTGGTGGTGCACGCTTGTAATCCCCGCACTTGGGAGGCGGAGACAGGAGGATCGCGCAGGTTCGAAGTCAACCTTGCTGGCTTAGGAGACCCTGTTTCCAAATAAAAAATTAAAAAAAAAATAGGTCTGGGAGTGTATCCCGAAGGTAGAAGGGTTTCCAGGAACCCCAGTACCACAAAAAAAAAAAAAAGGTTAAAAGTAGCAATGCATGGTAGTGTATGCCTACAATCCCAATACAGGAGGATTTTAGTTTTGTAGTCAGTCTCAGCAACTTAGTGATGAAGGGTCCGAGAATCGCCCACCAACCCAAATATCGAAGGACTCACAAGAGATGTAAAACGCAAGCGAGGTTTATTGTGCTGCAGCTCTGTCCCAGCTAGCCAGGGGTCGAATTTCGACACTAAATGGTCAAGGTTCGACCCCTCCCCACTCCACGCTCTGAATTTTATAACCCTAGGAGGGAGTGGTTACACACGTGAGAGCCCGCCAAAAGTTCGAGCCCACCAACCTTAGAATACAACCAATCAGATACAAGGACAAACAAGTACAACCAATAATTTTTTTTTTTTTTTTTTTTTTTTTTTTGCGGGTCTGGGGATGGAACCCAGGGGCATTTGACCTCCGAGCTACACCCCCTGCCCTATTTTTTATTCTTTTTTTTTTTTTTTTTTTGGTGGTACTGGGGTTCCTGGAAGCCCTTCTACCTCCGGGCTACACTCCCAGACCTATTTTTTATACTTTTTTATTTGGAAACAGGGTCTCCTAAGCCAGCGCGCGCGGCTGGCTTCGAACCTGCGCGATCCTCCTGTCTCTGCCTCCCAAGCGCGGGGATTACAAGCGTGCGCCACCACGCCCGGCATATTTTTTATTCTTTATTTTGAAACCGGGTCTCACTGAGTTGCAGAGGGCCTCACTAAGTAGCTGAGGCTGTCCGCGAACCGTGATCCTCCAGGTCTCAGCCTCCCGAATGCTGGGATTACAAGTGTGCGCCACCACGCCCGGCTTAATAATTTTTTTTTTTGTTTGTTTGTTTGTTTTTGTTTTGTTTGGTGGTACTGGGGTTCCTGGAAGCCCTTCTACCTCTGGGCTTCACTCCCAGACTTATTTTTTATACTTTTTTATTTGGAAACAGGGTCTCCTAAGCCAGCGCGCGCGGCTGGCTTCGAACCTGCGCGATCCTCCTGTCTCTGCCTCCCAAGCACGAGGATTACAAGCGTGCGCCACCACGCCCGGCAACCAATAATTTTAAAACATGCATTCACACACGCCAGAGCCTGCTCTGCCTTTCCCACCCACCCACCTTGGCTGGGCCAGGCTTATCTCTGCACTGAAGAATCTGCCTGGAGAGCAGATTAGCCTGGCCTTGTTTGCTGATCTAGCTCAGAGATATGGGGATGGGGTCCCATTTACAAAGACCTTGGCAGGCAAGCTGGAGATTAGAGGCTTTGACCTTGTGGGTCCCCTACCCTCGTCCTTGAATCCTGCAACCTGGGCAGCTGGGCTTATGGATCTTCATTTTATTTCCAATCCTACCTTACTTCTATATCTTAACTCTATATTTTAATACCTTATTTCTAATCCTAATATGGAAGAAGACTTCTCTAGTTAACTTCTCATACTGGGGTGGGGGAAAGTGCTTCTTCCAGCCTGCTTTCCAGCACCCCTACAGTGAGACCCTCTGTAATTTAGTGAAATCTGTTTCAAAAGAAAAATAAAGTCAGGCATGGTGGTGCACACTTGTAATCCCAGGACTTGGGAGGCTGAGACAGGAGGATCGTCGTAGGTTTGTAGCCAGGCAAGTTACATAGTGAGGCACTCTGCAACTTAATGAGACCTGTTTCCAAATAATAAAAAGTAGGGCTGGAGTGGAGCTCAGAGGTAGAAGTCTCCTGAGTCCAATCCCCAGTATTGCATAAATAAATAAATAAATAAATAAATAAATAAATAGGGGTGTAGCTGAGAGGTAGAATGTCCCTGGGTTTGATCCCCAATAAATAAATAAATAAATAAATAAATACAAAAACAAATAATATCTGGAAATGTAGCTCAGAGGTAGAATGCCCCTGGGTTTGATCCTCAGTACCTACCTCAAAAAAAGGTTAAAATGGCAAATTTTATATTATATACAGTTATGAAGGGGGCACTTTGAGAGTGCTGGCCAGGCTCAATATTTTTTTATCTAAATGATTTTTTAATCTAAGTGTTGGTTATCTAGATGTGTTTACTTTGTGAAAATTTACTGAGCTTCATATTGGTAACATGTACTTTATTCTATATATTATTCTACACATTTATTATATAGAATATTCTATGCTACTAGAATATTCCATATTCTATTATATAGACTATGTATTCTATATTATTATTCTATATATTTATTTTATTTTTTGCAGTACTGGGGATGGAATTCAGAGGCATTCTACCCCCGAGTTACGTCCCCAGCCCTATTTTTTATTCTTTATTTTGAGACTGGGTCTCACTGAGTTGCAAAGAGCCTCACTAAGTAGCTGAGGCTGACCAGGAGCCAGAATCCTCAGTCTCAGCCTCCCAAATGCTGGGATTACAAACTGCTTGGATTACAAGCATGCGCCACCATGCCCGACTATTATTCTATATATTTAGAAATCGTTTTAGAAGTAGACCATGTTAGCCGGGCGTGGTGGCGCACGCTTGTAATCCCCGCGCTTGGGAGGCTGAGACAGGAGGATCAAAGCCAGCCTCAGCTACTTAGTGAGGCACTCAGCAATGTATTGAGACCCTGTTTCCAAATAAAATATAAAATAGGCCTGGGAGTATAGCCCGGAGGTAGAAAGTCTCTGGGTCCAACCCCAAATACCACAAAAAAAAAAGAAAGAAATAGACCATGTTACTCTATTTTCTGTTGTTATTACATAAACATCTGAGACTGATTTATAAAGAATAGAGGTTGGCTGGGTGTGGTGGGGCATGCTTGTAATCCCAGCATTTGGGTCGCTCAGAGGTAGAATGCCCCTGGGTTCTATCCCCAGTACTGCAAAAACAAACAAACAAACAAAAAAACAAACAAACAACTCACCCACATGTTTTACACTTTCTTCAATCCTAGTTGCTTCATGATCTTAATTTCTTCTTTAATCTCTCATTATTACATTACAAAAAAAAGACTTCCTGAAATACCTTATCAGCGCTATTGGCTCCAGTGACCTAGTTATCTGCTACACTCTGTGATAGCGCCAGCTCATATCTGGCCTTGCTAATCTCAGACTGCATGGAGGCAGAATCCTAGGCATGACTTTTCTTCTCCAGGGAATTCTTCAGGGGCATTTGATGGGGAAGTCCCCATGCCTATGGTCCACAGGAAACCCGATGCCACCTGCCTGTGGGGCTGTTTAGTGCCCACCTGAGCCAAAGGTGCTTCTCATTGGCTGAGCGCTTCCTACGCTGAGCTGGCATCCCTCGAGTGGGCACTGGGAGCACCGGCAACTCCCATCACAGATTCCCACCTCAACTTTCTCACCCAAATCCTCAAGGTATAGCCCAGCTGCCAAAGGGATCCCTTGAGCCTAGACAGTAGCTGATACTTGGTACAAGTTATCTGGCCCTAAGTGCTGTGTTAATGAATTTAGTTCTCAGCGTGGCCTTAAGAAGTAGAAACTTTCTTTTTCATTTTCGACTTGAGAAAACTCAGGCAGGGAGAAGGGAAGGGACTGAGTGGGGATTTAAATCCAGATTGCTCTAGGGCAGAGTTCACGAGTGCCTGTGCCCAGGCCAGGGGCAGCCCCGCACAGCGCAGTCTTCACGTGACCTTTCAGCTTCTGCTGGGGCTGCTCAGCACTTGAATTACAGCCACTTTCTTCAGTTCTGTACTCGGAGCACACACAAGCTTGCTGAGGGAGATCAAAGGGGCTGTTCCAGGCCCTCAGGCCACCATTTATTCTGGGTGGATAAATTCGAGAGAGGTTAAGGACCCATTTCTGTAAACTAAACAGAATTCCTAAAGGGGAAGAAATAACGCCCTGTTTTATCTCATTGTTCAACTACACCTAGCACTTAAGGGGCCCCTACTAAAGATGTAGAGTAACTGAAAGCATGACGTGCTACTGTCCCCCACTGGGGCGGTCTAGAAACAGAGTTCTCGTGAGTGTTGGCCACAGACTTGGACGGACCTGGGCTTGGGGCCAAACATCACTTTCAAGTCATGATTTTTGGCTACTCAGCCATGTTGCTTAATCCAGGGGTTGGTAAACTTTTTCTTTTTTGTTTTTGTGGCACTGGGGATTGAACCCAGGGGCATTCTACCTCTGAGCTACACCCTCAGCCCTATTGGGATTAAGGAACCAGAATGCCCGGTTCCAGTTCTGCCCTGAAGGCTTACTATAACTTTGGGGAAATAAATCCCCCTGAGCCCATTAAACTTCCCCAGTGCCCCATCTGTCCAGCTAGGGTGCAGACGACCGTCTCTCATAGGGTTCTGGTGAGGGTTAAATGGGTCTGAGTGACTGAATCATCTGTGGCTCTTTTAAAAGATCCCGAATCCTGGGCCAAAGGCGGAACAATAAAATCCCAACAATCTCTGGGGATGACCAGGGTGCATCAGTATTCCTGAAGCTTCCCTGGAATGGGTCCAGTGCGCAGACAAGATTGGGAATCAGTGTGATCCTTTCAAGGGATCAATCACTTCTGGAACCCTGTTCTGCCCCTGGCCACCCCTAAGGGCCTTGCGCAAGCCCAGCCCGGGTCTCCAGCGGACTCAGGGACTCCGAAGCCCCGCCCACTCCCGCAAGGATTTGTCTTCCATCTAGCCAGCCGCATCCTCATCTGCTATTGGTTTTCGCAGACGCCCCGCCCCAACGTTCCACCAATCGCGGCGTCTCAGAAGGCTCTCCGCGCGGGGAGCGGCGGCGCCAAAGCTCAATCACTGCTCGCGGACGTCAGAAGGTGGCTGGTCTGAGGCTGCGCGCCGCTCGCAGTTCCCACGGTCCTGCTGGCTCCGCAGTCACGGTCGCCGCCAGCAGCCACCGCGGTCAGCAGCGCAGGTAACCACGGGCCCCCCGGGGGATCGGGGTCGGGTCGGCGCCCCGGGCCAGGGGAGGGTCAGCCGCGGCTCTTCGCCTCTTGGCTGGGCTTTTCACCCCCCGATCCTGAGTCACGTATTTCTCGCCCTGCCAAGGGGACTTTCGGGAGGCGACGAATCCCAAGGGAAACGCGACCTCCTCAACCTAATTTCTCCCAAGGGTGGTGGTGGTTCAAAACTTTTTTTTTTTTTTTCCCCTTTGCGCGTGCTTTTGCTGGGAGCGGCGCTTTGCTCTGGAGGGGGAAACTGAGGCACGAGAAGAAACCTGATTGTGGTTCCGCAGCCAGGGAGGGCCGGGCAGGGTTCGGGCCCGGTTCCTGTCTTTACCGTCTAGGACTAGGTCAGGCAGTTGATGCGTGTAGTGTCCAGGGCTACGCCCGCTGGGGAGGACTGTATGCCACAACAAAAATACCCAAACAGAAATACCCAAAATATCCCTCAGAAAGGTTCTGGCTCCCGGAGTTGAGCTGATGAGTTTCTGAACGACCCATATCAACCCTGAAAGTGAAAGCCGAGTGTGGTCCCCTGTTCCTATTAGATTTAGGACTATTCTGGGTCAAACACAATCATTCAGGGGCTAGAAGAAGGAACTCTGTGGCAAGTGCTTTGTTTTACAGGTGAAAATAAGCACTCAGGGTCCGAGACCCACCCCGTGGTCTCCAGGGATTGGAGTAGCTCGGCTTTCCTGACTAGGGCTGCACAGCAAACGTGTATCTAGCTTTATTAAGCGTCTCGAGGCAGGATTATTTTGTAAAAGGAGAGGGGCAGTGTCTAGTGAACAACTGCATTGCCACAGGGGCAGGAGTACAGGTGTGGTCAGCATTTAACTAACTTTGGGGAAGGGTTGGGACTTGGCAAAAAAGGGGATGCTTAGGCGAAGGTCCGGGGATGAGCAGGAGCTGGCGAGGTGGGAGGAAAGCATTTCATCAGGAAACAGTATGGTGAAGATACAGAAAAGATGATGCTCTGGACCTCCCCGGAGTCATAGAGCCTGGTTGGAGCAAGGGATTTCATGGTGGTGAATTTTATGACTCAAAATAGAGGGGTACATCTCGAAGGTCCTGTGCTGCTGTGAGAGATTTGGATGTTGTCCTTAATGCCCAGGAAGCTGAATGTAGTGTAAGATCTGTATCTTGGCTTATGTAGTTAGAAAAGTGTTGGAGGGAGGCCACATTAAAGACAGGCTGGTCGTCGCCGGGCGTGGCGGTGCATGCTTGTAATTTCAGTACTTGGGAGACTGAAACAGGAGGATAGGTTTGTGACCAGCCTCAGCTACTTAGTGAGGCCCTGTGCAACTTAGTGAGACCTTGTTTCAAAACGAAGAATAGAAAATAGGGCTGGAGGTGGAGAGTATAGAGAGTATTCTCTGTAAATAACAGAACTAAAATTAATTAATTTATTTATTTTGGTACTGGGGATGGAACCCAAGGACAAGCTACACCCCAGTCCTATTTTTGATCTTTATTTATTTATTTATTTTTCGGGTCAGGGGATGGAACCCAAGGACATTTGACCTTTGAGCTATACCCCCTGCCCTAATTGTGTGTGTGTGTGTGTGTGTGTGTGTGTGTGTGTGTGTGTGTGTGTTGCTGGGGACAGAACCCATGGGCTTTCTACCTCCGGGCTACACTGCTAAACCTATTTTATATTTTATTTGGAAACAGGGTCTCTCACTAGGTTGCTGAGAGCCTCACTAAGTAGCTGAGGCTGGCTTCGAAACTGTGCAGTCCTATCTCAGCCTCCCAAGCGCTGGGATTACACGCATGTACCACCACGCCCGGCTCCCTGCCCTATGTTTTATTCTTTATTTTGAAACAGGGTCTCACTAAGTTGCAGAGGGCCTCCCTAAGTAGCTGAGGGTGTCTGAACCACGATCTTCAGGTCTCAGCCTCCCAAATGCTAGGATTACAAGCATGCACCACCATGCCCGTCTTGATCTTTATCTTGAAACAGGGTCTCACTGAGTTGCAAAGGGCCTCACTAAGTAGCTGAGGCTGTCCTTGAACGCTGATCCTCCTATCTCAGCCTCCCAAATGCTGGGATTACAAGTGAGCGCCACTACACCCAGCTTTTATTTATTTAATTTATTTTTGCGGTACTGGGGATGGAACCCTGGGGCATTCTACCTCCAATCTACACCCTCAGCCCTATTTTTTATTCTTTTTATTTTGAGACAGCTCTCACTGAATTACAAAGAGCTTCACTAAGTAGCTGAGGCTGACCAAGAACTTGGATCCTCCTGTCTCCAGCCTCCCAAATGCTGGGATTAAAAGTGTGTGCCACCACGCCCGGTTTATTATATATATTTATATAAATTAAAAAATATAAAAATGAAACTAGGGCCCCAGACACTGAGCTGCCACCGAGGACTCAGCAACATCCCCCTCACTCCCCAATACTCTGTCTTGCCTGCCTTCTCCCACAGCACCTTCCCCAGGCCATTTCCACAGAGGAAAAGGAATCCTATTATTCAGAACCTCCACTCTTTTGACCCTTTGCTGATGCAAGTAAGGGTGATGACCTGCTTCCTGTGGGCACTGAGGATTATATCCATATAAGAATTCAACACAGAAATGGTGGGAAGACCCTTAACCACTGTCCAGGGGATTGCTGATGATTATGATAAAAAGAAACGAGTGAAGGCTTTATTATTATTATTATTATTATTATTATTATTAATTTATGATACCGGGGATGAAACCCAGGGGCCTTCTTCTAACTCCAGACTACACTCCCAGACCAATTTGCTATTTTATTTGGAAACAGGCTTTCACTAAGTTGCCGAAAGCCTCACTAAGCTGCTGAGGCTGGCTTCGAACCTGCGATTTTCCCGTCTCAGCTTCCCGTCTCAGCCTCCTAAGTACTGGGATTATAAGCCTGCATCATCATACCAGGCTTAGTGAAGGCTTTTAAGAAGACACTTGACTGCAATTGTACTGTAATTAAGTAAGCATTCAGAATATGGAGAAATAATTCAGCTACAGGGTGACTAGTGCAAGAACAAATGCTGGTTCCTGGTAGAGACTGGACCGGCTAAGGACAAGCAGCTGAAGGTTCATGGGTTTTAAGTCAGTGGCTCAATGACGCTTAAAAGGATTTCCTTGCAATGAAAATTCCATTCTGTCACAAGTTTTAAAACTTTACAGCTTCTATAATGTAATGATTTGGGGCCCGCTTTTTAATTTGAACTAGTATAACTCCTTCATGCAATACACTGAAAAGAACCTCCCCCCCAACAAAAACAGAAGTAGAAGTACATTCTAAAATAATGATAAAATTAGTAAATTCAAGCCGGGCGTGGTGGCGCATGCTTGTAATCCAAGCATTTGGGAGGCTGAGACCAGAGGATCGCGATTTGCAGCCAGCCTCAGCTACTTAGTGAGGCCCTCCACAACTTAGTGAGACCTGGTTTCAAAATAAAGAATACAAAATAGGGCAGGGGATATATATCGGAGGTCAAATGCCCCTGGGTTCCATCCCCAGACCCGTTTAAAAAAATTAGTAAAATCATAAGCCAGCAGCATAGTGGCTTATAAGTGGCTTATTTTATTTATTTATTTATTTATTTATTTGGTGGTACTGGGGGTGGAACCCAGACTTTCTACCTCTGGACTATACTCCCAGACCCATTTTGTATTTTATTTAGAAACAGGGTCTTACCAAGTTGCCGAGAGCCTCACTGAGTAGCTGAGGCTGGCTTTGAACCGGTGCGATCCTCCTGTCTCAGCCTCCCAAGCGCGGGGATTACAAAGCGTGCGCCACCACGCCCGGCTTATTATCTTTATAAAGTGTTTTGCACTGCATATAATTACATGTGCTGTACTTTGATATGACTGGGCAGCACAGTAGGTTTGTTTACACCAACATCACTGCTAACACAGGAGTGCAGCATTGATTACAGTGGCTAATTACACAGCTGTGATGTCATTGGTGACGGGTATTTTTCGGCTCCATTTTGGTCTTATGGGATCCCCATCATGTGCGTGGTCTGTCGTTGATCAAAAAAAATTATGCACTGCATGTTTGTATATTGAGATCTTTCTTGGGAGTTTTCCTACCTATGACTATCCTTTGAAGCAGTGCCCAGAATTTTTTTTTTAATTTTTTTAATTAATTAAAATTTTTTTTGTGTGGTTCTGTGGTTCCTGGAAGCCCTTCTACCTCCGGGCTACACTCTCAGACCTATTTTATATTTTTATTTGGAAACAGGGTCTCTTAACGCCAGCGCGGCTGGCTTCGAACCTGCGCCATCCTCCTGTCTCTGCCTCCCAAGTGCGGGGATTACAAGCGTGCACCAACACGCCCGGCCAGAATTTTTTAACTGCAGAATTTGCTTAGTAGATTGTAACTCAAATCCCAGTTTATGAAGAAGTTTCCACTCAACAGAAACAAAATGAACATTTCAGAATAAATTATTGCTGTATGTAAACTATTACTGAAATTGGTCTTTGTTTGAAGGGTCCTATTTCACATTTGTATTGTCAAAAGGGCCTTTTTAAAAAAACTTATATAAATCTTTTATTTGGATTCTATGCATTAAGAGTAAAATTCCTCTTATTGTAATAAAAAGAATTGAAGATTGTTGGCATTAAAAAGAAGTTTCCATGTGTATCCAGGGGGTTGAAAATTTTAATCCAGAAGGCAGACATCAAAACATAGTTAGAGCCGGGTGTGGTGGCGCACGCTTGTAATCCCTGCGATTGGGAGGTGGAGATAGGAGGATCGTGCAGGTTCGAAGCCAGCCGCGCTGGCTTAAGAGACCCTGTTTCCAAATAAAATCTATAAAATAGGTCTGGGAGTGTAGTCTGGAGGTAGAAGGGCTTCCAGAAACCCCAGTACCACCAAAAAAAAAAAAAAAAAAATCTTTTTATCCATCAGATTAGGAATTGTGAGTTTTGAAGAAAATTAGATTGTCATTCACTACTGGTGCAAGTAAGTGTATCTTACAACAGTATAGCTGTAGCAAAATGGATATACCCAAAGATTTCACATCTAGAAAATACCCTTAGAGGTTTGTACAAAAAGAGGGATTCGAATGGTTATTGCAACTTTTGTTTTTTTTTTTTTTTTGCGGGTCTGGGGATGGAACCCAGGGGCATTCTACCTCCGAGCTACAGCCCCTGCCCTATTTTTTATTCTTTATTTTGAAACCGGGTCTCACTGAGTTGCAGAGGGCCTCACTAAGTAGCTGAGGCCGTCCAGGAACCCTGATCCTCTGGTCTCAGCCTCCCTCTCAGCCTCCCCAATGCTGGGATTACAAGCACGCACCACCAGGTCTGGCTTGCAACATTGCTTATAATGGTTAGAATTTTTGAAACAGGAGTGGGGGGCTCTGGTGGGCACATTTGTAATCCCAGAGTTTAGGAGGCTGAGACAGGAGGATCGCACAGGTTCGAAGCCAGCCTCAGCTACTTAGTGAGGCTCTCAGCAACTCAGTGAGACCCGGTTTCAAAATAAAGAATAAAAAATAGGGCAGGGGCTGTAGCTCGGAGGTAGAATGCCCCTGGGTTCCATTCCTAGTACCAAACACACAAAAAGTATGATGAATCAATTGGCAAGAGATGCTAATTTTGGGGTGTGTGTGTGTGTGTAAGACAAATTTCATCTGTAATGTTTATTGTTTTATAGGAGGATGGTCTGAGTATTAGGTAACTTGTGTTTGATTTTTTTTGTTGTTGTTGGTCTGGGGATGGAACCCAGGGGCATTTGACCTTCAAGCCTACACTGCCTGCCCTATTTTTTATTTTAATGTCTATGCCTAAATTTCTTGAAGACTGAAGGTAAAAATTTAACCTAAGAATTAACATGTAACTGTAAAATTTAGTCATGTTAAACTATTTTGGAACAAAATCACAAAGTACATTGGTACCAGATTTCATAAATAGTAATTTGGATAAAAGAAAATCAAATGCCAAATAAGCACTGGAAATAAAAATGTGGAGGAATTATTAACCCTGGACCTTGTGAGAGACTTAAAACCTTTTATTATTTATTTATTTATATATATGTTTGTGGGTCTGGAGATGGAACCCAGGGGCATTTGACCTCCGAGCTACACCCTCTGCCCTATTTTTTATTCTTTATTTTGAAACAGGGTCTTTCTGAGTTGCAGATGGTCTCACTAAGTAGCTGAGGCTGTTCATGAACCATGATCCTCCTGTCTCAGCCTCCGGAATGCTGGGATTATAAGCGTGTGCCACCATGCCCAGCTGACTTAAAACCTTTTAACCACTAGTAAGTTTAAACAAATATCTCTGTTGAAATAAATGAGTTTTTTGTGCTTTCTGTTAATGTCGAAAGATTTTTCAAGCCAGGTGTTGTAGAACACACACTTGTAATCCCAGCATTCAGGAGGCTGAGACAGGAAGATTGCGGTTCGCTGACAGCCTCAGCTACTTAGTGAGGCTCTTTGCAACTCAGTGAGACCCTGTTTCAAAATAAAGAATAAAAAAAATAGGGCTGGGGGTGGAGCTTGGAGGTAGAATGCCCCTGGGTTCCATCCCTAATACCACACACAAAAAAAACCAAGATTTTCCCAAAAAGATAGTCATCTCTTTGTACAAATATAAAAATGAAAGCCAGGCATGGTGGTGCATGTTTATAATCCCAGCATTCGGGAGGCTGAGACCTGAGGATCATGGTTTGCAGACAGCCTCAGCTACTTAGTGAGGCCCTCTGCAACTTTGTGAGGCCCTGTTTCAAAATAGAATAAAAAATAGGGCAGAGGGTGTAGCTTGGAGGTGATTGCTCCTGGGTTCCATCCCCAGACCTGCAATAAATAAATAAATAAATAAATAATAAAAAATAAAACAAACAGATCCATAGGATTTTTTTTGTGTGTGGGGGTACTGGGGATAGAACTTAGGGGCATTCTACCTTTGAGTTATACCCCCAACCCTATTTTTTCTTTAGTTTGAAACAGTTTAAGTTGTAGAGGGCCTCACTAAGTAGCTGAGGCTGGCCTCAAACCTGCGAGCCTTCCTGTCTCAGCTTTTAAGTACTGGGATTACAACCATGAGCCACCGTGCCTGGCTTATATACATAGGATTTTGTTTTACTTATTAAGGAGGAAAGTATGTGATATGTTACAGCCAGTTCAGAAGAAACTCCAAAATATAGTTACATCTGTAGTAGATTGGAAATATCAAAATGAATATGGAAATAGGAACAGAACTGGCCCGGGAAGATTAGTTGCACCTGTATTTAATAGAATTCATTTGCATGTCTACAAACAAAAAATGTTTGCATTGCTTTTTTCTATAATATATAGTTAGACTTTGATAGAATTGGAATGGCTTTGAAGGGTTGTTTGATCTAGAATTTATTTTGTTATTGAATCACAAATTTTCCCTATAGAAAAAAAGGTAAATTAGCCTGAATAAAATAAATATGTTTTTCATTTGAGATAAGATCTAGTTGGATTTTGTTTAAATCCCTTCTTTTTTTTTTTTTCTAGAGGTTGAACCCAGAGACATTTTACCTCCAAGCTACACCTTCATACCTCTTTTATTTTCTTTTATTTTGAAACAGGGTCTCATTAATTTGCTGAGGACCTTGATAAATTGCTGAGGCTGGCCTGGAACCTGTGATCCTCTTGTCTCAGCCTCCAAAATACTAGGATTACAGATATGTGCTACCATGCCCAGCTTTAATCTCAATCTTTAACCAGAAAAATCAGAGAATTTGAGAACTGAATGTTCCCTTAATAATTTAATTCTACCATCTCATTTTATAGATGGATAATCAAGGATAACTCCTGCGTCCTGCGTTAGTAGTCAGTGTGTCTTGCTTTTTTTTTTTTTTCATTAATAGGGATGGAACCCAGGGACATTCTACCTCTGATCTACACCTCCAGACCTCTCTTTTTTATTCTTTATTTGGAAACAGGGTCTCACTGAGTTGCAAAGGACCTCACTAAGTAGCTGAGGCTGGCTGCGAACCAGGATTCTTCTGTCTCAGCTTCCCAAATGCTGGGATTACAAGCGTGCGCCACCACGCCCAGCTCAGTGTGTCTTGTTGTAAAGAGAAATTAAAAAAAAAAAAAAGTAAGATTATCTTCCAGTTGCTGCAGAAGGAAAGAGAGACTTAAGTAAACAATTGAGCTTGACTCCAAGTACAGGGTCCCTGGTTACTTAGCACCCATGGGCAAGGGAAGGGGTCAGCATAATAAATTAAGTATGCCAAGGTACCGAATTTGGAGGTATTCTGTTTTGTTGTTGTTGTTTTGGTGGTACTGGGGTTCCTGGAAACCCTTCTATCTCTGGGCTACACTCCCAGACCTATTTTATATTTTTTTAAATTTGGAAACAGAGTTTCTTAAGCCAGCGAGGCTGGTTTTGAACTAGCGTGATCCTCCTGTCTCCGCCTCCCAAGCGCAGGGATAACAAGTGTGCGCTACCACACCCAGCGCGAGGTACTATGTTTTGAACCCTGTCAATGGATTTTTTTTTTTCTCCTGCACTGGAGATTGAACCCAGGGGCATTCTACCTCTGAACTGTGCCCTCAGCCCTGTTTTTTATTCTTTATTTTGAAACAGGGTCTCACTGAGTTGCCAAGGGCCTCACTAAGTAGTCGATGAGCTGTCCTCGAACCTCAAACCTCCTGTCTCAGCCTCCCAAATGCTGGGATTACAAGGGTGTATCACCACACCTCTTCAGTGGAAATTTGCCTCTAAGAGGAACTGACTAGGTATAAAAGGTGAGGGGATTCTTGCTGAAACGGGCTCTGAGGGCCAGCATTGGGTCAGAAAGCTGGCCTCCTCCTCTTCCCTTGTTTCTCACACGTTGTCAGCAAACACCACTTGTGTGATGTGTTTATTCTAAAGCCTTGGAGAACACAGTAGGATAAAGTGAAGCCTTTCAGGTTTGGAGGCTCTTTATAGAAGTCATCGTCTAATTAGCTGCTTTGATAATCTGCCACGCCTACCCAGAGCCTGCAGTGAACCAGGGCTTGAAGTGAGAGGTCACACTTGGTGTTGGCTGAGGGCATTGGTGTCAGACCTGGGTTTGAACTCACCTAGCTGCTTGGAGGGCTCTGTGACCTTGCCTTAAACCCCTGTACTGCCCATGACAATTGACCTAGGAAGGTCCCTCCATCCCAAAGTCCCAGGTAGATTAAACCCACCTGATGGTGGTTTTTTTTTTTTTTTTGGTGGTACTGGGGGTGGAACCCAGAGGCTTTCTATCTCACTAAGTTGCTGAGAGCCTCACTAAATACCTGAGGCTGGGTTTGAACCTGTGCAATCCTCCTGTCTCAGCCTTCCAAGCGCGGGGATTATAAGCGTGTGCCAATACGCCCGGCTGATGGTATGTATTTTGAAATTGAGTGGAGCCCTTCTCGTGAGTCACTGACCTCCTGAGTGTGGCCCATGGCCCAAGCAGGGACTCGATGGGACAGAGAGGACTTGTCAGTGGAGACTGAAGTTGGGAAGGTCTGTGCATTCCGTTGAGTGTGTGTGTGTGTGTGTAGTACTGGATTGAATCCAGGGATGTTCTACCTCCCCTCTATATCTTCAGCCCTATTTTATTTATTTTTTATTGTGAAACAGAGTCTCCCTAAGTTGCTGAGGCTAGCCTCGAGCCCGTAATCCTCCAGATAAGAGCTCTTTATTCAGAAAGCCTACTGGGGCCGAGCATGGAGGCCTCTGTGCCTGGACCCAGGCTGGGCGTGCAGTGCCCGTGGCTGTGGGGCCCGCCGGGCTTTCCCATAAGCAACTCTTGAGACAAGCAAGGGGTACAGCGCAGCCGTCTTCACAGCCAGATCTGAATCGGTCCGAGGAGTGCCACTTCCCAGCTCGTTTCTCCACCTCTCAGAGCCTCCGTTTCCTCCTTTGTCTGAAGGACAGGAACCGCTGCTTGCTCATGGGGCTGTGGCGAGGGCGGGTAGGGAAGGGCCGTCACCCAGCATGGCGCACAGATCCCTGCCTGGCCCGCTCTCCCACCTACGCGCCATACCAGCTCCGGGAGCTCCCAGGAGCCTTCCCTCCCCAGCCTGCCTGGAGCAGCCACTGTCTGTTGTCTGCTTCTTGCACATGATTCAGCGGGAACCATGCAGTAATGCTCATCAGGAAATTGCCCTCCAAGGCTGGCCGCCACGAGGCGCGGTGGCTGAGGGTAATGGAGGTGATTTTTTTAGATTCACCTCCCATTATCCAGCGATATACGGTGGAGCTCTTTCCACTCCGGGCACATTGAAAGCTGCCCTCCTCCTTCTTCATCCTCTTCCTCTTCTTCCTCCTCCTCTTCCTCCTCCTCCTCCTCCTCCGGAACCCAGGGGCATTCTTTCTCCGAGCTATACCTCCAGCCCTATTTTATTTTATTTTGAAATAGTCTCACAAAGTTGTGAATGGCCTCACTAAGTTGTTGAGGTGTGAACCTGCGATTCTCCTGGGGTTACAAGTGTGCCCCCCCACACCCGGCTGCCATACTTTTTTTTTTTTGGTACTGGAGGTGGAACCCAGAGGCTTTCTACCTCCGGGCTATACTCCCAGACCTTTTTAAAAATATTTTATTTGGAAACAGGGTCTCACTAAGTAGCTGAGGCTGGCTTCGAACCTGCGTGATCCTCCTGTCTCAGCCTCCCAAGCACGGGGATTACAAGGGTGCGCCACCATGCCCGGCTTTTTTTTTTTTTTTTTTTTTTGTAGTACTGGGGATGGAACTCAGGGGCATTCTACCTCCGAACTGCACCCCCAGCCCTATTTTTTATTCTTTCCTTTGAAAGAGGGTCTCACTGACTTGCAAAGGGCCTCGCTAAGTGGCTGAGGCTGTCTGTGAACCTATATCCTCCTGTCTCAGCATCCCAAATGCTAGGATTACACGCATGGGCCACCATACCTGGCAAAAAAAAAAAAAAAAGTTCATAACATCGCACTAAAATGGTATACCATGGTTGATTTAGCTAGACAGTCCCTGGGTATCCTGGGTATGGCCTTTTATGTGGCTTCCCGGGCTTTGCTCTTACAAATGGGCTAGCTCTCTCAGCTAGTTTCTTAAAATCTTTTAAAAAGCGATACCTGCCACATCTCTGTGGCTTCCTCCCTCTCTTGCCTTACTTTTCTCCGTAGCTTTGACACCAGCTGACAACCGGGATGTTTTGATGTTGTCTCTCTTCTAGAATGTGAGCTCAGCAAAGGGCTTTGTCTGTTTGCCTCCCGGTTCAGTGCCTGGCAGCAGCTGGAGGGTGCGCAGGCCACGTGTTGGGCGGTGGGCGTGTTGGAAGGCGTGAGTACAAGGGCAGGATGAGGGGCGAGTGGGCAGTGACATCCATGTGATAGAGATGAGATTGAGAGCAGCGGAATCACAGGAGCTGGTGCAGCAGACCTCAGCGCTCTCTCCCTCATTCCTTCAGTTTTCTACCCGGATAAACTAGGAATAAGAGGATGTTGCAAGGTCATTTGTGACATCAGTGCTTTAACTGAGGTTATTTGTAACTTTGACGCTTTGACCTTGTCAGGAATTATGCAGTCATGCTGGCGAGGAAGTGCCATCCCAGGCTGGCTGCTGTGAGCTGGCCACTCAGGGGAATAAATGTAGGTGATTATTAGCTTTATGTTTCATCTTCACTCTGGCCCAAATGGGGTCCCCAAAATATTGCTAGCGCATGTATTTTCAGAGTGGCATTTTCCCTTCAGTTCAGCCTGCTGCATGACTTTTTTCCCCCCCTGTGCTGCTGGGAATTGAATCCACGGGCATTCTGCCTCGAAGCTACACCCTTTTATTTTTTATTTGGAAACTGTCTCGCTGAGTTGCTGGGGTCCTTGCTAAGTTGCTGAAGCTGTCCTCGAACCTGTGACCTTCCTGTGTCTGCCGCCCAAGTGCTGGGATTACAGGCATGCACCACCATGCCCCCCCCCCCCCAGCATGCTGCGTGGCTTTTAACTTAGCCTTGTGTGTTCAAGGAGCCACAACTCTGTGTTGATAAGAATAAGTAATGGTAGTGGGAACCATCACCAAATGTGAACCGTGAAGCTGTCATTTGAGTATTAGTGAGGCACTTTTCTTCCCTAGGAACAACTTGCTAGCATATTAGAAGAATGAACAATAAAAGCTGAGTTTTGTATAAGCAACCAAAGAGTATTTTTGTTTTTTGTGACTGCTGGATTAATTGAAGCGGCTAAACTGGTGAGCTCTACTCTTGTTCATAGGTTGACCATTGGTTCAAGGACAGTTGTCCCCTGACCCTCGGGAATTGCTTCCAGGGCCCCTTTGGATACTGGAATCCAAGGATGCTCAAGCCCTGTGTATAAAACGATGCAGTATTTACCCAGAATTCATGCTCATCCTCTTGTATACGTTAAATCATCTCTAGATGACTTATAGTACAATGTAAATGCAGATCGTTATACTGTATTGTTCAGGGGAAAATGACGAGGTATGTATATGTTCAGTGGGGAAGCAAGTTTTCCCCTGTATATTTTCAATTCAAGTTTGATCAAGTCGATATTTGTATTGGGTGTGGAGGACCAACTGTATTTCACTCATCCTTTTTCTTTTCCTAAATATGAGGAGGAAAGTTACACACTAGTGTCTCCTGAGGAATACGTCTCTTCAGGGCTAAGTCACAGGAAGCAAACTCAGCAGAGGCTCGTGTGCAGACCGAGAAGCTGCTGGTGATGGCTGATGAGAGATGAGACTGGCCAGTCAGGCTGTCCCTGTCACATGGGCTGGGAGGCACATTCTTACCCCCGAGGGCAAGGTCAGCAAACTGTGACCCATGGGCCAAGCATACTACCTGTTTATATAAAGTTTTATTGAAACATAGCTATGTCCATTCATTTATATATTGTTTCTGGCCGCTTTCGAGGTACAGTGGCAGAATTGAATGGTTGTGTCCGAGATGGCTCCTTCTTCTTTTTTTTTTTTTTTTGCGGGTCTGGGGATGGAACCCAGGGGCATTTGTTCTCCGAGCTACATCCCCTGCCCTGTTTTTTTATTCTTTATTTTGAAACAGGGTCTCACTAAGTTGCAGAGGACCTCACTAAATAGCTAAGGCTGTCTGCGAACCGCGATCCTCCAGTCTCAGCCTCCCGAATGCTGGGATTACACGCGTGCGCCACCACGTCCGGCTGAGATGGCTCCTTCTGCAATGCCAAAATGTTTACTGTTCTGAATTTTACGGAAACAGTTTGCTGACTCCTATCTAGAAGGCTTCCCAGGGAGGCCTGATTGCAGCCAGGAGGCCCCTGGGGTTGTTCAGAATCTGGTGAGAGCTGCTGGCCGGCTCGCCTCCGGGGATCAGCACACCTCGTTGGGCCCTGGAGAGCTATGAGGACGTGTTTTTGTTCACTGGCTGGCCAGGTGGATGGGCTCTTGGAGGAGCCCCCTTGGGTGCACATTAACAGATCAGCAGGTCTAGCACTGGGAAAACCTCAGCAGTCCACTGCCCTTACCTGTTAGGTGTTAAACCCCTTTCCTCCAAGAAAACCAATAAAGCAAATCTTTACTCTAGTTACACATCCACAGACCTTGGAGCTGAGCTACAGAAACCTCAATCTAAGGCTGATTCGGGCTCACAGGGTGAGAACATAGCTCCTGGGTAGGAAACATCTGCAGTGCTGAGCACACAGTGTTTTGGCCAGGATGCGGGTTTAGGGCCGAGGTGGACTAGAGCCTGTGAGGTTAATACAGAGGTCTCTTTTTCACAGTGTTCTGAGGCTGGCGGCATCTTGACCATGGGGACTTTGTCAGAAATGTTAGCCTCAGGTCCTCCCCAAGGCCTGCCAGATCAGAATCTGTAGGTGAGCCGGGTGCTAGTCCAAGTTGGAGAAGCCTCTGCCCAAGGCACTGTTAAGCTTTTGTGTGTTTCAGGATTTTACTGCAAGTTTTGAGTGTGAGCCAGAGAAGGATGTTAAGGCTGGGCTCTTCGGCGTGAGCTGGGTCATTCCGGCCACGTGCTCCAGGAGTCCGTGATGGGAGAGGTGTTGTTTCTGTTCTCTTGGATTCCCAGCACTCAACACGGTGTCTGGCAGAGCGGGTGTCAGCAGACGGACTGGCTGAGTGCATATCAGTACTGCGTGCTGAGTGGCATTGCAGGCCGGGGCAGACTCCTGTTCTGAGTCTCCACGTCTCAAAGACTGCACGCTTCCTCTTATCTCAGAGTTCCAGGCCTGGCTGTGTTTTCCCGCACAGGAAGGCAGTTAATTTAGAACAGTATGATCAGGACTTGTAAACGAGGTGGTCAGAATGAGGCCTTATTCCTAGAATGAGGCCTTATTCCTGCCTTTTGTGCTGACATTTTCATTTCCAATTCTGACATTAGTTGGGTATGGACAGGCCTGTCGTCCCAGCTTCTTTGGAGGCTGAGACCAGGAGGATGGCTTGACCCCAGGAGTTCTGGGCCAGCCTGGGCAACTTAATGAGACCCTGTCTTAAAGAATCTTGGTATGAAAATGTAAAAAGAATGTAAATAGAGCGTGTAGTTCATTAAGAATGAAGTCTTGACATGCAGGGCCATGTAGCAGAGCGTGCTGGGTCCCCGAATTCAGCACACAGTCCACCAGAGGCAGCTCTGGTCAACACAGAGTCTGGTCTCGGGCCAGAGTTGACTCTTCCCAGACACTGGGCAAGTCCCTTGCTCCGGTACCTCCCCCTTCACTTTCTGTAAAACAAGAATGAAAGTATTTTCTCTTTCCATTGCACAGAACACGTGGACATGCTCTGTGTTATACAAAGTCATGAATTATGTTTGTAGCTTATCCGGGGAGTTCTCCCAGGAACTTGAATTGCTCATCAGTGTTGTGAATATTGAACATATGTCAGCCATGGTGGCAAATACTTGTAATCCCAGCACTTGGGAGGTTGAGATGGAAGATCGCAAGTTGGTGGGGAAGCCCTAGCAACTTAGCAAGGCCCTCTGTGACCTAGTGAGACCCCGCTTAAAAATTAAAAAAAAATTAAAGCCGGGCATGGTGGTGCACGCTTGTAATCCCAGTGCTTGGGAGGCTAAGAAAGGAGGATCACACAGGTTCAAAGCCAGCCTCAGCTACTTAGTGAGGCCCTCTGCAACTTAGTGAGGCCCTGTCTCAAAATAAAGAATAAAAAATAGGGCTGGGGGTGTAGCTCAGAGGTAGACTGCCCCTGGGTTCCATCCCCAGTACCGCATACACACTCACAAAAAAGTGCCCGGAGTGCTTTCTGGATAATCTTTGGTTATAGGCGTAACTGTACGTTGGGGCCCAAAGGCAAAGGGGCCAGGCAGCTAAAGATAGGTTTCCTCTCTGGCTTCACTGTTATTCTCAGCACATTCGGTCTGATGACTACAGGTCCCGTCTGGGGGCGACAGTTCTCAGGGCCCGTATGCTCACCCGTCTTTGCTGTTCTTTTTTAATTGACTTCTCTTCATGTCTCACCTTCCTGCAGGTGAACTCCAAGGCACAGAATGATCTGGAAAGCGGCCGTGCTACTCAGCCTGGGCCTGGGCACCTGGGCCTTTCCCGCTGGCGTGTCCGATCCCGAGGATGGGGGCAAGCACTGGGTGGTGATTGTCGCGGGCTCCAACGGCTGGTATAACTACAGGCACCAGGTAAGAGAACAATTCTTCCTTTTCTTTATGACATGAGTATTGTGTACTGAATCCAAGACATTGTGAACGGAGAAGACATTTTAAAGAACCATTTACACACTGGTTAGGCTGGCTACAATACGGGCATTGGTGGGGATGCAGAGTGCTTGGGACCCTCGTGTTATGGGGGGTTGTAAAATGGGGTGGCCATTTTGGAAAACAGCTCAGCAGTTCCTCCGAAGTTTGTATGGCTCTACCTTCCTCTCATGCAGGGCGTCCCAGCCTGGGCGGCCCTGAGAGCCCCTGCTGTCCTGTGCGGGTGGGAGGCTCCGTGCGGCCTCTGCCTCTCCCCACGGGTTCAAGCAGCATCACCCACCCACTGTAACAACCCAAGATGCCTCCAGACATGGTCGTGTGTCCTGGGGCCAAGCCACCCCATTGGGCACACTGCTCCAATGCCTTCATTTTGTAGATGGGGAAACTGAGGCCAAACAGAAGAGGTGACTGGCCCAAGGCCACAAGCAAGTGGAGGCAGGCAGGCCTGAAGCAGGGCTCTGGGGAGCGCACCCCAGGCCACCCCCATGCTTTTGCCAGGCTGCTCTCTTCTCCCCCTCCTCCCCATCTCTCCCTATAATACTTACACTGAAAGCCCAGGCTCCTGATGGGAACGTGAGGTGGTGCAGCCACGTTAGGGAGCGGGCCATCAGGGCCTCACAAGATGAAGTTTAATGTTACCTTGCAATCCAGAGATTCACTCCCAGGTGGAATCTTACCCAGGAGACAGGAAAACATGTGTCCCCCTGAAACTTGTACATGAACATTCATACCAGCCATATTCGTAAGGGCCAAAACGTGTCCATCAACCACCTTAATGGCCAACCCTGTGTCCATCAAATGATGAGTGACAGATTCATGTAATGGAATATTACTGGGCCATATAAAAGAATGAAATACTCATTCTTCAGTGGGGGTGAGCCTTAAAATATGCTAAATGAAAAAGGTCGGCCATATAGATCACATGTAATGATTGTATTTAATTGAAAGTTCATATTAGGGAAACCACAGTAGTGACAGAAAGCAGATTAGTGGCTGCCAGGGCTGGGTAGAGGAGAAAATGGGGAGCACTTGGTAAGGATATGGGGTCTCACTGGGGTAGCGAAAGTGCTCTGGGATTAGAGAGTGGCCATGGTAAATGTACCAGAGACCAATGACTTGATTATTTTTAAGACACTATTACTCTATGTGAATTACATTTCAATAAAGGTGTTTTTTTTAAAGAATTTGTATATAAGCCGAGTATGGTGGCGCACACTTGTAATCCCCATACTTGGGAGGCTGAGACAGGAGGATCACACGGGTTCGAAGCCAGCCTCAGCTACTTAGTGAGGCTCTCGGCAACTTAGTGAGACCCTGTTTCCAAGTAAAAATATAGACTAGGTCTGGGAGTATATATCGGAGGTAGAAAGCCTCTGGGTTCCACCCCCAGTACCACCAAAAAAAAAAAAAGAATTTGTATATATATATATATATATTTTTTGGTGGTACTGGGGTTCCTGGAAGCCCTCCTACCTCCAGGCTACACTCCCAGACCTATTTTTACATTTTTATTTGGAAACAGGGTCTCCTAAGCCAGCGCGCGCGGCTGGCTTCAAAACTGCGCGATCCTCCTGTCTCTGCCTCCCAAGCGCGGGGATTACAAGCGTGCGCTACCACGCCTGGCTTGTATAATCTTTTTATTCTGAGAAACAAGCTGCTTAGACTACCTGAGAATCCACACTGTAGGCTGCCTCCTGAGAGCACATTATACCATGAGCTCTCACCTTGCATTGGGCTTACTGCAATGGATCCGGTTCTTATCTCTTCTTTCCAGCTACAGTTTGCTCCGAGTGGCATAGCTGGATCAAGTGTTTGGGCCAGGATCCAAGCCCAGGCTGCTGGCTCTAGAAAAGCCCTGTCCAACAGGAGAGCCATATGTGTTGTAGTCAATTTGCAAGTAGCCGTATTTTAAAAACTTAAAAAAAAAAAACAGTGGGGGTCGGCCGGGCGTGGTGGCGCACGCTTGTAATCCCCGCGCTTGGGAGGCAGAGACAGGAGGATTGCGCAGGTTCGAAGCTAGCCCTGTGCGCTGGCTTAGGAGACCCTGTTTCCAAATAAAAATGCAAAAATAGGTCTGGGAGTGTAGCCCGGAGGTAGAAGGGCTTCCAGGAACCCCAGTACCACACACACACACACACACACACACAACAGTGGGCAAAATTAATTTTACAAAATTAATTTAAAATGTTTATTAATTTTAAACCAGTATGTCCAAACCTCTATCATCCCAACATGTCATGGATATAAAAATTAATGTTACCTTACCTTTTTTGTTGGTTTTTTTTTTTTTTTTTTTTTTTTTTGGTGGTACTAGGGGTAGAACCCAGAGGCTTTCTACCTCCGGGCTATACTCCCAGACCTTTTTTATATTTTATTTGGAAACAGGGTCTCACTAAGTTGCTGAGAGCCTCACTAAGTAGCTGAGGCTGGCTTCGAACCCGTGTGATCCTCCTGTCTCAGCCTCCCGAGTGTGGGGATTACAAGCATGCACCACCACGCCCGGCTAACCTTACTTTTTTTCATACCAAGTAATTGGAATCCAGTGTGGATTGACATTGCTATGTGTCTCAACTCGGCAAGCAGCGTTTCGAGTCCCCGGTGGGTGCGCGAGGCAGTGGGTGCCGTGCTGGGCAGCGCAGGTTCAGGGCTTGTCCTTGGACCTGCTGGCCACGCTGCCTCATGCGGGAACCGGGGCAGGTGTGTCTCCCCACGTTACCTTTCTTCATATCTGTTATATATAATATAGGGGGTTTGTTTGAAGTTGTGACTCATTTCTTGAATGGTTTTGTGTGCTAGCTAGCCAGACAGGAAATTTGCCTTGATTAAAAAGTTATCTTGGCAAAATGGTCCCTTTTCCTTTCAACACACACCACAGGCCTGGCCTTTTGTAGGAGGAGCAGCCCAAGACTATTGAAGCTGTGCAGTCAGGTGCCCTCCCCCCAACCACGAGTTAGAAGGATAAGTTATTAAATACAGGTTGCAGATAGCAAACACGCTGATTCATCAGCCACTCTGGTTTTTATACAACCAGCTTTAAAACAGCCAGGTACCATGCTTGTAATCTCAGTACTTTGGAGGCTGAGACAGAATGGTCACAGGTTCAAGGCTAGTCAGTAACTTAACAAGGCCAAGGCCCTAAGCAATTTAGACCCCTGGTTTTTTTTTTTTTTTTCTTTTTTTTTGGTAGTGTGGATGGAACCCAGGGGCCTATACCCCCAGACCTATTTTATATTTTATTTGGAAATAAGGGTCTCACTAAGTTGCATATAGTCTCACTAAGTAGCTGAGGCTGGCTTTGAACCTGAGATCCTCCTCTCTTAGCCTCTCAAATACTGGGATTACAAGTGTGGGCCATCATGCTCAGCTCCCTAGGGGCATTCTTACTGTGAGCTATACCCCATTCCTATTTTTTTTTTTTCCGGTACTGGGGATAGAACCCAGCACCATTTTTTTTTTTCTTCTGAGCCACACCCCCAGCCCCATTTTTTTATTCTTTATTTTGAAACAGGGTCTCAGTGAGTTACAAAGGGCCTCACTAAGTAGCTGAGGCTGTCCGTGAACCCGGATCCTCCTGTCTCAGCCTCCCAAATGCTGGGATTACAAGTGTGAACCACCACGCCTGGCTTCCCCAGTCCTATTTTATTTTTTATTTTGAAACAGGGCCTCACTAAATAGCTGAGGCTGTCCATGAACCTGTGATCCTCCTGTCACAGCCTCCCAAGTACTGGGATTACAAGTGTGTACTACCATGCCCGGCTAGACTCTGTTTCAAAAGAGAGAATAAAATAGAGCTGAAGGTGTAGCTCAGAGGTAGAATACCCCTGGATTCCATCCCCAATAAGCCCCACATCAGTGAAATAGTAAATGTGAGTTTTCCAATTACCCTTTGCTCCCAGGAAATTTTAAAAAGTGTTGCTAAAATATGAACTATTGAAATAGGAAGAAGGCAGGCATGCCGGGCGTGGTGGCGCACGCTTGTAATCCCTGCACTTGGGAGGCTAAGGATCACACAGGTTCAAAGCCAGCCTCGGCTACTTAGTGAGACCCTGTTTCCAAATAAAATATAAAATAGGTCTGGGAGTATAGCCCGGAGGTAGAAAGACTCTGGGTTCCACCCCTAGTACCACACACACACACACACACACACACACAAAATGGAAGGCAGGCAGAACTAGCCACAGTCTGAAGTCTTTGTCCTCCGATACAGGAGGACGGTGGCACTGAGGCCGGGCAGAGTGACCTGTGTCATCCTGACCTGGACCCGCCCTGCTGGCCTGCCTCTGCCCCCAGCTGGTCACCAACAGGTGTGACCTAGACCTTGTAGACTATGCGAGAAAAGCATCAAGAAAGAACTTTCTGGTAGAACCTGTGCAGGCTCCTACACTGACATTACAGAGCCTTAGTTTGTCCTTGTGTGAACGCACCACCCATCACCAACAGTATTTTTTGTTGCAGAAAGACTTAAAATACCAGGTGCCATTTTCAAAATTTTCTCTATGCTCTATGGTGGTTTTGGCTATTATCTTGACAAATGGATTTCTCCATGCCCCATTTTGAAACAGATGGCTGAGGGGCTTGGTCTGTGGCAGGATGGTCTGTGTCCAGGGTTCCAGGCCAAGTGAGGCAGGAGCGCCCCTCAGGGGCGGGGGGGGGCTGGAAAAGGGGCAGGCGGCCTGGACCGCTGGAGCATGCAGAGGCCTGCAGCGGTGTGGTGCTTGGAAGGTGAAGCAACCTCCCAGAATGGGCCAAGGAGGAGCTGAGCTGCTGGAAGCGGCCCAGGAGCAGAACTAAGAGGAAAGAGCCTTCTGGGCTTGACCTGGCCTCACTCTGCAGTCCAACAAGGCTGGGGGTGGAATACCGGGGCATGGAGTTCTACATCCAGCTTCAAGCCACCACCTGTTAGTTCAGTGTCAGACGTTGGTTCTGAAGTTAAGTCAGCAGGAGAGAAGAGTCAAGTGAGGTCACAGATGAGAGAGAAGTAAAAAAGCTTCAAAAAGAGTCAAGGACTAAAAGCCAGGTTAGAAGCCGGGCAAGGTGGCGCACGCTTGTAATCCCAGCATTCGGGAGGCTGAGACCGGAGGATCGCGGTTCACAGACAGCCTCAGCTACTTCGTGAGGTTCTTCGCAACAGTGAGACCCTGTTTCAAAATAAAAGAATAAAAAATAGGGCTGGGGGTATAGCTTGGAGGTAGAATGGCCCTGGGTTCTATCCCTAGTACTGCAAAAAGAAAGAAAAAAAGAAAGAGGGAGAGAGAAAAAGCCAGGTTGGGTAACAAGATCTAACATATCATCTGCTTTGTATTAGGTGATGTACAGATGTACTATTAGTACTACAGAAATCCAGTACCTGACAATTCCTTAATGGAAACTCTAGCCACCCTCTGGTTTTAAGGATTGATTTAACAATAGAAGAATAAATGGCTTTACTTACGTTTCAAGTTTTGGAACAAATGACAAAGTATAGTTTATTTCCAGATCAGAAAGAAAACATCCTGTGAGGCTTCATTATAACACTCTTTTGATACAACGTTAGTGGGGAAAAAGAGAAAGAAAGAGAAAGAAAGGCAGAGAAAAGAAACCCCTCCGGCACGTCTGTGCAGGCGCGCTGCCCAGTGCTGGTGATGCAGGGTGTCTCGCAGCCAGTGATGCCGGCAGATGTTGCCCCTTAGCGCGCTTTCCATGGGCCGGGCTCAGCTCCAGACATTTGGCATGTGATGACTCATCTAATCCTCCCATGTCTGAAAAGGGTAGGTCCTGTATAGACCCATCTGGAGATGTCAAAACTGAGGCTGAACAGCCTCACCAAAAGTAAAGTGTGGGGCAGGGATCCGAGCCTGCCCTCTGCTCATAAATACTCCTTCGGTATTACTTTATTATCTTTTGTTTTAGAATACTTTGCTTTTTTTGTGGTAGTACTAGAAATGGAACCCAGGGGCGTTCTACTTCAGAGATACACCTACAGGCCTGTTTTACTTTTTATTTGGAAACAGAGTCGCACTTAAGTTGCTGAGGCTGGTCGCCCGTCTCAGCCTCCCAAAAACTGGGATTACAAGTATGTGCCAACATGCCGGGCCCTGCTTTGTCTTCTGTTAAAAAAAAATTATGTGTTAGGGTTTATTATAGCAACCTTAGGAAAAAGAAAGGTAAAAACAAAAAAAACCCAGGTCAGTGATACTTCTCAGAGCCTGTTTGTGGTACTGCATTCTGGAATCCACCACAGCAGAATGTCCCTGGGCTCGAAAGCAGGCTTGACATACTGTGCCACTTAGTTTAGTGCCTGTGGTTTGCGATGGGTGCAGGAAACGGGGGTGGGGGCTCTCGGGTCAGGAGCCCCAGGGTCAGGGCAGGTGTAGAAATACTTGTGTACCAGCTGAGGATGGCCGGCTCCTGCAGGAGCTCCAGCAGGGTCTGGGTCAGGAGTAGAGAGCCCGGTCCAGGGAGGGAGGGAGGCCGGCTTCATGGAGGAGAGGCAGGCTGGAGGTGGTGGGAAGGGTGATGGGACATCTGCAGATGGAGCCCAGAGGAGGTGTGAGTGCTCCAGGTGGAGGGAGCACAGGCCTACTGGGAAGGGATCTGTCATCAGGGAGCTGCAGGTGCACAGAGCTGCCTCCATTTGCGTGCCAAGACAGTGGAGCTCCACCCTTGGCCGTCGTCTCGTACCCACGGCCTTCCCATTTTGCCACTCTGCTGTCTCATGACCTTTCCTTGATTAAGTTCTCATAGTCACAAGACAGCTGCAACATGTCTGGGCGTTGCATCCAAACCCTGGTAGAAAAAAAGGAGGCCATATGTGCATCTTTTTTTTTTTTGGCAGTACTAGGGATGGAACTCAGGGGCATTCTACCTCTGAGCTACACCCTCAGCCCTATTTTTTAGTCTTTTTTTTTTTTGAAACGGGGTCTCACTAAGTTACGGAGGACCTCACTAAGTACCTGAGGCTGGCCGCAAACAGTGATCCTCCTGTGTAAGCCTCCCAAATACTGGGATTCCAAGCGTGCGCCAACACACCCTGCCCCTATGTGTATCTTATCTGTCTGGCTTTCTCTTAATCAGAGAACAAACCTTTATCCAGGAGCCAAGGGGGGACTTTGCCCCTTGTTTGCCTGGCATTACATGCTCTTGTCCAGGTTGCTTCCTGCGAGGGAGAAGAGATTTGCAGTGCTGGCTCAGGAAAGCTCCTGACCCTGCTGGAGGGAGGAAGGTGGTCAGAGGGTGAGCCAGCCTGGTGCATGGTTCAGGCAGACAGGACGCAGGACCCTGGAGAATGAGGCTGGGAAACTGAGGGAGGCCATTCTGAGGTGTCAGGAGCAGAAGGACCAGCCAGACCCTCTTTTTATCCCATTAATGGGACCTGTCGACTTCGAACCAGAGAAGTTGTGCTGCTCTCACCCCAGTAACAAGAGCGAGGAGGGGCCCCTGGGCTCAGCTTGCTCATGGCAAGCCTCTCCCCTCAGAGCCTCTCCACTACTGTCTGCCCCAAGATTGGGATTGCCCATGGTGGTGCACACCTGTGATCTCAGTACTTGGGAGGCTGAGACAGGAGGATCACAGGTTCAAGGCCAGCCTTAGCAGCAACTTAGCAAGATCCTCTGCAACCTAGCAAGGAGACTGTTTCCAAAATAATAAGATAAGATAAAATAGGAAGCTGGATGTGGTGTCACATGCTTGTAATCCCCGCATTTGGGAGGCTGAGACAGGAGGATTGCAGTTCATGGACAGCCTCAGCTACTTAGTGAGGCCCTTTGCAACTCAGTGAGACCCTGTCTCAAAACAAAAGAATAAAAAATAGGGCAGGGGGAGCTGGGCCTGGTGGCACATGCTTGTAATCCCAGCATTTGGGAGGCTGAGACTGGAAGATCATGGCTCGCTGACAACCTCAGCTACTTAGTGAGGCATTCCATTACTTAGTGAGACCCTGTTTCAAAATAAAGGATAAAAAATAGGGCGGGTGGTATAGCTCGGAGGTCGAATGCTCCTGGGTTCCATCCCCAGACCCGCAAAAAAAAAAAAAAAATAGGGCTTGGGGTGTAGCTTGGAGGTAGAATGCCCCTGGGTTCCATCTCCAGTACTGCAAAATACATACATACATACATACATACATACATACATACATACAATAGGGTTGCATGTGTAGTTCACAGGTCGAGCACTGCTGGGTTCAAACCCTCAGTACCATGCACATGTGCGCATACGTATACACACACACACACACACAGAACTGGGGGTGCTGCACACTTTTTTCTATGACAAACTGGATAATAAATATTTGAGACCTTTTGGCTAAGAGGCAAAATCTGGGGTGGCAGGGACAGAAGCCAGGCTGAGCAGGTGGAAGCAGCAGCAGGAAGTGTCCGCAGAAGGTGGTGACGTCTGTATGGTCTTTTCTGAAGACCAGCCCTTCACTTAGTGTGACTAGTGTGACATTCTTTAGGTTAGTCCGTGTAGGTGCAAAGTACCCCTTAAACTTAAAAAAAGTAATCTGCTTTTCAGGAGGGCGTGGTGGGGAGGGAGTAGGATGGAGAGCGTCCAGGACTGAGAGTGGACGCAGTTGAGGGCTGTCTGCCAGAGACAGCTCAGGACGGCAGGAAGAAGGTGGCTGTGCACTTTTGTGGTTCTCTGCTTCCCTGCTCTTTGGGTCTGAAGCCAGGACCTCGGCTCACTTTGAGCTCCCCCTGTGGTTCACAGAGTGCTCAGGAAGGCTGCAAAGCCCCAGCCCAGGGCCGGGCCCCAGCAGCAGCACTCAGGATGTGCCTTGGGAGGTGAGAGCCGTGTACACCTGTCAGGCCAGCAGACCTGGCTGGAGAAGGGGGCACCTCGAGGGGATGGAGCGTGCCTGTTGCAACTGGCCTTGCTCTGGCCACTCGTTTGTTTAGCTTATGTCAGCGATGGAGGCAGTGCACGGGGACAGCGTGAGGACAGCAGCCTCACCATGAAGTCACGGGACGCCTTAGTAAGAGCAGCAGAGCTCCCCACGCAAGCTGTGAGGCGACTGAGTCACAGCAGTCACTGGCCACCATTCCAGAGGCCTCTGCCCTTTCCGTGAAGTCTTGCGCAATACCCCTCCCATATTTCTTGATGTGGCCTTTTTGTTTGGAAGGGGAAAACTGCATATATAGATATCTATTCAAGGGAGGTGATTCAAGTAGCCCTTCAACACTGTTTCCAAATTATTTGAGTTGGTTGAACCCTACTTTGGTTTCATGAGACTCCAACGAAGATCCCTTTGAGCTAAGGCAGCCAGGGACCTCCGCGGGCTCTGGAGAGAACCATGCCCTGACTTGGAGACCATTGCATGTGGAAGAAGGAACATGGGGTGTGTTGATTCCTGAGCCCTCGGTTTGCATCCCTGAGCAAGCATGTGTTTCCTGAGCTCGTCCCCGTCCAGGTGGTGTGGAGGGCTCCAGACAGTGCAGGAGAGCAGCAGTGCAGGCACTTAGCACCCATCCCTTGACTAATCCACAGCTCTGTTGAGGCAAAGTTTCCAGGTCATCTGAAATTCACCCATTTCAGGTGTACAACTCAATGGTATTTTAGTAAATTTACCAAGTTGTGCAAACATCTCCATAAACCAGTTTTAGAATATGTATATCATCCCTCAGGAATGTTTGAAGTTTCCACTTCAAGCCCCTCCCCAGCCCCGGGCAACACTGATCTACTTTCTGTCTCTTGAAATTAGGCCTTTTCAACTTTACACTAAAAAAAAAAAAGAAAGAAAGAAAAAAAAGGAAGAAAGAAAGAAAGAAAACAAAATGGGCAAGTGTACTTATTTTTTATTCTTTTTTTTTTTTTTTTTTGGTGGTACTGGGGGTGGAACCCAGAGGCTTTCTACCTCCGGGCTATACTCCCAGACCTTTTTTATATTTTATTTGGAAACAGGGTCTCACTAAGTTGCTGAGAGCCTCACTAAGTAGCTGAGGCTGGCTTCGAACCTGCGCGATCCTCCTGTCTCAGCCTCCCTAGCGCGGAGATTACAAGCGTGCGCCACCACGCCCGGCTTGGGCAAGTGAACTAAACAGACACTTCTCAAAAGAAGAAATACACAGGTCAAGAAATATATGCCAAAACATCCAAGACCCTTAGCAATCAGAGAAATGCAAGTCAAAACTACACTGAGGTTCCATCTCACTCCAGTTAGAATGGCAGCCAACCAGAACACAGCAATAATACATGCTGGCCAGGATGTGGGCAAACAGGAACTCTTTATTTTCTTTATTTTTTTATTTTTTGCGGTACTGGGAATTGAGCCCAGGGACATTCTCCCTCTGAGCTACACACCCCAGCCCTATTTTTTTATTCTTTGTTTGGAAACAGGGTCTCACTGAGTTGCAAAGGGCCTCACTAAGTAGCTGAGGCTGTCTATGAACCAGGCTCCTCCTGTCTCAGGCTCCCGAATGCTGGGATTACAAGCGTGTGCCACCACGTACAGCTTGGAACTCTTTTTTTATACAGTGTTGTTGGAGTTATAAATTAGTTCAACCACTGTGGAGGTCAGTATAGAAGTTTCTCAAAGACTAGGAATGGAACTACCATATGACCCAGCTATACCACCCCTCAGAATGGTTCTAAAAGAAAGTCAGTATTATAGTGGTACGTGCACACCCGGGCTTATAGCAGCACCGTTCATTACAGCCCAGTTATGGGACCACCTGGGCGTCTGTCAGCAGATGAATGGGTGAAGAACATACGGTGTCTACACACTGTGGGGTTTTACTGGCCATAAAGAAGAATGATGTGTCATTTGCATGAGAACGGGTGGAACTGGGGAACGTTATGCTAAGTGCGGTCAGCCAGACTCAAAGTCAAGGGCCATATGTTTTCTCTCATACGTGGAAGCTACGCAAGGAAAAGGCACCTGGTGAAAATTAGAAGAGAAAGGGGTGAGGAGAGGGAGAAAGGGAGGGGAAGGAGAGAGATCAAAGAATGTTATGTACGTATTGGAGTGTGTCACTCTGAGCCTCCCTCTCATGTGTGGGATGGGAAATGATCAGATCAGTGATGTATCACTGTGAATTTCATAATCAGTATGCCAGTAAAGAGTTAATAAAAATTATCTCAAAAATTTGGACCATGCCAGACGCAGTGGCGCACGCTTGTAATCCCAGCATTAGGAGGCTGAGACAGGAGGATCGTGGTTTGCGGACAGCCTCAGCTACTTAGTGAGGCCCTCTGCAACTCAGTGAGACCCTCTTTCAAAATAAAGAATAAAAAACAGGGCAGGGGCTGTAGCCCGGAGGTCGAATGCCCCTGGGTTTCATCCCCAGACACACACACACAAAAAAAAAACTTTTTTTGCATTTTAGAATGTGTGTGCGTGAGCGCGCGTGCGCGCGCGTGTGTGTGCGTGTGTGTGTATTAGTGGAGACTGAACCCAGACCTTTTTTTTTTTTTTTTTGCTTTGAAACAGAGTCTCTGCTGGGAGTCTGGCTCAGTTGCTGAGGCTGGTCTTGAACCTGTGATCCCCTGTTTCAGCCTTCCAAGTACTGGGATTGCAGGTGTGACCCACCACACCCAGCCTTTTCAGAACATTTAACAAGTGGTGCTTTTTGTCTGGCTTCTCTTAGCTCATGCTGTTGAGATTTATCCATGTTGTAGTCTACGTCCATGCTCCGTTCCTTTTTATTGCCAAATAGTATTCCATTTATGAACACACCATGTTTTGCTTGTTCGTGTACCAGTTGGGTTGTTTCTAATTTGGGGCTCTTATAAACCATGCTGCCAAGAACATTGCTGTGCATATCTTTGTGTGGACAATTTGTGTGTGTGTGTGTGTGTGTGTGTGTGTGTGTGTGTGTGTGTGTGGTACTGGGGATGGAACCGGGCATTCTACCTCCGAGCTACACCCCCAGCCCTATTGTTTATTCTTTCTTTTGAAACAGGGTCTCACTGAGTTGCAGAGGGACTCACCAAGTAGCCGAGGCTGTCCACAAACTGCAGTACCCCTGTCTCCGTTTTCCATAGGCTGGGATTACAAGCCTGCCATCATACCCAGCTTGGACAAATATTTTGTCTATCTTCTGCATAGATGCCTGGCATAATTGTTAGGTCACATGGAAACATTTTAAAGAAACTGTTAATTGTTTTCCAAAGTGACTGTACTATTTACATTCTCACAGGTGACCTTGCCTGCATAGGTTCCTGATTCTCTGATCCTTAGCAGGACTTATTATTATCTGCCCTGTTGTGAAGTGGTATCTCATTATGGTTTTAATTGGCAGTTTCTTAATGACTAATAATGTTGAGTATCTTTTCATGTGGTTATAGCCATTTTTACATCCTCTCAGATGAAATGCAAATTTATTTATTTATTTGTTTACTTATTTATTTGCAGTACTGGGGATTGAGCCCAGGAGCATTCTACCTCTGAGCTATACCCCCAGCCCTATTTTTATTCTTTTTTTTTGGGGGGGGTACTGGGGATTTAAACCAGGGGCATTCATTCTACCATTCCTATTTTTTATTTTGAAACAGGGTCTTATTAAGTTTCAGAGGGTTTCACTAAGTAGCTGAGGTTGGCCCTGAACCCCCTGTTTTTATTATTTATTTATGTTGAAACAGGGTTTCACAAAGTTTCAGAAGGCCTAAGTAGCTGAGGCTGGCCATGAACCATGATCCTCCTGTGTCAGCCTCCCAAGTATTGGGATTACACAAGCATGCGCCATCACATGAAATGCTCACAGGGTGCCGGGAGTGGTGGCGCACGCTTGTAATCCCAGCGCTTGGGAGGAGGCTGAGACAGGAGGATCGCACAGGTTCGAAGCCAGCCTCAGCTACTTAGTGAGACCCTGTTTCCAAATAAAGTATAAAATAGGTCTGGGAGTGTAGCCTGGAGGTAGAAAAGCTCTTGGGTTCCACCTCCAGTACCATAAAAAATAAATCTTTTGCCAATTTTTTGATTCAGTGGATCATCTTATTGGGTGCAAGAATTCTTTGTCTTCTGGATATAAGCCATTTATTGGATATGTTTTGCAAATATTTTCTTAGGCTATTGTTCATCTTTTTCCTTTTTCTTTCTTTTTTTTTTTGTGGTACTCGGAATTGAACTCAGAGGCATTCTACCTCTGAGCTACATCCCCAGCCCTATTTTTTATTCTTTATTTTGAAACAGGGTCTCACTGAGTTGTGGAGGCCTTACTAAGTAGCTGAGGCTGGCCGCAAATCTGGGATCCCCCATCTCAGTCTCCCAAGTCCTGGAATTACAAGCGCACACTGCCACACCTGGCCATCTTTTAGTTTTCTTAATGGCATCTTTTATGCAGTGCTTGGATCGGACCCAGGGCCCCATTGCTAGGGAAGTGCTCTACTACTGAGCTGTATCCCCAGCACTTTAATGGTGCCCTTTGAGCACCAATATTTTAAATTTTGATGAAGTCTAGTTTATCATTTTTTTTCTTTTGGTGGTACTGGGGTTCCTGGAAGCCCTTCTACCTCCGGGCTACACTCCCAGACCCATTTTTATATTTTTATTTGGAAACAGGGTCTCTTAAGCCAGTGTGGCTAGCTTCGAACCTGCGCGATCCTCCTCTCTCCGCCTCCCAAGCGCGGGGAATAAAAGCATACGCCACCATGCCCGGCTTACTTAGTTTATCATTTTTAATTTTATGGGCCATACTTTAATGGACCATGTCTTCAATATTCTTGCAGTTTTAATTCAAGGTCCCAAATATTTTCTCCTATCTTTCTCTTTCTTTCTTTCTTTCTTTCTTTCTTTCTTTCTTTCTTTCTTTCTTTCTTTTTTGGTGCAGTACTGGGGATTGAAACTAGAAGCATTCTACCTCTGAGCTACATACCCAGCCCTATTTTTTTATCTTTATTTGGAAACAGGGTCTCACTGAGTTGCAAAGAGCCTCACCATGTAGCTGAGGCTGGCCTCGAACCGCGATCTTACTGTCTCAGCCTCCCAAATGCTGGGATTGCAAGCATGCACCACCATGCCTGGCTTTTGATTAAATGTAATTAAGTACTGATTCAAGTTGGTTTCAGTTTTCTGTTTTTGGTATAGGGGATTGACCCAGAAGCATTCTGCCTTCAGTCTATACTCAGTCTTTTTTTTTTTTTTTTTTAATGCCGTACTAGGGATGAAACCCAGGGACACTCTACCTCCGAACTGCACCCCCAGCCCTATGTTTTATTCTTCATTTTGAAACAGGGTCTCACTGAGTTGCAGAGGGCCTCAACTAAATAGCTAAGGCTGGCTTCCAGCTGAGATCCTCCTGTCTCAGCCTCCCAAATAACTGCTGGGATCACAAGCGTGCGCCATCACGCCTGGCTTTTTTTTTTAAACAGGGTTTTGTTAGGTTACTGAGCGTCTCACCAAGTTGCTGAGGCAAACCTCAAACTTGTGATCCTCCTGTTTCAGCCTGCCTAGTATAGGATTCCATCACCATGCCCAGCCTTATTTATGTTTATAACAACAGTTTAAACACCTGACCAATAGGGAACGATTCACAGCGACTCCCGGGAGACAGATGTGTGTTACACGCTCATTAGAACTCCCAGAGGGCCTCTTCGTAGGCAGATGTAGAACTTGACTAATTTCTCTCTCCCAGGCAGACGCATGCCACGCCTACCAGATCATTCACCGAAATGGGATTCCCGACGAGCAGATCATCGTGATGATGTACGATGACATTGCCAACTCTGAAGAGTAAGTGGGGCGCTTTGAACTTGGTGGCAAAGGATGCTGGGACATTAAAAACCACCACTGTGCCCAGTCTCACAGGACTTCTTAGGATAGTGGCAGATGTCAGCATACAAGCATCCCCCACATGAAAGGCCACTGGGATCCCTCATGTTGAGCTCTGAAGTATCTTGGGGCACCCTGGCAGGGGCAGGGCTGTAGGGGAAGGCGGTGGAGGGTACTCTGAAAGGGTTAAAGCCCAAATTCCTCCCAGCCTCCACGGCTGCTCTTTGGGGTCTGTGGATTCTCTGGTGCGTGTTCCCAGCTGCTCAGTGGGGACACACAGCACAGCTGGCCTGTTTGTAAAAGGCTCATAATTGTCAAATCTAATGTGCATTTTTTCTATACCTGTTGCTTTTATGACTTATTACATTGCTTTTGTTTTTTGGTGTTAGGGATTGAACCCAGGGGCATTCTACCTCTGAGCTACGCCCTCAGCCCTTTTTTTTTTAATTTTGAAGCAGGGTCTTGCTAAGATGCTGAGGCTGGCCTTGGACCTGCAGTCCTGTCTCAGCCTCCCACAGGCAGGCACTACTGTGCCTGGCAACTTACTGCATTTAATTTACACATGATCTTTAGTGTCCCCTATCCCGTTTCTTGAGGAACTGGTGGACAGCAGGTCCGGGCACTGAGCGCGGCTCTCATCTCCCTGGCTCCTGGCTGCCCTGCTGCTGTCCCAGAGGTTACATTGGTCTGTCACGGAACATATCCGAAGCTGCGTTTAAACCTGTTTCCTGCCTGCCTGTTTCCCAGGGGTTGTGCTTCCAGGGACCCCTTGGTGAGCTCTGGCCCAGATGCCCTGTGGTTTCTAGTAGGAGGGCGGGGCCGAGGCTTTAGTCCCTGCCTTAAATCTTCAGAGTCCTGCTCCAGCTGCCTCTGCCCAAAGCCCCTGGTCCAGCTCCTGCCCAAACCACCAACGCCCTGGTGGCCCGCAGGGCGAGAAATGCCAAGCACAGTGCTTTGCTGTGTCGCCACAAGGTCGGGTATATTTTGAGGAGACTCCAGGGACAGGTCACATTCATGTTACAACTGTGTCCTTTGATTCCCAGCAACCCCACTCCAGGCATTGTGATCAACAGGCCCAATGGCACGGATGTGTACAAGGGAGTCCTGAAGGATTACACCGGAGAGGTGAGGGGCCCGGGTGGCCAGTGGCTTCCTTTCCGTTTCACGGATGATGTTTCCTTCTTTCTGTAGTTCCAGAATTGGAACCTTGCTAGGCTGATTTCTCATCAGCGTTCATGTTTCTGTTAGATTCGTGCTCAAGGAGTAAATGATGCAAATTTATTTTGTTTTGAGTGGGTCTAAAAGGGGTGTTCTAGAACTTTCCATGCCAGTCAGAATTGCTGTGTTTTGCCGGGCATGGTGGCGCACGCTTGTAATCCCCGCGCTTGGGAGGCTGAGACAGGAGGATTGCGCAGGTTCAAAGCCAGCCTCAACTACTTAGTGAGGCTCTCAGCAACTTAGTGAGACTCTGTTTCCAAATAAAACATAAAATGGGTCTGGGAGTATAGCCCGGAGGTAGAAAGCCCCTGGGTTCCACCCCCAGTACCACCAGAAAAAAAAAAAAAAAAGAATTGCTGGGTTTCTCCACACAGACTTTCCAGTGGTCAAGAAGGAATGGCAGGCATACCAAGTTGCCATCAGCCAAAAGCAAGATGGTGGCGGCCTCTGGGTGGCACCCCACCCCCTCACCCCAAGAACAGCACCATCGCCCGGGGTCCCTCTAGGTTCTGAGCGGTTTCTCCGGAGTCTCGGTGGTCTGGGCCCGGTTGGGTCTGGCAGCTGATCTTTCTCCTGGTTCCTTGTAGGATGTTACCCCACAAAACTTCCTTGCTGTGTTGAGAGGCGACGAGGAGGCCGTGAAGGGCAAAGGATCTGGAAAAGTCCTCAAGAGGTAGCTGTGTTCCGTGGACTCACACGGCGTTCTCAGCTGATGCCGGGGGTTCAAACAGGCGCCCTTCTTTGTCCCTGTCTACCTGTAAGATCCCAGAGGGATCTGCAGAGGGCCGGGACTTATTTGATGGCCCGTTTCTTTTCTGAATGAACCCTGTGCTCCTCCTGGGTTTCTTTCTCTCTTTTATTTAGTTGGCACTTTGTAACTGTCCATGATACAGTCATAGTCTTGCAGGCACGCCACAGCGGTGGTCTCTCTCCTTCCTCCCGTCTCCCACCGTCCATGACGGGAAGTGATGAACGCGTGTGGTACATGCGCACAGTGGACTTGACTCAGCCACAAAGAACAAAATTATGCCAATTGTAGCAAAATGGCCGGAACTGGAGAACACGGTGCGGTGTGAGATCAGCCAGTCTCAGAACATCCAGGGCCTCATGTTCCCTTTCCTCTGTGGAAGCTAGGGAGAAGGAAAGGGAAGAACCGCACGAAAGCGAGAGACCCGTAGAGAAGTGGGAAGGAAACAGACCCAGTAATGTACGGGCATGCACGACTGTATCGCTGTGAACCTCACTAATGTTTAAATAATTTTGGTGCACTGTAATCATAAATGATTTTATAGTGATACTTTCATATGCACATATTACTTGAACCTCAGTTCTCTCTCTCTTTTTTCTGTGCAGTACTGGGGGTTGAATCTAGAGATATTCTATCTCTGAGCTATATCTCCAGCTCTATTTTTCTTTATTTCGAAACTGGGTCTCACTAAGTTGTAGAGGGCCTCACTAAGTAGCTGAGGCTGTCCTTGAACCCAGATCTTCCTGTCTCAGCCTCCCAAGTTACTGGGATTACAAGCGTGCGCCACCACGCCCAGCCTCACAACTCTTAATAAATGTTCCCTCCCCCTGCAACCCACTGTTCTTTGCTGCCTGTGGATCGTAGCACTGGCCTGCCCTGTGATCAGTGGAGGGCCTGAGACAGCTGTGAATCCCTGCCTGCCTCCAGCCTGTGCTCTGGTCACGGGTCAGCACCCTGGAGCGGACTGACGTTTGCAGAGGGGAGCACTGAGCCCTATGCTTGCCCTGCTGGTGGCTAGGGCTGTCCTGTTGCTTATTATTTCCTGATGGAGCATTTTCAGGAAATTCCGGAGACTTGGGAGCATGTTTCTCTGATGCCAGAAGGGAAACCTGGGCACGGGCGCATTGGCATGAGCTCATGCAGAGCTGGTCATGTGTGCAGGGTGCACTGATTGTCTCTGGGCGCATCTCTAGCCTGAAGCAGTGCCCTGAGCCGGAGCCCTGGTGGAGGAGGACGGGCAATACCCCCAGGCCTGGAGGGGAGCTGTAGGTGCTCTCCTGTTTCCTGCCTCCCTTACTTATTTGGGCGCGACCAGGTTGGAGAGTGTGGCTGCCTGGGATGAGGCCCAATGGCGAGGACCACACTACATCAAATCACACCGGCCATGACACAGGCTACCGGCCAAGCTCCCTCCTTCCCAGCTGTCATGGTGCCTCGGGACCAGAGGGAGGGGGCCATACCCGGGCCCCTGTTTCCTCCTTCACCCTCGTTGGGCAACCATCATCCCCAGACTTTCAACTTCTCGATTAGGGCAACTTCTCAGAGAAATGAGAGTAGAAATGGAAATAGCAAGTCAGCCTCCCGCTCTCACTTGCCTCTGCTCTCTTGGCAGCGGCCCCAAGGATCATGTGTTCATTTACTTCACCGACCACGGAGCCACCGGGATACTGGTTTTCCCTAATGATGATGTGAGTTTCTCTTAACATTTTGATCTTGGGGTATTTTGTTGTTGTTGTTGTTTTATTTTCAGTGCTGGGGTTCGAAACCCAGGGCCTCGTGCACACTAGGCTAGCACTCTACAGCTGAACTCTGCCCCAAGCAATTTTTCTTAATATTTTAAAGATAAACTTGGGCCGTAGAAAACAAAGCTCGTGTGTTAAGATTAAAGCTGGAGTGTGTCTGGGTACAGGCCGGTTGGTACCTTTGGCCTATAGCTTGGGGGGACACGTTGAGAAGCTTGAAGTCTGTCCAAGGCCAGCTCACCCAACTGGTCCCTGTATAGGTCTCTATCACAGTGACGGACACAGTTTCAGGACTAGTTGTGTTGCACCTGACACGGTAGAGCAAAGCCCTGGACGCCCTGGACAAAGTCCTGAATAAAGACACATGTTTTCTTAACTTTTAAAATGTGTCCGACAGTTGCGACGATTACAGTCTGAGATGATTACATACTCTTCACCATGGTTACTTCTAAGCAATGATTTAAAAACAACAACAAGCTGGGCGTGGTGGCGCACGCTTGTAATCCCCACGCTTGGGAAGCAGAGACGCTTGGGAAGCAGAGACGGGAGGATCGCGCTGGCTTAGGAGACCCTGTTTCCAAATAAAAATGTAAAATAGGTCTGGGAGTGTAGCCCGGGGGTAGAAGGGCTTCCAGGAACCCCAGTACCACCAAAAACAACAACAACAACAACTTTATAAAGTGCCTGTTGATGGATTGCCTGAAAGTGATTTCCCGAGGTGCAGGTCTGATGTTGGTATTCTTATCTTTCAGCTCCATGTAAAGGACCTGAACAAGACCATCCATTATATGCACAAACACAGAATGTACCAGAAGGTAGCATCAACCCCTGGTGGCCTTGGGGGAAAAGCGTGGGGAGGCCGTGGAAGCAGGACCTGCAGTGGTTCCTTCTGTCAGCCTTGACCATTGTTTCTCTAAGATTAGCCTTTGGAGATTGCTCCTGGATCCGAAAGGGCCGCCGCTGCGGGTTTGGAGGCCAGGCTTTGCTGGGAGCATATGATGGTGATCGGAAAGATGGCCTGCCGCACGGCTTTGCTCTTTGGAACTGTTTCCTTAGCAGCAGGTGGCTCCGTCTCCCATGCATTACATCAGCCAGTGGGTTTTAATATCCTCTGAGCAATGAATACACCTTGGCACAGGGCTCCAGGAGTCCCTGGCAGCAGTCTCCAGCAGCAGCAACTTCTCCCAAGAGCCAAAGCGAGAGACTGAAGTGGGCTTGGGGGTGGCAGGGCCCCGGCAGCCCCAGCGCCTGGCAGGGGCAGGAGCTCACCTGTGTCGCCTGCCTTGCAGATGGTGTTCTACATTGAAGCCTGTGAGTCTGGCTCCATGATGAACCACCTGCCCAGTGACATCAATGGTAGGTGGGGGCCCCGCGCGGCACGGTGCTCAGCTGTGGGGTGTATTGTCCTCAGATGCTGCCAGTGTGTAGCCCAGGGCTCTGCCTAGGCAAGGGCTATCACAGGGGTCTGGTACAGACATGGGGACAAACCCTGGTGACAGCCCTGGCTTCCTCTGTTCCTTAGGGATTAGTAGTCAAGGAATAGGAATCTGTGAATTTCAGCACGCCACCAGGTTCTGGCAAAGCTACCAGAGTCCAAAACCACATGGGCTTTGTCTGGACCGATATTTTCTTTTGTGATATGTTGGTCAGACTCTCTGGTCTGATCCTCATCTCCATCTATAAAATGAGGATAAAATGAGACTCTGTTTCAAAAACAAAAACCCAAAAAGCCAGGCTGGTACATGCAATCTAGCCTCAGCAACCTCGCCAGACCCCCAGTAAGCCAGTATGACTCTATTTCAAAATAAAAAGTAAAATAGGGCCGGGCGTGGTGGCGCACGCTTGTACTCCCAGCATCCGGGAGGCTGAGACCTGAGGATCGAGGTTCGTGGACAGCCTCGGCTACTTATGAGGCCCTCTGCAACTCAGTGAGACCCGGTTTCAAACTAAAGAATAAAAATTAGGTCAGGGGGTATAGCTCGGAGGTCGAATGCCCCTGGGTTCCAACTCCAGACCCACAAAGACAAAATTAAAAAAAATAAAAAGTAAAATAGGGCTGGGGGTGTAGGTCGGAGGGACAGCACCCCTAGGTTCAATCCCAGTTCCCCCCTCCCCAAAATGAGGGTAAAACTAGGGCCTGTGTGTTGGGAGACTTGCACTTTGAGTAAGGTGTGTGTCCAGCGTGGTGGGTAGGGACTGAGTGGGAGCTATCATGAAGATTCACTCCAGGGGAGTGTGAGCTCTACCACTAAGCTATACCCTAAGCTCTGATCTGAGCTTTTTTTTCTTTTAAATAAATATTAACTCTTTCTAGAAACCAAATCAGCCCCAGAATTTCGAGTGACCCAAGGCCTTAAACTTCGTCAGCGTTCTTTCAGAATAGCACGATGTGCTCAGCATGCCTATCTGCTTACTGCAGCAAAAAGCTGTCCACTGGCTCTTCCTTCTTCCTCATTTAATTTTAGATGAGTTATTGTAACAAGTGGACGGGGTGGCCATGCTGTGTCCGCCTGCCCTCCCGATGCTGAGCTCAGGGGGCCAGCTTCCAGCTCATCTGGGCACACGGAAGGACCCCAGCTTCAAGTGTTGTCCCAGGCAGGGAATAATAAGATGGGACTCAGAGATGCTTTAATCCCTAGTTTATGCAACTACTGCCGCCAACCCCAACGAGTCATCCTACGCCTGCTACTACGACGAGGAGCGGTCCACGTACCTGGGCGACTGGTACAGTGTCAACTGGATGGAAGACTCGGACGTGGTGAGCCCTCACCCGGGCCGCTGGCCAACTGCGGTCTAACACTCAGGCTCTGAGCCCGAAGGACACCCATGCTTTCATTTTTGCAGGAGGATCTGACCAAAGAGACCCTCCACAAGCAGTACCGGCTGGTGAAGTCCCACACCAATACCAGCCACGTCATGCAGTACGGTAACAAAGTGAGTGGGTGATCTGCACCCTCGCTCCGTTTCTGAGCCCCGGGTGGGCTCGCCTGGGCCTGTCTGTCTCTTGCTGAAAAGAAACGGGATCCAGGTGAGGCATGATCAAGGCAAGGGTGGCTCTGCTTCACCTGGCCACTTGTCCCGGGGGCCTCGCCAGGCTTAGCAGCCAGAGCGATAGACCCTCCTGGAGCTTCTGGCTTCTGTAAGGTCACTCGGTGCATGACAGAAGGTCATGCATGAGGAACACCAAGCATAGGCCCCGTACATGGGTTCCCGGATTGAAAACTTCCCTTTCAAATTCTGTGGCACTGTCCCATAGAACCCCAGGCCTTGGATTCCCCCAGGCCTGACTCAGCCACACTTTCGCCTCCTCTGTCTATATCCAGAAGATAGCCTGGTGGTCACAGGGGTGAATTCACTGCGGCTGTCTGGCTGCGGGAGACACGGGGCTTAGTGAAGCCCTAGGGGAGCCCTTGGTGTGGTCAGACATGCGGAAGAGCTTGCGCAGGACTCCCAGCACATTATCCTGCAGACAGCCCACCACCATCCATGGGCTCGCCCGCTCAGATCTGTGCCCTCTGCGCAAGCCCAGCTTTCTGGAAGACTGAGAGGAGAAAACTTAACTGTCTTCAGCCATTCCCTGCAGAGCACGGGCCTGCCAGTCAGCGGAGCAGCCGCAGGACATAAGAAGTACACTTGGGACACCATGGCCTGGCCTGGCATGAGTGTGGGCGTAGAGAACAGAGCAGGGGGAGGCAGGGAGGGTGTTGCCCTGGACATGGGCTCAGCCGGCGGCTTTTCAGTCTCTTTACGGGGTCCTCGGCATTGGCCATTTCTGGTCTCCAGAGAGACGGGATGGATTTATTTGCACACTGTGTTTATGCGTAGTGTGTGTTCTTATTTGTGGTGTTAGAACTGTTTTTAGATGACCGCTGCTTGGTTTGAGAACAGGAATACTTGCGGCATTTCCGCCCCCGTGGCTGGGTGCAGTCTGCAGTAGCCTGTGCGGGCAGGCAGAGCCAGGCAGTAGTCCCCTTAGCTAGGTCCTGGTGTGAGCACTGGCCTGGCCTCTCTGTGCCGTACCTCTGCCATTTCTTGTGGGACTCAGACTTCAGCTCTAACCTGGACAGATGCGTGGCTCCTGCCTACTGCCAGTCTTTAGGGACAGGTGGGCAGCGGGGGTGCTGAGCACAATCCAGGGTTGCTACGGCTCAAGCCCCTCTGGTCCAAGCTCCCGCCTGACTGTGGGTCAGCCGTTGTTTCCTGTGCAGGAGTGGCTGTTCTGCCGCAAAGCCTGCTGGGTGCTTTAGCAGCCCTTCGTCAGTGGGCTTCAGGTCCTCAAACTTGCCTCCTGCTGGGGACTGACCATGTGTTTTCAGGCCGTGATAGGGCCCTTGGATGAACCCTGAGCCTCTCAGGGGGTACTGGACCCAGGGTGCGTGTGGCACATCTGCTCTTCCCACTTACAGTTCTCTCTCTTTCCAGTCCATCTCTTCCATGAAAGTGATGCAGTTTCAGGGTACAAAGCACAGGGCCAGCTCCCCCATTTCTCTGCCTCCAGTCACACACCTCGATCTCACCCCGAGCCCCGACGTGCCCCTGGCCATCCTGAAAAGAAAGCTGATGAGAAGCAATGATGGGTCGAGGGCCCAGAAGCTCACCAGGCAGATCCAGCGGCATCTGGATGTGAGTAGTGCTAAGAGGAACCCTCCCCAGGCCGTTCCCAGACAAGGTGGGCAGTGTGTGTGTGTGTGTGTGTGTGTGTGTGTGAGAGAGAGAGAGAGAGAGAGAGAGAGAGAGAGAGAGAGAGAGAGGAGAGGCCCTGCCTCCTGCCCAGTGTCGAGCACTGCTCAGAACCAGCCCGCAGACCTCCAGTCACCCCCGTGCCCTGCCCTACCCCATGTTAGCATGTGCAAAGGGAAACCAGCCTCGGCTCCATGCAGAGTGGGAGTGGGTGAGTGGAGCAGCTGTTGTCTTCATTATCCATTAATAAACTAACTGTGACCCCTTAAGGATCAAGGGATCTGGGGCCCATCTACCCTGTATACTGCTAAGAAGCTGCATATGGTGGTTCCTTTTTTTTTTCCTGGAACTCAGGAGCATTCTACCTCTGAGCTACACCCCCAGCCATATATATATGTGTTTTTTTTTTTTTTTGATGGCCCTGGGGTTCCTGGAAACCCTTCTACCTCCGGGCTACGCTCCCCACCGTGCCTTCGATCTAGCCGTCCACTGTGTTCTGCACGGGCAATTGACCCGTGAGTGCACAGCACCCCGCCTGGGACAGCGGCCGGCTTTGGGGCACCATTTCCACAGCCTTCTTCCTTCAGAGCGGGCGATATTAACTCTACAGTTCCCATCTTGCGAGGAGGTCCCCAGAAGGCCTGGCGTTTCCTGCTGTCTCACAAGCTGTGAGCACTCTTGTTCTCTTTGGACGCATTTATTGGCCCGTGTTCCAGCCCACTGGACAGGTGTTTAGCCATGCTTCTGTCTGCGAAAGACTGCGTCGAGTCAGACACGTTCTGAAAGGCTGTGCTTCTCCCCAGGCCAGGCACTTGATCGATAAGACGGTGCACACAATCGTCTCTCAGCTGGCGGAGACCGAGGCGGATGCCGAGAGCTTTCTGTCGGAGCGGGCGCTGCTCAGGAACTTTGACTGCCACCAAGCGGTGGTGACGCACTTCCGCACGCACTGCTTCAACTGGCACATCCCCATGGTGAGCCTCGCCCCCTGCCCCTGAGACCCCAGAGCAAAACCAGGGCGTCCGCTGGGGGCCCGCAGGTGCACGACCCTGCAGAAGCTTCCATCCGGGCTTAGGGGACATTATGCTCATGCTGGGGCCTCATTGGAGAGGAAGAGGAAGAAGAAGAGGCCCAAGGTCCCTGACTATAACCCTTGGCACCGGAGCACTTCTGCCTAGCGAGTGGGAGAGTCCCCCAGTCACAGAGGGCAATGCCTTTGGAGGCCAGGCGTGGTGGTGCACGCCTGCAATCCCAGTACTTGAGAGGCTGAGACAGGAGGATCGCACAGTTGAGATCAGCCTCAGCTACCTAGTGAAGCCCTCGGGAACTTAGTGAGACCCTATTGCAAAATAAAAGAAAACAGCAGCAACAAAAAGCCGGGTGTTGGGGCGCGTACTCTTATAATCCCAGTACCTGGGAGGCCGAGACAGGAGGATTGCAGGTTTGAGGTCAGTCTCAGCAACTTAGTGAGACCCTGCTTCCAAATAGAAAAATAGGGCTGAGGGTATAGCTCAAAGCTAGAGTGTCTCTAGGCTCTATCCCCAGCACCACAAAGATAAATAAATAAGAAAGATCTGGGCGTGGTGTCGCACACTTGTAAACCCAGCATTCGGTAGGCTGAGATGGGAGGATCAGGGCTCGAGGCCAGCACCAACTACTTAGTGAGGCCCTTTGCAACTCAGTGAGACCCTGTTTCAAAATAATGAATAAAAAAATAGGGCTGGGGGTATAGCTCAAAGTTAAAATACCCCTAGGTTCCATCCCTAGAACTGCAAAAAAAAAAAAAGGACTTGGGGTGCAGCTCAGATGTAGAATGCCCCTGGGTTCAATCCCTAGTACCACAAAATACAAAATAAAAAATAAAAAGACCTGGGTTATAATTCAGAGGTAGAATGCTTCTGGGTTCAGTCCCCAGTCAGTGTCTGTCTGTCTGTCTCTCACACACGCACACGGAGCCTTTGAAGGCTGCTCACTTCTCTTTACACACTTGCTGTCCGTGCTGGGCCCCTCGCAGCAGCCCAGCTGTGCTCTCCTGCTGGGTCTCCCAGCCGGCCCTCCTGCCCCCTCACCAGGACTCCCTAGGACGTGGCGTGGAAGTCCCGCCCTGGTCTATGCTGCGGGATGAGGGCATCCCTGCAGATGGTACAGTGCCAACATCAGCAGGGCCTAGAAAGCCCGTGGTTGGTACTGTAGGACACTTGGCTCCTGCTAAAGATGGATTGGCCAGTTATGGCCTGAGGACCAACCCTGTCCTCCCCCTGTTGTCCCCTAGCCCCAGGAGCCATTTCTGTGTACGAAGTTTTCCTGGGACATGGTAGCCACCAACTCTTCTGCGTTTCCTGCTGGCCCTGGCTGCCCTCACAACTCTGCAGAGGGGAGCTGCGGAGCCAGCCGCCCTTCACCTCTGGCCTTGGGTTCTGCCCTTCAGAAGTAAAGTGAATCTTCCTGCCTCCTATGGGAGCTCTCCAACTCTCCTGGAGGGCTGGTTTTTTTTTTTTTCTCACTCTTTTTTTTTTTTTGGTGGTACTGAGGGGCATTCTAACTTCAAGCTGCATTCCCAGCCCTATGTTTTATCCTTTATTTTGAAACAAGGTCTCACTGAGTTGCGTAGGGCCTCACTAAGTAGCTGAGGCTGGCCGCAAGCCTCTGATCCTCCTGTCTCAGCCTCCCAAGTACTGGGATTACAAGTGTGCGCCACCACACCTGGCTGTGTTTTTTCTTTTTTTTTTTTTTTTTTGCGGGTCTGGAGATGGAACCCAGGGGCATTCCACCTCCGAGCTACACCCCCTATCCTATTTTTTTTTTTTTATTCTTTATTTTGAAACCGGGTCTCACTGAGTTGCAGAGGCCTCACTAAGTAGCTGAGGCTGTCCGCGAACCGCGATCTTCCAGGTCTCAGCCTCCTGAATGCTGGATTACAAGCGTGCACCACCACGCCCGGCTTGTGTTTTTTCTTTTGATGTTGCTTTTCCCAGGACTGGGGATTAAACCCAGGGGCATTCTACTTGTGAGTGAGCTGTAACCCCAGCCCCATTTACTTTCCCTATTTTGAAGTAGGGTCTCACTAAGTTGCTGAGACTGGCTTTGAACCTGTGATCCTCCTGTCTCCACTTCCAAGTACTGGGATTATAGGCACTCACCACCACGCCCGGCTTCCCTGAAGTTTCCTCCTTTCTCCTCCTTCCCTCCCTCTCTCTCCCTCCCTTTGTTCCTTCTTTTTTTCCTGGGAATAGAACCCAGGGACAATCCACCTCCAACTACACCCCCAACCCTATTATATTTTTGATTTGGAAACAGGGTCTTACTAAGTTGCAGAGGGCCTCACTAAGTTCCTGAAGCTGGCTGCAAACCTGCGATCCTCCTGTCTCAGCCTCCCAGGTACTGGAATTACAGGCCTGCACCACCACGCTTGGCTCTCCTGAAGTTTTCTTAGGATTGAACATCCGGGTTACTCAAGTCTGACCTGGCGGGGTCTAGTTTGGCATTTATGTGCTACCCACTTCCCTCCCCAGCATGTGTCTCTCAGAATGAGGTCCCTGGACTCAAAAGGCAGGCTTCAGGGCGGTTCCCGCTCACAGGGGAGCAGAGCCATCGGGGATCGAGAGTTTTATGGAAGAGAGGGATCCATGGCCCACGGAGGCCCATGTCCCTGGCCGCGAAGCTTTGTCTCCCCACGTTAGGCGCTGGCTGCACGGTGAGATGTTGATGTGCGGCGCTTTTCTCTGTTTTCTTCCAGTATGAGTACGCCTTGAGACGCTTGTACGTGCTGGCCAACCTCTGTGAGGGGCTTTATCTACCCGACAGGTAAAGGGCCACTCAGCGTTTGAATGATGGGTGTCATAGGTGTGGGGGTTCCACTTCCATCAGCTGCTGCTCTGGGGACACCGGCTGGTGGATTTCTCAGTTGTGACCCTCGGGGGGTCCGTCGCAAGCACCGCCCCCTCCACATCGCGGTACGTGTTTTCCTTTCTTCGGGGCTGACCTGGCTCCCCAAATTCTTCTCGCTGTTACTTACAGGATCATCTCGAGTATGGACAAGGTGTGCCTTGGCTACTACTGAAAAGCTGCCTTCTCGATGCTTCTCCAAGAGTGAACGCTGTGGTCGTACTAACCAGAGACCAAAGAGGTGCAGCTGGAAGGGAAGGGAGCCCCGCAGCTGGGGCCCCCGCCTCGCCCGGGCCTTCCTTCCCAACACGCTCCTCCCGCCGGCTGTCTCCAAGCACGCGGGGAAGCTCTCAAAGACTCCAGTTAGAGCAGGTTAAAGCTCCGGCTCGAGAAAGGCTTATTTGCTTTCCAGCGTTGTTTTTGCCTGTTAAGTTTTCAGGAGCAAGAATCTTTCATCCGAGAAATTCGAAGCCGGAATCTCTTTTTAAGTCTTGAGAATGATTTTATTGCAAAGGACCCTAAGCCCCAGATGGAAAACTATTTTTTAGAAAATAACTATGATTTTTGATTGCTTTTGTATTTTATTCTGCAATGATTGACACACATCTTAATAAAGATTTATAACTGAAGCTGAGCATTCCTTCCTGGCCCCCTACTTGGTACTTCATGCCCGGGCCCTCTGGTGGGGCCCCCTACCTGTCTCTTCTCTCCCCACCTGCCACTCCAGTGCTTTCTTCTCCGCTCTTGGTTTCTGCCTGCTGGGCCTCTGATACTTGCTGCCCCGCTCACCCTGGAATGCGCCGCCCCTTCCTCCTGGAACTTTCCTCCTCTCCCCACTCATCATGGTGGACCGTCTCCTTGGTCCTGCCGCAAATCATGCCTCCCACACGGCCCTGCCAGGGTCACGGCTCCCCGGAGCAGGGCCAAGGCAGGACATCTTGCCAGAGAACATGATCTCTGTTTCTCTTGGTCAGGATACCACACACTCAGGTCCTGCGATGGGTTCTGTGAAAGTATCGTTAACTACACTGTGGAATGGGGGTGTAGCTTGGAGGTAGAATGCCCCTGTGTTCAGTCCCCAGCACCACACACACACACACACACACACACACACACACACCTTAAGCACATGCCTGTAATTCCAGTTATTTGGAAGGCTGACACAGGATTGCAGGTTTGAGGCAACTTAGTAAGGCCCTCAATGACTTAGTGAGACCCTGTTTCAAAATAAAATAGGGTGTGGTAGAGTGCCCCAGAGGTAGAATGTCCCTGGGTTCAATATCCCATACCACAAAGACCTTATGCACACAAATACAGACCATGCAGGCTGCCATTTACAGCTCAGAGACTTTGTAAACAGATCCAAAGATGCAGAATTAAGTCATAATCGCATAAACTTAAGTACACTCCACACACTCTTACTGCAGTCAGTTCACGGTCCCTCCTTACTGTGCGGAGCTCTGCACATATCTGGGTAAAATGCCCTGGGATCCTGGGTTCCTCCACGACCAGTGTATCCAGTAAACTGCGTGTCACAGTAAAAGGTGATTAGTAGTGGTGCTTGCATATCTTTCACTGTAATAGATGTGCAAAATATGTGTTCATTGTTTATATGATCAATAAGGTCTGGTCAACAGTAGGCTATTGGTAGCTACATTTTCAGGGAGTCAAAAATTAAATGTGGACCCGTGGTGGCACATTCCTGTAATCCCAGTACTCGAGAGGCTGAGACAGGATCATAGGCTTGAGGACAGCCTCAGAAATGTAGTGAGACTCTCAACAACCTAACAAGAACCTATTCAAAACAAAAAGTAAAAAGGGCCGGAGAAATAGGTCGGAGGTAGAATGCCCCTGAATTCAATCCCTAGAGTCACACACACACACACACACTTCAATGTGGATATTTGACTGCTTGGTGGTGGTGGGCTTCCCTACCCCCCACCCCGGGTTGTTTAAGGGACATCTGTACTAAGCCTGAGTATAAAGTTATTTATTTATTTAGTGGTACTGGGGATGGAACCATCTTAAATTATTTACTTTGTATTATATTTTTATTTTGCGGTACTAGGGATAGAACCCAGGGGCATTCTATCTTCAAACTAAAACCCAGCCCTACTTTTTAATTCTTTAATTTATTTATTTATTTTATTTTATTTTTGGTGGTACTGGGGTTCCTGGAAGCCCTTCTACCTCCGGGCTACACTCCCAGACCTATTTTATACTTTTATTTGGAAACAGGGTCTCTTAAGCCAGCGTGGCTGGCTTCAAAGGATCATGGCCTGCATGATCCTCCTGTCTCCGCCTCCCAAGCGTGGGGATTACAAGCGTGCGCCACTACTCCCGGCTAATTCTTTATTTTGAACAGGGTCTCACTGAGTTGCAGAGGGCCTCACGAAGGAGCTGAAGCTGTCCGCGATCCTCCTGTCTCAGCCTCCCAAATGCTGGGATTACAAGCGTGCGCCACCACGTCCGGCATAAATTGTTCACTTTAAATGGGTGAAATCACATGGCATGTGAATGATGTCTCAATAAAACTGTAAAAAAGCCTACAGCTAGATGGCTGGTTAGAGAAAAAGCAAACTAACAACAAGAAGCAGCACAAACGAAACCCCGGTGCTTCCGCCCAGCCGTCCTGTGCACCTGTCTTGTCCAGCGGTCCACGCCTCCTTTATTGCTTGTGGTTCTGCCTGGAACTTGAGGCAACTGGCAATTAGCACTGTGCCCGACCAGGTCAGGGCCGTGCTGTGGTTCTGATGGGCTCGTTTTCCATTAGCACAAACAGACTGTGCTTTCTCGATGAGCTGCTCCTAAGGCTGGGCAAAGGATGTGAGGATAAACTTTCCCGCCCTTAGAGTTTGGGGCTCTGCGGTTTCAGGGAACGAGTAAAGAAGCACTTTGCAAAGCTTGCTCCTGCGGGATGCTCACGGAGCTCCAGGCTGGATGGCGAGACCACCGAGCTGCACTGCGGCAGTGAAGACAGGAGGGGGCGCGCCTGAGCCCACCAAAGGTGCAGGGATGCTGGGAGGAGCTCTCTTTGGGAAATGTGGAAGACTTAAGCCGGCAGAATGCGGTAGTTGGCTGAGAGTCATGTGACAGACCACAAGCGCCAACCGAGATTGAATAATCTGTGCAATTAACTATCAAACTGTAGCCCAAGTGTCCAGTGGAGATCTGGGGCTCCACACCGAGATATGCTTGATGTTGAACTATCCAGCCTCCATCACTGTGGAGACCACCTTGCTGGTGCTCGTAAGGTGCTCAGTTCATACATTTTTTGTTTATTTGTCTTTGGGTTTTATTTATTTATTTATTTATTTTTGGTGGTACTGGGGGTGGAACCCAGAGGCTTTCTACCTCCGGGCTATACTCCCAGACCTATTTTATATTTTATTTGGAAACAGGGTCTCACTAAGTTGCTGAGAGCCTCACTAAGTAGCTGAGGCTGGCTTCGAACCTGCGCGATCCTCCTGTCTCAGCCTCCCAAGTGCAGGGATTACAAGCGTGCGCCACCACGCCCGGCCATTGTCTTTGGGTTAAAAAAAATTTTTTTTTTGAGATACTGGGGATGGAACCCAGAGGCATTCTCACTCCAAACTATATCCCCAGCCCTATGTTTTTATTCTTTATTTTGAAACAGGTTCTTACTGAGTTGCAAAGGGCCTCACTAAGTATCTGAGGCTGTCCGAGAACTGCGATCCTCCCGGTTCAGCTGGTCCAGCTTTCTAATTCTGCCTCCTCTCCCACTTGTTGCTGTCAGCTTTATACTCAGCACAGTCGTATTAACATTTTCTGTGGTTTTTTTTTTTTTTTTTCATTTATCTTTCCTTTTCCTTGTCAAGAACTGCCAAGCATACCGGGTCTGGCCCACTGGCCGGGGAGCAGGCTGGCCTGCCACTGGTTCATAGAGACTGCGGGGCCCGAGGCACAGGGCAGGTGGTTGGAGCTTCATACTCTGCCAAGTTCCCCGCGAGCTGCACCGCTGGGCCAGGAGGATCCTGTGCATGGGTGGGTCTGTGGCTTGGTGTAGGGACCTCAATCTTAGCCGGGTGTGGTGGTGCACACTTGTCATCCCAGCTTTTGGGGAGGCTGAGACAGGAGGATTGCGGTTTGTGGGCAGCCTCAGCTGCTTAGTGAGGCCCTCTGCAACTCAGTGAGACCCTGTTTCAAAATAAAGAATAAAAAATAGGGCTGGGGTGTAGCTCGGAGGTAGAATGCATCTGGATTCGAACCCAAGTACTGCAAAAACAAAACAAAAACACACACACACACAAAACCCCCACAATAAAACCCTCTCAATCTTAGGGAATCAATCTTTCCAAGAAGGCTGCTTGTAAACATTCTCAAAGTTTGGCCTGGCGGAAGATACTGTCTTCCAACATAAGAGACATTGTTTTACTATCCTGGGCAATAAAAAAAAATCTTTGCTCTTCCCAGGAGGAAGAGATAGCCTGGACTTCCATGCCTATTCAAATACTCTTAAAAAGAGGGTCTAGAATAAAAGCTATCAATAGCCAGATGTGGTGGTGCACACCTGTAATCTTAGTACTTGGGAGGCTGAGACAGGAGGAATTCAGGTTTGAGGACAGCCTCAGCAAGTACTTAGATTATCATCAACCTACTGAGACCCTGTTTCAAAATAAAAATTATAAGCCGGGGGTGGTGGTGCATGCTTGTAATCTCAGTACTTGGGAGGCTGAGATAGGAGGATCGTGGTTCCTATCCAGCCTCAGCGATTTAGTGAGGCCCTTTGCAACTTAGTGAGACCCTGTTTCAAAATAAGAAATAAAAAATCAGGCTGGGGGTGTAGCTTGGAGGTAGAATGCCCCTAGGTTCCATCCCCAGCAGCATAAAAAATAATAAATAAAACAAAATAAAAATGATAAAATAGGACTGGAGTTGTATGTAGCTCAGAGGTAGAATGCCCCTGGGTTCTATCCCCAGTAGCAAAAACAAAAATCCAAACAAAACGAAAAAGAGCTGTTAATGACTTTTCCCCCAGGCATGCAGAAATATAAAAGACCCATGGTGAATAGGCTCCCGGCCTCACATGGGGATGTGGTCTCTCCTGCCAGGGCCAGCTCTTTACCCTTCAAGGGCTGCTCAGGCATCCCTGGCTCCAGGAAGCCCTCTTTGCTTCTTACGGGTGGATCATGTACACCCCCGTGCCCTCAGGTCCCCGAATGTGTGTATCTACTGGCACCACCGCAGCCTCAAACTGAACCCTAAGGTTCAGCCAGCCTGTGTATCTTCATCTGTATTCGCTAGGGACATACAATTCCTGTGAATGGATCTGGGGAGGGCAACCCCTCCTCTGGGCAGGCACAGTCCTGTAACAGGCTGCAGGCCTGACTGATGAATCACCCGGGGACTTGCCACGTGTCCCCGCAGCTGCGTGACTTTAGCGGCAAACAACCTCTGGGGCTGTCCCAGCTAGCCCTGCATTTATTTACCTTTGCAAAAAGGCCTTCTCCTGCCTGCCGCCACCCAGGAAGTTGGACAACCCTGGTGATGAGCCTGGGAAGCAAGGGTATAATAAGCACTCTCATTTTAAGAATGGGGAGAGTCAGGCGTGGTGGTGCATGCTTGTTACCCCAGCATTCGGGAGGCTGAGACAGGAGGATCGGGGTTCTTGGCCAGCCTCAGCTACTTAGTGAGGTTTTTTTTTGCAACTCAGTGAGACCCTGTTTCAAAATAAAGAATAAAATATAGGGCTGGGGGGTAAAGCTTGGAGGTAGAATGCCCCTAGCTTCCATCCCCAGTACTGCAAATAAATAAATAAATAAATAAATAAATAAATAAATAAATAAATAAGGAAACTGAGGCACAGGCTGTTAAGCAACTTGCTGAGGGCTGGCAGCTGGCCTGAGCCCCGGGTCTCCGGACTCCTAGATCAGGCTCATCCCATTGTACTGCTGAGTGGGTTTGCTGAGCCCGAAGCCGCAGAGATGCAGACTTCCTCTTGGCACAGGGCTGCATGGGCTGCAAAGAGGCTCTTCCCGGAGGGACGGCTCTCCACAGAAGCCAACATTTCCCAGCAAACAGTGTGAGGGCTGAGTTGGCGCTTTTCCCCCTCAACCCTGCTCCTGTGACCTTCCTGCGAAGGCAGGGCCTGCTTCCTGCCTAGTCGTTCCCTTTCCCCAGGCCAGATGACCCCAGCCCTGGGTTCAGCCACCTGCGTGTGGATGCGGCAGCTGCTGCAGTGGCAGGTGCACACCAGGCTTTCCGGACGCCCTGTAAATGCATGCGTGTGAACGAGTGCACATGTGCAATGTGTGCATGTGTCTGTGGTGTCTACGCCGCACCCAGAGGCCCCTTCTCTTCTTGTGTACCCTCCTCTCTCCCAGGGCTCCTGCTCGTCTCCTGCCTCACTGACAAGCCCAGTCTCTAGCCTGGACTTAGTGATATCCAGGGTGAAATCCACACACTCTGACAAGGTGTGGCAGGCCACCTCGGGCCAGTTCAGGCCTTGTGATGATGAGGACCCCGTGCCCAGCTGCAGTGGGTGGGCGTGGGGATGGTGGGGCAGCAGGTCAGGGCATGCTAGGTCTCCACAGAACCCTGGTGGCTCTTCCCAGCATGGCTGGCACAGCCCCAGCTTCGGGGCCAGGAGAGAGGATGGAGACATAGGTGAGCCCCTGCGGTATGTCACAACCCGTGGCCCCTCACCCATGGGCACAGATGTGTGGCTCCGGGCTCCTGAGTCCTCCTTCAGGGAACACAGAGAAGCCAAGCTTGCCAGCTGGCCTTCTTCGCCCACCCCAGGTCACGGAGACACGGGCTCCCCGGGGCAAGGCTGCTCCCAGCTGCCTTCCTACCACCCACCTGGAGCCTCGGGATGCTGGGCTAAGCTGGAGGTCTGTCAAGTCTTGAGTCCAAGTTTCACTGTGGCTGCCTGATCGTTGTGGACCAAACTGTGTCCTCCAATTCATGCTGCGGGCCTAGCCCCCCACACCCCAGAACTGTCTTTGGAGACAGGGTCTTTAAAGAGGCCATTAGGTTAAAAGAGGTCATTAAGGTCAACCTTAACCAAACGCACTGTGTCCTTGTGAGGAGATAGAAAGGAAATACGCAGATAGGGAAGAGGCCTGGGTAGAAAAAGCAAGGTTTAGAGATAAGAAGGACCAACAAAGCCATCGGTTTACTAATCAACAAACCCAGGAGCCATCACCTGAGCAAGTCTGGCACTCCTACTGAATGAAAGGAGACTCTTCAAAGGTACTTGCAAATACCCTATGCAAATTCTGAGAGCTGCTTCCCAGAATTCCCAGGATTCCAAACTCACCACAACCAACAGAGGACACGCAGACATCGGCAAAACCCTTAGCACAGCCACCAAAACAGGTTTTTCCCTTTCGGGGACCCCCTCCCCTTTGGGGAGCTTTTCTCTCTCTCGCAGGTCACGTTAGCCTTGAGAGAAGGTGGAGTGCAACTGAGGGCATGTGGCTCGGGAAACTCTCGAGTAGTGACCTGAAGGCCTCTGCTGGACATCAAGTCTGACCAGGGCTCCTAGGGGTGACCTGCACTTTTCTGGCAGATCGCGTGGACCCTGGGAGAAAGTAGTTTGTAACTGATGGCACTTGGCTCGGGCTACACTCGGGTAGTGACCTGAAGGCAGCTGCTAGACTCCAGAGTTCCAACAGCCCCTTTGGGGTGTTCGGCCACTTTTCCCTATCCCTTTCTGGCAGATCGCGTGGACTCTGGGAGAAAGCAGCTTGTAACTGAAGGCATTCGGCTTGGGCTACCCTAAAGTATTGTCCTGAAGGCAGCTGCTGGACTCCAGAGTTCCGACAGCCCCTTTGGGGTGTTTGGCCTCTTTTCCCTATTCCCTGTTGCTTCCAATAAACCATTTACTCCCCTTCCTGCGGTCTGCGGGTGTCATTCTTCGCTCACCGCAGACAAGAACCTGGTAAGGAAATGCCGAGTTTCTTCTCAAGAAACTCCGTTTCATCTTTGATACACCAGGTTTCTTCTCAAGAAACCCCCCGTTTCATCTTGGGGGCTCAGAAGAAACCCCCCGCTTCACTTGTAAGCTGAGAGGTACCAGAAACACACAGGGAAAAGGCCATTTGAGGGCAGGGGAGGTGGCCCCCTGTGCGCTGTGACCCCAGCCACGGAGCCCGCTCTGAGATGGCAAGAAGGAGCTCCTGCTGGTAAGTCCAGGCTGCAGCCCTTTCTTATGCCCCCCCCCAGGCCAACTGGTTGTCCCTTCTGTGAAACTCGATGTCCTCCTTCACATATACCTCCCCAGGGGCCATTGCGTGGGACCAAATAAAGCCGTGCAGCGGTGCTGCTAGTCAGTGATAGGACCCCAGCCACTCCAGCGATGCTGTCTCGGGGCTGGGACCAGCCCCAGCCCAGCCCTGCCCTGGTTGGTTCTGTCACACTCCTCCGGGAGGCTCTGCCCGTTCTGCTCCCTGGTCTCTTCTGACAGGTGGCCCCCAGCACTGGCCTTGGGATGGGGGCCTGGCACATGTACACACACTATCCTTACAGTGATCTCCATCCAGCTCCTTGGCTTCGTCCCCTTCCTGTGAGCCAGGAATAAGACCCCCAGGACAGGGCTGGTGCCCATTTAACCCCTGACATCCACCCCAGCAAGCCTGGTCTCCTGCTTCTTGGGCAAAGGGGCCCCTCTGGCCTTCCCTGCCTAGCTCAGGCCTGGCAGGAGGCAGTGGGCATAATGCCTTCCATCTGGGGCCACATAGCCCAGCCCAGCTGAGGCCAGTGGCCATGATATACCCCTAGGAGGACGATGGTGTGCACTGGGCTGGAGGGACAGGCAATCTGGGATCATGGTTGGCCTCCCTCAACACCGGGATATTTGCCTGTTTTCACAGGGGGTACACTGGGCTTCAGGGCGAGGCTGCATCTTGGAGAATCCCCTGAGTCTGCTGAATGAGCTGGCTGGTGCCCTGGGGTTCAGCTGAGCTGAGCTCAGGCTGCTGCTCATGCTGGGGCTCCACAGGGTGAGCCTGTGCTCTCTCTCGGACCTAGCAGGGTACGGACATTTGGCAGGCACTCCACACCCCACAGATGCCTATTTTTTAATCAGTGCTAAGGACACGAATATGAATGGTCCAGATATGTTGGAGAAGGGGGATCTATAAAGGACAACTGCCTTTTGCTGGGCTTTCTCTCCTAAGAGAGGTAAGCCCAGGGGGTGGTGGAGAGAGAGACTCCTGGGAGAGAAGTTTTGAAGGAGGTGTTGACCAGGTGAATGGTATTTCTGGGAGGCAGCAAAGGCAGGAAGGTGAGGGACGGTGCTAGAAATCATCCTGACCTGGAAATAGGAACCAAGGACGGTGGGGACGCAAAAGCTAACCAGGCCGAGGGGCCAGGGTCCGGAGGGTGCGCTGGCCCTGGCAGAGCAGGGTCTTCCATGCTCCACCTGGACAGGGTGGACAGGGGCCTGCGCTGCCAGCAGAGCTCTGCGCCGTCAGAGAAGAAAATGCCATTTCCAAAGGGGCTTTTATTGAACTCCTCCACAGTGCCTGCAACACCTGCCACGGCCCTGAGGTGTCCACCAGGTGGACATGATTCACACTCATGAGTGTGAGCTGAGGTGCCCTGTCAGCTTTCCCCTGCGGCAGGGACTGGGCTTGTCCACGTGTCCGTGGAGCTGGCCATGCTTGGTGGCAGAGTGTGTCCAGTTGCCTCTGCCAAGCTCGGGTGTTGTGAGGGGGCGCCGAGGGCTGGCTCCAGGGGCAGGGGCATGGCGTCTGTCTCTTCAACACACACCCTGAGAGATAGTCCTGAGATGCTGGGCAGGTCCAAAACATCCCAGCCCCATCCTGAGTGGCACAGGGAGCAACTCTGGCCGGATCCCCCTCCTCAGCCAGTCCTGGGGAAGCTGAGCTCAGGGTTTTCCCTCGAAAGATCAAAGATGGGGTAGATGGGGGGAAGCAGAAGGAAGAGCCGAGGGGCTGTGCATGCAGGGGTGAGTCTGTTTGCTGCATCTGGCTGGAGAGTCTCTTCCCTTTCTGAGTCTCAGTTTCCCTTTCTGACTAATGAAGAACATGGCCTCTCGGGGCTATACTTCAGCCTCAGGAAGTGCCTCTGGCTGCGGCTACTTGTTATTTTCCAATTATTTTACCGCAGTGGTTCAGGCAATGTTCAGTGAACGCAATGCACGCGTCAATGCAGACAGCATGTTGGAGTGTGTGTGTGCGTGTGCGTGTGGGGTCAGATGTGGGGCCATGAGTATAACACGGTGCAGCTGTGCATGTCATGGGAGCGAGTGCCCAGTCCCTGCTCCTCTGTCCCTCTAGTCTCAGGAAATACTGTCATGGCAGAGGCCAGGGTAGCCCGGGCCTCACAGGAAGTTGGGCTCTCGCACCACAAGGCAGGGTGGGCTCCCGCTGTCCCCACCAGCATCCAAGGGCCGGTACACGAAGTGGAAGTCGCGCTTGGGCTCGCTTCGCAGCAGGTAGCCCTTGATGAGATGGGGCAGCGCCTCGTCGGCCAGCTGGAAGCAGCGCCCGTCCACCAGCACGAAGAGCCGGTGGTTCTGGGGCTGCAGCACCTCGAACTTCTCAGCGCACTGTGAGCACAGCGCCTGGGCCGCCGTGTCCGCCCGCGAGGCCAGCGTCCGTGACTGCTGCTCAGGCTCCAGGTAGGACACGCAGATGAAATCCTGCAGGGCAACATGGAGGAGGTTTGAGATCTCCCACCCCGACACCGGGAGCTCGGGCGAGCGGCGAGAAGCTGAGTGGCCAGAGACCAGCCTTTGGCCTCTCTTGGCCCCAGGCTCCTCTCTGGACAGAGGAGGGTCCTAGGAGTGGCTGTGAAGCTGAGAGTTGGAGCATTTGCCTCTGTCCTAACTGTGACTGAGACGACGGCGTGATCCTGCCCTCTAACTTCTCCACAAGGCTGACTCTTCTGGATGGAGTCATTTGTGAGTCCAGGTAACAAGGAGCACGTGCGCCCCCTGGTGGCTGTTTAGCAGGACTGTGGGCGTGCGATGCCTGTGGTGCTCTGGATGGCGGCACTCGCCCACACTAGGACAGCACGCTCATTCCACGCTCCACCAGCCAGGGAGAGGACGTATGGCCATGAGTCCCACGACGCCCTGGCTTTGAATCTGTCCTTTTCTACTGTGTGCCTTTGACCTCCACGAGCCTCAGCTTATCAACTGTAAAAGGAGGATTCCAACGGGGCTGACAGCATGGTTGCAAGGAAGCAGACACAGCTAGAGGAGGCTGGAGTCCCCTCCCTTGCACCCTGACAGCAGGTGCTCAACGGTGCATGGGACTGCCCCCTTGTGGGCATCGTAGAAACTGCAGCGCCCAGCCATGAAGATCTTGACCACCAGGAGTGGGGAGTGGCTGAGGATGGCCAGTGCTTATGAGGTCCCGAGGGCTTCCCTGGGAATGTCCGTGTTTTCTGGGAGGGACAGTCCCAGCCCCCTCGTCATAGGGCTGTCTGTGCTCTCCCTGTCCCCCAGGAGGTCTCCCATGGACCCTATATATGGGAGCACCTAGTGCTGACTGTTGGCTCTGGGCTTTCACTCCCCAGGGAAGGGCGTGTGTGTGTGTGTGTGTGCGTGTGCGTGTGCTTGGAATTGAACCCAGGGGCATTCTACCTCCAAGCTATATCCCCAACCCTATTTTACTTATTTATTTTTATTTTGAAACAAGGACTCACTAGAGTTGCAGAGGGTTGCTGAGGCTGGCCACAAACCTGTGATCCTCCTTTCTCAGCCTCCCAAGTACTAGGATTACAGGCACGTGCCGCCGCGCTCAGCTTTAAAGGGCTTGCAGGTGCAGGCACAAGGGAAGCGCAGGGAGGAGGCAGAGCTGCCCTGCCCAGGTCCCAGCAGCCATGCCCAGCGGCTTCTCTGCACGGCCTCCTCCCAAGCTCGGTCTTCCCCGTGCTTGTGTGTGGGCTCCCTCTCACCAGTGACCTGCCCGCCTCAGTAGCGGGGACCCTCAGGGTGGAAGGAAGAAGTAAGAGATGCCTGGGCCAGGCTCCAACCAAGAGCGTCCATGCCCTGGGGCTGGTGTGGGACGGGGCCTGGGGGCGATGGCTGGCTGGAGCTGGCTTGTGCCACCTCATACCAGCTCACACTTTGCCATGCAACTCCAGAGAAGCTAAATCAGAGCTTTTCTTTCTTTTTCCTTTTTGCCCTCTCCTGAGAGACAAAGTATTGTTGATTAGAAAAGGGGGTAGAAGCCGGGCGTGGTGGCGCACGCTTGTGATTCCCGCACTTGGGAGGCCGGGACAGGAGGATCGCACAGGTTCGAAGCCAACCTCAGCTACTTAGTGAGGCTCTCAGCAACTTAGTGAGACCCTGTTTCCAAATAAAATATAAAATAGGTCTGGGAATATAGCCTGGAGGTAGAAAGCCCCTGGGTTCTACCCCTAGTACCACCAAAAAGAGAAAGAAAGAAAGAAAGTAAGAAAGAAAGAAAGAAAGAGAAAAGGGGGTAGGAACCTTAGCTTGAACACGCAGTGGGGATCAGAGCTCACGGCAGGGATTGCTCTGGGTCATACAGTGAGCTAGTACAGAGCTGGGTTCAGAACTTGAGCCTCCTGCATTCCAGGCTGGGGCTTTGTTTAGTATAGATGGGCCATCTTGAAAGCTAGCAGTGGGCGTCAGGACTGGTGTGCTCTGGGTGCCAGCATAGGGGTCGAGAGCTTTGGATTGCTGCCTTGCTTGCTGCGGGACTCCCTCCACTGTCCACACACCTCAGTCCTGCTCTGTCCCACCCCTGGGTGTGGGGCCCTGAGGACGTGGACTGCAGGTGCTGCCCTCTAGAGGAGACCCCCTACATAGAGGGTACACAAATTAGAGAGGAGGGCCTCACCCAGCCGGGTGGGGGCAGAGGTGTGTGGGCACAGGGAATGCTGCCCAGAGGAGGCTGCTGGACACTGAGTTGTCTTACAGGGTTTGGTGCAGCCTGGGGCTGTGTGGGATGATGGGAAAGGAGACCAGGGCAGGAGTCTGGCCTCAAATGACCTAATATAGGGAGGCAGGCTGAGCAGCTGGTTGGCTGGGGCGGGGGAAGGGCAGATGCTGCACTGGTTCAGGGACCCAGGCGGGTAGGGTCCCTGATGCTAGGATGAAGCAGGTGCTAAGGATGACGGTCTCTTTCCTCTAAGCTCCGTCTTGTCTGCCTAGCACCCAGGCCCACCCACGTTTCCCTGTTCCCTGGCGAAGATGGACCGACACTGGCAGGCTGGGGTTGGGGGTCCCCTCCGCTGGTGTGGGGGGCCCCCTGCCTCCCCAAGGGCGGGGCTGCAAGCCGGCAGCAGGAGGAGGGTGCCTGGGCCGGGTCCTCCCCCTCCCGCCATCCTGGGGCATCACCTGCACCGAGGAGCGCGAGGCCCGGGCCTTGTTGAGCGTGCGCCGGCGCTCCCAGCGGTGGATGGAGTCCTGCACCTCCACGCTCAGCTGCCGGGTCACCGTGATCTTGTCGTAGTTCTTGATGTGCTCCAGGGCCCCGTAGGTGGTGGTCAGGTAGTAGGAACCTGGAAGGTCAAGGGCCAGGAGGCTGAGCTAGGATCGGATTGGCTCTAAAGGCGGGTCCCAGCTGGCCCGTCCCGCCCACTTCCTCCAAGCTCCACCCGCCTCCGCCGCCAGGGGGCGCCTGCATCTCGGTCTCCTGGTCCAAAGGACGAGCTGGATCCAGGACCAAAGCACAGCCTTCGCCAATGCCCCAAGTCCAGCCCTGCTTCCTATTTTTTTTTTGTTCCTGGGGATGGAACCCAGGGGCCTCTACCTCTGGGCTATGCCCCCAACCTATTTTATATTTTATTTTGAATAGAGTCTCACTAAGTTGCTGAGAGCCTCACTAAGTAGCTGAGGCTGGCTTCGAACCTGTGCGATCCTCCTGTCTCAGCCTCCCAAGCGCTGGGATTACAAATGTGCGCCACCACACTCGGCTGAAACACTTGTCTATTTTTATTTATATATTTTTTGTGTTACTGGGAGTAAAACCCAGGGGCCTTCCACCTCCAGGCAATACTCCCAGACCTATTTTATATTTTATTTGGAAACAGGGTTTCACTAAGTTGTTGAAAGCCTCACTAATTTTTTTTATGGGTCTGGGGATGGAACCCAGGGGCATTTGACTGCCACCGTCCCCCTCCGCAAAATGCAAGCGTGACAAATGCTTGCATTTGGCGAGGCCCACGGAGGCCACGCCCTGAGGAAGGAGATGTCATTTCTGGCAAAAATACTCCCTGCTCTTAGATTTCTACACTAATAAGCTCCGATGATCTAAAATAGGATCCCAAGAATTAGGACTGTGGAAGACGTTGAGTCCATGAAAGATACATTTTCTAGTAAAGGGCAGCCAGAATTCAGGGGCTGCAAAAATTCCTTTTGTCCCCCCCCCCCCCCCCCCCCGCAGGCAGGTCCTTTGGTCTAAAGATTAGCTCCCAGCACCTCTCTGCCAGCAGGGGAAGCTACAAACCCACCTCTTGCCCCATTTTCCAAAGAGATGTAAAACTGTCTCTGGAACCTGGACCATTTGTTTTTCCTCTTAAAGAGATGCTAATAAGCTCTTATCTGGCCTTAAAAAGCCCATCATTAGTGACTCAGCAGCAGGACAGTAAAAAACTCAAAAGTCTGCCTCAAAATCATGCATTAAAGAACAATTATAGAAATCCAATCACCTGTGTTATAATGTTTTTGCCCTGTTTACTAACTGTAATATAAGTATTGCCTTACAGGGGATGGCAGAGCAAACAGGACTGGACAAATCTGCAACGCAGCCCATGGATCTTGATAAAGGAGGGCCTGGACTAAGCCCTAGAGACAAAAAGACTCTGGAAGGATCAAAGGAGATCCTAGAAGACTGAATTTCCCCAAAACAAACTTTGGGTGTGACCCCCGCCTTTACAGACAGCCTGCCTGTCCCGGATGCCTTTCCAGACTCCGGACCCTAGGGCTCATCTGTGAGGACAGAAACCTGATTCCAATGACAAAGGCCAAGAGGGCTGACTTCAATCACCTAGTCCCAGACGAATCTCAAACTGTGACGCCATGGACCCTCTTTTATCCTGTTTATCTTGTTTACATTTAATGCCTCACTATTGTCCTTTGGTGCTTACATGGGGTATAAGGTATAAATACTGGTGATGGAAATTAAAACATTGTCAATTGCACAGAAGGCAGTTGTCCATGTCAATTATTTCAGATTTTTTTCCCGGAGAGGAATCTCCACTTTTAGCGCAGTGAACAGGAACTTAAAGGAGTTTATTTCATAAAAAGGGGAAAAAATCGCTGCAGATAAGTGGCTGCAGAACTGCAACGGAAGCCCTTGTCCATCTTTCTGAGGATCTCGGTCCCAAATGGACTCAGTGCCAGATTTATTGCTCCCAGGACTGAGCAAGCTCGTTGTAGCATTTGACCTCTGAGCTACACCCCCTGCCTTATTTTTTATTCTTTATTTTGAAACAGGGTCTCACTAAGTTGTGGATGGCTTCACTAAGTAGCTGAGGCTGTCTGCAAACCGTGATCCTCTGGTCTCAGCCTCCCAAATGCTGGGATTACAAGTGTGCGCCACCACGCCCGGTTTAGAAATATATATATGTGTGTGTACATATATATATTTGTGTGTGTGTGTGGTACTGGGGTTCCTGGAAGCCCTTCTACCTCTGGGCTACAATCCCTGACCTATTTCATACTTTTTTTATTTTTGGAAACAGGGTCTCTTAAGCCAGCGTGGCTGGCTTCGAACCTGCGTGATCCTCCTGTCTCCACCTTCCAAGCACGGGGATTACAAGCGTGCGTCACCACGCCCGGCTAGAAATACTTTTAAAAGCTGAAAAAGGCCAAGCGTCGTGGCACACACTTGTAATTCCAGTACTTGGGAGGCTGAGACAGGAGGATCGCAGGTTCCTTACCAGCCTCAGCTACTTAGTGAAGCCCTCTACAACTTAGTGAGACCTTGTTTCAAAATAAAGTATAAAAAATAGGGCTGGGGGTGTAGTTTGGAGGTAGAATGTCCCTGGGTCCCATCCCTAGTATTGGAAGGAAGGAAAAAAAGAAAGAATGGAAGAAAGGAAAAAGGAATAAAATAGGGCTGAGGATATGCCTCAGAGAGAGAGAGGGAGAGAGAATGCCCCGGGGTTCAATCCCCAGAACCACAAAAAGTAAAAATAAAAATAAATAAAAGCCGAGTGTGGTGGGCACACTTGTAATCTCAGTGCTTGGGAGGCTGAAACAGGAGGATCGCACAGGTTCAAAGCCAGCCTCAGCTACTTAGTGAGGCTCTCAGCAACTTAGTGAGACCCAGTTTCCAAATAAAATATAAAATAGGTCTGGGAGTGTAGCCCGGAGGTAGAAAGCCCCTGGGTTCCACCCACAGTATCACCAAAAATAAATGAATAAATAAATACTGTGAAAGAAATTTTAATTATTACATGCCCCCCCCCTTTTGCAATACCAGGGATTGAACTCAGGGGCATTCTACCTCCAAGCTAAGACCCCAGCCTTATTTTCATTCTTTATTATTATTATTTTGGTGGTCCTGGGGTTCCTGGAAACCCTTCTACCTCCGGGCTACACTCCCAGACCTATTTTATATTTTTATTTGGAAACAGGGTTTTTTAAGCCAGCAAGGCTGGCTTCGAACCTGCAAGATCCTCCTGTCTCCGCCTCCCAAGCACGGGGATTACAAGCGTGTGCCACCACACCAGGTTTCATTCTTTATTTTGAAACAGAGTCTCACTAAGTTGCAGAGGGCCTCACAATTAGCTGAGACTGGCCGAGAACCTGCCATCTTCCTGTCTCAGCCTCCCGAGTACTGGGATTACAGGCGTGCAGCACCACGCCCGGCTTTCTCATGCATATTCTTTATCCCTACTGTCTCCTGAAGTGGTTCTTCCCTTCAGAGTACTCCAGATTGCAGCATGAGGTTTTAAGGTAAAAGACATTCTTTTGCATGGATGTTTAGCTTATTATACTTAGTGTTGGTTATACAGTTTGAGAGGCATTAACCTTGTTGAGGCATAGAGGAAGGACAGGTTGGCCTAGGTCACACAGCGATGGGGCCCAGAGGAAGGGGAGGTCCTCGGCACCCTGCTCCCTTGAGACCTCAGCATGCCCTCTTCCAGGGCACTCGCTTGGGCCTCCCTATCACTCTCCAGACCTTCTCCCTAGCCCCTGAAGTGCCAAGCTCTGCCAGGGACCTCACCAACCTCCTGAGGCTGCCAGAGAACCTGCGATCTTCCAGTCTCAGCCTCCTAAGTACTGGGATTATAAGCGTGCACCACCACGACTGGCTTAGCAGGGTTTTGAGTGATTCCTCCCCGGCCCCCAGGTATAGCAGCAGCGCACGGCCTTGGGACACAGAGGGGTGAAGAGGAGCTGCGTACTGCTCTGTGCCCAGGCGCCCCTTGGTCAGCCAGGGCCCTCCTGCCCAGCCTTCAGCCCTCCAGCCACTGTGTCGCTTCTCAGTATGCATCACATGTGGTTAGATCTGCAGCAATCTTGTCCGCCCCTTTGCTTAACCCATCTGAGGACCGATTTCTTCTCTTGGCAAGAAGCTATGAGAAAGTCCACGCAGTAGAAGCCTGGTGGTATATGCTGGATGAATGAGCAGATGGCCCTTGCCAGGTGCCTGTTCAGAGTCTTAGAGCTTTTCTTGTTGATATATAAGAGCTTTCTAAAGCGAGGTGTGGTGGTGCACACTGGTAATCCCAGCATTCGGGAGGCTGAGACAGGAGGATCACAGTTCGAGGACAGCCTCAGCTACTTAGTGAGGCCCTTTGCAACTCAGTGAGACCCTGTTTCAAAATAAAGAATAAAAAATAGGGCTGGAGGTGAAGCTTGGAGGTAGAATGCCCCTGGGTTCCAGCCCCAGTACCGTACACCCCCCCAAAATAAGAGCTTTCTATATATTGAGGCTGTTAATTCTTTGTTTACTGATTTCTCTTGGTTTTCTATTAATATCTTGTATTTATAGTCATGTTCGACCTTTTGAGGTTATGTGTAGGGCAGCCCCAAGACCACAGAGAAGATTTCTGCTGAGAGTACTGGGCAGGCTGCGGTCTCTGTTAGGGGCAAGCCCTAAGAAATGGAGTGCCCAGGGTTGGGGTGGAAAGCCAGCTGGGCTCACAGCCCCTGATCCTCGCCACCTCCCACTCTCTTCTATTCTTTCCCCTCAGGCTAATGGGGCCTGTGCGGGGTGGGTCTGGTATGGATGACGCACAGGCAGAAGGATGGGTAGACAGACTGAAAGGGGAGTCGATGGGTGGATGGATGAAGGGATGAGTGGGTGGATGGACCGATGGGTGGGCAGATAGATGGGTGGATAGATGGGTGAATGGCTGAATTGATGAGTAGATGGGTGGGTGGTTTGGTGGATGGGTGAAAGGACAGATAAATAGATGGGTGGGTGGATGAGTGATGGGTAGGTGGGTGGGTGGGTGGATGGATGGATGAATGGGCTTATGGGCTTATGGGCCCATTCATGAAAATGGGTAATATGGATGGATGAGTTGATGGATAGCCGGGTGGGTGGGTGGATGGATGAGGAGATGGGTAGGTAGGTGGATGGATGGATAGCTGAGGATAAATGAATGGGTGGGTGAATACGTGGCTAGATAGATGGGTGGGCTAAAGAAAAGTTGGCTTCGGAGTTTCTGGACCTCCTGGAAGACAAGTTTTTCCAAGTGCAGAAAGCATTTAACTAAAGAGGGGGAAAAAAGTAAATCCGGAGATTCTAGAACTATGGCCCAAATTGCAAATGGTGACAGAGCCCACAGCTTTAATGCTCCCTGCCCCGAGCTGTCCAGAGCTCACAGATCACTTCAGTGAAGCTCGTACCCTGGAGACACACTACACAGGCAAACAGAGGCAAAGCAGGCCAGCTAATTTCACAACCACAAAGTCCCGAGGGCCATCAGGGTCTGGGAGAATCACTCTACCCTTCAAGGCTGACGTCTCAGAGGACAAGTCGGGCTCCATCTGAGACCGAGCTGGGCGGCTACACCTCAAGGGATTCTGGGTGGTGGTGTCAAGGCGGGGGTGGCTGAGGCTCTGTGGGTGGGAGGAAGTAGTGGGAAGGGGAGAGGGGAAGAGAAACAGGCTGGGTGCAGCAAACCCAACCCCGTCCTCTATCAGTGACCTCCTCCCACCCACAGAAGTCCTGGGGCGGCAGAGTGAGCGGGGCGAGTCTCTTGGGCCACTCTGTGTAGGTACTGATCCTCACCCCTGCCAGGCTCCTAGCATGGGCACTGCCCGCCGTTCCAGACTCATCTTTTCTTACCAGCTCCCGCTGCCCTTCCAGGTTGAGCGGCTTTCCCCTTCTCCATCTGTGGGCTCCTGCTGTGCCCGGCCCAGCCATCCTCCTCTGGGGAGCCCTCCCTGACTGCGCTGTCTGGGTAGCGTGCGCCATTCCCTCCTAGCTTCCCTGTGTCCCAGTCCAGCCTTCTCCTCCACGGGCTCCTCCGCCCTCCCAGCCTGGCCTGATTCAAGTCCCCAGAGCCCCAGCTGCCCCCCACCGCCAGAGGAGCTCGCTGGGTTTGGGGGGCATGCAATGGGCCGGGGGTGGCGACTCACCTTCTCCCAGCTGCAGGGCGGGGTCCATGAGCTCCATCATGTACTCCACATTCAGGAGCATCTCCGTGAGGTTGCTGCGGGCCAGCACATACATGAGCACGGGCAGAAAGTCGTCGGCACCGTGGGGCTTCCCTAGGAGAGGGCGGAGGGGAGGGCATGAGACCCAGCCGCGCGGGTGGGGCTGGTCACCCCGGGGAGAGGCGCATTCCTGCTGGGATCTGAGGTCCCGCAGCAAGTGAGGTGAGCCAGATCCCACCCTCTTCCTCTTTCCCAGGGCCAACCCTGCGGCTGCTCAGCCTCGTTCAGCCACCAAGTTCACGTCACGCTGATTCATAGGCGCACTGGTCGCAGCTGTGGCCTCACGCCGCCCATGTCTTCTGGGAAGGTTCCCTGTCTGTCAACCACAATACCACCACCCTCTCCTAAGGGTGGGCTTCTCCCCTAACCCTGGAGGGGACCAGCTGTCCCTGCCGCCTGTAGGGGAGGTGCAGTGACTGTGGCCTATGGCATTTCTAGGCCCAGAGATGATGTCACCGTCCTGTGGGGTTTGGTGAGAATTCTATGGCAGGATACACCCAGAATGCCCCCACCAGGCTCCCATGACAGCGTCTACTACAGAGGAACATCCCTTCTACCCTGGCTTAGATTAACACAACACCCAAATCAGAAGAGAGCCGGGCATGGTGGGTCTGGCTGTGCCCTCAACAGGAGGAAAGGAAGGCTTAGCTAAGTACCCAGGACGTCTGTACAGTCACGCAGCTCAGGGGTCGGGGCTGGAGGGACCGGGCACTTCCAGGTTGCTGAGTCCCAGGGACAATGCCCTTCCCTCTGGGGCTGCCCCAGCCAGGGCTCCTCTCCCTTCTGGCTAGACGCAGTCTCGCTACCGCCGCCCTGCAGGACACCCCAGCCCAGGCCGGCTGCTGCAGCCCTCGGCAGAGTCAGGATGGGATAGAGGTTACCGTCAGCGTACAGGTTGGCCACTTTCCCGGGGCTCTGTGGCTCTTGGCCCACCACACAGCTCTTTAGGGGCTCTGGGTTCTGTTCGCTGACCCACCTCTTACTTCCTTGAAGGATTCTTTTTTGTTGTTGTTGTTTGTACTGGGGATTGAATTTTGGGCATTCTACCTCTCAGCTAAATCCCTATCCCTATTTTATTTTTCTTTTGAAACAGGGTCTCACTAGGTTGATGAAAATCTCACTATTTGCTAAGGCTGTCCTTGAACCTATGATCCTCCTATCACTGTCCTTGAACCTACGATCCTCGTATCTCAGCCTCCCAAGCATTAGGATTATGAGCGTGTGCCACCATGCCCCACTTCTTTGGGGGATTCTCAGGTAGGTAGGTACTCAATTGTGTTTATATCTGAGCCTGTTCTGTGACTTGCAGACTGCACGAGTCACCTGGCCTCCGGTCTAATGTCCACTCCGTGAAAACCAACTGTGCACTCGCCCTGTCTCTGGAGGTCCTCATTTCCAGTTCAGCATTATGACCAGCACGGAGGTCTAGCTCAGTGCAGCTCTGCCTTTAAGGAACACTTACTTTCTTTCCTTCCTTCCTTCCCTCCCTCCCTCCCTCCCTCCCTCCCTCTCTCTCTCTTTTTTTGTGGTACTGGGGATGGAACCCGGGGCATTCTACCTCCGATCTATACCCCCAGCCCTATTTTTTATTCTTTATTTTGAAACAGGGTCTCACTGAGTTGCAAAGGGCCTAAGTAGCTGAGGCTGGCTGTGAACCGTGATCCTCCTGTCTCAGCCTCCCAAATGCTAGGATTACAAGCATGTGCCACCATGCCTGGCTCTGGAATACCTTTCTTGAAAATGGCGTTAAGACACTGATCAGTTTAATATAAAAACATGACTGGAACCTGAGACTGCAGCCTGGGCCAGGCCTGTGGGGGAGCTTTTCCAGGGGGAAAGGACCTTGCTCCATGTTCCAACTCCACACCTACATCAAAAGGTGTCTGTGGGCCTGTGGCCAAACTGGCCTGCCCTCTTGCAGGGAGCAGAGCGAGCCCCTCCTGCCAGAGCCAGGCTAGAGGCTGACATTTCAGAGACTGTCTCTAACAGTCACAAGTGATTGCCATGTTCTCTGAACCCAAGCAGTTTCTGTAAAGGGAGAAACCTCCCAGGGGTTAAGTAAATCATTCACGTTGCACAGGTAGTAGTAAGAGATGAGTCATTTGTGCCCAGGTCTGAGTAGTTACAGAGGTGACCCGTCTTTGCACTGTTTCCACGGCTGCCACGCACATGTGGACACGCTGCATGAAGGAATCCAGCTGAAGCCCCACCCCAGACCAGCCAGAGACCCCATGGACAGGCATGGCCACTCACGGCTGGCTACCCGCCGGCCGCCTCTGACTGCAGACGCATGGAGGCCAGCCCGGCTTGCGTGCGGACAGCTGAGCAGCCCTGCCCGACGGCCCACGGGCTCCTCTGCTTTACTGGAAATAGGGTGGTTGTGGATGCACTTGGCTAGGACAAGGTCAGCCTGGAGCAAGACAGTCCCTAACCTGATATGACCCCCGTCTTTGACAAAAGTGGGCATGTGGACACGGGGGACGATCTGCGTGGACTGGAGCTCTGTGTGCAGCCCGAGCAAGAGGCAGGAGGGCACAGGCCTTCCAAGGGCCTACAAAAGAGGGAGCTTTGTGCCACCTACACCTTGACCTTGACCTTGGAGCCTCCAGACCGAGACAGAGACAGTGCATTTCCGTGTTTCCAGACACCGCTGAGCTCTGCTCTAGCACACTAGATGAAGTGTATAACCTATGGCCTCGCGGCAAACTCCGGGGGATGTGGGAAGGCCGACCCCCCATTCCCAGGTCCCCCACCCACCTGGGCTGCCGATCGCCATGGAGTCATAGATGAGCTTGCAGGTCTTCAGCAGGATGGTGATCTTCTTCTCCGGGGAGTAGGCCTTGTGCATGCTGGCCAGCTTCTGCAGGATCTTCTCCATGGTGGGCGTCTCGGGCACGCTGGTGGTCACGCCCAGGTCGGTGGTGGTGGTGGCCAGGATCACCAGCTGGTTGTCCTTGAGCTGCTGCAGCGAGCCGTCTCGGCCATGGATCTCACGCAGGCTACAGTTGATGGCTTCCTTCAGGGGCTTCAGGACGCACTTGTACAGGGCCGACTCCACAATGGCTTCTGCAGGCGGCGAGAAGGCGAGGGTGAGGACCCAGGTGTGGGGACCTCGCCACCCACTGGTGCAGCCCTCCCCATCCCCAGTCCCTGGAAGGACCCAGAAGTTGTACCCCGTGGCTCCGGCATGTGGGGTAGTGCAGTACCTTCAGCAGAAAGCCACACTGCAGGGACAGCATCACAGGAGCCCCCGGGGCTAATACGCTGGTCACTCTAACCTGGTGCTTGTCACGGGGCCTGACGCAGAGGCTGCCCTGTTAGTACACAGCCTCGGAGGCCGCTGCCCCTGGTGGATCTGGGCAGTGTACAGGCCAGGCAGCCGTATGCGCAGGGCCTGAGCACTCAGTCCATGATGGGTGGAATTATTCTTGCTGTCCCACATGGGCTTGACTCTAGTCTCAAAAATAATGTCTCTCCAGACTTCTCATCACCTCTGGGGATACTATTTTGACCTGGCTGTCAGGCCACCGTCTCCACCTCTTGCCTGGGTTACATCAGTAGCCTCAGGCCCTGGCCACTAAGGTTCTTTCTCCGCAGTGACCAGTGTTATCCTGTTTGGATGTGATGTTCATCTGTTTTTTATTTTATTTTTTTATTTTTGGTGGTACTGGGGTTCCTGGAAGCCCTTCTACTTTAGGGCTACACTCCCAGACCTATTTTATATTTTTATTTGGAAACAGGGTCTCTTAAAGCCAGCGAGGCTGGCTTCGAACCTGCGTGATCCTCCTGCCTCTGCCTCCCAAGTGCGGGGATTACAAGCGTGCGCCACCACACCTGGCTGTTCATCTGTTTAGAACCTTCCGATGGCTTCCATTGGAGAAGTCCATTCTGAGCCAACCTCTCCCCACGGTCTGCACCGCCCACTGCACCTGGCCCTGCACCCTACGCACTCAGGCTGTGCTCGCTGCAGGGTGCTCCTGCTTCTCCACCGACCTGCCCGGGCTGCTTCTGGCTCAGCCTCAGCCTCAGGGCCTTGGCATGTACTAGTCCCCCCGCTTTTGCTGTCCACATGCTTTCCCTTCACCATTCTGAGGTCACCTAATCTGAGAGGTTCTTTTTTTTCCTTTTTGGTGGTACTGGGGGTGGAACCCATAGGCTTTCTACCTCCAGGCTGTGCTCTCAGACCTATTTTATATTTTATTTCAAGACAGGGTCTCACTAAGTTGCTTGAGAGCCTCACTCAGTAGCTGAGGCTGGCTTCGAACCCGTGCGATCCTCCTGTCTCAGCCTCCCAAGTGCGGGGATTACAAGCGTGCGCCACCACGCCCGGCTATCCAAGAGGTTCTGACCACCTCCTGGGATGGGGGGTCATGCACTTTGACCTCCCAGGAACTCTGCTGCGTCCTGCTATTACCCCTGCCATGGAGCGGCCAACTCTGGCTCTAGTGCGCAGGTAGGAGGCCAAATGAGGTCTGAGCTCCTGCCCCTTCCTGATGCAGCAGCAAGGAGCAAAGGCTCTGGGTGACAGCAGGGAGCCTGCTTCACCCTGTCCCATCCTCAGGGGAGGGCCCTCGGCTATTCTGTGTCCTTGGGGAGTCGCCTGGGAAGCCCTGTTTCTGGGGAGAGGAGAGGGGCACACGTTCCCATGGGGTGAGGCCTCAGCAGAGGCCCAGTGGCCCTTCCCTGCCATGCAGGTCTGTGGGTGACTGCGTGTGGGTTTGGGACCCGTCTTGGTGGTGGCCCTGGGTCCCCATCCTGCTGCCTCCCTCTTCCCCTTTCTCAGGAGAGCACATGGCTCATCTCCATCGTCAGGCTGCATCTTGACCCCATTGCCACGAGGCCCAGAGGAGCTGGGGGAGGCCTTCCTGCTGCCCGTGCCCCCGTGTGGCCTTGGCTGTGTTCTGTGTCCTCTCCCAGGAAGAGCCTGCTTCCAGGGCTCTGGTCACAGGCTGGACGGCCTCGGGCCTGGGTTGCAGTGGTGCTGCCCAGGCCCCTCAGCCCCGTCCCCTGGAGGGACCTTCTTGTGGTCCCTGCAGCCCCCTCTGCCATCCTGGGGGCCCAGCTCAGCAGCCCCCTCTCTCCGCCTGGAAGTCTCACTGGCCCACACTTGTGCCCAAGGTGGGCGCTGGGGACACCGGGCCACGTCGCTGGTTGGGGTAGATTCCAAGTCAGGCTCCTCTTGGTGCCCTGATACCTTCACAGACAGCCCTGGCGAGCCACCTGCTGCGGGCTGGCCCTCCCTGGGGATGGTGCCGTGCCTGCCCTTCTGACCAGGGCCCAGCGGCCCTCAGCCCTTTGGCCTGCCTCACCTCCCCGCCGCATCCTCTCCTGGGGACTCACCTGCCTGGCACCTCTAGGCCAAATTCTCAGCCTGCCTTTCCCAGATTTGCAGGAGGGGCCCCATGAGCCTCCTGCCTCGCCCCCACCCTTCCACCAATGTCCACAGTCTCTCCCTAGCAGGGCGACTCCTCCACCAGCCCCACAGCTTGTTCCCTTCCAGCCCCTCCTGGGTCCCAGCTCCAAGGCCTGGCCTCCCTATTCTGGGAGGCAGGGCTGCTGTGGCTTCCTGTGCAGCAGGAACCTCTGCACCCTGCCGGGGGCTCCGTCCTCACGTCACATCCGGGATGATCTCACCCGTCCCAAGGCTTTTTGTGCCCACAGCTCCCACACCTCTATCCTCAGCCCCCGCTTCTCCCCAGAACTGTGGGCTCGGCCCACGATGCTCTTTGCAACAGCACCCGGGACACCGTTTGTGTCTCTGAGGTCACCTGTTACCAGAAACACAACGCATCACCTACGCTGCAGAGTCCCAAATGTCCCTTCTTGTGCCCAGCACTGACCCTTCGATTCCTGGAAGTGGAGGAGAGGGCTGGGGCCCCAGAGGAAGTGGCACTTACAGGGATTGGGGGTGTGACCATTACCAACCAGTTCATCAGGAGCTCTGTTCTTACGGTAGCTTTGGGCCCAGCAGCGTGATATGACTGGATACTTTATTTTTTAATTTTTGCAGTACTCGGGATGGAACCCAGGGGCATTCTACCTATGAGCTACACCCTCAGCCCTATTTTTTTTTTTTTTTTTTGTGGGTCTGGGGATGGAACCCAGGGGCATTCGACCTCCAAGCTACATGCCCTGCCCTATTTTTTATTCTTTATTTTGAAACCGGGTCTCACTGAGTTGCAGAGGGCCTCACTAAGTAGCTAAGGCTGTCGGTGAACCGTGATACTCAGGTCTCAGCCTCCCAAATGCTGGGATTACAAGCGTGCACCACCACGCCCGGCTCCTATTTTTTTTTTTAAATACTTTTTTTTTTGGTGGTACTGGAGGTGGAACCCAGAGGCTTTCTACCTCCAGGCTATACTCCCAGACCCATTTTATATTTTATTTGGAAACAGGGTCTCACTTAAGTTGCTGAGAGCCTCACTAAGTAGCTGAGGCTGGCTTCGAACCTGCGTGATCCTCCTGTCTCAGCCTCCCAAGCGCAGGGATTACAAGCGTGCGCCACCACGCCCGGCTTTTTTTTTTTTTTAATACTTTAATTTCAAAAAGGGTCTCATTGAGTTGCAAAGAGCCTCACTAAGCAGCAAAGGCTGTCTGCGAACCATGATCCTCCTGTCTCAGCCTCCCAAATGCTGGGATCACAAGCTTGTGCCACCACGCCTGGCTTTGGATATTTTAAATATATAGATGTGCAGTTGATTGTGATAAAAACATATTTCTCACTGGGGATCACAATCAAGCACAAAGGCCGGTAGACTCTGGGTTAGAGGCAGGTGGGTGGGAAGGCCGGGCGACCTGAGGAGGGGCCTGCGCAGCAGTGAGCGGCCTGGAAAGAGAGCAAGAGGCATTCGGACACTTGTAGTTCACTGGGGGACAGAAGCAATGGAGCAAGGAGCGTGGGGTGCAGCAAGGAGAGGTGGGGGAGGTGAGGTCTGGCTGCAGCCTGATCCCACAGGGTGCCTGGAACACAATGGCGCACACAGGGTCCCGCCTGGGGGAAGGAGCCCTGGGGGAAAGAGCCTGGGGGTGGGGGGGAGCCCTGCACGGCAGTGGCTGTGGGCTGGGACGGTGGCACTGGGGTAAGTAGCTGGGACCTTACATGGCTGAGGTCAATGCCCTAGTGAACGGGTGGCCACGCACCTTTAGGAGCCAGCTGTTGCAGCAGCTGGAGACGGGCGCATGCCCAGGGAAGGCACCAGGTGTGTCCCGAGGGGCTCTGGAGTCAGGCCCGGCTCCCCCGCCCTCCCGCGGCCCGGCCCTGCCTGGCACTGACCGAGCTCCTCCTCCGGGCGCAGGCCGGGGTCCACCAGGGCCTGGAGCTCGGCGCTCTGCAGCAGGTAGCTCTTGAGCTGGGTCATCATGGTGCGGATTTCCTGCAGCATCTCGGTGCTGGAGGCCTGGCGCGCCATCATCTCTAGGCTGTACACCTTGTAGTCCTGCACCAGGCTGCCGAAGTACGAGCCCTTGTCCTGGGCCAGCTCCACCACCTTCTTGTACAGCTTGCGGTCGCTGGAGAGGAAGGCGTGGAAGACACTGCTGAGGCTTGCGAGGCTCAGCCGGTGCCGCGCCTTGTCCAGGATCATGGAGGGCTTCTTCTTCACGCCGGGGCTGCTGAACTCCAGCTCCTCCTCCGCGCTGCTGGTCGAGTAGGAGTCCTGGTCAGTGGCTGAGGTAAACACGCCGAGGCTGTCCACGAGGGAGGCCTGGGAGCCCTTGAACTCCGGGCAGCTCTGGGGACCGGCGCTGGCTGGGGCATGGGGGCGCAGAGTCCCGGCCTGGGTGCCAGGGCTCTGGCCTTCCTTGGGAGGACTGGGCACGGGTTTCTCAGGGGCTGCCTCCTGCGTGGGGTACTCTGCGCTCTCCGGGGGATGTGGGAGGGCTGAGGCCAGCTGCCGGGAGATCCGTTTCTTCCTGGGGGGTGGGACTGGGGGTTGCCTGGTCTTCGTGGGAGGCCCTGGCTGGATGCCCGGCTCGCTGCCTTTGGCCTCAGCCTCCTGGCCTTGCTCTGTGGTCCTTTGAGGCCTGTCCCTGGGGCTGCCCAAGGTCCCTTGGGGAGGCAGGCTGAGCGTGGCTGTCCTGGATAGGCCTGGTTGGTCCCTCTCTGCCACCATCTCCGCACTCTGGCCTTCCAGGGACATCCTCTCAGAGAGACGCCTCCTGGGGGGAGCAGAAGGAAGGCTCTTCTTGGCGGGCAGCGGGGGAGCCGACTGCAAGGGGCTGGGGGCTGTCCCCGGTTTCACCTCCTCCTCCCTGAGGGGGCTCAGGCCTGCGGTGGGGTGCAGGGGCTTCTTGCAGGCTGCCCCAGTCCCTGGCTTCATCTCCTCCTCCCTGAGGGGGCCCAGGCCCGAGGCTGGGTGCAGAAGTCTCTCACAGGCTGTCATGGGTGGCTGGCTTGGCTGGTCTGGGGGGCCTGGGGCATGGGGTGCGAGTTGGGGGGCAGATGCTGGGGGACAGGGAGCGGCAGGAAGCGCAGGAGGCCTGGTGGGGCCTGAGGGGTGCAGGGCAGTGGGCGGCGGCGGTGGTGGTGGCCTGCGCCGTGGGGTACACTTGGAAGTGGGTGAGATGGCTTCAGAGGCGGCAGGCAAGGGGCGCACGGGGCTGTCCGGAGGCGGCGGGGTGGCGGGCAGCACACCGCTGCCGCAGTCCTCGATGAAAATAGGGTTCACAAACCACAGGCGGTCGTTTCCTACGGACAGCTCGATGTCGCAGGAACAGTTTGCGTGATGAGCTGTCGACTTGAGGCTGGGGGCGGCGGAGGCCACGGGCTCCGGGTCCTTTGGGGGCTTGGCTGGATCCTTCGGGGGCTTGGCTGGGCTCCCACCTCCTCGTGGGGTGTTCAGTGAGGACTCCCAGAAGCCTGTGGAAGAGAGAGGAGAGGAGAGGCAGTAAGTCGCTGGGGAGGTGGCATTCGAGGGCGGGGCGGGGCGAGCCCTCAAAGCTTTGGCAGCTCTGGGGTGGGTTGTTTTGCCTCCTTGGACTCTTAAACCTCCCCACCACTTCCTGCCTCCCGGGGAGCCCTGGCCTCCTCAGCAGCCGCTCTGGGCAGGGCTGGGAGGGCCCTGGGAGGGGCCCAGCTCCACTTCCTTCCCCTGCTGTGACAGCCCACCGTGGGGGGCACTGATGACTCCTGGGGTGGGGGTCCCGCTGGGTGCTCTGCTCTGGGGCAGGTTGTTTGACTTTCCAAGGTCCGACTAGTCACCTCTGAAGTGGGGTCCCAACAGCACCCACGTACAGGGGAGGAAGAGGGATAGAAGAGTGCCAGGGAAGGGACTTTGGCCTGTTGGGGCCGCTCTGCTCATTACGGGCAGGAGGAATGACGCTACGGGCCATGGCTGGTGGGATCAGACCTGCTGTCGCTCTGTCGCTCGGGGAGCACCTGTCTGCTGCAAACGGAACCAGCTCTGGTGGGTGTCCACGTTAACCGGGCGCCGTGCTAGGCCTGGGGCATCAAGGCAGGCCTGGCTCGGGAGTTAGTGACTTCTAAGTACCACATCTCACCCATCACAGGCGGATGCTCGGGGCCCTCCAAAAAGGACAGGGACCTGTCTCAAGAACTTTCTGTTGGCCTGCAAGCTTCTCTGGGCCCACGCAGGCAGACCCCACCCCCCACCCCCAGGAGAGGACGGAGCGCAGGGCCTGTCTACCTGCGAGCATGGGAAGTGGAGAGGGGTCAGCGAGGCGGAGGCGGGCTGGCCTCTTGCTGGTCCCAGGTCCCTAGCTGCTGGGCGGGATTCCTTAGTAGGAAGACCTTGCAAAACCACACTGAAGGCCCTACAGGAACACAGTCAGATTCCTCCCTGGGACGCCTGTGAGCCTTGGGCTTAACTACCCTGCTGATCTCAGGGCCTCACCCCCTCCTTACAGATGACACAAGAGACTCCAGATCAAAGCCATCCGAAGGATGGAGTCAGGCCAGCCCAGCTCAAGCCTCCGAGTTGGGCGGCTGTGACTCTGGGGCCTTTCTTCACAGGAACTTGCCACACTTCCCATCCCGGTCACTCCCCAGTGTTGGGGCGGGCGGCTTGTGCCCCAGAACTGGGGATGTGGTAAGGTGAGAACACGAAGGACTCTTGACATTGAAAGAAGAGCGATGTCCCGGGATGGCGGGAGCAGCTGAGCGTGCGCCTCTCTGGGTGTTGGGCACTCTCGGGGATGTGGGCGTTGCCACCCGGTTGGCCGGGGGCTCGCAAACCCAAGAGGTGAGCAGGTGCGCTCCCAGGACCAACAGTGATCTGGGAGCCACCCAGCCATGTGCACTCCCCATGGGGGCCGTGCGGCTCACCACTCGCCCCTGTCCTGGGCCGGCTGTCAGCACACTAACAGATAAACCCCCTTCATATGCCCCTCTTCAGTACTCAACTCTTGTGCACCTCACAGCCGTAGGATATGGTGTGTGCAGCGGCCCTCCCGCGCCCCACAGGCTGCTCTGCGTGGCTGCCCGGGGCCTTGGCTTTGCTCTCCCGGGCAGCTACTGACCCCTCAGAACCCGCTCACTCTCGGGGCACCCTGCGCGGGGCACACAAGTGTCTGGCCTCGAGGAGCGTGTACTGGAAGTGCCGGGTGTGTCCTCACGAGCCCAACAGAGCTGTTTCCTTGGGAGCTTCCCTAGCCGGGAGCAGCAGCAGCTGTAGCTGGTCTGACTCAAAGATGAACCGGGCGGCGGCCGCACAGGACCTTCCTTTGGGTGCAAGTGAAGGGGGGCGGTCAGTGGTGGCTAGGACTTCCTGCAGGTGACTGGACATTCTCGTTACTGCCTGCCCAGACCATTCAAGGTCTGGGAGCTCGAATCTTTATTTTCTGGAGTCATCCGCTGAGTCTTCACCCACTCCATCTGAGCTCCCCTTTTCCTTGTTAGGCCCTGTGGTCCACCTGCAGCTCTAGGCTAATGCCGCTTGAAATTCCTTTCCCGCCCTCTCCTCCTGGCCAGCTCTCAGCCACCCTTCAAGACTCTCACCTGCACCCCTCTGCATCTCCCCAGCTCTGCCAACTCTGAGCGTACCACGGGAACGCTAGTGCTGAGCACCCACGCCACGCCCCCTCACCTGCATCTCTGCCGTCTCCAGGACAGCCCGCGGAGCAGAGCGGGGCCGGCCCCGGCCCCAGCACATGCTGACGGGTTAGCCCAGCCAGAGCGGAGGCGCTGTTCTGGTGATGGAACACAGGTGGGGTGAGCTTTGGTGGCGAGGTGGGGACAGCCTGTGACTTGGGAGGATGAGGAGAGGGGACAGTGCAGGAGGGGGACCCCAGGGCACAGGAGATCCATAGTGAGCCCGACTGTCAGCTCTCAGTCCCCCTTCAACACTCAGGTCACATGGATGCTTCATGATGCACAGATCTCACCTACATAGTGAGCCGGACTCTCAGCTGGAGCGTCTGCCCCGGGCTGCAGCGTGGGGGGGTCCCTCCTCGCAGCACAAAAGAGCACATTCTCTCCACACTACACTGGGGTGCATGGAGACGCTGCTTCCCCAACCCCAAGAAAGGCCCGGTGGCTACCCTGGCAGGACCCTGACCTCCGAGGGGATGCTGCTCCAGTTCGGGGGAAGCCGAGGCTGCAGGCTGAGGGGCTGCAGCATGGCTTCTGGGGCCATGTTAGGGGACCTGGTTGCAGTGCAGGACTTTAGGCTCAAGGAAAAAAATATTAAAAAGGGAAGTAGGTAACTTTCTCTGTAATCTGCAAAATGCCAAGGCCAGGGAAGCGGAACATCGTGACATGCAATCCTGGCGGTTGGCAAAGCCGTGGGTGCCAGCAACTACTGGCACCGCGCCAAGGCTGGACTCAGAACCGTCCGGCCCTTTGCTGCCTCTGCTCTGCCCTCCCACCAAGGCAGCTATTGCGCTGGCCCTGCGGCCTTCTGAGCCTCATCAGGGTCACCTCCTAGGAAGTCCACTTCCGCGGTCCTCAAGGTTCCTGGCCTATGTTAGGTGCTGGGCTGAGTCTGCAAGGCTAACTAAGGTTTCACCTCTGGGGATCCCTCAACAAGGGAACTGAAAGGGGATGAATATATGCAGTAATGTGCTCCAAACGCCACGGAAATAGGGTGGAAGGCCAGCGAGTTTAGGGAATGCATATCTTTTCTTCTTGCAGCTGCCCTAAAATGGGCTATGGATGGTCATTCAAAATCAAGTTTTTAATGAATTTTTGTTGTTGTTGGTGGTGGTACTGGGGATTGAACCCAAGGGCATTCTGCCTTCAAGTTACATCCTCAGCCCTATTTATTGATTATTTTGAAACAGGGTCTCACTAAGTCGTGAAGGGCCTCACTAAGTAGCTGAGGCAGGCCGCGAACCCACGATCCTCCTGTCTCAGCCTCCAAGTACTGGGATTACAAGTGTGTGCCACCACGCCCGGCGTTCAGTGAATCTTTAGTAACTAGGAAAGTTCTCACTGCATGATATAAAGGAAAGAGTAAGTTACACACAAACTTGGAAGAGCTATGGAGCATAAAACATTTCCTAAGCATATTTTAAAACATCAAACATATATACACTGCAAACATATTTGGGGACCACTGCAAATAACACCTTCATCTCTAAGTTCTGTTTGGACTTAGAATCCACTGCAGAGATTTAGTGCTAAGTTTTCCCTGCTAGCTCCATGGCCCTGCCAAGCCTGAAGTGCTTGAGGTCCACTATTAGACCTTATATAGCCTGCGCTGTTGCACGTTAGCTTTTCAAGCTTTAAACTTGGACTTCCTTATGTCAGCTCAGGAACGCACATTCTGAGCTACCACGTGGTGGTGCTGAGCCTGGAAGCAAACAGCTTCGTTTCAGTGACACCATCCTTGGCTAAACCACAAAGCTTATCCCACGCATGAGAGAGAGAAAGGGGCGGGGGTGGAGAAGAGTGCCAAAGGGGAAAAAAATTGCTACGACTAAGGCTAAGAAACACATATGCCTCAAAACCTACTAAGATCGCAAGATCATCAGGTAGACCCCAGGAACTAAATATTTCGCGGGTGCTAGGAAAACAGCACAAAGAACAAAAAACTGGTTTGAACAAGTATGTCCAAACAATATAAAATTTAAAAAGCAAAATACAAAACTGTATTTTCTGTGGCCTTTGAGGAATTACGCAATTATGAATTTTTATCCTCATTTTCTTTTGGTCTTGTCAGTTAAATTCAAAGAAGCCCAACGTACTGGATTTTTTTTTTTTTTTTTTTTTTTTTGCAGTACTAGGAATGGGACCCAAGGGCATTCTACCTCTGAGCTACACCTCCAGCTGTATTTTTTATTCTTTATTTTGAAACAGGGTCTCACTGCATTGCAAAGGGCCTCACTAAGTAGCTGAGGCTGTCCTCAAACTGTGATCCTCCTGTCTCAGCCTCCGGAATGCTGGGATTGCAAGTGTGTGCCACCACGCCCAGTTCATACCGGACTTTTATAAGAAACAATATAAGCCAGGCGAACGAACAGACATTATTGAGGAGGCCCTCTGCAACTCAGTGAGACCCTGCTTCAAAATAAAGAATAAAAAATTGGGCAGGGGGTGTAGCTCAGAGGTCAATGCCCCTGGGTTCCACCCCCAGACCCGCAAAAAAAATTATATATATATAATATATATATAAAATTATATATATAATAAAAAATGCAGCGTACACAGGGTCTGATGCAAAGGGCAGGGCTCTGCTCACCCTCTCCCAACAGCAAATCCAGGCCCTTCCTTAGCAGGTGGCCATGCTGTTTTCTACTGGAGATCTGCAAGGGAAGAGAGTTGAGGAACCTGAAGCAGAGAACAAGGCGCAGGATCAGACGGCAGGGTGTGGCACGGCGCAGTCCAGCTCGGCTCCAGTGCAAAAGGCCCAGCTTTTGTCATGTCTTAGTGTGGAAAGGCCTTAAGTGGATCGCGGGCTCCTTCTCTCTTTTCTCTTCTCTTCTCTTCTCTTCTCTTCTCTTCTCTTCTCTTCTCTTCTCTTCTCTTCCCTTCCCTTCCCTTCCCTTCCCTTCCCTTCCCTTCCCTTCCCTTCCCTTCCCTTCCCTTCTCTCTCTCTCTCTCTCTCTCTCTCTCTCTCTCTCTCTCTCTCTCTCTCTCTCTGTAATAGCTTTACTGAAATACTGTTCATGTAATTTGCCCTTTAAAAACCACCCCAGTGGTTTTTAGTGTCTTCACAGAGCTGTGAAACTGTCATCATGACCAATTTTAGGGCATTTTAATCACTCCCCAAATAAATCCAGATGCATCAGCAATCCCTCCCCTCCCAGCTACCATCCACCTGCTCTCTGCCCCATGAAGTCGCCATTTCTGAGCGTGTCACACACATGGCATCAGAGAGCATGCACCTTTAGTGTCTGGCCCCTTCCTCTGAGCAGAACATCTTCAAGGTTCGTCTGTGTTGTATCACACGCCAGTGCGTGCTTGATTTTCTTTCTTTTCCTTCCTTCCTCCCTTCCTGCTTGCTTGGGGTTTCCTGGCAATTGATCCCAGGGGCATTCTACCTCTGAGCTACACTCCAGCCTTATTTTGTCTCTCATTTTGAGACAGGGTTTTGCTAAGCTGCCAAGGCTGGCCTCGAACCTGCCTCCTGTCTCAGCCTCCCAAGCACCAGGACTACAGGTGTGCGCCCTCACACCCAGCTGTTTCTTCTGCCTTGTCAGTAAAACGGGTCTGGTTTGAATAAATGAAATAAAATGTACAGAGCTTGTCCTGTGTCAACGAACTGGCCTCCTGCTGTCCCTTTGGGTCTCCCTAAAATGCCGAGGGGAGCGGGCCGGAGGCCACCCTAGTCCTGCCTGGAGAACTGCCACCAAGGACAGGGCCAGGTGGGGTTGGAGCGGGGCAGGGTGCAGAGAGTGAAGGGCGGTGTCATCAAAACAGGGCCGTTAGCTGGGCGTGGTGGCGCACGCTTGTAATCCCCGCGCTTGGGAGGCGAAGACAGGAGGATCGCGCAGGTTCGAAGCCAGCTGCGCTGGCGTAAGAGACCCTGTTTCAAAAATATAAAATAGGTCTGGGAGTGTAGCCCGGAGGTAGAAGGGCTTCCAGGAACCCCAGTACCACCAAAAAAAAAAAAAAAAAACAAAACAAAAAAAACAGGGCCGTTGGCCTCCAAGCCCAGACCACTCTCCACCTCGACTTCCTGGAGATGCTCTCTTTTTACCACGCTAGTTTGAGTGGTCGGTTCTCTGCCAGGAGAGGCCCTGGCCTAGAATAACTTGTGACGTGCTGGGCGCCCTGCCTGAGACGCCCAGCCCTTGGCAGGCACCGCACATATTTACCTGCATATTTATTATGCTGCTGCCTGTGAGAGCGGGCGAGGCCCAAGCCTGCCCGGGCCACATTTGACAGCGTGTGCTCCGATGGCTCTGGGTCCCCGTCTCTTCAAGGGACAGACTAGAAAGTCGGCCTTTCCTTGGGAAAAACAAATCTGGTGACTTGGCTCCGTGTCCTTCAGGATTTAGGGACAGCAGCCTGAACTGAGCCCTGGGGTTCCTAAGCTGCAACACGATCGGGCTTCATGTCAATGGCGTTCTCAGATGTGAACTGCCCTTGGCCTCCCACCCTGGCCTCCCTTCTCCACATGCACACTGGCCTGGGGCGCCTCCTTTGTTCCAGGCGGGAACGTGGTTCTCCCGGGAGGAGCAGCTTGTCCCACACTCAGTGTGGTCCTGGTCTTAGGGACAATCAAGTTCTCACAGGCTCCTGTAGGAGCCCTGGGCCGTTGGTGCCAAGGACGCTGGCCTGAGCCCCGTGCAGAGCCTGGGGTACAGGAAATTGGCCCTGACTGAAGCCCTGCATTTTCCCTGAGCCTCAGTAATCCCGTACTTGGGAGCCTGAAACAGGACGGTCACAGGTTCGAGACCAGCCTGGGCAACTTAGGGAGACCCTTGGCAATACACACACACACACAAAATTGTTTCCTGTCTCTTCTGTCTTTAAAATACACAAGATCAGAGCTGTGCAGTGTTCAGAAAGCATCAACCATGTCACTGGGCCTTAGGGAAGGTCATTTGGACCGTGCGAACCATCCGTCTCACATGCTAGTTCCCGGGACAGTAATAGTCTGGAGACTAAAACATCGAGGCGTGAGCTCAGCGTTCATTACAGGATCAGCCGTGACTTCTGGGCGGATCAGCCTAGTGGAGTCTGGATAAAGGCTTGGGGGAAGCCAGAGATGAAGGTAGGTACTAGAGCTCAACTGCCCGGGTTCAAATCCCAGCCCTGCTGTGTGCTGTGACGGCGGATGTGCTATTTGACCCCTCGTGCCTCAGTTTCCCCTGCCATATGCCAAAATGTGGCCTATAATCACAGTCCTTACTCCATAGGGTTGCCTGAAGCTAGGACATAGCTGAAGACACAGAAGACGCTCACTAAATATTCACCCCCAGGGCCCGAACCTTCCACTTCCTGGCCCCTGAGCATGGGTTGCGCCCGGCTTCTCTCCCATTGGTGTCCGGAGGCCTCATGGTTGGGGGATAGCAGCCTGGGAACCAGGGGTGTCTTGTGTGACCCCAGGCCTGCCCCCGACTTCCTCTAAACCTGGTTCTGCCATCTCCGCGGTTGCTTCTTGCAGTCAATCAACAATAATGAACAGGATCCCCGCGCGGGCCGCGTGCTCAACTGCAGGCCGGGGTCGTCCCATGCCAGGCTGAGCTCGTAAGGACTTCGGGAGCCTCTGCTTTGGTCACCAACGTGACCTGGGCCCAGGTCAGGAGGCTCTGGTCTCTGCCTGGGCATTGCCGCCTGCAGAGGCCGAGGAGCAGCTGTCTAAAGCATGCTCTCCGGCCACCTGTAGGGAATTCTCTGCTCCCAACATGCTGGCAGAGGCGACTGGCCCAGCACCCCCTGCAGCTACCAGCTTGGCGAGCAGGCTCCCCAGGGTCAGCTCCGCGAGGCCCTGCTCTGTGGCCAGCGTCGGCTGAGTCTGTCCTGGAGAGCACTGGTGCAGAAGGAACAGTCCGAGAACCCGGGCTTCGCTCCGGATTACGCAGAAGCGCTCCTGCTCCGCCTCCTTCTCCTGTTCCCGATGCCATCTTGTCCCCCCAAAGCTCCAAGGGCTGAGAGGTGGGTGTGCTGGAGATCAGGGGGTTGGTAAGGGGCAGGCTAAGGGGGCGAGGGCCACACTCGGTTTATGATCTTGTCCACGCTGCTTTTCTTTCTGATGAGGGTGGGGCTCGGGTGGCTGCCGGGTGACCATCTGGCCGCCGCTCAGAAGAGTCTGGGTATTGGCCCAGCATCTCCCAGAGCCGTGGCCGGCTTCTCTAGCCATATACTGAGACTCCTGGGTCACCTTCTTAAAACCTGAGACCCTCCCTGCTCAAAGGGCAGCCTGGGTGGGGCTGGGGTGGGGCTCAGGATCCAGTCTGGTCTCACCTGAGGGGCCTCCCTCTGCACCGGCAACCTTAGGGTGCATTTCCTCAAGTACCACCCACTCCCCTGGCCCGCGGGGGTGGGGGTAACCTACCAAGGCCCAGGTTGGAGATGGTCTCTAGGTCTGCGAAGCTGGTGGCCTCGAGGACGGCGGGGGGCAGCCGCAGCGTGAAGGGCAGTAAATCTCTGTGAAGACACAAGGGGCCACGGGTCATACCTGGGGAGGGGCCTGTGCCTACCCCTCCGCTTTAAGGGCCAGACCTGCAGCCCATGAAGGAAGAGCCTGGTGTCCCGCCTCTGGGTTCTCCATGGGGACCCGAAACTTCCCTGGAGCCCAGGGTCAGGGCTGAGTCCAAGGGCACTTCCAGTCAGATAGAAGCCCCACCCCAGCCCCAGGACCCTGAGGTGCAGGAGAGCCCGCAGGTGGGGGTAGGTTGCCATTTCTCTCTGCTTTTCTCGGGGTTTCAGGTCCCCGACACCCTGCAGAGCGCAGCCACACCACAGGAGGCACAGGAGCAGTTGCCAGGCCTCAAACTCAGGAAGCGACCCGGAGAGGTGCAGTGTGGTCCCCCTAGGAGGTGGCTGGTGGGGGCTCCGCAGACCACCTGCCCAAGGCTCCCCGCGGCACGGCCCCCAGCTCCTCTCTGGAAGTGCTTTCATGGGTGGGTTCTGGTCAAGGAAGAGCAGGACGGGGGCTGAGCACAGACTCAGAGCCCTTTGTTGAGGTCACCGTGTGGCCTTTGGCTTCACCGCTGTGTGATTCTCCTGTGCACCAGGGCCGTCGGGGCCCCATGCGAGGCCTCGGCTCAACCCCAGGGCTCCGCTCCCGTCTCAGACCCCGCCTGCCACCTCTACCTCGATCTTGGATTTCAAAGTGTGGCAAAATTCATCCCCATCCTGGCTGCCTCAGTTCCCTGCGTGGTCTCGCTCGGCTCACCTGTGGCCCAACCCTGAAGCCAGGACAATCCTCTGACATCTGTCACCTGACTCAGTTCTTCTCAAGATGGCTGCCATGGCAGCTGTGCCCGGGGCAGCATCCCGGGCACCCTGCTCTGGTCCGCTCCCACCTGTCCAGCTGGCTCCCCCATGCCTGCCCACTCAGGGCCTCCCACTGCCCCCAAACACCACCCCACGGCCCCTGGTGAATGTGTCCTGCTCAGTTCCCCTTTCCTTTTTTTTTGTGGTACTAGGGATGGAACCCAGGGGTATTCGACCTCAGAGCTACACCCCCAGCCCTATTTTATATTCTTTATTTTGAAACAGGGTCTCACTAAGTTGCGGAGGCCCTCACTAAGTAGCTGAGGCTGGCCACGAACCTGCGAGCCTCCTATCTCAGCCTCCCAGGTACTGGGATTACAAGTGTGTGCCACCACTTCTGGCTTCATCTCCAGTTTTTTTTTTTTTTTTTTTTTTTTTTTTGCGGGGTTCTAGGGATGTAACCCAGGGGCATTCTACCTCCGAGCTACATGCCCTGCCCTATTTTTTATTCTTTATTTTGAAACCAGGTCTCACCGAGTTACAGAGGGCCTCACTAAGTAGCTGAGGCTGTCCTTGAACCATGATCCTCCGGTCTCGGCCCTCCCGAGTGCTGGGATGACAAGCGTGTGCCACCACGCCGGGCTCATCTCCAGTTTTTAGACATTAGGTTTTTGGTTTTCTTTGTAGTATCAGGTTTTCTTTGTAGTATCATGTGCTCTACCACTGAGCTATATCCCCAGCCCTAGAATTTCTTGTTCTTGTTTTAATTAGAAAAGAACATATTCACTGTTAAGTATACCAAAACATTTTTTTTTGGTGGTACTGGGGGTGGAACCCAGGGGCTTTTCTACCTCCGGGCTATACTCTCAGACCTATTTTATATTTTATTTGGAAACAGGGTCTCAGTAAGTTGCTGAGAGCCTCATTCAGTAGCTGAGGCTGGCTTCGAACCCGTGCGATCCTCCTGTCTCAGCCTCCCAAGTGCGGGGATTACAAGCGTGCGCCACCACGCCCAGCTAGGTATACCAAAAATTTTAAAATAAAACATGAGCCACTCCCCCTTCAGAAAGTACCTTTGTCAATGCTCCGTGTGAATGGAGGGTGACATCTTTCATCTTTTGTGCATTTACACACACACACACACACACACACACAGTATGCTAAAAATAAAACGGTATGTTTCTTTCTCTCTCTCTCTCTCTCTCCCTTTCTTTTTTTATTTTCAGGTCTGGGGATGGAACCCAGGGGCCTTCTATCTCCGAGCTACACCCCCAGCCCTATTTTTTATTCTTTATTTTGAAACCGGGTCTCACTGAGTTGCAGAGGGCCTCACTAAGTAGCTGAGGCTGTCCGCGAACCACGATCCTCCGGTCTCAGCCTCCCGAACGTGGGGATTACGAGCGTGCGCCACCACGCCTGACTTGTGTATTTCTTTATAAACTATCAAGTCCATTAAAAACCATTCCCCCAAATGGAAAAAATTTAAATGAGATTTTCAAAGTAAATGCTCTAACATTTCCCCCGCGCTCGGGGGGGGGGGGGGCTGGCTCTCCAGAGGCCCCGGGTCTAGCCTGAGCGTTTCACTTTTGACTAGGATGATGCTCAGAGAATATCTGACATCACAAGGCAGCGTGTACACACACACACACACACACACACACACACACACACACACGTACACACAGAGCTACAAGTTGAGCAGCACAAGCCTTATTCCAACACTGAGACATTCTATGTTCTCCTTACTTTTTCATTAAAAAAAAAAAAAAGAGCCGGGCACGATCCACTACACTGATTTTTGTTTTTTTTTTGGTGCTCTACTAGGGGTGGAACCCAGGGGCTTTTCTACCTCCGGGCTATACTCCCAGACCTATTTATACTTTATTTGGAAACAGGGTCTCACTAAGTTGCTGAGAGCCTCACTAAGTAGCTGAGGCTGGCTTCGAACCCGTGCGATCCTCCCGTCGCAGCCTCCCAAGCGCGGGGCTTACAAGCGTGCGCCACCATGCCTGCTACACTGATTCTTATGACCCTCTCAGAAGGGTTTTCTTATACCACCACCCGTTCTCTAATTCTCTGGACACCAGCTGAACATATAAAAGCTAAATTTTATTCTAGAATCAAGACTGGAGATTTCAAGACTTGGCCCCACAAGAGCCCCCAAACTTTTAGTGTTCTTCAACTGCCCCAAGGCCACCAGGACTTCCGAGTGACCAGCTGTCGGGTGCAGCGAGAGGAGAGTCCTTGGAAGGGGAAGGTGAGCAGGGAGCCGCCCCTCCTCCTGCCCTTTCTCCTCAGGAGGGTCTTAGGATCTTGGGAGGGCGGGCCAAGGGCTGCCCTCTTCCTGCCTCATCGCGGGCACCTGCACCCGCACCACGTCTGGAGGCAAATGACCGCTCCGCCCAGGAGGGCCGGATCTTGTGATGCTGGTCAGGGGCTCAGCAGCGTGATTGGTACCAGGAAGCGCTGGAGAAACAATCCGGTGTGTTTATACTGCTGTGGCCTGGACGGAGGTCCCTGCATCCCCAGCCTCCCCAACGCCTCCACGGAGGGCCAGCTGTCTTTGCAATCTCCTACCTCCGGTCCCATCACCACCGCAGCTGAGACGCTCTGCCAAGGCCAGTGTGACTGGACAGCTACGTGGCCCAGGGCGCCTGCGGGAGGAAGACCCCGTGACGCCCAGCACAGGGCTTTGGGCCTCCAGCATCTTATCTCCCCGTAACCCTCCGTAACCCTCCGGAGGGGAGGCTGCCCACGGCGTTCCCACGCCCGGCTGGCCTTGGCCTGTGTTCTTTCCCTGCCCTCCTCGGCTACCTTCCCACCTCCCCTCTTCAGTAAGGAGGGCCTCACCTCTCCATATATGGAGGGAGAGGCCTCAGGGGAGCCTTTCAGCCTGAAACAGCACGTCCTATTCACAGACGCAGCCGCCTGGGAGGCAGACACAATGTGCCTGTGCCCAGAGGCTGGCCGTGCCCCAGCCTCGGCGTCTTCATCTATAATGGCAAGAGCATGCCTGGTCGCTTCCGGAGCACGTAGGTGGGGCCAGCTGCTCCGCTAAGCCCCTTAAAGAGATCCTAGGGCAAGCCGGGGGGCATGGGCACTGGCCTTGTGGAGTGTTGTTGCAGGGGTTAGAAGGACTCTGTGGGCCATGCCCAGTCCACAGCCTGATGGGACACAGATGCCCAGTCAACCGGGCAGGCTTGGGAGTCCCTGCAGCCATCCCGCCCAGCCCTGGTCCCACCCAGGTCTGCGTGCCTCTTGCCTGCTGGTTGCTGCTGAGAGCTGTCTCCTGTGACCCTCAGGGGCCAACCGTGGCATTCTGGAGCCTCACAATTGCCTGGGAGTAGTCCTAGGTTGCACCCATGGGAACTGGTAGCGTGGCTTGGGGGTACAGAAGTGCAGCTCTGTGGCCGTAAGGCAGAGCAACCCCGAAGTCCATTCCATGGTCCAGAGCTGCCTGTGGGGTCAGGCTGAGGCTGGGGGTACCCTGCTGTTAATTTGAAATAGTGGGGGCACCTCACTCAGGGTGTCATGGTCAGGGTGGAAAGATGAGGGGTCTAGATGACTCTGAGTCCAGTGCCCAGTGCCCAGCGAGGCCTGGACAGGAGGCAATGTCTGGGTGAACCATCCTCAGCAGCCCCGCTGTGCCACCCATCTGCTGGGTGTCCTGGGAGGTAGGGAGGGCTTCGGTGCGTGGAGCGTGGGTTTCACCGGAGGCGGCTGGAGCCCCATGGGGAACACCCTGCCCAACTTCTAACCAGCCCGCATCAAGGTCCTGTAGCTTAAAGCACTGTCTTATGGCACCAAAATGTATTTTTACATTCTTGTTGACCTGAAACCCATACTGACGGAATGGAGCAGTACCGAGGGCGTTTACCAGACACCCGCTCCACCCAGCGGCTGCCTACTGACGACAGGCTTCCTCCTGTGCGTCCTGTGTCCTCAGCCCTTCTTTCAGGACCAGGTGCTTGCAGGACTCCAAGCCGTCCGGACACTAGCAACGCCAGGAGTTGGGAGATGGGCACAGAGGGTGGTGATTGGGGGGGGGGCTCTTGCCAGTTGCTTCAATAAAGCATTAGAATTAACACCAGCCCTGTGGTTACTACAGCGAAGTCGAGTAACCTCTCTGCATCCTCCAGGCTGCGGACTTCCTAGGACCGCCCTCCTGCCCCATGTGTCTCCACAGGACTCTGCTGCAACCCCACCTGCTAACGAGGGCGGGAAAGACGTCCTCATGGCCCATAGGCCGCGCCTACTCACCTACTGACACAGTAGAACGCCATCAGTCTGAAGATGTCCTCAAACACAAGGACCGAGCCTTCCAGGTACAGCACTGGGGAGAGATGAGAAAGGCCCTTTTGAGTATCCTCCGGGGATGGGGGGAAGGAGGGGGCTCCTCGAGGGCTGGAGGGGGTGGTGGGGATCTGCCACGTTCTTGGTGGGGCCTGGTGTCTCCTACAGGGCCCAGTCTGGCCGGTCCCATACATATCAGCTGCCAGCTGGACGTTAGGCGAGGGAGAGGTGGAATTCAAAGGTGCGAATCCACTGAGAATTCACAGGATTGCCTGTTATCATAGCTGGTGTTAACCAATACACAGTCATCATTTTTGGCAAAAGAACACAGCAGATTCTAGATTGTAAAAGCAGAATTCGGTGTGTAACTGAGTAAGGCCATCCCAAGGGACAGTCTGACAGCTTGGCCATTCTGAGGACTGAGGGGCTGGCGGGAGGGATGGTGCCCTGCTCTGCCCCAGGAGGGGCCGTGGTCCAGGAGAGCTGAGGGGGGCCACTGGCCTTTCACCCAAGAGCCCCATGGCCTGTTAGAATCTGCCCCGCTTTGGCAGCAGAGGTGCCCCAAGGGCGAGGGCAGCCCTGGTATCATACAGCTCTGACTAGGGGGAGGCATCAAAGCCTGTCTGTGATCCTGCCCTGGAGGGGCAGGTGTCATGGTGTGGCAGCAGGTGCCTGGCACCGGGAAAGGGCCTATCAGTGGAGACCAAGGGACCACATCACGGGCAAAGGGCACAGATGCTCAGCCAGCTGCCGGAGGTTTTTTACATTTATTTACTTTAAATAAAATTTTATATTTATATTACAGAAAAATTTACATTTATCTTTTTATAGCAAAGGGACCATAGTTTCCCACTAGGTTAGATATAAAATTTTAAAAGAGCTGGGTGTGGTGGTACATCCCTGTAATTTTAAGACGTGGTGGCTGAGACAAGAAGATCTCAGGTTTGAGGCAATTTGGAGAGACTCTTATCAACTTTGAGCAACCATGTTTCAAATTAAACATTAAAAGGGCTGGGAGTATAGCTTGGAGATAGAATGTTCCTGGGTTCTAGATCCAGTAAAAAAGCAATTCAAAGTTTCAAGAAAAATATTAACCAAAGTACAGTATTAGAAGCATTTGGAGGACGCCTACAAATACCTAAGCTGAGAAACTCCAGCACGAGGTGTGTTTGTTCGCTGTGAATTTCCTGTCTTGGGAACAGGTGGGGCTGGTCTCGGGTCACAGCGCCACCTGGTGCCTGCATTCGGTGCATCACCAACCCTGTCCACAAGGGGGCAGTGGAGCCTGTGGCTGAGGCTGACTGGGGCCAGAGGATGCTCCATCTGGAGGGTGGGTAAGAAAGACCTTCCTCAGAATTCCCTCAGTGGGACCAGGGGTGATGCGGCAAGGACACTTCCAAAGGCCCAGCCTAGCATACTGGGATTAGCCCACAAGTAGCAGCTCTCCCTGGCCTAAACTTTTTTTTTTTTGTATTCTTTATTTTTTTTTATTGGTGCACTGTATTCATACATCATAGTAGGATACATACTTTTGTAGACATACATGCACACTTTTCCCAGTCAGCCCCCACCCAATCCCCACTCCATTCTCTCCCTATCCCTCCCTCCCATGCTTGGCTTAGTAGTTGACATCTAGTATTATGGCAATTTATCTAAAATTAAAAACGATAATCTCACATAACAGTTTCATTTGTCTGATACCAAGCTTTTGATGACTTAAAGATAACATTTCAATATTTCTTTTTGCTTTCTTTCTTACCAGAGAATATTTTTTTCTATTTTTTAGGTGAAACTATCATATATTTATATATTTATTTTTCAGAAAAAAATCTATCCTAATATGGAATATGGACTCTAGGTACCCAAAACGATCTTGAAAAAGAACAAAGCTAGAAGATATATATTTTCTGATTTCAAACCATATAAAACTACAATAATTGAAACAGTGTACTACTATTCTAAAGGCAGATATATAAACCATTGGAGTTAAATAAAAGCCTAGAGATAAATCCTTCCCTATATTGTCAAGTTATTTTTGACAAGGTTTCCACGAACATTTGGTGGTGGAAATGATAATCTTTTAACTAAATATTGTTAAAAAATAATAATTACATGGAAAAGAATAAAATTGGACCCTTACCTAATCCCATATACAAATATTAACTCAAAATAGATAATAGACCTAAATATAAATCTTAAGACTATAAACTTTTAAGAGAAAATCTGGGTCATTAAACCTCACAACATTGAAATTGGCAGTGGTTTCTTGGTTATGATTTCAATGGCACAGGCAACAGAAGAGTATACAAACTCCCTAAAAAATAAAAAAAAAATTGTATATCCAAAGACAATGTAAGCAGAGTTAACAGTTACTAATAGAATGGGATAAAATATTTCCAATTGCTATATCTGAAGGTATATTAATATTCCAACTAGAAATCATAAAAATTAACAACAATAAAGGCAAACAATACCCTTTAGAGATAGGTAAAAGACTAACATAAATAATGAATCTCCACAGATAACCAATCTTAGTTGACTGTTGGATGGAAACTCTTGTTTCTCTAGTTCTGGAGTGTGTTACCTATTTCTTCTTTGTAGTTAATCTCTTTGAGTATTTTCTCTAGCGCTGGTTTTGAAGACATAAATTCCTTCAGTTTCTGTTTGTCATGGAAGCTTCTTATTTCTCCATCTAATTTGATAGAAAGTTTTGCTGAGTAGGAAATTTTTGGCTGGAAGTTGTTTTCTTTCAGAGTTTGGAATATGTTACTCCAAGCCCTTCTGGCTCTCATGACTTGGTTTGGGAAGTCTGTAGTGATTCTAATTGGTTTGCCTCTGAATGTCAGTTGGCCCTTTGTTTTTGTTGCCTTTAAGATTCTCTGCTTGGCTTCCACATTGGTCATTTTGACAATTATGTGGCGTGGGGATCCTCTTCTCCAATCCTGTCTAAAGGGAGTTCTATAAGTTTCCTGGACCTGCGTATCGACCTCTTGCTCTATGTCTGGAAAATTTTCTGCTATTACTTCCTTGAAGAGATTGTTGATCCCTTTGGTTTCACTTTCTTTTCCCTCCTCTATTCCAATTATTCTTAGGTTAGCTCTCTTAAAATGGGCCCATATTTCTTCAATATCAGATTTCTGCTGTCGGATATTTTTTTCTAGATTAGAAACTATGCGTTTATTTTTGGAATGATCATCTTCTAAGAGCGAGATTCTGTTCTCCATGTGTTCTAATCGGTTGTTTGTGCTTTGAATTGAGGCCTTTACTTCATTAATTGCATCCTTTATCTCTTTTTGGCTCTCTCTGAGTTCTTTTCGAAGCACCTCTATTATTTCTACAGTTATTTTCCTGATTTGATCTTCTAGAAATCTCTGATTTTCTGTTTTATCGGGTTCTGATGTTGTGGGGTAGTGGACATTTATTGCTCCAGTATTATTCCTCTTTCCCATGATTTCGGAAGTTTGTGCCTTCTCTGGGTTCTTCCCTTGGGTCACTATGACTTCACTTAAGGTGCTCTGGATCTCGAGTCAGTAGTATCTCAGACCCCACTACTCCTTTACTGGGTTGTATCACAGAGTCTCCGACCCAGAGAGTCGATAGAGGCTGCTTTAGGCTGTGGGGGGTGCCAGGTTGCACGTTCTCCTATGGTGTGATATCTCTGCCACCGCCCCTCCCCCACTGGGTCAAGTCCCAGGGAGTACAGTACTGGGATTTCTCCTCTGGGGCCCGCAATTTGACTCACTGTTCTTGAGTACGCAGATGTAGCTGTACTGGCCTCGCTGAATTCGGTGCTGCTGCCGCCGGTGGCAATATGGCGCCGCTGCTACGCCCTCAGCTGTGGGGCTGGCATTTTTCTTCTTGGTTTTGATTTCCACTCTGAATCCCTGCAGCGTGTGCTGAGCTCGGCCACTGGGAGCTTTAGATGCTCTCTGCGCGGAGAAATCCCGCCTGGCTGTTCCGCAGTGGCTCACCTCGGCTTGCTGTAGCCGTCCCGTGAATTTGCCGGTGCCGCCGGCAATATGGCGCTGCTGCCGCCTCTGCCGCGGTCTTGGGCGCGAGGCCGGTGTATCTCCTCTGTGGCTCTGAGCTCTGTTCTCAGTCCGCTTTCTCTCTGGAGCCTGGTGATTTTTTGTTTCACTGGTGATGGTGTTTTCTGGCTATGAAAGGCGCTGATTTTGTGGTAATGGAGATTTGTTGTTAGCGGGGCTCTTAAGCCCCGCTTTTCTCGGTCGCCATCTTCCCGGAAGTCCTCTCCCTGGCCTAAACTTTGAGGAGCACAGATTAAATCTGGAAGAAGGTCACTCCCCTCCGGCGTCCCCTTGCACTCACACAGAGCCTGCACTCCCTTTCAAGTCAGCAGTTTCCTGTGGCATTTTAAATTTATGTTTTGTAATACAGATTGAACCCTGGGGTGTTCTACCTCTGAGTTATACCCTGTCCCTTTTATTTTTTATATTGAAACGGAATCTCATTAAATTGCTGAGGCTGGCCTCCAACTTGCAATCCTCCTGCGTCAGCCTCCCAAGTACTGGGATGACAGGCATGTGCCACTCTTTCTGGCTCCCGTGGCTTTAGACTTAAGAGTTTCCCTCTGCGTAGACCCTCAGCCTGCAATATCAACTCTCACCTGCAGAAATCAGGGCTCAGAGGCCTTTACAGACCAAAGCCCAGCGTTGTTCTCTCTGGACACACAGGCCCAATCACACTTTTATTGCAAAACTATAGATTTGCAGATTCACAGGCGATGGGTGAGGTACATGCCGGTTTCACTGCAATTAGACCCTTCCTCTCCCAGCCCCAGCCCCTGCCCCCTGCCTCCCACCCTGACATGTAAACAGCGTCCTTCACACCAAGCCACCCATGGGACAGCTGGGTGCCAGGGTGGAGCTTTGCCAGCTTTAAGTCCACTGGGAACCCAGAACAGGACCCGGTGCCCAGTCTGGGAGACTGATGAAAGCTCCCACAGTGAGTCTGTGGGGAGACTCCAGGGGGCCGCGGCCTCCAGGCCCTCGGACCTCCCACCAGGCGGCTCATGGCCTCCCCTTCACGGCTGCAGAAGGAACCAATACTGGCGACACCTTGATTTCAGATTTCTGGTCACCCGAACGGCGAGGGAATACATTTCTGTTGTTCTAAGCCTCCCAGTTTGTGGTCCTTAGTCACAGAAGCCATAGGAAATGGACACACCACCCCACAGGCATGAAATAAAGCCCTCCTCGCGCCAGGGGTGACGGCACACACCTGTCAGCCCAGTATGTGGGAGGCCGACAGGGGGATCGCAGGTCGAGACCAGCCTCAACAACCGAGTGAGACGCTCGGCCACCTAGCAGGGCCCTGTTTGGAGATGAAAAAGTTAAAAAAAAAAGGACTGGGGTGTAGATTGGAGTTAGAATGCCCCTGGGTTCAATCCCTAGCACCACAAAACAAACCAAAACAAAACACCCCCATAAAAGCTGCTTCCAACAGCGCTCAGCACCTCCAGTCTATGGTAACATTATGAAGCCACACGGACAGTCATGGCTGGGGTAGGTGGAGGCAGAAGAATGTCATGGCCTCTGTGGCCTCGTGTTTGGCCCCCTCGGCTGGACCCTTCCCCGTCCTCCAGCCCGCGCACCCCCTTCCTGCCCTCGACCTCACTCCTGCACATCCCCGCAGACTCCTCTCTGTCCTCTCGCCTCCAGGGCTCAGCTCCGGATCCACCTTCCGCCCCGAAGCCTTTGTTTTCCCATCCCATTCTCTCTATACCCCAGCCCTTTTTATTTTTATCCTGAAATGGACTCTTGCTAAGTTGTTGACAGTTTAGCTAAGTTGCTAAAGCCAGCCTCGAGCCTCCGATCCTCTGATCTCAGCCTCCCAAGGACTGGGATCACAGGCACTGCCACGCCTGGATTCTTTTGTTCTCAAAGGAATTCTGTTTCCTCTCTCAGTGATACGAATGTCCTGACCACGGTAGTGTCTCTGTCTCCAGGGAACCTGCAGCATCTAGTGCTGCACGGGGGCACGTTGCCATTTCTCAAATAGTTATTATTTATGAACACAATGTTTGCCTTTGAAATACTTATACATTATCAGGAAGTTACAAAGCAATTTAGAGGGAAGTCCTGTGTGCCTTCTCCCACTTCCTCCAAATGGTGAGTAATCCTGTATCATTAGAAGATAATGTCAGCCGGGCACGGTGGCGCACGCCTGTAATCCCAGCACTTGGAGGCAGAGACAGGAGGATCGCGCAGGTTCCGAGCTGGCTTAAGAGACCCTGTTTCCAAATAAAAATATAAAAAATAGGTGTCTGGGAGTGTAGCCCGGAGGAGTAGAAGGGTTTCCAGGAGCCCCCATACCACCAAAAAAAAAAAAAAAAAAAAAAAAAAAAGAAAAAAAAGAAAAAAAAAGAAGAAGAAGATAATGTCAGCCGGGCATGGTGGCACGTGCTTGGGAGGCCAAGACAGGAGGGTCACAGGTTCAAGGACAGCCTCAGCAATGTAGTGAGACTCTCAGCGACCTAGCGAGACCTTGTTTCCAAACAAAAAACTAAAAAGGGCAGGGGTGTAGCTCAGAGGGAGAATGCCTCTGGGTTCAATTCACAGTACTGCATGAGAGAGAGAGAGAGAGAGAGAGAGAGAGAGAGAGAGAGAGAGAGAGAGAAGTATCAAAGCCAGGAACTTGATCTTGGTACAGTGCACAGTTACTCAGATGTCATCAGTTTTGCACGCACACAACTGAGTGTGTGTGTGTGTGTGTGTGTGTGTGTGTGTGTGTGTATACGCGCGCGCGCGTGTATGTTCCTCGGCAGATCCCTCATTTGGGTAGCTTCGTGCCCCCGCCACCAGTCAAGATGCTTCACAGCACGGGCACCACAAGGCCTTCTCACAGTCACCCCGCCCGGCCCCGTCCACTTTCCGTGGCTAACGCCGTGCCACAGACCCAGGAGGTTAGAACAAAAAGAGGCTCCTTTTGACTGATGGTTCTGCAGGTGCAGGTCGAGGGCTGCCTCCGGCGAGGGCTGCCGGCTGCAGGGCCTCGTGTGGTGAGATCCAGGAGCGTGCCTCCTCTGGTCCCCCTCTTCCTGTGAAGTCGCCAGGTTGAACCCTGGGGCTCCACCCTAAGAGCCTTACCTAACCCTGCCCACCTCCCAAAGGCGTCTAGACCCCACAGACACTCGACCTGCCACCCTCTCAAAGCCTTGCAATGGGAATTAACTTTGAATAGAGTATTGGAGGGGCAATCCATAGCAGTGGCCAACACGGATCGATCGGTCCCCATCTCTGCGGTTGTTATTTTCTGCATGTCCTATCAATGAAATCACTAAGTAGAATTCCTTTGGAAATTGGCTCCCCCACCACTGGTGTATTTTCCTTAGGAATCATCCAAGTTGCTGAGTAAATCACTTGCTGAGCAAAATTCCACGCGATACGACGTACCAGACCAGTTTATTTAGACATCCACCCACTGGAGGATGTGTCCTTGTTGTTGTTGTTGTTGTTGTTGTTGTTGTTATCACCATTCTAGTGGGTAGAAAATGTATCTTGCTGTGGTTTTCATTTGCATTTCCATAATGATTAGCAGAGCTCAGCTTCTTTTTATGAGGCTTTTGAACATTTGTATATATTCTTTGCAAAAAATATCTATTCAGATATTTTTAGTTGGGTTACTTGTCTTTGATGTTGAGTTTTGAGAGATCTTTATATATGCTAGATGCGAGTATTTTGTCAGGTTTATGATTTGCAAATATTTTTTCCCAAGCAGTAAATTTATCTTTTTTTTTTGTGTGTGTGGGTTTAGGGATGGAACCCAGGGGCATTAGACCTCTGAGCTACACCCCCTGCCCTATTTTTTATTCTTTATTTTGAAACCGGGTCTCACTGAGTTGCAGAGGGCCTCACTAAGTAGCTGAGGCTGTCCGCGAACCGTGATCCTCCGGTCTCAGCCTCCCGAATGCTGGGATTACAAGTGTGTGCCACCACACCCCTGGCTCTAAATTTATCTTTTCATTCTTTTTGTTTGTTTTTGTGGGTTTGGGGATGGAATCCAGAGGCATTTGACCTCTGAGCTATACCCCCTGCCCAATTTTTTAATTCTTTATTTTGAAACAGGGTCTCGCTGAGTTGCGGAGGGCCTCACTAAGTAGCTGAGGCTGTCCATGAACCGTGATCCTCCGGTCTCAGCCTCCCAAATGCTGGGATTACAAGCGTGCGCCACCATGCATGGCTTTATCTTTTCATTCTTTTAGCAGTCTTACAAACATTTAAGAAAGAAAAAATAATGTTATCCAAGCGTCTCTGAAAATTTTTAGGCACTCAACTGGTATTGTGTAAATAATTTAATATGGGGATTTCCAATCTGCTTTAATTAACAATCAACTTCTCTATAGATATAGTTACATACAATGAGCCTTTCACCGGTTCTTATTTAAATGAGGGTCCCCTCTGCGATCTTATTGACACTACTAGTTTTCTTTGTAGGCACTTTCTTTAGACATGGTACAAAAGTAGATTTCAGATGTGACTGGTTTTAATTATTACAAAGTCCCGGTGGTTGAGGTGAAGATATTGAACAAGTAAACATCTGTGGCTCATGATGGTCACCTTGAGCAGAGGATTCTGTAGACCTGCGCCTTCATCGCACCCGATTACCTTTGCTAGTAGAGGAAGGGCGAGCCTTCAGAAACCTAAGCCCGACCCTGAACTTTGATAAGAAAAAGACTGATGTTCGAATGATTAGACACCTCGCCACGGACTCTGCGTAGAAGCATATGTGTCCCCAGGAAACACAAGCTCAACCTTCCATGTTAGCAGAGTGCTTCGATAACTCCAGAATTTCAGGGCTAATACATTCTGGTCACCAAGAAGCATTCTTAACAAAGTTTCCAGTCATGACCCTCACCAAGCGTTTGGCAGTTGAAGGGTGCTTTGCCATCATTCACCAGCCATACTCTATTGTGCTTTCAGTCTATAGGGTAAACAAAGGGTAAATGGATAAGAGAATGGTTAGAGAGCCTCACCGTTTGAGGGTGGCGGGGACTTTGTCAGTGGCAGGGGACTTATCTGGAACTCCTTCCCTGGGCGTAAAGATTCACAGCAATCTGCTCGCTCTCTTTGGAAGATGAAGGATTTGGTCAGGTGGGTGGGAGAGGTGTCTGTTGATTTGATCTAAGAGAAAACCCGTGCTGTGCATATTCAAGGGGTGAGCACTGGGTGGTCATCACAGCTGTCCTGGAAGGATGCTCACCAGAGGAATAAGAGAAAGGCTGGACACGGCTCCTCCAGGGCAGCCACAGATCTCTCCTAGGGATGGAAGCTTGGAGAAAAAGGCCCGTCAGCCCTGGCTGGTGGGGGAGCTTTGGGAGGGCCCCAGAAGTGGCCTTATCCCAAGGTCGTCGTGTGCTGGCGCACAGCCAACCTTCTCCGAATCCTCCAGTCCTTAGAATGGGTTGGCACACGCCTTCCCGAGGTTCGACCCTTCTAGCCAGGGCACTGGGCACTGAGCTGGGCCCCGAAAGGAAAGGCTGGTGAGGGGGCAGACCCTGAGTTTAAAACAATTAAAGTCAGAGCTGGAGTAGCTCCCAGGTGGGAAGCAGGAGGACAACAGGGTCTGCAGGCGCCACGGGCGGGAAGGAGGAGGTGCACACTCTTTGGGGCCAGTGAGAGGGCTCCCTGCAGGCCACCGCAAGGGGCGGCCTCCTTCCTCATTTTGAAGGTCACAGCTGCAGTGTGTGTGTGTGTGTGTGTGTGTGTGTGTGTGTGTGTGTGTGTGTAGGGGCAGGATGCTGCTGCCCAGTAACTGCAGTTGCCATGGGACCCACCACGTGCACAGTTTGAGGCTGAGGTGGAGAAGGGCCCATTCAAAGACTCCATTTTCTTTTCTTTATTCTCTTTCTTTCTTTCTTTCTTTCTTTCTCTTTCTTCCTTTCTTTCTCTTTCTTTCTTTCTTTCCTTTCTTTCTTTCTTGTCCTGGGGAGGGAACCCAGGGCATTCTACCTCTGAGCAACAGCCCCAGCCCTATTTTTTTATTCTTTATTTTGAAACAGGGTCTCACTAAGTTGCAAAGGGCCTCACTAAGTAGCTAAGGCTGTCTGTAAACTGTGATCCTCCTGTCTCAGCCTCTCAAATGGTAGAATTACAAGTGTGCGCCTCCATACCTGGCTCCAATTTTCTGAAAAAGGTAAAAACTGTTTCCCGGGGGGTGGGAGGGGAGATGGCAACTTCTCTGGAATCCTGGGGGATCCATGGGTCCAGGCTCAGCTCTGGCCCCCCTTTCTTTGAGATAATAACTGCATGCAGCTCAGCGCTTCACCTGGGAGCTAGGAAGGGACAGAGGGAGGGAGGGACCAGAGCTGCCGGCACTGTTGGTACCAGGAAAAGGAAGAAGTTACTGGAAATAGGAGCAGAACCAACAATCCCGGGCTCATTCCTCCCGCAAACCCGACATCAGGCTGGGCTGGAGCAGGGTGGCCGAGCTGTTCCTGAACCAGGCGAAGCCCAAACCTGGATGGTACTGACTGGTGTGGACTCCAGCGTTCCACCAACCACGTACAGTGAGGCCAAAGCCCCAGAGACTCACTTTCTCCGTGTGTCAGGCATGGGTGAGGGCAACCGAGGAAGGGCAGTAGCACTCCACATGACACCTGGGGGCACGCCAGGACTCGGGCACTGGGACAGGGCGTGGAGTCAGAAAACTGTTGGCCAACAGGAAATGGACTCAGGGGCTATGGTCAGGAGTCCAAGCAGGGCCTCTCAGTGCCCCAAGTCACCCCAAAGGACAAGAGCCCACTGAGATCCAGAGAGGAAGGACCTCCAGAGACAGCTCTCATCCAGCCTCCCCGCCATTGCATAAATGGGTAAACTGAGGCCCAGATGAGAAGTATCCTCACTTGCGAGGAGGGAGTCAGCCTGGTGCTTTCTTTTTTGGGGGGGAGGGTTTAATGAGGATGGAACCCAGGGGCATTCTACCTCCGAACTACACCCCCAGCCCTATTTTTTATCCTTTATTTTGAAACAGGGTCTCACTGAGTTGCAAAGGGCCTCACTAAGAAGGAGCTGAGGCTGTTTTTGAACTGCAATCTTCCTGTCTCAGCCTTCCAAATGCTGGGATTACAAGTGTGTACCATCAGGCTTGGCTCTGGAATCTAGATTCTGATTCTGGAATCTGCTACTGTTTGATTCTTCTCCCAACTTCCCAGCACTGGGCACAGACTCGAACCTCCTGGGTAGGCTGCCAGTGGGTTTTTTTTTTGTGTGTGTGTGTGGTATTGGGGATGGAACCCTTCTACCCCTGGGCTGCACTCCCGGACCTATTTTATATTTTATTTGGAAACAGGCTATCATACTGTTTTAACAACAACAGCAGTGATAATAATTCCATCTGCCATCTGTTAGCTCCCTACCGTGCGCCAGCCTCTGCATTTTCATTCACCATGGTAACTCCATTATCTATATTTCATAGATGAGGAGACTGAGACTCAGCGATGTCGTCACCCCAACAGTAGGCCGCGCATGACTGGCAGGATGTGGCCATTTGTTCGGGAGAGGAGGTGTGGGCGCAGGGAGGGTCCCAGGCTTCCTCCGGGAATGCCATCAACATGTCCCTGCCTCCCTGTCAGCAGAGACGCCTGTTCTGTGGCTATAACCTCCTCCCCTGTCAGCGGGCGGGTCCCAAGTTACCCCGGGAGGAGCCTTCCTGGGCAGAACTGGCAGCCCCTCCCTCTGGTCCCAGCATTGGGCACGCTTTGCACCTACAGCCAGTGACACCACAGCGCGATGTGCTCAGGGCTCCAGACCGGGCCAGGAAGACGCTCCCAGAATGCAGGACCCAGGACTTACTTCTTGTCACTGCTCCAGGCCCAGGACCTTTTTATGCACTGCGTCCTATGACTCACAAGGCTAACATTTGCTGAAAGCATAATGTATCCCTGCAGGCCACTGGACTGCGGAACACCTCGCGGCGCTCTTCTTGATAAATACAAGATCTCTCCTCTTGAAAGCGGCTCTTTTATATGGAGCAAACGCAAAGACGAGGCTTCAAGAGCCTGAGAAAAGGACAGGGGCACGCTGGCACGCGCAGAGGGGATGCATTCCGGGATAGACTTAGAGGTTCAGGTGCCAAAACAGAATGGGGGCTTGGACTTACTTGCAAATTGCCAGATGTCAGGGAAGACTAGACAAGGAGTGAGAGGCAAAGAGAGCTCCTGGAGGAGGCACGGTGACGGGAGCAGGTGGCCCCCAAACAGTCCTGTCCACACTGCGGGGACACGGACACTGCTTTGACTGGACCCACCATGAAAGAGCACTTGGCCCTGTCTGAGAGCAGAGGGGACGGGAGGGGAGGCAGTGGCCCAGGGTGACCGACAGGGAGGAAGCCCTCGGTGCTGGAAGGAGAATGCCCAGCTGCAGACTCTGTGGGATGCGTTCATCTCACTCCAGAATTTGGGAAGTCTGATCCACGTTCTAGAAGAAAGTGCCGCCACCTTGGAAGGGCCATGAGACCCGGAGAGGTTCAGTGGCCTGGCCTGCTGAAGGTCATAGGGCCGGGAGGCGAAGGTGGCAGAAACGGCCTCGAGCGAGCCCAACTCCCCGGCCTGTGTCCTGGGCTGGTGGTTCTCTAGACTCCGCTGTCCAGAAGGAAGAGACGGCGGGCACATGTGCCCCTTAAGAATGCTCCAGGCTGGAGATGGAGCGCAGTGGCAGAGCGCTTGCCTAGCGTGCGTGAAGCCCTGGACTCTATGCCTAGCACTGCAAAACAAAACCAAGCAACCAGCTAAACAAACAAAAATAATACTTACACACAGCGGAAGAAATAAAACTTAAAAATGATAAGCGGTGTGCACACCTGCAATCCCAGCTGCTCAGAAGGCTGAGGCAGGAGGATCTCAAATTCAAGGCCAGCACAGGTACAGCTCAGTGGTAGAGCACTGCCCAGCGTGCACAAGGCCCTGAGTTTGCTCCACAGCACTAAAAAAAAAAAAAAAAATCTCGTAGCCACATCAGAAATAGTAAACAGAAAGAGATAAATTGGTCTCAGTAATATGTTTTATTTAGCCCGATACAACTTCATGTTGCTTAAGGATAAGTGCGCATTCTGAAAATGCATCTGTTATGGTCTGAACATAGAATGTTCCTGTGTAAAGCTCATTGTCTTGGCAATGCAGAAGCATTCAGAGGTGAAATAACTGAATCAGGGTTCTACACTCATCAGTGGGTAAATCCACCGGTAATAGTCTACATGCACCTACTGGACGGGAACAGTGGCTGGGGGAAACAGTGCACTGGGGTCTTGGGAACGACTTCTGTCCCTGCTGCCTCCCTCACTATCTGCTTCCCGCTGCCCCGGGCAGCTTCCCTCCCGCCCACCTCCCACCCCATCTCCATGCTGCTTCTCCTCTGCCTTGGAGCTGGTTGACTGTGGACTGAGCCTCCAGAATGTGAACCAAATAAACATTCCCTCTTCTAAGTTGTCCGTGTTGGGTATTTTGGCTTCTGCAGTGAAAAAGCTAACTAACGCAACATCCTTAATTAATCAGACATGCAATCAAGCATCATGGCGTGTACTTAGCAAGCCTCGATAGTACAGCCTCTACATAGGGATAAACAACTACACAGGGTCTGCCACAGACCAAAACATTGAATGACTATATGTCCCAATATTACAATATACCAAAATGATACTAAGAAATTACTAATGAGTCATGTTGCATTCTTTTCAAGTACTAAATGCTCAAAATCTGGCACACACTTTACTCTCAGAGTTCATCTCAATACAGACTAGCCATACTTCAAGCGCCCAAAGACCACATGGGCTTGTGGATACCATTCCGGAGGGTGCGGCCCTGGAGCTGTGGCTCTCACAGGATCGCAGTGATCCCCCGGGGACACTTGACCACATGTGTAGATATTTCTGGTTGTCACAGCTCTGGGGATGGCGCTGGCACCGAGTGAGCAGAGACCAGGGACGTTGCTAACATTGCACTGTGCCCAGGACAGTCCCCCACAGCAAGGAAAGACCTAGCTCCAAATGTCAAGAGCGCTGTGTGTCAGAAAGCCTGCTTTAGAGTAGGAACCAGTACGTGTGCCTCAGATACCTGGTAGGAGCCCAGGAGCGCCATGGATGCCAGCACCTGGCAGGTTGTGGGCACTCAACCTCAGGGCTTGGAACTGAATTCAATACAGCGAGGCCCACCAGGGCTCTGAACCAGGGCCTCGGTGCCAAGACATCCTGCTGCCTCGGCATCTATGTGTTGAGACCCCACTCCACATAGTTATCGGCAGAACGCCCCGAGAAAGAGGTATCGTCTCTGGCCAAAATATCCCCCACTTTTACCCTTCATGACTATTAATATTTCCTTTAACTTTCTACACGAATTGCTCCAGTGATGTGAAATTAGGACTATAAATAGAAACTGAGTCCGTGGAAATAAACGTCCTTGGCTTTGTTCAATAATAATAAAAACTGGCCAAAATTCAGATGCTGTGATAAGCATTCCAGCTGCAGCAATTACAAAGGGTCTCTGACCCTCACTATCACTAACTTAGGTTAAGCTATTAACTCAGGTAAGGTAGTTCAGTTTAAGGAAACTTTGTTTACCCTTGAGATCCTGCCTAGAGACAGAGAAGATAAAAACCTTGTGTGTGACCTTAAAGCAATTTAGTTGATAAACAACTTAGTTGCCCAAATACAATAGACTCAAGGAGAAAGATTGGTGACTTTTACGCCCAGTGTAAATATTCCTGAAGACAGAGAGGCTGATTGCATGGTTAATGAATATGACAAAATAAAGGACAGACGTTCTAAATATATATGTATGAAGGAAAGGAAATACCGTGTAAGAGTAAGAAAAGCATTTTTGCATGAAGAAGAGCTTATCATAAGAAAGTCCCAACTGGGAAAGAAAGGAATTAGAAAGTTAGAAGCAAGTTGCAGAGGGTTTGTGACAGAGAAATGGGTTATTAAAGATGGTTAGACTTTTAATAGGCTTATTGTCTAAAGAAGAGTGTTCAGCAGTTGAGGAAATATATCTGACAATTAAAACCAAGAACTTTGTGGTGTTGTTTGTGGTATTTTGTCTGCAAAACTGTGTTGTGAGTTTGCTTAAGCTTTCAGATTTAGGAGATAAAATGCCAACACCTGGAGAAACTTTATCACATCCACCTGAATCACCACGTCTCCCCACACTTACTATATGAACTGAGCCCAAAAGATGGAAAGTTCCAAGAAAGCCAAAGAAGATTCCCCGAGAAACCCCCAAGCCTTGGCCATGCTTGTTTATTTTGGGAAGTGGCCCCCTGGGACTGCTTATCTGCAAAGACCTTGGAAAAGAATCAGGAGTCAGAAGTCAATCTCTCAAGACCAACAGCCAGCTGAAGGACTAGTTTTATTACCTTTGTTTACATGTCATTCATTATTACTTCACAATGATTACACCCACCTCCCTCTCCTCTTACGATTAACTTTACTGGTGAAAGGTATAAATTTCTTGGAGTTTTTGTAATAAAGTGTCATTGGCTCAAGAAGCCTTTGTCCACCTCAGATTTCTTTCCCAAGCGTCGTACCCAAAAACTTAGGGAATTCATAGAGGGAAAGGAATCGCTGCAGATAAGTTTCTGCAGGACACCACCTGCCTTTTGTCCCATCTTTCTGAGGCTCCCGGTCGCGAGTGGACTTGCCCCCACAGGACTGAGCCAGTCGGTAACACCTCGGGCTCAGAGGGACTACCTTCCATCCTCTTAGTAGCAAGGCAAAGCCACAGGCAGCCACAAAATGAGTGGCAAAAATCAAGAACAAGGGACTGGTCTCAGGGCAACTGACATGTCACCTGCTTCGAGATACCCCTGAGCCAAGCTCCTGAAATCCTCCAGTCCAGCCATCTCCTTCTTCCTAGCCTATCTCTTTCCTCACTGGTTCTCCGTGCAGGTGGGTAGAGAGCAGTAGTATTTAGAGCGGCGGTCCTCCCTTGCCACCTCCCTGCAGGCGCAGGGCCAGGCATGCTCCAGAATCACTCTAAATGCCCATGGTCCACACCACTGTTGCTGCAAAGAGAGTGTCTGGACAGCATGGGAAGTTTCTCAGGACCGCTGGGGGTCAGGGCTCAAGGTTCTGAGAGTCACGGCATCTCAGGCTCCTCTAGCAAGATATTGAATTCAGATTCCCTTCAGCTACTAGACAGCAGGTTCACCGCCCAGTAAGGAATGGAGTGGACTCACCCCTGAACACAGAGGTGGAAAGAGATCTCTTCACCCTAAAGAACAAGAACACGACGGAGGGGTGTGGCATGGCTTAGCCTCTCACCCCATGGAATCTCCCTGTGCTGATGACTCTCAGATCTGCACCATCAACTTCACCCTCCTGAGACCCAGAATCAGACGTCTGTCCAGTTTTCATTCGTCAACTATTTGCTGAGCACCTACCATGTGTCAGCCTGCTCCAGGCTGGGGGTGGTGGGCTCTCTGGGCACTGCAGCTGGCCACGCCCCTAGCTGTTGCCCTCCCATAGCTCCACCCACTGGCTCCTCTTCCTTCCTCTGCCATCTCTGCGCATGAGTTCTGTTAGCTCTGCTCCTAAATATCCCTGGAACATCTCTCCTGTCCCCTTGCAGGCTTGTCCTTCCCCATCCAAACAGGATGTTTCTCTTCGTCCTTCAGGACCCAATCCAAATGTCCTCACCCCTCATTTTCTGGTGCCTCACACACCTGCCAGTGTGGGTTTGGGATGGGGGGGTCATTCCTGTAAATGCTATTTCCTTTCTTTCTTTCTTTTTTTGGTGGTACTGGAGATTGAACCCAGGGACATTCTACCTCTGAGCTATACCCCCAGCCCTATTTTATTTTTGTTTTGAAACAGGGCCTCACTAGGTTAATGAGGGTCTCACTACTTGCTATCCTCGAACATGCAATCCTCCTGTCTCAGCCTCCCAAGTATTGGGTGTACAGGCATGCACCAGTACGCCCAGCTCTAACATCTTTCTATTATAACCATCTCGTTCCTGGGGCCTAGTGTCCTTAGACTGACTTAGTGAATAAGCAAATGTCTTATATAATTCTCCAGGTGTGCAGGATGAGTGATTTTGCACCCCAAAGTGGACAGAGGTTTCCTTGAGAGTGGAGCCATGTTTTCAACTCAAGAGCAGTGTCACACTGTGCTGGGAGTAGGGGGCAGGTTGCTGGGGTTGAAGTCCTGGCTTTGCTACTTATAAACCTGTGACGTTGAAAAAGCCACTGGGCCCCTCTGGGCCTCAATATCTATAAAATAAGGGTTATCATTGTTCTTGTTATCTGGGGCTCTGTCACAAATGACTTGCAAAATATAGCACCTACGAGAACAGCCACCTTACGGTAGCTCATGCTTTGTGGGTCAGGAATTAGGGCAGGGCTCAGCGGGCGAGTCTTCTGCTCCTCTCGGCACTGACTACATCCCTTGGTGCCATTCCATGGGGGGATGGTCTGGTCTAAAGCATCCAGAAAGCTTGTGCTCATGCCTGGTGCTCTGGGAGCACAGCCAAGAGGTAGGCACAGCCAGGCCTGTCTCCTTCTTGGACATTTCTCTCCGGGATGGTGGTCTCAGTCACGTGACTACTTACGTGGCAACCCAGGGCTTCTAGAGTCCGAGCAGAAGCTGCCAGTTCTCTTAGCAGCTATATAAGGAACTGGCCTAGAATCACTTCTGTCTTGTTCTGTTAGTCAAAGAAGTCACAGGTCCGCCCAGATTTGGTGGGGGGGGGTGGGGGCTGGACAATAGACTCTACTTCTGAATAGGAAAAGAATGTGCAGTCATTCTTAACCTGCCACACTGCATTCTAGGGCTGAAAAGAAGATCAGATAAATTCATACACAATGTTTTTCTATGGTTAATCTAGTTGCTCAGACTCTCTCACTATACTTAGCAGAAGTCTGGCACTCAGCAAAGTTTTTACAAAGTTTTACATCGTAATTCAGTAGAGGAGAGAATATGGATGCGTTCGAGGCTCATTACATACAGCAAGTTTCTTGTATTGATCCTGGGCCACATTCTACAATTAGGAATCCAGCTGGAGTCCTAAGACCCTGGTATCAAAACGGGGAGTTCGGTGCCAGGCAAGGTGCTGCATACCTCTAATCTCAGTACCTGGGAGGCTGAGATAGGAGAATTGCAAGTTTGATGCCAGCCTCAGCAATTTAGCAAGACCCTGTTTTAAAGTAAAGAAGGGCTAGAGGTATAGCTCAGAGGAAGAATGTCCCTGGATTCAATATCCAGTAGGAAGGAAGGAAGGAAGGAAGGAAGGAAGGAAGGAAGGAAGGAAGGAAGGGAGTTCTGATACTCAGCAGAGAAAGCAGATTTCACCGAGGTCTAACATGCATTCTACTCTTCTTTAAGGGTTTCCCCAGACCTGATTAGGGAGGTCCCATATTTTACAGAGGAGACTGAGCTCAAAAAGTGTCAGGAACCTGCCCAAGTTCAACCAGGTAAGTGACATACCAGATTCCGAACCTCTGTCTGTCCGTTGTTGGCTCTTTCTACCATAGCCACTGCCGCTGGCCTTTCTCAAAACCGTGAGAAGTGCCCCACCGTGACCTTTCAGTGAACGATGGGTGGCAGGGCTCTGGTCCTCAGATCCCTGAGGACCACTGTGAATTACCATCTGATCTCAAAGTTATTCACGAGCAGACCCCATCTCACATTATCCATCTCTTTTCTCTGGGGATCTATGATTCTGTTGCATTATGCCCAGATTCCAATTTATTTCCTGTTTCTGCACATACAGTTTTTTTTTTTGTTGTTGTTTTTTTGTTTTTGGTTGTACTGGGGTTCCTGGAAGCCCTTCTACCTCCGGGCTACACTCCCAGACCTATTTTTACATTTTTATTTGGAAACAGGGTCTCCTAAGCCAGCACGCGCGGCTGGCTTTGAACCTGCGCCATCCTCCTGTCTCTGCCTCCCAAGCGCGGGGATTACAAGCGTGCGCCACCATGCCCGGCTTCACATACAGTTTTTTATGTAAGAAGTATAAAAATGTATATATGAGCACACATCACAGTTACATACACATACATGTCACCCTTGGGTTTACAAAATGCCCACATCCGCATCACCTCTCAAGGGTCCTTGGAGGTGGGTAATTCCACCCCCAGTTTACAGAGGGGGAAACCCAAGCAGCAGTGTGCTGCTTGGACAACCCTCTCTCCTTGGGAAAACCGACTCTGCCCTACACACTCACCAGTTCCAGTTCCCATAACGCGCTTACTCCCAAGCTGGGGAGGGGTGCACGGAGCCAGCTCTGGCGTGGTGATCTGAGTCTGCCCCGGGGAACCACTAACACCACAGCCCACAGACAAATCCACCTTCACTCAGCGGACCAAGAGGCCCAGCCAGGCTGCAAACTCCAGGCCGTCCTCCCACAGCCATCCTCCCCACGCCCGGCTAGTCCACCGGCTCCCTTTCTGTCCAGCTCTGTTGAACTCTGTTTCTCTGCAGTGAACATAAAGCCCTTTGGTTCACTCCGCATTAGCTTCATATTCTGAGGGTAATTCCAGAGTTCTTTGTTAAATAAATGTCCTGCTAAAAGAGGAAGGGAGAAGACCCAGCCCACCAGGTGTACTGGCCATTCCACGGTTACCTGCTTGACTTCCCTCTCTGGTGCCTTCCCCTCCCCCTGACTGAAGAGTCATCTGCAGGAAGAATCTGGGAGACAAGACAGGAATGCTTGGTTCCGGTGAAAGAGCTTGGCTGGTGGCATCTACAGGCCTTGGCTGACTCCCAGTTGCAAAACGGAAACCCTAGTACCCGCTTCCTAGGTGGTAAAGACAGAGGAGCTGAGAGCCCCCTTGTCCCTGCCACACTCTGACTGGTCTAAAGCAGAGTAAGATTTCAGGGGTGACTTAGGGGGAGCTGGGTTTCACCAGGAGGACCCCACTTTTGTAGGTGCTAAGGGACAGCCTCAGACTGGAAACTACCTTAGAGGAACATTCCAAAAGGGGAAATCTCTCTGGGGCAAGTTCCCTAAAAGTTTCCACTGTGAAAACCAAGACCCAGATAGTAATAAAACCCATGTAGGCAGACCAGGACTGTTGATAAAAGTTCTAATTATTCACCAATCCTGGGTGTATAAGGGAAGACGGACACAAAGAACCACAGAACACATCAGTCCATTTCGGTGGAACTTTCCAGGCTTCTGTAAATTTGGGCAGAAAGGAGAAGTTGCTGGGACAGGCATAAAGTATGGCTTCCCAAGAGCCCCGTGAGGCTGCTGGATACTCTGCAATACATATTTTCCTTGGCTGTGATGAGGCTTTCTAATCCAAGTGCTTGGGACATGGGGGGTTGAGCGGATGTGTGGAGCTTTATCCCTCTAAGATGACATATCTATCTCTCCCAAGTGAGGTCGGGGGTCCTTTCTTCCAGGAGGCCCAGGGACGCTGGGCAACCTGCTTAAGGTCTCTGATGAGAACCCAGCCCACCGACAGCACACACAGCTCTGCCATGCTCACACTGGCTCCGAAACACTCACACTTCCTAGAGCGAAGGCCCCTGGGAACTCCCAGAGCAGAGCAAATCTGGGAAGTGGACCACAGGTGCTCAGCGGTAAGGGTCAACTTCCCTTTGGGGACAACTTTCCCAGAGCTGAGTCCCCTGGGAGCAACTCCTCAGACGTCCTCCCTGCTCAGCACAGGCTGGGCCTCCATGCAGGAGAACAGTAAGAACCACAGGCATTTGCAAAGACCCTCTGCCTCATTTGTTCCACGCTTACTCCATGCACTCGGACACCCGCACGAGCCTCCTAGGAGCAGACATGGGTCCACCTCTCCATCTGTCCTGTGTGAGGACCTTCGGCTGGGATCTGCCTCCCTGGCCAGACTCGAGCTTTTGGAATGCAGGGAGCCCTGTCTTACCATGACTCAGGGCTCAATAGGTGCTGGAATATATATATATATATATATATATATATATATATATATATATATATATATCCACACACACATGTATGTATGTATGTACGTATGTATGTATGTATATGTGTATGTATATGTATATTCATGAGCAAATGGATAAATCCACGCGGCAGTAGTCACGCACTTTCTGCCAGATTCTCAGTATGTTCACATCTTTTCTTGTCTGCTCCTCCTAACAACTTCCTCGACACTTCCATGATACTTCCTCGGAGGCCTCGTGAACCCCACTGTGTTAATGGAAATCAGGATCCGATGTCAAATCATTTGCTTTAATTTCCAGAGCTGCTTAAATGAGGGAACTGCATACGAATCCAGGTTGTGTCCTTTTTCCAATATATGTGTCAATGCTATAAATTTCCCTCTGGGCACTGATTTCACTATATCCTACAGGTTTTTATAAGTTGTGTTTTCATTTTCATTTACGTGCAAGTACTTTTAAATTTCTCTTTGGATTTCTTCTTTCACCCGCATGGCATTCAGATCTCCAACTACTCTGGGATTCGCCACTGTCCTTCTGTTACTGGTTTCTAGTTTAATTCCATTGTGGTCTGAGAGCAGACATTGTATGATGTCTATTTTATAAATTTGTTAAGGTATACATTGTGACTCACAACGTGGTCTATTTGCCAAATATTCCATGTGAGTTTGAGCATGTGCACGCGGCTCCCGCTGGATGGAGACGTCTATGGATGTCTGCCGTATCCAGTTGACTGATGGTGGTGTTGAGTTCAACTATGTCCTCGCTGACTTTCTGCCTGCTGGGTCCGTCCATGACTGATAGAGGGGCTTTGAAGTTTGCAACTGTGGTCGGGATTCATCTGTTTCTCTTTGCAGCTTTATCAGTTTTTGCTTCGTACATTTTGACATGCTGTTAGGCACATATGTTATGGATTACAATGTCTTCTTCGACAACTGACTCTTTCCAATTATGTGATGTCCTTTTATTCCTGGTAACTTTCCTTCGTCTGAAGTCTGCTCTGTTTGAAATTAAAATAGCTATTTTTGCCCTTTTGATTAGTGTTAGTATGAAATGTCTTTTTCCATCTATTTAGTATATGTGTCTTTATATTATTATTATTATTATTATTATTATTATTATTATTATTATTTGGTGGTACTGGGGTTCCTGGAAGCCCTTCTATCTCTGGGCTACACTCCCAGACCTATTTTTACATTTTTTTAATTTTGAAACAGGGTCTCCTAAGCCTGCGCGCGGGGCTGGCTTCAAACCTGCGTGATCCTCCTGTCTCTGCCTCCCAAGCACGAGGATTACAAGTGTGCGCCACCACGCCTGGCCTATTTTTTTATTTTTATTTTTGGTGGTACTGGGGCTTTCTACCTCCGGATTATACTCCCAGACCCATTTTATATTTTATTTGGAAACAGGGTCTCACTAAGTTGCTGAGAGCCTCATTAAGCAGCTGAGGCTGGCTTCGAACCTGCGCTATCCTCCTGTCTCAGCCTCCCAAGCGCGGGGATTATAAGCATGCGCCACCACGCCCGGCGTATATGTGTCTTTAAAATCTCTGTGTGAGCCAGGCGTGGCGGCGCATGCTTGTAATCCCAGCATTTGGGAGGCTGAGACAGGAGGATCATGTAGGTTCGAAGCCAGCCTCAGCTACTTAGTGACACCCTTTGCAACTCAGTGAGACCCTGTTTCAAAATAGAAAATAAAAAATAGGGCTGGGTGTGTCACGTCGAGGTAGAATGCCCCTGGGTTCCATCCCCAGTACCACAAAACAGAACAAAATAGCCAAAAAAACCCCTATTGTGTATTTATAATTGAAGCAGGTTCCTTGTAGACAACATATAGTTGGGTTTTGTTTTGTAATCCACTCTGATAACCTGTGTCTTTATTGGTGCATTTAGACCATTGATATTTGACATCATGATTGATATAGTTGGATTGCCACCTGCCATATTTGTATTTGTTTTCTATTTGCTGTCATTTTTGTTTTCTACCTTTGTAATTTTAACTGAACACTTTATATGGTTCCATTTTAACTGTTTTGTTAGCATCAGCAATACTTCTTTTTAAACTTTCATTTTTAGTGGTCTCCAAAGGTTTTCGATCTACGAGTACTTCAAGTCCGCTTTTAAATAATATTACACTGCTTCACAGATAGTGTAAGGACCTTCTAATAAAACAATCCTGATTCCTCCTGGCCATTCCTGAATCATTGCTGTCACTCACTTTGCAAGTAAACACACACATATATATATATATAAAGGATATTGTTGCTGCTTCCATTTTGGACAAACCATTATCTGTTAGATCAATTTAGAGTAAAAAAAAGTCATTTCACCTTCATTTATTCCTCTCTGATTCTCTCCCTTTCTTCATGTAGATTTAAAAGTCTTACCTTTATAGTTTTCCTTTTTTTAAAAAAAAAAATCTTAACATTTGCAAGGCAGGTTCTTTGTTTTAGATATGGGATGTTCCTCGAGGTTTCATGTGTTGAAACGGCTTGGTCTCCAGCACAGCAATATTTAGAAGTGGAGATTCTAGGAAATGACTGCATCATAAGGACTCTGATCTCTGCAGCAAATAAATCCATCTGGTGAATTAATTCTTTTAATGGACCACTGGGAGGTGGAGGAGGCAGGGAGGTAGCTGGGCATGTTTGGAAGAAGTAGGTCTCTGGGGCTGAGCCCTTACGGGCTGGATCTTGCCCCTGCCTGGCCTCCTCTGCCAGGAGTTGAGCAGCTCTCCTTGCATGCCCTTCCGCCATGATGCTTTGCCTGACCTCAGGCCCAGAGCAATGGCGCCCGCCAACCATGGACTGAAACTGTGAGTCAAAAGAAATCTTTCCTCTTCCGAGATGTCTGTCAGATATTTTGGTCATAGTGGCAAAAGGCTAACACATAGGTCTACTGGCAACAAACGCCCTCACTCTTTTGTTTGTCTGAGAAAATCTTTATTTCTCCTTCACTTTTAGAGGATAATTTCACAGAATTTCTAATTCTCAATTGGTGTTTTTTCTCCTCAACACTTGAATTATTTCATTCCCCTCTCTTCTTAATCATCTGACTCCTTGTCAGAAGATAAGTCCTTGTAATTCTTATCTTTTTCTTCCCCTCTGACTTCTTCTGGTATCTTTTCTTCATCTATGGTTTTCTACAGAAAGCAAATGCTAGGCCTACATTGCTTCTGTGGGTTTTAAAATTTTTCTCGATTTGTTTATCTTGGCATTCATCCTGCTCAGTGTCTTCTGACCTTCTGGGTTCTGTGGTCTGGTATCTGGCATTTATTAGAGGGAAATTCTCAGTTATTGTTTTAAATATTTCTTTGTTCCCTTTTCTCTAACCCAGAAAAGAATACCTTTTGTAGTTGTCCACGGTTATTGAATATTCTGGTTTATTCCAGTCTTTGTTCCCTTTGGTTTTCAAGGTAGGTGGTTTCCACTGGGATAGCCTCAAACCCATAGCTTTCCCTTAGCCCTGCCCAGCTGCCCACTGCGCCCGGCCGGGGCATCCTGCATGTGTGTTGTTTGATCCTGGTTAGCGCTTCCCTCTCTTTACCCGCCCGTGGGTTCCTGCACGTGGTCTACTTGATCCACGAGTGCTCTGAGCATCTTGATTATAGCTGTGTTAACTCCTGGGTGTGGTCATCCCACCTCTTTGCTGTATATGAGTGTGTGCTAATGCTTTCTCTGTCCCTCTGAACGTTGTAACTTTTCCCTGATGGCCAGACGTGCTGCACCAGAGGAAAGATGCTGCCGTAAGCCGGGCTTTAGTGGAGGGACAGGAGGTGGAGCGCGGTGGGTGCCTTTCTGTAGGTCCCTGCCTGTGGGCTGAGAACGTCACAGGTGCTCCCAGTGTCCTCCCCTCTCGGGGACCAGATGGCCAGAACAGGCGTTTCCCTCACAGTCCCTCTGCCCTCCCCTGCTGCTAGAAGCACCAGAAATCCTTCCCTGACATTCAGCTCCTGATGATAAAACCAGAGGGAGCGAGGCCCCCTTCACTTCCCAGACTTGCTCCAAATCTTTGCAGGGCTTAGAGGACGCTACGAACCAAATCCCAGCACCGTGTCCGGTTGCCACTGCCCTCCGCAATCCAGTCAAATCCCACCCTCCCCTTCCTGGCGCCGCACCCCAGCGGAGCTCCGCGTTACCCTGATTCTCTTCTCTGTCTCTGGGCTTGGCCGCGGGCCTCCCCAACCGCTAGGCCTGGCTGATTGCCCTCAGTCCAGCGCGATTGGCTTTGATGCCCCCAAAGTGCACACGTGCGCCCGAGCGCTGGGGACTGTCTGGCTCGTGTCCTTGGTGAAGTACACGTGTCTGTCTCCTCCTGGTCAACGGCAGGATCTTAGTGGGCCGGTCATCAGCGCCCTCCCCCAGAAACCTCTCGGCACTCATGTGAGTGGTGGCAGAGTCCTTGAAAGGTTTGAAAACACAGAGAAAGCTTGACTGTTGAAGCAAAAAGGGGAAGACTAAAAGACTCTATGTATCAGCCGGGTGTGGTGGCGCACGCTTGTAATCCCAGTGCTTGGGAGGCTGAGACAGGAGGATCGCGCAGGTTCGAAGCCAGCCTCAGCTACTTAGTGAGGCTCTCAGCAACTTAGTGAGACCCTGTTTCCAAATATTTAAAAAAAGGTCTGAGAGTGTAGCCCGGAGGTAGAAAGCCCGTGGGTTCCACCCCCGGTACCACACACACACACACACACACACAAAGGCTCTATGCATCACTGTGATGCGAAATTCAATACAAAAAGAAAAAAAAAATCCATCGAAGTTGTACAATAATGTTCTTGGAGTTAGATTGTCCTATATTATTATTTTTTCCTGGTCAAAGCCCAGTTTGGAGAGCTGAAAAGGGGGCTGCTGAAAAGAGAAAGAAACACACTGTGGTTATGTGAGCCCAAACCCTGTGGGTAATGAGCGATGCGAGAAGCATCGGCTTCTCCGACGCCTCCTCCGGGAGCGAGGCGTCGCAGGAAATGAGGGGCTTGGAGGTATGAACACGCGGCCCCACCCCGAGGCTATTTATAACTGCTAGTATTTATTGAGTGCCATCTGGGGGCACCGTGGGCTTCTCACAGGGGCTCTTCAAGGTGGGCACTGGAAGAGGGTTTTTATCTACGTGTCTCCGTTTGGAGGTGGAGCCACTGAGGGTTTCCCACGTGCCAGGCAACACTATTTCAGGTCCCTGCATGTCCCTGCTGGTCAGTCCTCATCAGTCCTCCACTGGCTATGCAGGGATGTTCTCATCCCATCCAGGAGGAAATGAGCACAGGGAGGTTAGGTAGCCCAGCTCATCTGATGTCACAAGAGTGAGAAACCAGAACAGTCGGACTCTCCAGAGCCCACAGTCTCAGCAGAGGCTCGCGCTGACCAAGATGCAACAGTGCAGCCTCCCTGCTGAAACGTCGAGAGGCCGCCTGCCTTCTCCCTACCAAAGCTCCTCTTCTAGTACTGGTTTGGACCCAGGGGCATTCTATCTCTGAGCTATACCCTCTGCTCTTTTTATTCTTTATTTTAAAATGTGAGTTTGAGCTGGACATGGTGGCGCACGCTTGTAATCCCAGCATCTGGGAGGCTGAGACAGGAGGATTGTGGTTTGCGAGACAGCCTCAGGTACTTAGTGAGGCCTTTTGTAAAAAAAAAAAAAAAAAAAAAGAAGAAAAGAAAGAAAGAAAGAAAGAAAGAAAGAAAGAAAGAAAGAAAGAAAGAGGATCTCTAAGTAGCTGAGGGTCCCACCAATTTGCAAAGGCTGGCCTTGAACCCTGCAATTCTCCTGCCTCAGCCTCCCAAATACTAGGACTGCAGGCGTGTACCACCATGCCTAGCTCCAACACTGCTTTAATAATCATAATCATTGCCCACCTTTTTATGGACCTAGTACATCCTGATTCAAATATTTTAGGATGATGGGTCAGTTGGTGACAGAGTCAACTCCACGATCATGGAGAGACATCAGAGGCATCCTGGGGTGCGCTGCCCTGCCCGTCATTCAGACTCTACTGCCCAGGAGGACTAACTCAGAATCTCTCCCTCACTTGGTTTCAGGGCCCCCAGGCCATGGTAGTGAGGACCAACCAGCACAGGGATTCCCCATGCTTGCCCAGAGAAAGGGCTCCCTTCCCTGGTGCGAACGTATCTACCCACAGCTAAGACCACACGCCCACAGTGGGAGATTCGCTGAGGCAAGAACTCCTACCTAAGCTGGACAGCAGGCCTTTCCCCGGCCAGCTGGGCAGTAGGGACAGGCAGAGAGTGAAGTGGGGCTGCGACTGGGCTGCCGGGCAGCTCACTTCCTGTGTGGGCTGGACCACACCATCTGTCATGTTCATGGTTCTTCTTCCAACTGGGTTTCTCTACTCTTTATTAGGCAGCAAAACAAACAAACAAGAAAGAAAGAAAGAAAAAAAGAAAGAAAGAAAGAAAGAAAGAAAGCCCCAAACATCCCATGAATATGTCACTGTCACCATCTTTAAAGCACATTATTAGAGTTAGTACAGGTTGACCATCCCTAATCCAAAAGCCTGAAATCCAAAATGTTCCAAAATCTAAGCCAGGCGTGATGGCACACACTTGTAATCCCAGCATTCAGAAGGCTGAGACAGGAGGATTGAGGTTCGCGGCCAGCCTCAGTTAATTAGTGAGGCCCTCTGCAACTCAGTGAGACCCTGTTTCAAAATAAAGGATAAAAAATAGGTCTGGGGATGCAGCTCGGAGGTAGAATGCCCCTGGGTTCCATCCCCAGTACTGTTAAAAGAAAAAAAACTGTCATGGGCACGCATGCTTATAATCTCAGCATTTGGGAGGCTGAGACAGGAGGACTGCAGTTTGCAGCCAGCCTCAGCTACTCAGTGAGGCCCTCTGCAACTCAATGAGACCCTGTTTCAAAATAAAGATTAAAAAAATAGGGCTGGTGGTATAGCTCGGAGGTAAAATGCCCCTGTATTCCATCCCCAATATTTAAAAAAAACCCAAATGTTCCAAAATCTAATACTTTCTGAGCAGTGACCTGCCACCACAGGTGGAAACCGTGCACCTGAGCTCACAGGATGGCTTCAGTCAAGGCGCAGGTGCGCTGAAAATACTGTATGAAACCGCCTTCAGGTCAGTTGTATAAAATTATCTTCTGGCTATGTGAATAAGGTATATATGGAACATGAACAACTTTTGTATTTAGAGTTGGGTCCCATTCTCCAAGATATCTCATTCTATATATGCAAATATTCCAAACTCTGCAAAAAAAAAAAAAAAAACTAACAAAATCTGAAATCCCTCCCTTCTGGTCTCAAGCATTTGGCACGAGGAATGCTCAGCCTGTAGTATCCTCCTGGCCAAATGGCTCATTTCAGCCATCAGGAGCCAGGGCTGCCACCCAGAAGCTGGCCTAGCCTCCGTCCATCCCGGTCCTTCTCCTTCTTCTGTACAGCCCTGTTCTAGCACCTCTTTTGCTGGCTCTCGGCCCCAGGACCCAACATTGCTTGCTCTAGAATTGCGACCTGCCCCTGCCTGTCACGTGTACGGGAGGATTACACTTCTCATCCCCTGGGTCAGGGCTGGCCTGGTCATGTGACCTCTCTGGGCACAGGTGTCTAGGCACTTCCCATGTGATGGAAGTGGTACCTGTTGTCTCAGCCTGTCCAGGTCGCGATGGAACTCTGCTTCCCCCTCCTCCCTCTGCCCACATGGGTGCTTTTCTGTGGTCTGCCTAGTTGCATTAAGATATTACAGTGAGTCTCGGCTTCCACATCACATGAGTAAGAGACAGCCTCACGTCACTTTGTATGTATATGTCATGCACGGACACACACACCCGTATATCCGTGTTACTCTATGTATGAGCCACTGGGGTGGAGGGCTGTTTGTTATCGCAGCAGCATCTGCCCGAGATGACTGGCTCGAGTTTCTGAGACACTCTTCACGAGAAGCAAGAGGGCAGAGTGGCCAGAACTGGGGTTTCTCCTCCAAAGCAAATAGCAAGATCGCAGATGAAGCTGACCACACACTCTCGGGGCATCCCCAGCCTCCTTCCCTTGCCTCTTCTCAGAATGGGGAACCCTAACATGAGCCCCAGTTCCGGGACTGGGCCTTCCCCTTGCCCACTTCCTCCTCAGACCCCCCACTGCATCCACCACAGCCACAGTGCCCGAGTCCTGGGCAGCCTGGACACACTGACTCCTCCCAGGACCAGGCGGAGGCACCATCAGTGTACCCACTTCACAGACGAAGCTGCCAAAGCTGGAGAGAGATGCAGTGCCCTGCCAAGGGCCGCACAGGGAAGAGGCAGGGCTGGCTTCCACAGGCTGTGAGGCCCCCACGGTCCATGTTCCACCTAGTGCTGAGGGACCGCTTGGAGCAGGAAGAGAGATGACAGAGAGGTGGAAACAGGGCCAAGGACCAGCCACATACTGCTCCATTACGTTGCCTGGGTTTGACCAGTGGCCGACCTAAACAGGGTGAGGCTTGGGGACTGTGGAATCGTGTAAGGGAAGAGCCAAAGAAAATGCATACGAGCTTCCAGCGACGCTGTCCTCGGGGAGCACCCAAGGATGAGGATGGGAGGCTTGGATGCACCTAGGACTTTCAGTTTTTGTCTTTTCAGCAAAGTTGCACAGCGTATGTATGTATGTATGTATGTATGTGTGTATGTATGTGGTGCTGAGGACTGAATCCAGGGGCATTCTATCTCCAAGGTACATCCCCAGCTCTCTGTAACTTTTTTTTTTCTTGAAACAGGGTCTCGCTAGGTTGCTGACGGTCTCACTCCATTCTTACAGGCTGTCCTTGAATACACGATCCTTCTGTCTTGGCCTCCAAGTACTGGGATTACAGGTGTGCCCACGCCTGGCTGAACAGTGCATTGTAAAAAGTGTTTAAATGGAAAGTGAGATTCTACCGCATGGTCCTAGTAGGAAGAGGTAGAGGAGACTTCCAGGAGGTAAGCTCTTTCCATCTTTGAGTGCCCTGGTTTGTCACTTGGGCTTGGCAAAACTTCACCCAATTTTAATCAGGCTCCTAGACCTTTCTGTGCATTTCCTTGTAAAATCCAGTCTTAGCAAGAACCCCTGTTCCTATCCTCAACAATATCTTATGGGGTTCTTCATCCTCCACCCATTCCCAGGTGACATGATCACCCTGGCCTGCCTTCAGCAAGACTCCTGGTACATCAGTGTAGCCAGAACCACCCTCTACCCTCTAGTGTCTTCTGAGTTCTTTTTTTTTTTTTGGTGGTACTGGGGTTCCTGGAAGCTCCTCTACCTCCGGGCTACACTCCCAGACCTATTTTATACTTTTTTTAATATTTAAAAACAGGGTCTCTTAAGCCAGCATGGCTGGCTTCGAACCTGCGTGATCCTCCTGTCTCTGCCTCCCAAGTGCAGGGATTACAAGCGTGTGCCACCACGCCTGGCTTCTGAGTTCTTTTTTAATTCCTGGGCCCCCACCCTGTTCCTTGGCTACAATTCCCACTTGCCCACTCTCTGTGTAGAACTGGGCCAGTTCTAGACTGAGTTCTCTTTTCCCCTGTTGTGATGGTTCTGTACAAAATCAGCCATTTCCCCTGTAACCACGTCCAGCTCTGGCTTCCCTTTGAGAGGCTCCTAGTTGGAAACTAGATGTTGAAATCAGACGCAAAGGTGTCCAGGGACTGCACTGCACTGGGGCTGGAGAAACCGAGATACGATGAGTCTGGGGCCTGGGGCGAGCAGGTGGGGAGGCGCAGGGACCAGGGAGAGCAGAGCTCCAGCTTCCATCTCCCTTGGCTTCGCCTAAGGGGCTTCCGCGCCCTGCCCTTGAGCATCCCATTCCCCCCTCAGCCACCATCCCAGCACTGGTGCTAAAACACAAGGCACAGTGGCTTTGAGGCCCTAAAGGACTGTGGGTAACGAGTAGCTGGGACTCTGGGTAGAAGGCAGTTCTGGACCTGCTGGCCTCGCCAGTCTAGAAGAAGATAGGTTTGCTGGTCATCTCTCGGGAGGCCATAAACACACCCAAGGGCTGTGTGCCCCAGACATGCCTGCAGAAACACTTTCCCCTGGCCACCTAAGAAAGGACCTAGGTTTGTGGTGAGCAGTAGACATCCCGAATGATTCCACCCCTTCTGTAGCCATCCGACACTATATACTTGGTCTAGAAAGGCCTACTCCCACACTTTTTACTCTCTGGGATTCATAAGATGGGGAGGTCACTTGGGTTGTCAGTATTAATTAATTACCTGTCCCCAGACACAAACTTCCTGTTCCTCTATCCAGGGCGCAGAATCCTAGCAGGCCATTAAAATCCAGGCTCTCTGCTTTTTCCTGGGCACGTGGCTGAACTACATTTCCCAATCTCCCTTACAATGAGGCATGGTCATGTGACTGAGTTCCAGCCAATGGAATGTGGCCACAGAAGACACACCTACTTCCAGGCCTTGGTGGTTAAGACTCATCCATAAAGCCCCCTCCCTTCTCGTTCCCCTCCAGCCTATGGGACCCTGGGCCTAACCTCAAGAGACTGGAGGCCACATGCTGAAGGTGGCAGAGCCTGTCAGCTGGGGCCCTTGAAGACAAGAACTCTTGCTTGTGAGTGGAAACTAGCTTCTTGGGGGTTTACACCATTACACCTGTTACCGCAGCAGCGAGCTAATCTTGCAGGCTTCTGCGTCCCCCAGCATGACTCTGTCTCACAGTCACCCACACTGCTGCTTCTTACTGTCCTCTCCCGCCACCGGAAGGATGTGCTGAGACAGGAGGCTTTTTTGTCATGGTGCTGCCCACAACTGTGTAGCAGGGCCTGGTACAGTTCAAACCCTCCATAGCTATGTATCAAATACGTGAACAGACGGGGTGTGCGGCCTGGGGCTCTGTGCAAACACCCTCTCCAGCAGGAAGCAGCATCTGCTTTCATTTTCTAGGAAATTAGCCTTAAGGGAACTATAGCTGCAACTTTAGGACCCAGCCTGAAAGCTCCCTCCTCATGGACACCCTCTCTGAGTCCTGCCCACAGTCACCTGCGCCCTCCGAGCCCCTCTCAGGGGACCTCTGCACAGCAAGTGCTGTCTGCCTCCCAGCCTCCAAACAACCGGAGGCCGGAGGCAGGAGCTCGGCCTGCTCCTCTCTGCACATCCGGGGGTAGTGCTCATAGTTCTTAAGCAATAAGTACCCGAGAATATTTAATGATCCCTCTCTGGAGTCACCGTACTGCTGACCAAGGGTAAAACGCACCGTATGCCGCCCTGGATCCATTTCTAAGACGGTATACACCCGTGCTTGGAATATCCCATGGATTCTTCTAATAGGCAAAAGCCTATTAGATTTTAATCCTGTCATATGCACACATAGCCCATGAGCTGGGGAGACCAGTCCAGCTGGTAAGCCCAGTGGTCTAGAAGGGGGCCCAGACCTGAACATGTACCCATCATTACAAATGCCCCCAGCCGGGCATGGTGGCGCACGCTTGTAATCCCCACGCTTGGGAGGCAGAGACAGGAGGATCTCGCAGGTTCGAAGCCAGGCGCGTGTGCTGGCTTAAGAGACCCTGTTTCCAAATAAAAATACAAAATAGGTGTCTGGGAGTGTAGCCCGGAGGTAGAAGGGCTTCCAGGAACCCCAGTACCACAAAAAACAAAACAAAACAAACGCCCCCAGACCAGGATACCGGAACATTTCCCAGCGAGGCACAGGCATGCTTCTGGCAGCCCTGCACACACACAGGACTTCTGCCTTTCAAAGTGCGTGCACATTTGGCCCTCACAAAGCTCTTTGATACAGTAGGACAGTGACTATTATGTCCATTTGACAGAAGAGCAGACTGAGGCTCAGAGAGGCCCAGACACTTGTCCCCACTCATGGTATAAGCAAAAGCTGAGCTGATGCTTGGACCCGAGGGCCCACATATTTATTTATTTCCTGTCCTTTTCTTCCCTTTCTCCAGCATCCTCGAGCTACCCTAGCGGAAACTTCACCGTGGCCACAGGAGGGAAAGCCAGAGAGCAGAGAAGAGGGTAAGTGGAAATTCATGTCGATCTTCAAGTGATAAGCTGAGTTCAGAGCAAGCCTGGCCAGGTGCCACGAGCAGGCTGAATGGTGTCCCTTCTCATTTAAAATACGGTAGGCACAGCTGGAGGGGCTGCGGCTCGCAGGTGCCACATCTGCTGCTGCTGCTGCACTAAGCTGGAGCCAGAACCAGGAAGACAGCACTTACGTGACTTTTCTTCTTTGATGGTGTACTCCAGCACGTCGGGGGAGCTGTCGTTCTGGGAGGGGAAGTGGACACAGAGTACCAGGCGCTTCAGGCTGCTGTCTCGGCGGACGAGAAAGATCTGAAACCAGAGAAAAGAGGCAGCTCTGTGAATTGAGGGTTCAGACGGAGGCTAACAGGACAGGTGTGACGTGAGTCTCCTGGAAGACCCCTGGAGCCAGGAGCAGGTGAGGGCTCAAGCATCCTTCAGGAGACCTGAGGCTTCTGCCCGGAGCCACGTCTAAACTGAGTCTCCATGAGTCGTGGACCAAGTCCATGCACTGGGGTTAGATTCCTGTGTCCCCGCTCCCTGGGATGCTGGCTCCGCAGGTGCCCAGATCTAGGGAAGCCCTGATGATCGGGGGTCAGGTTGAATTTCACCTCACACCCTCACACATGGCTCTAGGGAGGGGGCTGTTAGAAATAGTTACAGGTATCAATTCAAATTTTTGTTTTTCCCTGAAAAAATAAAAGTACTTCTGTTGGGCATGGTGTGCACGCTTATAATCCCAGCGTTTGGGAGCCAGAGACCAGAGGATCACAGTTCGCAGACAGCCTCAGCTACTTAGTGAGGCCCTTCGCAACTCAGTGAGACCCTGTTTCAAAAATAAAAAAACCATAAAATATAGGGCTGGGAGTGTAGCTCAGAGGTAAAATGCCCCTGGGTTCCATCCCTGGTACTGCAATAAATAAATAAAATAAAAGTACTTCTATGGAGTTCTCTCTGGGGCAGGAATTGTTATGCTGCTTTGCATATACGAACTGGTTCCATCTTCTCAGTTACCCCAGGGCGCAAGTTTTCTCATTAGCCCCACTTCCCAGGTGAAGAAACAGAGGCACTCTCTGCTGTGAGAGTGTGTAATAATATGTATATGTGTGTAAGAGAACGAGAGTGGGCGTGTGTGTGTCTGTGAGTATACATATGTGTGTGAGTGTGACGTTGCTTCGTGGCCTCCCTCTGAGGTAGGATGGAGAGAGAGAGGCCCCGAGGAACCTGAAAAGGCCCAGGAAGCACATGTTGCCCCTTGACCCTTGGCCCTGGAAGCATACTTTGCCCCTTGACCCTGAGCCCAGGCAGGGCCTGGGACTGGCACCCTTCCTAACTGGAACCAAACCAGCAGTTTCTGTCTTCACTGGGACGACGCGTCCTTTGTACATGTGGCGCTTATCAGGGGACACACGCTCAGTCATCGTTTAAGCTCAGGCACGTGGCAGAGCTGAGGGGTCAGAGGTGACGCAAAGCAAATTTGCTTTTCAAATTGTATGTCCTAACTCTTGGGGGTGAATGCCACTAACATTTCCCCCAAAATAAAAGAGAAGAGGATAAGAGAGAAGATGGTTGCTTATCACCAGGTGGGCTTTTTGTTGGAGTCTCCGTGAGGCCCACACAGGGCAGGGTCACAGAGCAGCGTGGAGAACACCTTTTCTTTCCTCCTTTGCAGTGCTGGGGATGAACCCAGGGCGCTCTATCACTTAGCTGCATCCCCGGGCCCTTTCCATTTTACCTCGAGGCACAGTCTCGCTAAGTTGCTGAGGCTGGCTTTCAACTTGTGGCCTTCCCGCTTCAGCTTCCTGAGCTGAAGGATCACGGGCGTGGACCACCATACCTGGCGCGCACTGAATTTCTACTGTACTGATGGCTACTTCCTCTCTTTGCTATGATGGCTACTTCCTCTCTTTGCTATGTGGTCCCCCTCACTGGTCTCCTCTGAGTGACCCATGTGACGAATCCCAACTGCCAGCCTCAACTGATACCTCCCTCCACACGCCCTGCGAGCCAGTGGGCTCTTTGGCACCCAGGACATAAGTATTTTAGACTTAACCACTTTGCTCAGACACGGACTCTTGTGTTGCTCAGAGGGAGAGAAAGAAGACAGGAGGCCTCAGACAGCTCTTCCCATGGTGCGGGGCTCCATCTGCGTTTCTGTTTAGCTCCCACACGGCCCTGTGACCCTGGGTGATTGTGTGGCTTTGCTGAGCCTCAGTGTTCTGCTCTGTAAGCGGGGATAACAGCACCTACCACCACCCAGAAGAAACAAAACATGAAGCCCGCACCCTGCCTCTCTGTGTTGGAAGAGGCCGGGGAAGTCACAGAAGAATGAAGCCCCTGTCAGACTGCACTCTGAGAGCGAATTCTCCACCGCCCGCCCCCACCCCACGGCCCAGCGGCTCCTTCCGTCTCCCAGTCTCAGCCCCAACTGGGGATTTATCCCCTGCATGCTGCATGCGTTTATTGGGAAAAAGAATCAGATTTCCTGGAGGCAGGAGTTGGGACGACAAAAGGTACAGATCTGGGACAAGAAGAGGCAACATAAAAAAGAATGCTTCAGAGGATGGGAAGAGGCTCCCATGTAAAACAGCAGCCGATGCTTGTGCTCTGTGCCAACATCTGGTCCCACTTGTTCCCATATGCCCTCGGGGGCAGGTGCAGAAGCAGGACTCGGGCTGGGACCCACCACCACGCCAGGCAGCATCTCTCGTCGCCTAATGCCTGTTATCTGTGCGTGAGGGATGTGGTGTCAGCGGAGTAGAGAGTCCACAAGGACGGGCTCTGCACACCCGCCACCCACCCGTGCAGCTGGCCACGGAGCTCTTCTGCCTGGGCTGAGTCACCTGCTCCTAAGTGAAAACCACGATAAGGTGCTGGCCTAGGGGGCTGGGGTGGGGAGCCTGACTGTGGCCTGGCCAGAGGCTCCTCCCACACTTCCTGCCCAGGGTCCAAGGGAGCAGAGCCCTGTCAGCAGCCATATTGGCCTGCTGGAATAAGAAGGTCTGCTCTGTTCCCGGCTGGGGAGGTTTAGCCCCTGAGCTACTCATGGAGGCCCTTCTAGGAGGAACCCGTGGCACCTCTGGGCAGCGGGGACTCCTGAAGAACATTCTAGCTTGTGATCAATTCCTTGTGCTTAAGCCTGGCAGAGTCAAGGCAAAGGCGGCCCCTTCACGTCTCCTTTAGTGCCAAGGCCAGCTGTTTAGAGATAAGGCACAGCATAAATTCCAGCTCTGTCCTCCGGCCAGTACCCTTTACAGAATTTGAGAACAAGGTCCGAGTTTACTCATCTGAACATGAGCATAGGAGCATCCATTACGCAGAAGTTACTGTAAGAGGTGTTGGTCGTGTGTCTAAGATGCCCCACAGATTCCACACTTAATAATAGTTATATTATTATTATTGTGTGTGTGTGTGTGTGTGTGTGTGTGTGTGTGTGTGTGGTACAGTGGGTTGAATCCAGAGGCATCCTACTTCTAAGCTACACTCCCAGCCCTATTTTCTTCTCCTTCTCTTCCTCCTCCTCCTCCTCCTCCTCTTCCTCCTCCTCCTCCTCCTCCCTCCTCCTCCTCCTCCTCCCTCCTCCTCCTCCTCCTTCCTCCTCCTCCTCCTTCCTCCTCCTCCTCCTTCTTCCTCCTCCTCCTCCTCCTTCTTCCTCCTCCTCCTCCTCCTTCCTCCTCCTCCTCCTCCTTCCTCCTCCTCCTCCTCCTTCTTCCTCCTCCTCCTCCTCCTCCTTCTTCCTCCTCCTCCTCCTCCTTCTTCTTCCTCCTCCTCCTCCTTCCTCCTCCTCCTCCTTCTTCCTCCTCCTCCTCCTCCTCTCCTCCTCCTCCTCCTCTCCTCCTCCCCCTCCTTCTCCTTCTTTTTGGTGTGTGTGTGTGTGTGTGTGTGTGTGTGTGTGTGTTACTGGGGATGGAACCCAAAGCTTTTCTACTTCTGGGCTACACTCCCAGATCTGTTTAATATTTTATTTGGAAACAGGGTCTCACTAAGCTGCTGAGGCTGGCTTCGAACCTGTGCGATCCTCCTGTCTCAGCCTCCCAAGTACTGGGATTATAAGTGTGAGCCACCACACCTGCTCAGTAAAGAAATTTTTTTTTTTTGCAGTATTGGGGATGAAACCCAGGGGTACCTCTGATACCCTTAGCCCTATTTTTTAGTCTTAAAAAAATTTTTTTTTTGAAACAAGGTTTCACTGAGTTGCGAAAGGCCTCGCTAAGTAGCTGAGGCTGTCCGTGAACTGTGATCCTCCTGCCTCAGCCTTCTGAATGCTGGGATTACAAGCATGTGCCTCCACGCCCGGCTCCTATTGTATTTTTGAATCAGGGTCTTGTTAAGTTGCTGTGAGGGTCTCAGTTGATACAGGCAGCCCAGGCTGAGACCCCAGAATGCAGGACAAGTTAAATGGTGACTGTTTCCAGCTACAGACTATTGGCGTGGTTTGCTATGATATGGCCGTGGGAATATGGCCACAGGGCCTCAGGTTCTGGTAGCCCTCCCCTCTTCTCCTTCCATGAGGTGCTGCTGAGGAAGGCACAGGGCTCTTGGGGAACTCTGAAGGCCCTGATGTTGCCCAGACCCTCCCTCTGTGGCCAGAGCAACCAAGACCCACCAGTAGAAGAAGATTTCCTCAGGCCACACCCCCATTAGTGTCAGGAACAGACGAGAGGACCAGCTTGCTCAGGCCAGGGTTGTGACCTCTGCAATACACAACCACCACCCAGGCCAACCCTCCTTGTTTAGTGAGAGTGTACTCTATACCAGGCTCCAGGCTGGAGGCATGGGTACCTCACAACTCCTCTCTCCCTAGGGCTTGGAATGTTATACCCCCATGCCCAGAAGAGAAAACAGTGTGGGTTTATTGGAAGAGAGACAGGGAAGAAGTTGGGCACCCGAGGGCATCGGTCCTAGGGTCCCTTTCATGTAAGACTCGGCCTGCTGTCCCTAGAGCTGGTCTCAAGTCCAGTCCTCGGTTGGCCACTCTCATCTGTGTGATCTCTCCCGGCTGCTTATTCCTCTGCAGAATGGGGTCATGATAGCTCTGGCCTGCGACAGTCTCTGAGTTAGCTCACCAAGACCCAGTCCCCTCTCCTTCCCTGCTGCAGGACCTGGTCCTGACTCGGAGACTACAAGCTCCGGCTCAGAGGTGCATCATGTTTGGTCAAAGCTAATCATGGTTGTACTGCTCCCCTTTGACATTCGCCCCGTCTCCCAGCTGTCCTCAGCTAGGGGTGGCCAGTAAGACATTCGGAAAAACATGTGTCCCCTAAGAAGAAGAGCCTAACAGACAGCCCTTTACCTGTGACCTCCTGTCTCTGAATGAGAGAGTTGGCTGGAGCGGCAGCTACCATTTTGCAACCACCAGGTAACAAACCTGAGGAACAAAATCCAGTGCCCAGAAGATGGGGGAACAGAAAGGGAGAAAGGACCTGGGACCTGAAGACATCACAGGGCTGGTTCAACCCCGCACCCAACCCCCAGGCTTCTCACTGGGTGAACATCAGTACCCATATGGCTGAAAACACCATCAGTGGTACCAACACGTTGTTGTTTGAGAGTGGAAGCGTTTGCCCCGACTCGGTGCCTCAGAGGCTGTTGAACAGCCGCACAGGTATCTATTCAGCAGACGGAGCTCGGCTGCAGAATGAGCCCTGGGTGTGATGTGTGGCCCTTGCACCTGCCCCCCAGCCCCAAGCACAAAGCCCCCAGCACACCTGCCCTATGTGATCATGAGTCAGAAAGCCAGTGGGGTGGGAATCAGGCAGGGAGCGGCCAGCTTGCAGCTCCAGGCTTCAGGCCTCGGCCCTGGAGGGAGGAGGAGGAGCCAGGTGGGTATGTGCATTGACAGGTGTGGGCCTGGGGCCTTCTCTGTCACCCCCAGGACCTGACCTCCATCACTGCACATGGAGTGGTTCCCATTCCTGCCACAGTGGGACCTCCATCACGCTTCTCCCAAAGCCTTTGCAGATTAACCCAGCTGCCAGCCAGCCTCGCTGGGCCCTGGCGTCCTCACCCGACCTCTCCCCTCTCCAGGGACACACGGCCGCATCTTGCTGGGCTGATGTCTGAGTCAGATGCTCTGTTCCCTCTTTTTCCTTCTCCTCCTTTGTCATCTTCCCGACACACTGGATTAGGAACTCTCAGAAAGCCCTTCCTGCAACTGTACAAACTGTTGGGTGCCGTGCCCACTCTGGGGGGCCAATTCCCTTTGAGGAGCAAGGATTCTCCCATCCAAACTCTCTCCAAATGCCAGTGGCAGAACCCTGGACACTGGTGTCCTTTCTGGGTCTGACACAGGTCACCTCTGTGGCCTTTGGCAGGTTGCTTTCTGCTAAAGGACAGGACCCCACGACTCCTTTTGTCTAGAAAATACTCGGCTAGCATCAGTGACCCTGGGGTCTTTCCCAGCCTCCACGAAAGAGAGTTAGTTTGCAAGAACAGTTCATTTTGCAGTCAATGAATGCAAGTCAGGAGGTTGGTACCACAGGCCCTGGGTCCCCTCCTGGCCACCTCAGCCAGCATGGGTTCTGGAAAGGCCATTGATTTCAGCAGCAACCGGGAAAGAAAGTGCTTAAGGAGAGCGCCCAGCAGCCACTGCGCTCCCTCTTCTCCACTACACAAGAATCAAAGCCAAGTACACTAGAAATGGTTCTGTTTTTGCTATCTGGGTTTTTTTTTTTTTTTGGCCCACATAATCAGATTTTTCTGCTTTTCCACTTTTGTTATTTTAGGATTATTTTCCAGTTGCACGGGGAAAATTTCCAATCATGCCCATTAGGGAAGGAAGAGAAGTGGCTGGTTCTGCTGAGAGACCATGACCGCAGGGGCGGCTGTGCCCATGAGGGCGGTGGCCCAGAGGACAGAGCCCCCCAGGTACAGGGGGCATGGTGGGCAAACCCATGGCCAAGGTCCTTGCATCCCCAGTCCTGACCCTAACACTGCTGGGGAGTGAGTGCAGACTCCCAGGGGCAGAAAGTGGAAAAAGGATATACTGGCCAGTACCTTTATCTTACATCTGGGGAAACTGAGTCTCACTTTTCTCATTACTTATAAAGGATCATAGCACAGCACACAGCAGCATTTCTCCAGGTGGCTGCGGAACAGAATCACCGAGGGAGCTTTTAAAACATGCTGATGAGCCAGGCGTGGTGGCGCACGCTTGTAATCCCAGCATTTGGGAGGCTGAGACAGAAGGATCACGGTTCGAGGACAGCCTCAGCTACTTAGTGAGGCCCTCTAAAACTCAGTGAGACCCTGTTTTAAAATGAAGAATAAGCCAGGCGTGGTGGCGCACACTTGTAATCCCTGCGCTTGGGAGGCAGAGACAGGAGGATTGCGCAGGTTCGAAGCCAGCCTTGCTGGCTTAAGAGACCCTGTTTCCAAATAAAAATATAAAAAGATAGGTCTGGGAGTGTAGCCCAGAGGTAGAAGGGCTTCCAGGAACCTCAGTACCACCAAAAAGAAAAAAAAAAAAAAAGAAAAGAATAAAAAATAGGGATAGGGGGTGTAGCTAGGAGGCAGGATGCCCCTGGTTTCCATTCTCAGCACCAAAATAAAATAAAAATAAACATGCTGATGGCCAAGGCCCACTGCAAACCAGAGAAGTAAGCATTTTGAAGCATGCGGCTGCGACGCTGTAGTTCTTAGAAGCCTCTGAAGGCCATCTGTATAAATACACACATACACACACACACACACACACACACACACACACACAATAATGGGGAGTAAGTCAAAGAGACACAGGAGCCAATGGGAAGACCCCCAAAGGCACAGTTGGGATAACCTGAGCAACAAATGAAACTGTACTGTAACCCAAACTATGAAATAAGAATTCATGACTCCATACGGGTATTAACTAAATAAATGAATAAATAAACAGACGGAGGCGAGAGACAAATCTCTTGTGCAGAAGAATTCTAACTAACTCATGTAGATTCTTAATCAAGGAAGTGGAGCGTAACTCCCCACTCGTTAGTGGGTGGGCTGAGCCAGTGGCAGCCTTCCCAAGAAGACCATCTAGAAAGAGAAGAAAAGAGAAACTTTGAAGGGAAGAACCAGGACAAACACTATCTTAGCGCTATCTCAGGGGGTCGAGGCCAAGGTCGCCAGGTGAGTCACGCTGAGAGATGTGATGACAATATGTCCTCCGTGTCTCCTCCCCAAACTCCCGAACCCAGTCTAACCACCAGAAAAATCTCAATGGAGGGACATCCCACCACGCACCCCACCAGGCCCCCTCAAAAGTAGCGAGGTCATCAAAACACAGCCTGAGAAACTCACAACCAAGAGGCGTCTAGGGAGACACGATGACTATGTGTGTGTGGTGCTCTGGAAGGGAGCATGGGACAGAAAAAAAGACAGTAGATAAAAACTAAGGAAGTCTGAAATATGGGTTGTAGTTTATACTAAAGTATCAAGATGGGCTCAATCATTGCGGCTACTGTTCATGGCAGGAGACACCCAGTAAGAAGTATCTGGAACTTTCTGTACTATCTTTGAAACTTTTCTGTAAATCAAAACCATTCTAAATTAAAAAAAAAAAAACAACTTTGAGTGCAAAATAGATAAAGGTGGCTTTTTTTTATTGTCGTGTTGGTGGATACACAAAAATTTAAAAAATGAGCCACTTGTGTTCCAATATCTTATCAGAGAGGCTGCAGGGAGGGGAGGTGGGACGTGGGGGAGGGATGGGATGTGGTCAAGGCCACACAGATTCTGGGGACAAGGGGCTGGATCCGCAGCCTCCTGAGCACTGGCTGCAGATACGCTGGAGCCCTGCCTCTCACTGGTGTGTCCAGGTGGACCCAAGAGGCCCCGAGAGCCATCATCCCACCGGGGCCACCCATGGTGTCTGGAGCTTTCAAAACAATGAAGTCATACAGTGGTGGAAATTTGCACAGAGTTATGGGAGTGATGTTAAACAGCAAATGGTGTTTCCAGGATCATCTATCTATGTATCCATCCAGCATCTATTCATCCATTGATCTACCCATCATCTACCTGTCCATTCATTCTCCATCCACCCATCCACCAATCATTTACTTGTCCATTTACGCATTCATTATCATCTATGTCTTCATTATCTATTGGTCACCTAGCCATCCATTATCTATCTATCTATCTATCTATCTATCTATCATCTATCTATCTATCTATCTATCATCATCATCATCATCATTCTCTCCTCTCATATAATAGGAAAGGCACCTCTGGGAGGGAATGTTTATGTGCCCTTTTCAAAGTGAGTCTCAGAAAACAATTCCTTTGTCCAACTCAAACAGCCCAATTCCCAAACAGCTTTAGACCACCACACAGCCTCTTATTTTGACCCTCTGGTCCCCAGTCGCCTGGCTGAGCTCTTGGGTGGGAGCCAGCCAGCATGGTCCTCCTGATGGCACCCAGATGCCCAGAGAGCCTTGCCAGCCACCTATTCTTTGCTCCCCAAGACAGAAACCAGTCCTCCTCTCAGACCCCACCCTGAGTTCTGGAAAAGCACAGTGGCTGAAAAGCAGGTCGAGGCAAGACAGGCGAGCAGACAGGCAGCTCTCGGCAGCTGCTTCTACATGGGGCAGGCCGAGCGCCTCGTGGCCGTGCCTACCCCCACCAGCAGGTGCAGAGACGACTCACCCCCACCGCCTCGTGCTGCAGGATCCTGGCCGCCTCGGCCTGGCCCAGCCCCAGTTGCAGCCACACAGGGCACGTTTTGACCAACTTCTCCATCACACTGATGCCCCGGCGAGGTGGAAGGCAGTTCTTTGGGGCGGCTGGCAGACAAAGTCCCGTGCCATCTTCTTTCTCCTCTTCTCCATCTTCTCTGGCAACATCTGGAGTAGGACTGAGAAACAGAACTGAATGATCAAGCTGCCCGGTTCTGCAGCCCGCCCAGGAAGGGTGTACAACAAATGGGGATCTTAAATTTGATTATGATTATTTAGCATCTATGTGGTTGGGGGCCCTTGGGGGAACTACAAAATGAACGACGCAGTCTCCATCTTAAGGCATTTATAACAAAGTGGGCGGGGCGCCGGGCATAGTGGCGCACGCTTGTCATCCCCGCGCTTGGGAGGCAGAGACAGGAGGATCGCGCAGGTTCGAAGTCAGCCGCGCGCGCTGGCTTAGGAGACCCTGTTTCCAAATAAAAATGTAAAAATAGGTCTGGGAGTGTAGCCCGGAGGTAGAAGGGCTTCCAGGAACCCCAGTACCACCACAAACAAACAAACAAACAAACAAAACGAAGTGGGCGGGACACGCACAGAAACGGCCAGCTGCAGAACGAGGAGGGGGCAAATGTGCCAAAAGCGGAGTGTCAAAGTGGCTCAGTTCAACCCAGGTGGGCTCAGAGATGCACGGGTGGCTTCTGGGTGGATCCCGGAAGAGGATTTTAAAATATTTTTAACTGAAGAGACACTTATGGAGTGAAATGCACACACCTCTGGTGTATGGGCAGCTCTATTTGTACACATCCACCCGTGTAACTACCACCCACGTCGAGAGAAGCACCTGTGCTGTCCAAAACCGAGGTGCGTGTGAATGTAAAACACACAGGCTTTCCAAGACTTGGGACGAAGGAAAGAGAGGCTCATTTACGATGTTTTACGTTGATCCTACGCTGAAATAAAATTGTAGGTATGTTGGGTTAAACAAAATATTTAATTTTATATCTTTTAAAACTGTTTTCATGTGGATACTAGAAAATTTTAAATGACTACGTGCCTTGCATTATATCTCTGTCTGACAGTGCCAATACAAAGCATTTCTGGAAGGTTCCTGTGCCTCCTCCCGGTCCACACTCCCCATCTTCCCAGAGCGAGGATGTGATAACACATTGAGGCGAATGGAGGAAGAGGATCAGAGACCTGAGAAACTGCGTCCCCTGGCCCACTGGGGATGGGCACTGCCCGCTGTACACCGCTCCGCCTTGTCTAAGAGACCCAGTATGTGCCCGATAGCCACCCCCCACACACAGGCTAGTTCTGACTCCAGGAAGGAGATCTTTGGCTGTATCTGAGGTGCTGGGAACTTTGATCAGACAGGACGAGGGTCAGGGGCAAAGCAAGCAGGGTTAGCGTTCCTTCCGGAAGTGTCTCCAGTGCGAGCCCTGAGGAAGCGCAGCCCCGAGGAGACCTTTGAGGAACCCAGGAAAGCGGAGCCAGCCTGGACCAGGACCGCAAGGCCTGCCCAGGGAAGAGTGCTTCCTGGGAGCAGCAGGAATCCCAGGCTCCATAGGGGTGGGGAGGGCGGCCCTGTGTGTGTCCAAGGCTGTGAAGCTGTGAATGGTGGGTCTCTTTCGGAGCTCAAGGCCAGAGCGGCCCAGCTGGTCCTGATGTTAGTACTTTGTGTGTGTTTGTGTGTGGCACTGGGGATTGTTGAACCCAGATGCATTCTACCTTTGAGCTAAACCTCCAACCTGATTTTATTTCTTATTTGGAAACAGGGTCTCACTAAGTTGCAGAGGGCCTAAGTTGTTGAGGGGGCTTCAAACCTGCAATCTTGTCTCAGCCTCCCAAGTACTGGGATTACAAGCACGTGCCACCACGCCCGGCTATGTGAGTACTTTCTAATCAAGCATCTCCTCTGGGGAGGAGCTGAGATGGTGCCACCTACAACTGGCCAGCAAAGAAGCACTCTGGGGCCATCGGGTCCCCCAACCCTACTTGGAAACACGACACTGTCTTCTAACATCAAAAGAGGCCACAACCCTCCTATAACACCCTTGCTGGCCGGGGCCTTCCCCAGGGCCAGGCAGGGCTCTCCATGGCAGCTGGGAGTGTGCACCATGGGCCTCCCAGGCCCTCCCCTCTCTGGTCTTCAGTCTCCTCAACTTCGAGGTGGGCTGGACAATTCCTGCATTGACTGCAAGGCCCGGGGTAGCCCGGGATCATCCCTACCTTCTGTTGACCCTGGAGAAATTAGGGGCTTTTAAAAAAATTTTGCTTTTGTGGTGCGGGGAATTGAACCCAGAGACATTTTACCTCTGCGTTACACCCCCAGTCCTATTTTACTTTGAAGCAGGGTCTCACTAGGTTGCTGAATGTCTTACCACATTGCTGAGGCTGGTCTTGAGCCTGCGATCATCCAGTCTCAGCCTCCCCAAGTACTGCGATTACAGGCCTGCACCACCACATCCAGCTGGGCATGAGTGTTTTCTGAGGACCTTCAAGCGCCAGATGTTGCTCTAGCCATGAATCAGCGCAGTGAACGAAATGCAAGGGGCAGGGGCAAGGAGGATGAACCCCGAATCTCCGTGCACTTACATTCCGGGGCAGGGGACAAGCGGCACATAGGTGAAGGACCAGGTGGCTGGAGCGTGCTGGGTGGCCATACAGCCAGAGAGATAGAGGGAAGGACCTCGGGAGTAGATCCAAACCCAGAGGCCTTGTCAGAAAGGTGACTTTGGACTCCACACCCGGAAGCAGGAATCCAGGAAGAGATGCCCAGGCCAAAGGAAGAGCTAGCACCACAGCCTTGAGTTCTTGCCCCTGGAGGAGCTTCGAGGGGGTTGAGGGATGAGGTGAGGCCTGAGGATTCAGGGCCACCGGGAGCACAGGCTCTAAACCTCTGTATGGCAGCAACTCCGTCAGGGCCAAGGAAGGGCTGGGCCTCTGGCTCACTGCTACCCAGATCAGCCCTTAAGCTTCCTGGGCAAAAAAGGAGACCTGCTGGCTTGGCGTGGTGGTGCATACCTACAATCTTAGCACTTGGGAGGCTGAGACAGGAGGATTGAGGCCAGCGAAGACCTTCAGAAAGAAGACCTGCTGGGACCTGGGGAGTCTTCAGGGATCCACAGAGATGAATCTACTCCCTCTCTGTAGGTTCTAGGCTTCCTGGGAAGCAAGGCTACTGCCCTCAGGGTGACCAAGTGGAAACTCTGCCCGAGGCTCCAACATGAGTCACAGGAGCTGTGCGACCCCCATCCCTTGTGACTGCCTCTCCTCCCTTCTCTATGAGCCTTAGTGCCTCCCACCAACTGAAGAATCCAGGCCAGTCCCTAAATGCTGAAGACATTCTCTTTCTGGGCCTGTTCCCAAAGATGCCCCTCCCCAGGCTGCGCTCCACCACCCCGTCAATCCCGCACTTCCCACCTGTCCCTCCTCAGGCTGCCCCATCCACCTGAGGCCTCTCCTGCCGGGCTCTATTCTCTCGCACAGCACAAGATGCTCCCCAGCTGGTAGGCAAAGGCATCCCAGGGCACACAGCAAGCAACATCCACAAAAGAAAGAGTAGGTAAAGTAGACTGCGTCCATGTTTAAAACATCTGCCCATTTGCCTGGGAGAAGATATTTGCAAAACGTGTATCTAACAGAGAACCAGCGAGTCACTTTGGGGAGGAGGTAAAAAAAAAAATTTTAACAGATTCTTAAAAAAAAAGGCTTACAAATGGGACAATAAGCAGGTGAAAAAGTGCTGAGTCCTCAGTCAGTAGGGACGTGCAAAAGAAAAGCAAGGTGACACCACCACTCAACCACTAGAACGGCTGAAATTAAGAAGTAATCTGTATGTCAGGGGAGAGCGGGAAATACAACTTTCAGGTATTATTGGTGAAAATGTAAATTGAAGAGCCAGGAGTGGTGGCACACGCTTGTAATCCCAGTATTCAGGAGGCTGAGACCAGAGGATCGCGGTTCGTGGACAGCCTCAGCTACTTAGTGAGACCCGGTTTCAAAATAAAGAATAAAAAATAGGGCAGGGGGTGTAGCTTGGAAGTCAAATGCCCCTGGGTTCCACCCCAGACCCTCAAAAAAAAAAAAAAAAAAAAAAGCAAATTGAGATGACTACTCTGGAAAAAGATATAGCAGGTTTTTTCTTTTTTTGTGTGTGTGGTATTGGGGAAGGAACCCAGGGGCCTTCTACCTCTAGGCTACACCCCACCCCCAGCCCTATTTTATTTCTTAAATTTGGAAACAGTGTCTCACTAAGTTGCCGAGAGCCTCTCTAAGTTGTTGAGGTTGGCTTCGAACCTGTGATCCTCCTTTTGAACCTGTCTCAGCCTCCCAAGTACTGGGATTACAGGTGTGTGCCACCACACTCGGCCGACACAGCAGTTTTCTATAAAACTATTTGTGTGTGTCCTCGATGGCCCGGCCACTCCACTTTTAGGTGTACACCCCAGAGAAGTGAAAAGTACGGATTCATAAAAAGACGTGTGTGTGTGTGTGTGTGTGTGTGTGTGTGTGTGTGTGTGTGTGTATATATATATATATATATATATATATATTCATAGCAGCCGCACTTGCAGCAGTTCAAAATCAGACCAGGTATCTATAAGTGGGGAAGGGATAAGCCAGCTGTGGTAGATGTGCAGGACTAGTTGTTAGTGATACAAAGGAACTACTGATACGATCACAAGGATGAGTCTCAAAAACATTATGCTGAGTTGGCTGGGCGTGGTAGCTCACACTTGTAATTGAAGGCAGAGACCGGAGGATCACAGGTTCAAGGACAGGCTTAGCTACTTAGTGAGGTCTTCCACAACTTGGTGAGACCCTGATTCAAAAATTAAAAAGACTAAGCCGGGCATGGTGGCGCACGCTTGTAATCCTAGCATTTGGGAGGCTGAGGCAGGAGGATCACCGTTCGCAGACAGCCTCAGCTACTTAGTTAGGCCTTTGGCAACTCGGTGAGACCCTGTTTCAAAATAAAGAATAAAAAATAGGATTGGGGGCATAGCTCGGAGATAGAATTCCCCTGAGTTCCATCCATAGTACTGCAAAAAAAAAAAAAAAAAGATTAAAAAATAGGGCTGGGGGTGTAGCTCAGTGGTACAATGACCCTGGGTTCCATCCCCAGTACCTAATAAAAAACACAAAACATTATGCTGAGTCACAGATGCTAAGTACAAAATATTGTATGAACCAGTTTATATGACATACAAACAGCATATTTAGATACATGTATTTACTTTGTTCACATATACATTTTACACCAGAGCAATAAAAAACATAGGTAAATATCGAACTCTAGCTAATAATACACATCCATACTTACCTATTCAGGGGGTCTATAGCTCTTAAAAAATAAGGTGATTCATGGCTGGGCAAAGATATGTAATAAAGCAAATACAGAAAAATGCAGAGGGTAAGGGGTGGGTATGTGGGCATTCACTGCAAAATTCTTTCAACCCCTCTGAAGGCTTAACCTACTTTTATGGGGAGCCATGGGGAAGGAAGTTCTCCCTGTCTGTTAAGGCCCATTCAGATGGGGCCTCCTGGCTGTACCAAGAGCCTGAGGTTCCAATCCAGACCGCGTGACCTCTGGCCAGTTCCTTTGGCTTTCTAGTTTTCAGTTTAATCACCTGTACAATAATGATCATCTTGGCTTAAATCTTGGAAACGTGTTGAGATGTCTGTTAGGTACCGAGCACGGTGCCTGGCACTCAGTTCAGTAAATGTTAGCTGTTGTTTTCCTGTCCCTCCAGCTCTGCGGCTGGAATTCTTTTCTTCCCGCTGCAATCCGTCCCCTCTGCAGCCTTGATTTTAGGACTTGGCACCTTTGTTTGGAGTGACTGCGGCCTGCGTCTGGGCCCAGGACAACATCTGTCCCTGGCGGTCACCCACAAGTTCAAGTGCCTGGGAAACACGTGGCCCGACTTGAACACCGACACAATTGCCAAGAAACCCCAATTTCCTCGGCAGGGTAACAAACCACTGGCAGGATTCCTTTCATGCCTTGGGCTCAGTTAGCGGCGGTGAAAAGACAAATAAGGCCCAGGCTCAGCCCAGACACCTGGCTGTGGAGTGCTCAGGGCGACCTCGGCTGCAGAGGCCCAAAGCTTTCCAGGAAAGCCCGGCCCCTGTGACATTCTCCCAGGGAGGCTTGCTGGGGCCCCTGGGCGGTGGGTCAGCATAGCAGAATGCCCGGTGGAGAGGAATCTGCACAAGATCAAAGGCGATAGCCCCCTGCCTTTGAGCAAGGTCTAGAAGTGAGGTCACATGCCAGGGACTGAGCCGGGAGCAGTGGAAGGGTGGAACTGCTGAGCTGGCCCCATGCCAGGCTTTGGTTTATGACTGCAGTTACTGCTGTCAACCAGCCCAGCCACATCAGCTCCAACTGTCAGGGTCTGTCGCTCAGTCTCCATGTAACTGTGTCTGTCATCTGTTGACAGAGCAGGAAGTCTGACACCCCGGCCTCCCTCTCACCAGCCAAGCTGCCTGCCACGGGTTGGGCAAAGGCAGCGACAGGAGCCTGGGTCAGGAGCAGCCCTGAGGTTGCAGGAGCCTCTCTACCGCAAAGAGGAATCCTTGCACACACAGGGCCCAGAACAATGAGCCCTGGCCGGGCCTACGAGCCTCCACCCACCGCTGTCCACCGACACCCGGATGCCTCTAGGTGTATGCGGTCAGACACTCAGGAGAACCCACACTCGATGGCAGGTGCCCCAAGGACTTGGGGTCCAGCAAGTGGCCTGGCTCCTGGAAGGGAGGCCTGTGTCTGTCCCAGGCCCACTAAACCTGCTCAGGAAGAGGATGCCCGAGGGGACTAGCCAGGGACGGGGTCAGAGCAGCAGACAGCCCTTGTAGATACCAGTCCCCTGGAAGGAAGAGGTTCTGGGCCTCCTGCATCAGCCCCGGGGAAACATCTTTGAGCAGCTAGGAAACAAGCAGCCTTAAAGGGAAGAGAATTGAGGCCCCTGGTCTACACGTGGTCAGAGGTCAGAGGAGAGGGGGACGGGAGGGGAGGACCAGGAAAAGGCTCTGGCCACCCACCCCCCATGATCCTGACCTGAGGCAGGCTGGCACCCAGCTTCAACAGGACAAGGGGGGTCTACAGGGATGGAGGCTTAGACCTTGTTCTCAGAGGGCTCTCAGGCCAGTAGGCCAGGTGTGGCTGGGTGGTTAAGTGTGATGTAGGGGCCCCATGGCTCTGGACAGGCCCCTGGAGTACACAGAGGGCACGGGGTGCTGGGAGGGATGGGCAGAGGGAGGGCCTGGTAATGCCCCGAGCAGCCCCCTGCCGTTCCAGCCCACACAGCTAGCAGCTCAGTTCCTGATGTAAACACCATACAAGTTCTATGAGCCTGGCCAACCTCATGCCTGCTGTAGGTTGAATTGTGTCCCCACGAAAGATGCGTCCAAATCCTAAGCCCCAGTTCCTGTGAATACGACTTGGAAAAAGGACCTTTGCAGACATGAAGTTAAGGATACCCAAACGAGATCCAACGAGAGGGGTCTTTATAAAGAGAGAGGAAGATGCGGACACAGGCCATCTCCATGTGAAGGTGGAGGCAGAGACCGGAACTAGGATGCCCCAAGCTACGGAGCACTAGGGGTGACGCCACCGGCAGGTGCCAGGAAAGAGGTGCAGACCCATCGTCCCTCGGAGCTTCCAGAGGAACCAGTCCTGCTGACACCTTGAATTTCGGGGCTTGTGGCATTCAGAACTGTGAGAAAATGCGTTACACTATTTTAGGCTGCAATGTCAGTGGATAGTTTGCTACTGCAGCCCAAGGAAACTAGTACACCTAACCTCCACCTAATAGTCCCGGTAATGACAACGGTGGTGAGGCACAGAAAGATTAAATAACCCGCCCGAGGCCACACAGTCAATAAAGCGCAGGGCCAGGACTGAAACCCAGAAATCTGGCTCTAGAATCTGTGCTTCCAGCCACTGTACTAAAAAGTTTCAAAATGGTGAGTATTTTAATTTTTTATTTTTACTTTTTGTGATACTGTGGGGATTGAACTCAGCGTTCTACCTTTGAGCTAATTCTAGCTCTATCTTATATTTTATCTTTTTATTTGGTGCTGGGGATTCCATCCAGGGGTCTTCTACCTTTGAGCTATACATGCAGCCCTATTTTATTTTTTATCTGGAAACAAGGTCTCACTAAGTTGTGGAGGGCTTCAACTAAGATGCTAAGGCTGGCTGCTAACCTGAGATCAAACCTGCGATCCTCCTGTCCCCGCCTCCCAAGTACTGGGATTACAAGGGTGCACCGCCATGCCCGGCTTATTTTCTATTTTATTCTGGGACAGGGTCTCACTAAGTTGCTGAGGGTTCTTGAACCTGCAATCTCTCTGTCTCTGCCTCCCAAGTGCTGGGGTTACAGGCATGGGCCCTCTTGCCTAGCATGTTTGAACTTTTGAATTCAGAAAAAGTTTTTTAAAGTTCCCATGTCTGTGTATCCTTGTGGTAACCATCAGAGAAAGTTTAATAATTTTTTCACCTCATTTGGAAATATATACAAACATACACAGAGACATATCAATATTAACAAAAATAAGTTTCAGAAGGCTATGCGAGGCATTGGTAATGATAATCATTTCTCAGAAGTACAGGGGATTTGTTTCAAATTTTTATAAAATTATCAAATTTTATAAAATTTCATCATAAGAGTACAATTACTCTTATGATGAAAAAAATGTGTGTGTGTGTGTGTGTGTGTGTGTGTGAGAGAGAGAGAGAGAGAGAGAGAGAGAGAGAGAGAGAGAGAGAGAGAGAGAGGATGAACCCAGGGGCATTCTACCTCTCAGCTACCTCCCTAGCCATATAAATATTCATTAATATATATTTTTAAAACTTTGAAACAGGGTCTCGCAAAGTTGCCGAGGGCCTCGCTTTGTTGCTGAGGCTGGTCACGAACCTGCAATCCTTTGTCCCTGTGGCAGTTCCCGTCTCACCAGCCAGTCCCCACACAGGCCCTCTCTCCTGGTCCCCCTGGCAATGCCCCTGGCAATGCCAGGAACTAGCCCAAGGACGGTGAGAACCTCCGCTTGGCTCCTAGAAATCCCTGGAGCACCGAGAATAAAATCAGCGGCGCCCGTGGAGTCAGCCACATCCCGGCGGCCCATCTGTGGGGACAACACGCAGGGGCCGTGGCGGAGGGCCTCGGGGACGCAGCATTCACAGGGATGGAATGGGAAAAAACAGGCTTCCTCCGTGAGATGGAAGCAGCCCGGACTATCACAGAGCTGGAACTAGGGGCCAACATCACCAGGTTGTCTTTTATTTGGGGGGTACTCAGTATTGAACCCAAAGCATTCTACCCCTAAGCTACATCCCCAGCCCTTTTTAATTTTTTTTAAAATTTTGAAATCATCTTACTAGGCTGTTGAGAGTCTCTCTGAGTTGCTGAGGCTGGCCTCTCAAACCTGTGATCCTCCCATCTCAGCCTCCCAAGTACCCGGAGGACAGGTGTGCACCACCACGCCCGACCTGGTTTTCTTAAAATCCTGATTATGATATGAGGTGAATTTTAATTCCTTGGTTTCCATTCTTGTACCTAGGTTCAGTGGATGCCCTTGGGATTGAGAAATGCCCACCGGAGTGGGGGCGGGGCAAAGAGATAAAATGCTAGCGGACCGACTGGGGGCAGAAAGCAGGACTGAAAACCAGCAGATGGGGAAACACTGTTGCTAACTTCCGGATCTCAGGAATTCGGTGTTCTATTCCTGGAACTCGCCTGGGAGTTTGCAAACATGTCAAAGTTGAAAGAAAAAGTCCTAGAATCAAACAAACAAGAAGCCGCCATGTGGAGTACAACAAGCAAATTAAAGAAGGAATGAAAACATTTATATAAAGTATGAAAACACACACAATGCTGCCTGGGTGGTGGATGGCGCTCCCGGCAGATGCAGGACTACGGAGTCCCTGGGGCGGAGGGAGGGGCCTGGGGATGCCTGTACCAGTTCTGCAAGATTGATTGATTGATTAAAAAACCCAGGCAAATAGGGCCAAATGATAGGACTTCACAGAGCTGCACAAAGTGTTGTCATGTTTTTCTCTAGATTCCTTTCAGCTTGAAATATTTGATTACAGAACAAAATGCCCCCATGCGTACACACCAAGCTCCGAGCCCCTCTCCCTGCAAGGCCAAGCCCCGCCCCTTCTTGGCCTTTTGTTTTCTTGTGATACTAGAGATTGAACCCAGGAGCGGGTGTTCTATCTCTGAGCTACATCCCCAGCCCTATTTTATTTTTTTTATTTTGAAACAGAGGCTTGTTAAGTTGCCTAAGCTGGCCCCAACCTGCAATCCTCCTGTCTCGGTCTCCTGAGTACTGGCGTTACAGGCGTGCACCCCCGCACCCAGCTCTTTCTTGGTGTTTTCCAATCAGTCCGGAAGCCCAAAGTCCTGTGTTGGGAGGTAGGCAAGATGTCGCCAGCCCCAGGATGGATTCCAACACCACCTGGGCTTCTAAGGACATCCTGGGATTGCTGGCATGACACCCACAGGATGGAAGCCGGGGAAGGTTGCTAGGTACTACTTCCCTCTCCTTTGATGGCCTTCACATTTGGACCAAAGAGCAGAGACTGGTACCCCAGGACGGCATGCCCTGAATTCCTGATTCCACACTGGGTCCTGGCAGATGGATGGGGAGGGTGTAGAGGCGGACGAACACACAGAAAGGATACCTGGGATCAGTGGTGTGCTAATAAAGCACCTGTCTGGGACAAGAGATCAATCGGTCAATCCCTCAAAGGCCAAAGCCCTGACTGGTAATGTCTGCCAGTTTCCCTGGTGTAAAGCTCCCATCACCGATGACGTCATACACTGCATGGTTTAAAAAACAGCCCTTGAAACTTCTGGATACTTAACAGCAGGCCTTTCTGAGCCTACCAGCTTCACTGCCACAGTGAATTGGGGAGGAGGCCCCCACCTCCTGCCCCTCAAGCACCTGTGCCTCCCCCACCAGGTGCCACCCTACTGAGGAACTGCATCTGCTTGAAGGACTTTAAGGACAGGAGCTCCCCACCTCCTGGGCAGTCCCCCCAAAGCAACCTCTGTGTCCACTGAGATGAAATCCGTCCCCCTGAAGTTTTCCCTTTCGTTGGTTTTTCTATACCTTACAGGGCTGTGGAGTGAACTTCCCTGCACCCATAGAACCCTCCACCTATGCGGAGATGGCTTGTATATATTATCTCCATCCTGGGGTCTCTGCCTGCCAGGCTGAACTGTTCCTCCTCTCCTATTCGGCTGCTGAGAGGTGACTCTATCTACCACTTTCCCCAGATGGACACTGAGCCGAGAGCTGACGTACACTGTCAGGAATTTGTAGATGGACTGGTTTCTTTTTTTAATAGCCCTTAAATGTCTAATCCAATCCTTTTTAATAAAGTCAGAGTGTTGCACAACCATCACCACAGCCAATTTTAGAACGTCTGCATCACCCCCGAAAGGAACTCCTTCCTCAGGAGCAGCCACGCCCGACTGCTCCCAGCCACGCCCTCCCCTCGCTCATCTTCCAGCAGGCGCCCCAGCCGCAGCGACCTCTACCGCCATTCTGCTCTCCGCTTTCTAGATTAGCCTCTTGTGGATATTTCCTCTTAAGTGGAACGATACATTTTGCAGGGTTTTTGGCTTTGTTCTTTTTGTGTGTATGTGTTTGGTTTCTCTCACTTGGCATGATGTTTTCAAAGTCCATCTACACTGCAGTGGCTACTAGAATTTATCAGTGCTTTGGGGACCAATATTTTACTGACAAATAATGTTCCACACCACATTTTACTTATCCAGTCAACAGTTGGTGAACAACAATAAAGGACATTAACAATGATGTGGTTAATATTCATGTGCAATTTTTTTGTCTGGGAGCTATGTTTTTGGTTCCCTGGGTATTGATCCAGCATGCAGTTGTGGGGTCCTATGATAAATCCAGGGATAGCATTTCTAGGTCCTGACTGGGAGCCAAAGGGGCCGTGCTGCTTTACTTTCCCATTGGCAGTAGACAGGATTCTAACATCTCCAAAACCTTCCAACACGTGTTTTTGTCTTCTCGATTACAGCCATTTGGGTGGGTGTGAAGCAGAATCTGATTGTGGTTCTGATTTGCCATTTTCTGATGGGTATTGATACTGAGCATCTTTTCATGATTGGCCATTTTTTATCTTCGCTGGAGAAATGTTTATTCATTTGCCTACTGAATTGGGTTGTTTATTCTTCTGTTGTAAGTTCTTATATTTTCTAAAAATATTGTCCCTTATCAGATATTTGATTTGCAAATATTTTCCCATTCTGTGGACTGTCTCTTCATTTTATTGAGAATGTGTTCTGAAACATGAAAATTTAAAATTTTGATGGAACCCAACTTGCATATGTTTCCTTTGGTTATTATGGTTTTGGGATCCTGTATAAGACACCATTACCTAATTTGAGGTCATGAAAATCTCCTGCTGTATCATTCTGAGAGTTTTATAGTTTTAGCTATTGAATTTAGGTCTTTGTTCCATTTTGAGTTGATGTTTACGTACGGTGTGAGGTAGGGGCTCAGCATCCTCTTACTGCATTACATCCTCCTTCTGTGGATATCAAGTTGTCCCAGCAACATTTGTTGAAAAGATGACTCTTTCTCCCTTGAACTGTCTTCTCAGCCTTGTTGAAATTGACCAGAGATTGCACGGTGGTTTTGAGTCTCCTCGTTGTATTGCTTTTGTCTTTCTAGCTATGCTTAGTATTTTTCAGTCTGCACTGCTGAAATGTGGAGTCCCCAAATGGGAAAACAACCGATCCCCTGGGTGTGTGCCCTAGCGTCACGGAGAGGAGCGGAACCATCACTTCCCTCGTCCAGATACACTATTCCTAGTAACAAGACCCAAGGCAGCATCAACCCTCCTACAGCTACACCATACTTTGGGAAAATTAATTTGGAATCCCAGGGTGGGAGCATGCTGCGGCAATGAAGGGAGATCACGAGGGTTTCTGGGATGAGAAGTAGTACTGCGTCTACCATATTCATCAGGAGGACAGGTATAATAGAGGGCGTGGCACTGATCTTGGAATCAAGATATCGTGGTCTGCTTCTGGTGCTTCCCATGAGATTTGGGGTAATTTACTACCTCTCTAAGGGTTCAGCAGCCTCTTCAGTAAAATGAGAGGGTTGTACAGGACCCAGGATGGTGAGTAGGTTGAATGTCCAGTGGAGAGAGATCGTGGGGATCGACTGGTGATGTCTGCCAGGGCTCCATAGGCAAGAGCAGCAGCAGCTGTGCCATGTATCTGCTGAGCCTGGGCTAAGCGGGGGACTCAGGCTTCTTCCAGCAAAGTGGAATCCACGACTCCGTGACTTAGCTAACCCTTGGCTAAGCGTCTCACGGAACCCCGCTGGCCCTGCCCCCGCGCACAGCCAGAGAGAAGGCAGGCGGCCAGGCTGGCTTCTCTGCGGCTTCCTCTTCGCCAGATCATTTTTCCTGAATGTGTGCGAAGCTGAGCTTCAGCTGTGGCCTCCTTCCACCTCTGGCCCCAGCTTTGTTGCCTGCAGGACCCAAAACACTGTTCCAGGCTGACCACGGAGGTCTGTGGGGATGGAAGAAGAGTGGCCAGTTTCAGAGATCTCCCTCACCAACACTCAACTAGTCCCTGCAGCCCAGTTCCAGGGGCGAAAAAAGAGGATCCGAGAACAACAGAAAACCGTGTCCTGGGAACCCTGTTCTCCTCACCCAGAAAACCAAAGGCCTTGCATGGTGAAGCAGGGCCCGGGTGCAGCTTTAAGGCCCAGGGCCGGGGCACAGCTCTGTGGCTCCTGCCCACAGCCTCTCAGAGCAGAAGTCACTCCGGCAGGTCTTCTGGTCCCTGGGAGCGCTGACAGCAGGTCAGGCTGCTTCGGTCCACACGTCATAGCTCACCTGAGGGGCCTGGTGACAAAGGCCCGCCAAGTTTGCACATCTGTGTGCTGCAGGCCGCTGCTGTTCAGGTACTGCCCAGCTCCCTGTATCCAGCTGGGGGCTCTGCTCTTTTCTCTGGGCTCTGCCAGCCCACACCGACCCCACACCGGCCCTGGGAGAGCCCGCAGAGGTTTTGGTCCAGTGCTGAGGACCTTCTAGTGTCTGCTCCCACTGGGCCAGCCTGTCCCTGCACCACTTCCCAGATGTGCTGACAGATGTCTTGCATTGCCGTGGCCCTCCATCTGGCCTCTGGCCTTGACTGTTCCATCGGCAATCTGAGTTCAAGACGCCCACAGCACCCTAGGGGTCTGACCTGAGTCCTTCTACCTCCCTCTAGAACCCCTCTGGCTCACAGATCCCAGCTCCTTGCTGCCAGAGCCTGACTGATTCAGCCAGTCCTGCAGCCCACCCACCCCATGCCTGTCAGGCCAAGCTGACAGTACCAATTCTGTTTCCAGTGCTGCGTGCAATGATGCTTTTAGTTTGACATAGGCTGTTTCGACTAAGAGTTTAAATACAAGCTTGAAAAGCAGGCAACCTGCACTGGAATCCCAGCTTGGTGGCCTCTGCAAGTGACTCTGTGCTGCAATTTGCTTGTATTTATTTATTTGTTTTGTTTTGCGGTACTGGGGATGGAACCCAGGGGCATTCTACCTCCAAGCTCCACCCCCAGCCCTATTTTTTATTCTTTATTTTGAAACAGGGTCTCACTGAGTTGCAAAAGATCTCATTAAGTAGCTGAGGCTGGCTGTGAACTGCGATCCTCCTGTCTCAGCCTCCCGAGGACTGGGATTACAAGCGTGCACCGCCACGCCCAGCTTGTTTGCTTGTATTTAAAAAGAGGGCTCTAAGCATTATCGCCTTATGCAGGTTTTGCAAGGACAGTGACATCCACTAACAGCACCAGGCGGTAAGCAATGCTTCAACAATACTATGGGCCAGACACCAGTCTAGGCTTATCATAATAATAATTACAATAATATTCACACAAAGCTGCAGGTATCCTGCCCCGCTCCCCAAAACCCAGGAACCCCCCAGATGGTTACTGGAAAAGACAGGATGGAGGGACCCGTGTCCCGGCCAGGGCTGAAGACAGAGACCCCAAGGGCACAGGGACCAGGTCACCAAGGGCAATGGGCAGGTCTGGGCACCTGGAAGGCCCTCTTGTTTGGCTAAGACTATACACTGGAGGCCATTTTCCTTCTAGAATCTTCCTCAAAGAGGTCCTTTTGAAATACAAATAAAGCTTAATGGACAGAGATGCTCATTGCAATGTGACTCCTGGTTGTGGAAAAGTGGACACAACCAAATGGAGAAGAATCCTGCTCCGTGACGGTCCCTGGGCCTCCCGGGCTCTGTGTCTGGTGCTGGTCCTACCCCCCCGGCCGGCTGCTCAGAAAAAACCAAACCCTAACAACTGAGTGGGTAAGAAAATATCAGTACTGTGGGGAACTGGCAACGTGTAACCGCTTCTAACCTACAGAGAAAGAGGTTTTAGATGTTTAACCTACTATCAACACTGAAAGCACACTCAGCCATTATTATAAATGTTCCCTGAAGTCATCCCCAGCTGCCAGGAGTGCTAACTAGCGCAGCCTTCATCCAGGGCTATTTAGTAACTTCTGACACAATTGCAAACACACATCCCTTCCACCCGCAACTTGGGAAACATCCTTACACACACAGTCCTGTGTGTGCAAAAGTGACGCATCGATAAAGAGACTCAGAAACTAAGGAGTCGCTCATTGACCATAATGGAAAAAATGATTGGAAACAACCTACGTGTCCATCAACAGGGGACCAAGGGAAAAATGGAAGACGACTATGGGACTGAAAAAAAAAATGAGGAAGCTCTCTGTGTACTGATAAAGATTTCCAGGACACGGGGCTAAGGGACAAGAGCAAAATACAGGACAGTATGTACGCTGTGTTCCCTTGCTGAAAAAAAAAGTAATTATTTGTATTTGCATAAAAAGGCAAAGGGGCGGAACCAGCACATGGGGGACAAAGGTGAGGAAACTTTTCTTTCTTTCTTTCTTTTTTTTTTTTTTGCAGTATTGGGGATGGAACCCAGGGGCATTCTACCTCTTAGATACATCCCGAGCCCTGTTTTTTGTTTTAATTATTATTCTTTATTTTGAAACAGGATCTCACTGAGTTGCAAAGAGCCTCACTAAGTAGTAGCTGAGGCTGTCCTGGAACCACGATCCTCCTGTCTCAGCCTCCCAAATGCTGGGATTACAAGCGTGAGCCACCACGCCCGGTGAAACTTTTCTACTGTACATCTTTATCTTCATATCTTTTTATTTTGCATCCTAGGAATATATCGCCTTCTCAAAAACAAGTGAATCATGTGTGCACACACAGTGTGCCATTTATTGCCTGCCAGGCTCTGCTTCTCATGTGTCAACTGCCTTAAATCCTCTCAAAGAACCCTTTAAGATAACTCTGGGGTCCTTCCATTTTACAGAGGAAGAAACTGAGAGAGAATTGAGCGACTTCTAAGTCTGCGAGTGAGCAGGTGGCGGAACTGGGAGAGGGGCCCTTGAGGTCCCCGAGTCTGTAGTCTACGCTCTTAATCACGTGCCAAAGACTCCCAGATTCCAGCTGACAATACAAATTAAGCATTGTATGCCTACAAACAAGACAAAAAGATGGAAGGAGAGATATTGCTTATGGGTGGAAGACTTCATGGCTTCAAGATGTCAATTCTATACAAATCGACCAGCAGTGTCAGTGTGATGCCGAGTCCCAAAGGCGCTCTGTGGAAGGGTGCAGAGAAGGGCAAAGGGCTGAGAACAGCCAAGGGTCTGTTCTGCAGCATGTCAGAGTCTGCTACCAAGCGCAGTGATGACGGTGGTGTGGGCTCGGTGCAGGAATAGACACGCAGGTTAGCTGGATGGCACAGTCCAGAAACACATACACAGTCACGTGGTTCTTTATTAATATTATTATTATTTGTGGGTACTAGGGATGGAAGCTAGGGGCATTCTACTTCTGAGCTACACCCCAGCCCTATTTTTTATTCTCTATTTTTTGAAACAGGGTCTCACTAAGTTGCAGAGGGCCTCACGAGTGGCTGAGGCTGGCTGTAAACCTGCCATCCTCCTGTCTCAGCCTCCCAAGTGCTGGGATTACAAGTGTGTGCCACCGCACCTGGGTTATTATTCTTAATTCTTTCTCTTTTGCCCTTTTTTCGTATATTCCAAACTTTTACAAGGAACTCATTTTAGTATTATTGGTTATTGTCACTGGAAAATAACAAGTGAAAATTTCAGGGGAAAGAATTAACACGGAAGGACAGACACCTAGGAACTCCCAGGTGCACCTGCTGGTCTGTGAGATCTGACACTGGATACACGGGGCACTCAGGGGTGTACGACGGCCACAGGACCCATGTCTATGCACCTCGGCTGCCCGGGCAAACCAAGGGAACACACCTGCTCCCAGCCCCAGCTGACTGTAGCCCAGGTACCTTCTCTGTGCCTGTTCCCTCAAATGTAAAAACAGAAACAGCATTCTGCTATCCACAGGGCCAAGAAACTGAGCAGATCAGATAGACTCCTGAGTGCAGAGGGGTTTTATAAACTCAGGAATGCTGTCTCCATGGAGACCACACAGATGTCGATACATGGGATGGGTCCAAAGGAGCCCAACTGATTCCAGAGCCTATTTCTTGGCAGGTGGTAGGTTTTTCCTAGTTGACAGTCTAGCCAGTGCTGTCTCATAGAATCCTGTGTGGTGAAGGAAATGTTCTGTGTCTGCACTGTCCATACAGTCATCCCTGCACTGTCCATACAGTCATCCCTGCACTGTCCATACAGTCATCCCTGCACTGTCCATACAGTCATCCCTGCACTGTCCATACAGTCATCCCCGCACTGTCCATACAGTCATCCCTGCACTGTCCATACAGTCATCCCTGCACTGTCCATACAGTCATCCCCGCACTGTCCTTACAGTCATCCCCGCACTGTCCATACAGTCATCCCCGCACTGTCCATACAGTCATCCCCGCACTGTCCATACAGTCATCCCCGCACTATCCATAGTCATCCCTGCACTGTCCATACAGTCATCCCTACACTATCCATAGTCATCCCTGCACTGTCCATACAGTCATCCCTACACTGTCCATACAGTCATCCCTGCACTGTCCATACAGTCATCCCTGCACTGTCCATACAGTCATCCCTGCACTGTCCATACAGTCATCCCTACACTATCCATACAGTCATCCCTACACTGTCCATACAGTCATCCCTGCACTGTCCATACAGTCATCCCTGCACTGTCCATACAGTCATCCCTACACTGTCCATACAGTCATCCCTGCACTGTCCATACAGTCATCCCTGCACTGTCCATACAGTCATCCCCGCACTGTCCATACAGTCATCCCCGCACTATCCATAGTCATCCCTGCACTGTCCATACAGTCATCCCTGCACTGTCCATACAGTCATCCCTACACTATCCATAGTCATCCCTGCACTGTCCATACAGTCATCCCTGCACTGTCCATACAGTCATCCCTACACTGTCCATACAGTCATCCCTACACTGTCCATACAGTCATCCCTGCACTGTCCATACAGTCATCCCTACACTGTCCATACAGTCATCCCTGCACTGTCCATACAGTCATCCCTGCACTGTCCATACAGTCATCCCTGCACTGTCCATACAGTCATCCCTACACTGTCCATACAGTCATCCCTGCACTGTCCATACAGTCATCCCTGCACTGTCCATACAGTCATCCCTACACTGTCCATACAGTCATCCCTGCACTGTCCATACAGTCATCCCTGCACTGTCCATACAGTCATCCCCGCACTGTCCATACAGTCATCCCCGCACTATCCATAGTCATCCCTGCACTGTCCATACAGTCATCCCTGCACTGTCCATACAGTCATCCCTACACTATCCATAGTCATCCCTGCACTGTCCATACAGTCATCCCTGCACTGTCCATACAGTCATCCCTGCACTATCCATACAGTCATCCCTACACTGTCCATACAGTCATCCCTGCACTGTCCATACAGTCATCCCTGCACTGTCCATACAGTCATCCCTGCACTGTCCACACAGTCATCCCTGCACTGTCCATACAGTCATCCCTGCACTGTCCATACAGTCATCCCTGCACTGTCCATAGTCATCCCCGCACTATCCATAGTCATCCCTGCACTGTCCATACAGTCATCCCTGCACTGTCCATACAGTCATCCCTGCACTGTCCATACAGTCATCCCTGCACTGTCCACACAGTCATCCCTGCACTGTCCATACAGTCATCCCTGCACTGTCCATACAGTCATCCCTGCACTGTCCATAGTCATCCCCGCACTATCCATAGTCATCCCTGCACTGTCCATACAGTCATCCCTGCACTGTCCATACAGTCATCCCTGCACTGTCCATACAGTCATCCCTGCACTGTCCACACAGTCATCCCTGCACTGTCCATACAGTCATCCCTGCACTATCCATAGTCATCCCTACACTGTCCATACAGTCATCCCTACACTGTCCACACAGTCATCCCTACACTGTCCATACAGTCATCCCTGCACTGTCCATACAGTCATCCCTACACTGTCCATACAGTCATCCCTGCACTATCCATAGTCATCCCTACACTGTCCATACAGTCATCCCTGCACTGTCCATACAGTCATCCCTGCACTGTCCATACAGTCATCCCTACACTATCCATACAGTCATCCCTGCACTGTCCATACAGTCATCCCTACACTGTCCATACAGTCATCCCCGCACTGTCCATACAGTCATCCCCGCACTGTCCATACAGTCATCCCCGCACTGTCCATACAGTCATCCCCGCACTGTCCATACAGTCATCCCCGCACTATCCATAGTCATCCCTGCACTGTCCATACAGTCATCCCTGCACTGTCCATACAGTCATCCCTACACTATCCATAGTCATCCCTGCACTGTCCATACAGTCATCCCTACACTGTACATACAGTCATCCCTGCACTATCCATACAGTCATCCCTACACTGTCCATACAGTCATCCCTGCACTGTCCATACAGTCATCCCTGCACTGTCCATACAGTCATCCCTACACTGTCAATACAGTCATCCCCACACTGTCCATACAGTCATCCCCGCACTGTCCATAGTCATCCCCGCACTGTCCATACAGTCATCCCTACACTATCCATACAGTCATCCCTGTACTGTCCACACAGTCATCCCTGCACTGTCCATACAGTCATCCCTGCACTGTCCATACAGTCATCCCCGCACTGTCCATAGTCATCCCCGCACTATCCATAGTCATCCCTGCACTGTCCATACAGTCATCCCTGCACTGTCCATACAGTCATCCCTGCACTGTCCATAGTCATCCCCGCACTGTCCATACAGTCATCCCTACACTATCCACACAGTCATCCCTGCACTGTCCATACAGTCATCCCTGCACTGTCCATACAGTCATCCCTGCACTGTCCATAGTCATCCCCGCACTGTCCATACAGTCATCCCTACACTATCCATACAGTCATCCCTGCACTGTCCATACAGTCATCCCTGCACTATCCATAGTCATCCCTACACTGTCCATACAGTCATCCCTACACTGTCCACATAGTCATCCCTACACTGTCCATACAGTCATCCCTGCAATGTCCATACAGTCATCCCTGCACTGTCCATACAGTCATCCCTGCACTATCCATAGTCATCCCTACACTGTCCATACAGTCATCCCTGCACTGTCCATACAGTCATCCCTGCACTGTCCATAGTCATCCCCGCACTGTCCATACAGTCATCCCTACACTATCCATACAGTCATCCCTGCACTGTTCATACAGTCATCCCCGCACTATCCATAGTCATCCCTGCACTGTCCATACAGTCATCCCTGCACTGTCCATACAGTCATCCCTACACTATCCATAGTCATCCCTGCACTGTCCATACAGTCATCCCTACACTGTCCATACAGTCATCCCTGCACTGTCCATACAGTCATCCCTGCACTGTCCATACAGTCATCCCTGCACTGTCCATAGTCATCCCTACACTGTCCATACAGTCATCCCTACACTGTCCACACAGTCATCCCTACACTGTCCATACAGTCATCCCTGCACTGTCCATACAGTCATCCCTGCACTGTCCATACAGTCATCCCTACACTATCCATACAGTCATCCCTACACTATCCATACAGTCGTCCCTGCACTGTCCATACAGTCATCCCTGCACTGTCCATACAGTCATCCCTGCACTGTCCATACAGTCATCCCTGCACTGTCCATACAGTCATCCCTACACTGTCCATACAGTCATCCCTGCACTGTTCATACAGTCATCCCTGCACTGTCCATAGTCATCCCTGCACTGTCCATACAGTCATCCCTGCACTGTCCATACAGTCATCCCTACACTGTCCATACAGTCATCCCTGCACTGTCCATACAGTCGTCCCTGCACTGTCCATACAGTCATCCCTGCACTGTCCATACAGTCATCCCTGCCTCCGAGTGCCTGAAATCTGGCCTGTGTAACTGTGACTTCATCTTCATCGGCTTCACTTAATTTGTGAAATAGTCCCATGTGTCTAGTGGCTACGATGTTGGACAGTGCAGATCTAGACTCCTCTATTTTTTAAAGGCACTGGGGATTGAACCCAAAGATACTCTACTTTCAAGCTACAACCCCCACCCAGCCCGATTTTATTTCTTACTGGAAGCAGAGTCTCACTAGGTTGATGAGAGTCTCACTACTTGCTGAGGCTGTCCTTGAACCTCTGATCCTCATGTCTCCACCTCCCAAGTTACAGGGATTGCATGCGCGGTCCATCACACCTGGCTAGACTTCTCTATTGTTTGAATCTTGTCTGTGCATATATGTGTGTGTGTGTGTGGGTGTGTGTGTGTGTGTGTGTGTGTGTGTTTGTGCACGCATGTGCACGCATGTAAGAGAGAATTCATGTATTACTCAGAAGATTTGGCATTAATTAGAAAGGAAAGTAGCCGGGTGTGGTGGCGCACGCTTGTAATCCCAGCATTTGGGAGGCTGAAACAGGAGGATCCGGGTTCGCAGCCAGCCTCAACTACTTAGTGAGGCCCTTTGCAAATCAGTGAGACCCTGTTTCCAAATAAAGAATAAAAATTAGGGCTGGGGGTGGAGCTCAGAGGTAGAATACACCTGGGTTCCAACCCTAGTACCGCCAAAACAAAAAAAAGAAAGAAAAAAAAAACAAGTAAAGAAAAGATAGCTTAAGAAGGAGAACTGCATGCGTGGAGAGTGTCCTACCGTTCACCACTCTGACAGACGTTCTTTAAAAGCCTCTCTAGCCCCGGGCCACCTGCCTTGTGCCCCAGGCCCCTGCTCTTCAGAGCTGCTACCCGAGGCCGGGGCTCGTCCCCACTGGCTTTGCACACAAATCCTGGCCCTGCCTGGACTTCCAGAGACCCCTGGCTTCTGCACCCACCTTCCTTCCACAGCCTTCTCATCCCCAGGGATAGCCAGACAGGAAAACAGGAGCAAAAGAGGCTCGATCCCCTGTCCCTGAAGCCCACCCTCCAGGAGCATCATGGCCCCGGTGACCTGCACATCCCACTGTGACCCCACCTCTGCCCTGTCCGCTTGGTGGCTCCCACCATCTGCGGTTGGGGTGGGCAAAGGGAAGGGGACAGCACCCCCAGGCCCATGACATGGGGGCTGGGGAGGGGACAGAGGGCGTCGTGGCTTTGTGGTGGACACCATCACCCCAGAAGAGGAGGAAAGGGGCCCCGGCGACCTCACCTGGGCGCCTGCCTGCATCGCACCCAGACTGGTCTTTCAACATCTGTAAAAATCAAACCACTAACAGCACCAGCCTCAGGGGCCCTGCGAGGCTAGAAGGACAGCGGGAGTCAGCAACAGCTCAGTAAGTGGCTGCTGTGGGCACCGGTCACCCTGGGCAGCTGAGGAAGGCAGAACACGCTTCACCCTGGCAAGGGAGTCTGGTCTCTGCAGGCCTCTGCCGCAGGCCTGCCGTGTGACCCTCTCTGGGCCTCAGCTCCCTCAACGGTCCTCGCCCCAGCTGCTTCACGGGGTTGTGGGGAGGGTGACAGGGACTATGCGGTGGGCGGTGGCGGGGTCAGAAGGCACGACGGCTCTCGACGGCCGCCTTCCAGTGGGTGCTGCCAGTGTCACGGAGGCGCAGACCAGGGACCCTGGCCCGCCCACAGCGTGCAGGAAACAAACGGGCCGTGTCACCTCCCCGCCCTGTGACACTGAGTCACCGAGCCCACGGTGTGGGGACCGTACTTCCTCTCCTGGGGAACAAGTGACGAGCGTCCCCAGCTCACCGCAGCTTCTTGAAGAGGCTGCCCACCTCCCCTGGCCCGGGATCACCTTTGGGCTTTTGTGGCCTGTTAGCATAGAGGCCATCATCAGCTGTTATCAGGATTTTTTCTCTTTTATTTTTGGTATTGAAGACCAAACCCAGGAGCATTCTGCCTCCAAGCTATGCCCCAAACCCCTTTTAGTTTTTATTTTGAAACAAGGTCTTGCTAAGTGGCTGATGGTCTCAATAAACTGTTGAGGCTGGCCTCAAACTTGTGACCCTCCTGTCTCAGCCTCCCAAGTACTGGGATTATAGGCATATACCACAGCACCTGGGTCCTTGTCAATTTTCTTTTTTTTCTTTTTCTTTTTTCTTCTTGAGATTCTGGGAGAGGAAACCCAGGGACATTCTACCTCCAAGCTACACCCCCAGCCTGATTTTTTATTATTTATTTCGAAACAGTGTCTCACTAAGTAGCTGAGGCTGACTTGAAACCGTCTCAGCCTCCCAAGTACTGGGATTACCATGCCCAACTGGGTCTCCCTAAATTGCTACAGGCCTTCGCTGGCCTCAATCCTCCTGTCTCAGCCTCCCACGTGCTAGGATTACAGGTGTGCGCCACCATGCTGAGCTCCTGTCAGATTTGAAAGTCTGTACAGTCCCTCCTGGTGCCGCACAAGGTCACCTTGGGGAGTGTTTGCGGGGAGGCTGGAGGAGGCCAAGGCCTGGCTGCCACCACCTGGGCTCATGTTGAAAGCCAGCCCTGCAGAATGGCCAGAGACAGGCCTCTGGGGGGTGAGCAGGTGCTGAGGGTGCAGCCTCAAAACTGCATTAGAGCCGGGCGTGGTGGGCATGCTTGTAATCCCCGCGCTTGGGAGGCGGAGACAGGAGGATCACGCAGGTTTGAAGCCAGCCTCACTGGCTTAAGAGACCCTGTTTCCAAATAAAAATATAAAATAGGTCTGGGAGTGTAGCCCGGAGGTAAAAGGGTTCCATCCCCAGTACCACCAAAAAAAAAAAAATAATAATAATAATAAATAGGGCAGGGGGTGTAGCTTGGAGGTTGAATGTTCCCTGGGTTCCATCCCAGACCTGCCAAAAAAATAAAAAATAAAAAAGAATAATAAAAAAAAATCGGGCTGGGGGTATAGCTCGGAGGTAGAACGCCCCTGGATTCCATCCCAAATGCTGCAAAAAATAACTGCATTAGTGCCCCTAAAGGAGAGGCTCTTGCCCCGCTGCCTGCCTCTGCCATGTAGGACCACAAGAAGGCAGCTGTCTGCGAACCGGGAAATGGCTCTCGCCAGACGCAGCATCTGCCTGCACCTTGACCTTGGACATCCCAGACCCCAGCATGGCGAGAAGTCCGCTCCCACTGCTCACAGGCCACACCGTCAGTGATGCTTGGGTCCAACAGCCCACGCTGACCAGCATGCTGCCGGATTAACTTTGGGGGCCACGGGAAGGGTAGGGGGAGAGGGATGCGAGCTCTAAGAGGCGTCCTGAGGCATGATGAACAGCCTCTGCGCCATCCAGGTGGGAATGACCCCCAGAGACTCCAAGAACCGGGGCTGTCAGGGGAGAGCGTGCCAGGTAGGCCGGGCAGCCCGTCTGCACCTCCGGGGTCCTTCAGTGCTGCTGGTTTAGGGCTGAGGCCGGGGAGTGACCCCTCAGGGCTGGGAGGGCTGCGGAGGTCACGGCAGCAGCCCTTCGAGGACCCAGGCGCCCTTGCAGGTCCAGTCCGTGGCAGGGAGAACCCCGCTTTCCACTTGTCGTGGCTGATGATCAGAGAGTCCCCAAGGATTCTCCCGCTAGAACCACACGACAGGCGGTGCAAGCAGGACCACTGTCCCCCTCACACGCCGTCCTTTCCAAGCTCACTCTTCAGTGGGGGTCAGAGGGGAACACGGCCCCAAGACGGGGGAAGAGGGAACACCCCAAGATCATGTGTGTTTTCCAGAAAGACCACAGACATGGCCGCACTTCAGGCCCAGGCGGGAGGCCTAGAGGGTTTCTCCATTCGAGACTGACACAGCGGGCTCTCCTTCCCGGGATGGAAGTCACTGGGTGCGCTGACTTAGTGAACAACGGCCTGCTGCCCCCAGGGAACGCGGGGTCAGGTTTGCTCCTGCAAGCCCTGGGCAAAAAGTCAACACATCATCTCCCTGCCTGTGTGTCTAAAAGCACTTCACTGAATATATATTCTAGATTTGTTAACAGTGAACACACACAACAGCACCGCAGCCCAGGCCTGGAAGAAGCTAATCTAACCAACGTTTTCTCCCCAAGGCTTTGGACAGCCCCCCCCCCCCCCCCCGTACTGGGGATTGAATTCAGGCTCATTCTACCTCCAAACGACATCCTCAGCCCTATTTTTTTGTTAGGGGTGGTACTGGGGATTGAACCCAGGGGGCATTCTACTTCAGAGTTACACCACCAGCCTTTCTTTTTTCTTTCTTTCTTTCTTTCTTTTTTTCTTTCTTTCTTTCTTTCTTTCCCTTCTTCTTATTCCTCATCCTCCTCCTCATCCTCCTCCTCCTCCTCCTCTTCTTCTTCTTCTTCTTCTTCTTCTTCTTCTTCTTCTTCTTCTTCTTTCTCTCCCTCTCTCTCTCTCTCTCTCTCTCTCTCTCTCTCTCTCTCTCTTCTTATTTATTTTTGCAGTACTGGGGATGGAACCCAGGGGCATTCTACTTCCAAGCTACACCCCTAGCCCTCTTCTTTTATTCCTTATTTTTAAAACAGGGTCTCACTGAGTTGCAAAGGGCCTCACTAAGTATTAGCTGAGGCTTTCTGAGAACCACAGTCCTCCCATCTCAGCCTCCCAAATACTGGGAGTACAAGTGTGCGCCACCATGCCCTGAACTGTATTTTGAAACAGGGTCTCGCTAAGTTGCAGAAGACCTCTCTAAGTAGCTAAGACGGCTTCGAACCTGCGATCCTCCTGTCTCAGGCTCCCCAATGCTGGGATTACAATCATGAGCCACCACGCCCAGCTGTACAGCTCTTTCATACTCCGAGGCAGCCAGTTGAACAGTGACGTCACCAGCAGAGAATGACAAAAATGTAAAATCACGGCATGAGCCCGACCTGCAGTGAGCTGAGACGGGAAGGCGGGCGCAGCCTACCCTGGCGGTGCCGCTAGCTGAGTGCCTGTGCGTGTCCTCCAATGACCTGGAAGGTGTTGCAAATACATGTCAGCAGGCAGGCAGATCCATCCTAGCCCCAGAACTGTGAACCACAGAACCCACTGTAAACGTCCCTTTGATGACAGACACCAACTGTGGTCAAGCTGGACGGGAATGCTGTCCTTGGCACGGCTCCCCATCAGCCGGGCTGCACCCTGGGGCACAGCGACATCTGGACCCGGACCCGCCTCCCCTCTTGGTGCCGGGCCAGGCGCCAGCTCTCCACTGATCAGGCAGCTGCAGAGGCCACTGGGACCTCAGCTTGCTCAGTTCTGACCAACCAAAGGCAGAGGATACATTTGGGAAGAAAAGGGGAGGGTGGTATTGGTGGCAGCTATAGGGGAACCTCCATCAGCCCTCAAGCTTAGGGGTGTCCCAAGAGGCCCTCCCCACTTCATGAGACTGTGTCTCTGTAGACACCTACTGTGTGGGGCACCATACTGCCTGGCACACAGTGAGGCTGCATACTTCCATACTATTTTAATGCAGGAAGCAACGATCAGAGAGGTCAAGGAACCAGCCTGAGGTCTCCCAGCAAGTCAGGACAGACCTTGAACAGTGGGCCTGGCCTCTGGGCTCCCAGATAAGACGCTGTCCATGAACCTGGCTTTGAATCTGCGATCACCCTGTCTCAGCGTCCCCAGTGCTGGCGTGGTGGCACATGATTGTTTACAGGGCCACAAGGGCACTGTCGACAGGCTCATTCCAAAGCAATCGGTGGTGTGGGCAGAGGGGGTGGAGTTGAGCCCTTCAGAAGACTCTGAACACAGCTCCTGTCTCCTGAACCCCTCCTCGGCGTCCCCGTGTGTTCCAGCGCCTCACACATACTAACTCGGGCACTGTGGCAACTCTGCGTTGGAACGATGGCGGTCCTTGCTTGACAGATGAAGAAAGTGCAAGGAAAATCGAAATGTGAGCCCTGACCACAAGCTAGGGTTTCTCTTCCCAATTCCACAGGTCCATAGCCACACCCACCCTCAGTCCCAGCTGCTGCCCCCTGCAGAGGGAAGGGGCGGCCTCCCCAGGCACAGCCACAGCCACCAGGCTCCTTCTTCTCAGTTCAGCCCAGGGCCCATCGGCCCTGTCCCCGCTGCCCAGACCTGGTCCAGGCCGCCAGGGCTGAGGGGAACCCTGTGGCAGCCTCCTGGGATCTGGCCCCACCCTGCTCCACACAGCAGCCCCAGCACCAGCCCAAGCGTGGTTCCCTATGAAAACCCATGTGTGTAAATATTTGCAGCACCTTTATCTGTGATCACTCACCCCCAACTGGAAGCAAGGCACGTGGGCCTCAGCGGGGGTGTGGGTAGACAAACTGGCACACGCATCTCATGAGGTATTCTATGTGATCTGAGGGGAGCCGAGGGTGTACCTCTGATGCCATTCTTAGAGCATGGGCAGAGCAAAACCCAAGAAAGGAGAAGCAGCCGGGGCGCCCGCTGCTGCCTGGGGACGGAGGATTCTGGGCGTGAATTAAACTGTTCAGTGTCTCGGTCGGGGTGGTGGCTGCGCATGGCTGTGTTCGTCAGAAATGTGCAGGAGTGTACCCTGAAGAGAGCGGATTTTATTCTATGTGAATCCTAGTTCACGATAGGCTAAATTGTGTCCCCAGAAAGATACCGTCCTGACCCCTAGACCCTCGGAATGCGACCTTATTTGGGAAAGGGTAGTTGCAGATAGAACTAGTTTAGGCGAGGTCACTTGGGAGCAGGGTGGGCCTGTAGTCCAGTGCACTGGTGTCCTTCTAAGAAGAGGCGGGATGCGCAGAGACACACGGAGAAGACATCAGGCAGGGACCAGCACAGGGGGGGATGTGGCCCCAGCCACGTAACGCTGGGGACTGCCTGGGCCCCAAGACGCTAAGAATCAAGGAAGGAGCCCCTCCCAGGGGCTCAAGGGGGGAGGTGCCCAGCCCACACCCTGAGGTCAGATTCCTGGTCTCTGAAACTGGGAAAGAATCAATTTCTGTTTTAAGTCACTTCCTCTGTGGCTCTGTGTCCCAGCAGCCCAGCAACTCACTACAGAGCTCAGCTTTCCCATAAGCTCCATAAGACCTCTGGGGCTGTTCCCTCCCCTCATCCCCACCCCTCACTGCTCCCGCAACACGCCCTGCTGCTCCCCCACCCCCAGATGCACTGGGACCCGCAGTGCAGATGGGCTCTCACCTCCCAGGGCCGAGCAGGACACCCCACAGCCCGTGGTGACCTCCATTAATCATCCTGTATCCCAGGACCTCAGCACTACCTATGGTCCATGTCCCAGGATGGGGTCCTTGGGTCACTGCTGGGCCAGCACACTCCAGGACACTGTGCTGAAGGGCGGGGAGGGGTTAGGGGATGTCATCGCCTCCCTTGAACCGTGCCCGCTCTGCCCTGACTGTGCAGCAGAGACCCGGCCAGCTGGACCCCTGGTTTCCCAGCCACGCTCTGCAGTTAGGGCCTCTGCTGCCCACACGCTTCATGAGCCTTTAGGTTCACAGCCCTCCACGTGCTACAGGTGGACCAGCAGGCCCTGCCCCTTCTCCCAGAGACTGACATTGTATTCATCCAACCTGCCATGTATTCATTCAACAAACATCAACCAAGCCGGGACCCTTCTTTCCAGGCCTCAGGACTGTCATCGGCACAAAGGTCCTCTGAGTTGCTGCTCTGTGCTCTGCACGGTGCTGATAGGTAATGACACCCCTGCACCCCACCAGGAAGAGTCACACTGTCCCTGGCAGGGGCTTGAAATGTAGCCGGCCACAGACAAAGAATAAGCTGCTCTAGGCCTGAGCAGCCAGCTCCCAGATGGCTCTCCTCTGGCTAGAGTCCCCACCATCCACGTGGTGCCCCGTATAAACTAGAAAGGTGTTCCTTGCTCCCCAGGGGTGCAGGCCAAGCCCTGCCCGCCTTCCACACAGCCCTCAGCCCTCGTGACACCTGATACAGCCCGGAAGGCTTCCTGCAGGAGGTGGAGATGGGCCCCAGGTGCTGCAGAGGAAAGAGCTTGGCACGGTCCAGAGGCCCAGGAAAGGCAGCACCGCTCATCCCTGGAACCTGGGCGTCTGCACAGAGACTTGAAAAGGGCTGGGGTCCTGCTGTGTGACCCCAGGAGAGCCACATCTCCTCTCTGAGCCGTGGACTCCTCTGCAATCAGGGCTGGATGGAGGGTCGCTGGAGCAGGGATCTGGTACTGGTGGCACCGTAGCCAAGGGAGGGGCCGCTTTAGCTGGAGGAACCAGACCCCTGAGTAAACTCAAGAGGCCCTGGCTCAGCCTGTGAACGTACATGCCTGCTTATCCCAGGCCAGATGTTCAGTAAATGGACAGATGGGTGGTAGAGAGATGGACAGGTGGATGTATGGGTGGATGGGCCGGGGGATGGGTAAGGAAGAGAGTCACTGAGAGAACAAGGCCTAGACGTATTTCAGGTGGGTGCTCCAACTAAACTGTCAAGAACAGAAAGATGCAGGCATAACCGAGGCTCTGACTGGACGCAGGCGGCAGAGGCCAAGTCTTTGCTTCGAACTGCAAAGTCCTAAGACATGATGTGCTCCATCTGGACACTGCCTGAGATTAGGGACGCTGGGGATGGGCGTGAAGATCGGGGCAAGAGGTCCTGGAGAATTCTTTGACAGTCTGACCTTAGCCATGTGGCTGTGCACTCAGATGCCGGGCCTTGGACTTCTCCAGGGGGCCTCTTGTGACCCACCTATTGAGTGCTGGGACACCCAGGGCTGGGGGGCTTCTCTGCTACGTATGGTCCCCTCTCCCTCCTCTGGGCTGGCCACCTGCAGCTGACCTTTGAGAAAACGGGCTCCTGCATCCATCCCAATACATGCTGAATGTCAGGCAGGAGGCGGGGAGGTGTTTGGCATTTAAAGTCTCACCTCTTAACTAGGGAATAAAAAGTCCCTGGCTTTGCTGAAGACGCAGGAGGCAGTCATGAGATGGAGAGGCGTCCTGCAGAGCCCCTTCTGGGCGCAGAGACCCCGCTCCACACCCGCTTCTGCAATCCCCCTGCCTGGACCCTGGGTGGGAGGGGGCGGGGGGCTCATCCGCAGGATGTGGCCTGAGCAAGCCGCACTAAGGCTTCAAATGCAGACGGTGTTGACCACAGTGGCTGCCTGGCCGCCGCCTCTAGAAGGGCCCAGCACTCTGCAGTAGGCTGTTTCATCTTTTCAAGCAGGTACCTACTGGGGTGCAGGCACCCCCAGGGGTGGGGGATGAGAGTTCCAGAATCTTCTATAAGTGGCGGAGGTTGATAGACACAGCGCTGTGGGGATGGGAGGTGCAGGACCCCCGCCGCCCTACCCCACAGGGCAGTCTAGGGCCAGGAACCCCAAAGGCTACCTATGACTGGCCTCCTCAGCATCTCCATAGCTCCCTGGAGTGGCCAGAGTAGGCTCCGCTCACCACACCCCTCGGGCTCAGAGAAGCCACTGAGCAGGGCCCGGCAGCTCCCGCTGGAGGATCCCCAGCTCAACGTCCAGGCAGAAAGTTCTTCCAGGAAGCCACGGCCTTGGCCTAGAGTGGGTCCCGAAAACTGAATGTACCTTTTTAAGAGGTAGTTTTTTGTTGTTGTTGTTGTTTGGGTTTTTTTTTCTTTGTTTTTCAAAATAAACCCACAGCAGGGAAAAACATTTCCTACTAGTACTTGGTAGGGTGATATTCCAGAAGTCTCCTCTCTGGGTCTTCGTTGTACCTGCAAGTTCTAGACTCTCCCGTCGGCTGCCCTCCTCCCTCAGCAGGAGCAAGTGCTGTCTCGTGTTGGGCGGGCACTTCAACCCCGGGCCCCAGTGTCTAGGACCTCGCCTCTGCTGCCTGTGGGCCAGTACTTGAGGGGAACCACTGGACACAAAACCCAGCCGGGACCTCAGAGATCGTGAGCTCATGTGGGGAAACTGAGGCCAGAGGGAATCAGGGACTTGCTTTCTAGAAAAAGAATCACAAAACACCAGAAGAGACAGGACACTAGAGACATCCTCCAGCCCTACTGATATCTTACAACACACGAGCTTCCAAGGATTGCCCAAACCAACAAAGGACAGTCATGCCCAGAGAAAGACAGTTGGGTCACCTTGGCTCAGATGCACGCCAGCACAGTACCTTAAATCCCAGATTCTCAGCGGCCCAGGAACCTGCATTTGGGACCCACTGGGGTAGCCACGGGTGCCGAGTCCGCATACCAAGCTGGCATGGTTGCTCTGGATGGAGACATGGCCTTACTGAATCCAGAGCTTGTCCTCCTCGTCCTCCTCCTCCCCCTGCCTTTCCTCTCTCCACACTTCTCAAGAGTTTGGGGAGCATGTGATTAAGAGATCAGGGGCTAACTGGTGGCTGGCCACTTCCTCCTAGGTTAGGACTGCGACGACCTGGTAGGGGTCCCCATCTGCTGCAGAGGGGAGTTGGGCTGCCCCGCACCCCTAGTCCTGGACCACCCTATAAACACCTCCAGAGTTCAGGCACCTTGAGAAACAAGTCTGCGCAGAGCTTTTTAGAATTCTGTTTAGCATATCATAGTCTGCATGCATTTATTGAGTGTCAACTGTATGCAGGACCCGAGGACATGAACATAAAAGATGCAACTGCTTTCTGTGGAAGTTTATAATCTGAGTAGGAAGGCGTGATATTAAAGGGGCTTTAGCGTCTCTAAAATTAGGAGGTTTGAAAAACAATTTAGGTTCATTTACAAAAGGGCACAAGTGTAGAGGCACCCCTGTGAGCTGATGTGGGAGGAAGGCTTCCTGGAGGAAGCAGGCCTTCATAAAAGGCCAGAGAGGAGGCAGGAGCTTCATCGGCAAAGTGTGAGGTGACGTGTTGGGAACAGCAAACGCACTGGCTCACAACAGGGCTTCCTGGAAGGGCCTTTAAAAAAATTTATATTCCTGGTACTGGAGAGTGAACCCAGGGGCGTTCTACATCTGAGCTATAGCTCTAGCCCTTTTTTAATTTTTGATTCTGAAACAAGGTCTCACTAAGTTGCTGGGGGCCCCACTAAATTGCTGAGGGCCTTGCTAAGTTGCTGCGGCTGGCCTCAAACCTGTGATCCTCCCATTTCAGCCTCCTGAGAACTGGGTTTACAGGCATGCACCACAAGCCTGGCTTTGAGGGGCCTTCTAACAGACAGCGTGGCACCTGGGGGTGACCAAGGGGAGGTGGTGGACATGCAGCTGTCCCTGTAAGGCCTGAGTGTCCTCCACTGTGGCTGGAAGACGCTCCCTTGTCTCTACCAGCAAGAACCAGGCCACTGAAAGGCCCCTCCTGGGGTGGGCGGGAGCAAGCCCACAGTTCAGAACATTCTTTCAAGTTGTTACTTTCATCTTTAGCTCTCCTCCTGGGTAGACACCCTTAGAGTTCTGACACCCCAGGGAGGGGTGGGGGGCAGGAGCAGTAGACTTCCTGGTTCTCTAAATGAGCGGGCCTGGGGTACCAGTGACAGCCGCCGAAAGTTCTAGAGCTGGTCATCAGATCGGCACCAGCCAACTCCCTGGAAAAAGATGCCTGGTGGCCCCCATCCCTTCTACAGGTGACCCCCCACTGAGGAGGCAGGTAGGGGTGGGAGCAAACAAAATTCAAGGGATTCCTGGGGCGCATCCCCCATGCTGGGGGCTCTTTTTGGGCACCTGGGTCTTTTCAAATCCTGGGGTGACCATGCCCCAAGGATGGGGTTCATGCAGCCAGCCCCATCCTGCCCTTCGCCTCAATCTCTCCTTGGGCACAGCTGGGCTGTTGTTTACCCTCTCTGCAGGTGCCAGTCACAGCAAGATGGCCCCTGCCCTGCCCCCGGCTTCTCATTTGCCACTGTGATACCAACTGAGGGTGACAGGTGGAGCTGTGGACAGGTCAGAGGGAAGAACCTGTGGTCACCCATCACCGTATTTCACTTCTCTGTTAGGGTCCTGGGGCTGGGCCAGGAGTCTCCTGTCTGCAAAAGAGAAGCTGGAGAGGACACGGAGGGATCTGGGGGAGAGGGCTCCCTCCAATACCATACCTCCCCTGCCTCCAGCGGAGACAGTTCCTGGTGGGTTTCCACTTAAGATTTTGGGATCTCCTGGGTTAAAATTATACAGATGCTCCAATGGCGTGTTATGGTTTTAGCATTTGCTGGTTTAGTGAAGATATTAAACAGGCCAAGGCCAGGCCAGGGAGGAACCCGGGAGGAAGGAGGGCCTCCAGAGTGAGTGTGCAGAGGCTCCCCCATTCCAAGCAGACCGGCCCCGCTGCGTGCCTGGCTGCTTCTCAGGGGCTGTAGCATGGCTTCCTGGGGTGCAGGAGTGCAGGCCTGAGCTGCCGAGGGAACTCTTCCCTGCCTGGGGCCAGCGTCCCTAGTAGGGTCCGAAAGGGCTGGGTTTCCCAGTAAAGGACCGGCCAGGACCTCCAGGAAGCATTGACCCCTGTATATAGGCACAGACTATGAATCCATCACTGGACCTGCTCTGGGTGGGCCCCGCCCTGGAAGAGCCCCCATCTCGGGGCCTGGAGCCTGGAGTGATTGGGGGACTCCCCTCCAGGACTTTGGCAGGACCTCTGTGTTGAGGCTAGGGAGCCCCAAGCCCCACCCTTCCTCTTTCTGGGTCTCTTTCCCCCGTATTACACTGGGGGATGACATTAGGTCAGTGACGGCCGTGTTCAATCTCAGAGTGGAATTCTTTTTTAATGAAATCTTAAGCACGCCCCCCATACACCAAACCTGTGAAAATGTAACTGTCTCCTGCCACAGTAAGCAGTGTCGGGGTGCTTGCCCATCTCCCCGGAGTCCCCAGAGTGACTGGCTCTAACTAGCTTGAAGAGAATCCATTACTCCGCACAGCTAGGCATCTGGCCGCTGAGCTGTCTCAGCCTAGCTAAAGTCCTTCCCGGCTCCACTTCCACTCCAGCTCACCTCCTTCAGCCGACTCAGGGGCTCTCCTTCCCCATTCCTCCGCTGCCCACCGCCCTGCCCAGTCCCAGCCGCTGCAACGCCTCGCCACAGGGGCCCCACTTCCGCTCTGCCCATTTACAGTCTGTCTCCCCTCGGTGCAAACCCCTCCTGTGGCCATGGCCCACTAGGCGCAGCCCCAAGCCCTTCCTGTCCCCACAGGGGTCGTTTCCCACGGCCACCCACACCCCCGGATGTCTCCTGCTCCCCCAATGTCCCTCCACAGAGCGGTCTCCTCTGACCACCTGCCCCGGCGCCCCCTTTGTCTTCTCTGGAGGCGCCTCAGCTGCAAGGGGCAGGGGATGAGTTTTGTGCTGGTTCCAGCCCCACCCAGTGAGCACTATTTGTGGAATGATTCCTGAGTGCATGTCAAAGTCCTGAAGAGTCTACATCCAGGGTTTTAGGCGGCCTGTCTGCATTTTCTAACTCCCGAGCCAAACTTAAAAAAATGTTTTTTTACTAGCCAATTTTTTCAACAAGTCATAGACAAGGTTTGCTAGCAGATCCTCGGACTCCAGGGGCCAGCACTAGTGATACCAGCTTAGCCGGCTGGAGGTGGGTGGGACACCGGCCCAGCTCGCTCAGCAGCCCCCTCCCCCCAGGAAGGAGGGGCTCTGGAACAGCAGCTCTGAAGGACACCTCTGCCAAGGATTCAGCTGGAGTGGCCGGCAGGCCCCCGGGGCTTGGGGTGAAGGGCCTTTGCTCTCTTCTCCTCTCATCCTCTGGGGGCTGTAACTCTGGGTGTACACACCAGGGCAAGGGAGGCTGAGGTCACACCTGGAAATTGCACCCTAGTACTTGAGAGTCAAAAGGAACCGGGTTCCTGAGGGGAGAACCGGGCCTCAGACAAAGCCGACTCAGACTCAAGCTGTCAGGAGGAAGGACGGCCACCATGACGGTGCCCCCGTTCGTGGAGGCGGGTAAGCACAGTCCAGAATGTTGTCCCAGGCATTCCTCTGCCTGGTGCAAGGCTCAGTGAGATGCTGCCTAGGTACTCTCCCAACCCAAAAGATCCTCTAAAATAAAGCTGTACGTTTTGCAGCAAATCAAGACTCAGAAAGAGTTTGGGCTGGACCAGGCTGAGTTCTGAGCAGGCTGGAGGTAGTGTGTGTTCCCCTTATGCTGCCCGTGCGCAGCTGCTTAAACATGACTCGCCCAACCCAAGTAAGTAACAGTCCTACGGAGTCTGTGTTTTTCTGACCCCCACTTGATAGACACGCAGAGGTCAACTCACTTGCCCAGCGTTTACAAGGCTGGCAAAAGGAGAGGCCACAGCCCGTGAATGCTGATAATGGTAACAAGAACTGCTGGGGCCTTCCGCTCTAGGAATTTAATCCTTAAAACAACTGCAAAGAGTAGTTTCTATGGCTTATCCTCAGTTGATAGGTAAGTCATGGAAGGTCCAGAGAGGTTAAATAACTGGCCAGGTAATGAACACACACGCGAGGAAGCGGGTCAGGCTAGTCATCCCCGGGGAACACGGGAAGTAAGTGAGGTCAGGGTCCAGTCCCTCGCCCTTCCTTCCTTCCTGCAGAACCCCTCCTCGGTGCTGCCCAGCCGTCTGGGGTGTGGCTGATACTTGCCAGGTGGGGGGGGGGGGCTTCCCCTCTGAATCCCAGTTCCTGCCACTGGTCTTTGCAGAGGTGGCTTCCCAGGGAGTCCGCCTCCAGCCTCCAGGATTTCCGGGGCTGGGGCTGCAGTGGGCTTGAGGGTTAGTAGGAGGAAGGGGTCCCTCCCCCGTCCGTGGGGGCCGCATGCAGCTGCTCTCAATCTGGACTGCTGGCCAGATCTGCCGGAGTCTCTCACCCTGCAGGACTGAGGGAGAACTGAGGCCCGGCAGTTGAGGTCACAGGGTTAGGCCAGGCAGCCAGGGTGTCCCTGCTGGAATGTGCCAGACTTTTAAACCCCAAGCAGGGGATCGCGCAGGTTCGAAGCCAGCCACGCTGGTGTAAGAGACCCTGTTTCAAAAATATAAAACAGGTCCGGGAGTGTAGCCCGGAGGTAGAAGGGCTTCCAGGAACCCCAGTACCACCAAAAAATAAATAAATAAATAAATAAATAAATAAATAAACCCAAAGCAGGGGACGGCTCCCCGAGATGCCCCACACCCCTAAGGACACCCCCTGAAGGGCTCTCGCAGGAATCTGCCTCTTCAGGCTTGAGGGTTCCCTGGACGCTTCGGAGGCTGGGCAGGGCGACACGACCTTCTCCCAGGAGCACAGCCCACAGCTTAGCAGGTGGGATTGGGGGAGATGAAACCAGTTTGGGAAGACCACCGATTCCCAAACCAACAGCCTTGACCCACCGCAAGCAGCGACTCCCCAGCCCCCTCCCCGCCTCCGTGGAGGGTGCCCAGCCCGGGCGCCCCGACCCTTCAACCACCGGCTCAGCCAAGGCCGGTCCGAAGGTCACTGTCCCAGGCCCGGCGTGGGGCGGGGGAGGGGATCGTGGTGCGCTCTCGGTCCAGGCCAGCGGGCCAGCGGCTGGATCCGGGGGGCCGGAGCTGCGGGAACCTCAGGACCCCACCCCGCGCGGCCCTGGCCCCTGCACCCCAGGCTGGAGCGGCGGGTTCCTCCGGAGCTCACAGGCAAAGCTCAGGCCAGGCAGGCAGGAGCCAGGGGAGGGAGTCGCGTCTACACCCGCACCGAGGCTCGGACAGGTAGAGGGGCACCCCCGGGGTAGCCGGCCGCCCCGCCGCGCAGCGTGCCCGCGGTTTTCCAGCCCGCCCGGCCTGGGCTACGAAGTTCAGCCAAGTCGACGGGGGCTGCAGAGGCACCGGGGCCGCCCCCGGCCCCCCGGAGCCGGGATCGGGCTCAGCCCCGCACGCCCAAGGCGCCCTCGGGCGGGGGCCGGGCACCGCGAGCGGGGCGCGCCCCACTTACCCCGCGGGGTCCCCGGCCCGTCGGATCATGCCGCCGGCGGCTCGGTGGGTGCTCGGCGGGGCTCAGGCGCCGGGGGGCGCGGGCGCGGGGGGCCGCATGGCCCTGGCCGCCGCGCTCGGGCTCCGGCTCCGGGGCGCTCGCTCCCTTCCACTTCCTGTATCGCAGGCGCGGGGCTCTTCGGAAGAGGCCGGCCTTGGTGGTCAAGGGTTTTTTTCTCCAAAGCCATTCGGAGGCGGCCTGCGGCCCCGAGCCCCTGGGGCACGCGGAAGCCGGCGGCCGCGCCCCCGGGGCCGGGCCTGGCAGCGGGCGTCCAGCCTGGGGTGCCGCCTCCGCGAGGCTCTTAGAGGGAGACCTAGAGAAAAGTCTCCCACTTGGCAGGAAGGGAAGCCTCTCCGCGCCCCCCTGCCCTGCCCGGCTGGCCCAGGTGGGAGGCCCCAGAGCTCCCGGGAAGTGTGGTCAGGCAGGGAGCTGGTCAGACAGGGAGCTAGGGCCTTGCCCCTGGCCCCAAGCAGCCTGCAAACCGCCCCAGTGCCAGGCCGGGGCCTCCTCCACGTCTCTTGACAGGTGGCCCCTGTGCCTTCTCTCGGATGCCTTCACTCAGGTAAGCTCAGTGTTTAACAAGGCAGCGTGCTGCCCCATCGAGCCTGTGCCAGGTACCACTCATAGACGGGAGCAGAGAGAGCCAGCCCGCACAACTGCAACCCACCCAGCAGCCCCCGTGGGAGCCAGAGGCCTCCTCAAGGGCCCAGCGCTCAGAAATGCATGCGGAGTGCACCCTGCCCAGCGACCGGGTAGCAGTGGACCCTCGCGGGTGGGAGGCTCCGCCCGGCCTCCGCCTCTCCCCACGGGTTCAAGCAGCATCACCCACCCACTGTAACGACCCAAGATGCCTCCAGACATGGCCGTGTGTCCTGGGAGCCAAGCCACCCCATTGGGCACACTGCTCCAATGCCTTCATTTTGTAGATGGGGAAACTGAGGCCAAACAGAAGAGGTGACTGGCCCGAGGCCACACAGCAAGCGGAGGCAGGCAGGCCTGAAGCGGGGCTCTGGGGAGCGCACCCCAGGCCACCCCCACGCCTCTGCCAGGCTCTGCCCAGCTGCTCTCTCCCCCTCCTCTCTGTCTCTCCAGGTTTTTCCCCCAGATCAGCTTATCAGATGTTAGTAAAGGCCAGGTGTAGCTGGGCAGGTGGTGTATGCCTATAATCCCAGTACTTAAGAAGCTGAGACAAGAGGATCACAGGCCCAAAGCCAGCCCTAGAACTCAGCAAAGACCCTCAGCAACTCAGTGAGACCCAACTTCAAAATAAAAAGATATAAACCGGGCGTGGTAGCGCACGCTTGTAATCCCAGTACTTGGGAGGCTGAGACAGGAGGATCGCACAGGTTCAAAGCCAGCCTCAGCTAATTAGTGAGACTCTCTGCAATTTAGTGACACCCTGTTTCCAAATAAAGTATAAAATAGGTCTGAGAGTACCTGAAGGTAGAAAGCCTCTGGGTTCCATCCCTAGCATCATAAAATAAATAAACAAACAAACAAACAAAATAAAAGAATATAATAGGGCTGAGGGTGTAGCTCAGAGGTAGAATGACCCTGGGTTCAATCCCAAGAAAGAAAGAAAAAAAGAAAGAAAGGAAGGGAGAGAAAGATTAAAGGACTACAAGAGAAAAAATTAGAAAAGAATCCACCCGTTTGTACACACATTGGAAGCACAGCCTCCCGATGGGAGTGTAAACTGGCGCAGCCTCTTTGGGGACAGGCTGGCAGCTCCTCAAAGGTAAAAGGCAATATTACACAGTGGTGTAGGGCTTCTACTCTGAGGCATATACCCAGGAGGACTGAAAACACCTGTCCATGCAAAACGTGTACATGAACATCTGTGTCATCCTTATTCCTAACAGCCAAGACGTGAAAGCAACCCAGTGTCCATCAGGTGACCAGGGGTAAACACAATGTGATGTAGTCATGCAATGGAATATTATTCAGCCATGCAAAAGAATGAAGTGCTGACAACTACAACGTGAACGGCCCCAAAACGGGCTAAGCGAAAGATGCCGGTTACAGAGGCCACATTCCACTTCTATGAAGTGTTCAGGAGAGGCAAATGCCCAGAGACAGAAAGTAACTGGTGCTTGCCAGAAGCCGGGGTGTGGGGGGAAGACGAGAAAGCGGGGAACAACTGATCACGGTGACAGGGTTTCTTCTGGGGGTTATGAAAATGTCCTAAAATTGACTGCGGTGAGAGTTGCACAACTTTGTGGATCTACTCAAAACCATCGAATTACACACTGTAAGTGGGTAAATTGTGTGGTATGTGAATATATCCCAGTAAAACTTTTCTTTTTTGTCTTTTAAACACAAAAAGTATGGGCTTTAGGAGGCCACCCTGACTGCTGGAGCCCGCTGTAGTCAGATTCCTACAGACTTCACCCCCAACTGGGTCACGACCAGGCCATTGACTCGGTCTCTTCTCTAGGGGCAAAACTGCCCCCAGCCTGCATGGGAAGCGTCCACCATCTCCCTCAACAAGGCTGCAGCTCCCTGGGCGTCAAGGACAGACCCAAGGCCTTCTAGCAGGGCGGCCTGGGCAAGTCCTTCCTAAAGCCTCAGCCCGCTCATCCCTAAGTCATAGGTACAGCTGGGCATGGTGGCTCACACCCACATTCCCAGCCTTGTGAGGCTGAGACAGGAAGATCGTAGGTTTGAAGACAGCCTCGGCAACGTAGTGGGATCCTGTTTCAAAGTAAAAAATAAAAAGGAGCCAGGTACGGTGGTACCTGTCTATAATCCCAGTGGTTGGGAGGCTGAGACAGGAGGAATGAAGGTTGAGGCCAGCCTCAGCAACTTGGTGAGACCCTGTTTCAGAATAAAAAAGAAAATAGAGCTGGAGGTGTAGCTCAGAGGTAGAATGCCCCTGAATTCAATCCCCAGTGCCACCAAAAGAAAAAGAAAAGAAAGAATAAAAAGGGCTGGAGGTGTAGCTCAGAGGTAGAATGCCCCGGAGTTCAACCCTCAGTACCGAAAAGAAAAGATAGATGAGAGAACAGCCCATCTTGTGGTTTTTCCATATTCTTCTGACCTGTACCGCCGTGCTCCCTATGTCTTTGGGGAAACTGAGAAAAAAGAAATCAAAAGAGGGCTCTGTGTTGCAAAATCAGTCCGCCTGTGTGGTAGGGCTCAGGGGCACATGGGCAGTGTGGGTCCTGGGCAGCGCCTGGGGACTGGCAGGTAAGCTGGGACTCAGGTCTGGCAGGAGAAGCAGCCCCTTCTCTGTCCGGCTTCTGGTGTCCAGCAAGGATGAGGGCCTCGCGTCACAGTGTGTGATGGGAGTGTTCGCACAGGTTGATGGTGGCCTCTGCGACCGTCTGGTTGTCTCTGAGGCTGCAGTCAAGTTGCTGGTCAGGGCTGCAGTCTCATCCGAACGCCCAGCTGGGGAATGGCCCGCTCCAACCTGGTTGGGGGATGGCCCGCTCCAACCTGGTTGGGGGGCAGCACCAGTTGCTTGAGGGCTGTTGGCCAGAGGCCTCAGCTGCTCGCTGGCTGTCAGTGGGAGGCCTCCATCCTCAGCATCTCCGGGTGTGGAGATCTGCAGCCAGGCCCCGGGCTGGGTTTCTGGGGAGACAGTGGAGAGAATGTACCCGCACGGCAGGATGGAGGCCCTGTCTCGTAGAACCTCGTCCGTCACAGGAGGGACAGGGCAGCACCCTTGCCCCGTTCTGTGGGTTGAAAGCAAGTCGCAGGTGCTGGTCACGCTGAAGGGAGGCGGTTAACCGAGGCATGAAGAACAGAGGCTGGAATCCTCCAGTCATCTTGGGAGCCTTCTACTGCAGACACAAAGCAATCAGGACTCGGCGCCCTCCTCCCGCCCTGAGGCCTGGTCTCCCTCTCTGCTTTCACCTCCTCAGTGTTGAGTCCATCTTCGGGCTGCCTCTGTTATGTCCTGAGGTAGCATCTAATGGCGGCTGGGATCCTGCCCCCTGGGCTGATCCTTGGGCAGGGATGGGGAAGCCTGCCTCCTTCCATAGGATGTGCCTGGCCCTCGGAAGTTACATGCCCGCCCCAGTCACCAGGAGAATGTCACGCACTGATTACCTGGGTTCATAGGGACCCACACTCGATCTCAGGGTACAGGGGTAACTTTCTCTGGGATCATGTTGAGGAGGGGTGGAAACCCGACTGAAATTAAACTTCTGTTGGAAAGGAAGGAAAGAATGGATATTGATGTCAGAACACAGCCTTTGCCCGCTACCTTCATCTAGAAAGGAGCACAAGCTCGAGGCCACACAGGAGGGAGCTTGGGGTCGTAACTCTGTTCCGTGTGTTGGTGTCGATGATGGTTTCAAGTGTGTAATGTGTATATACGCCAGGGCTTATCAGACCGTACACTATAAATGCACACAATTCCTGTTTGGCAATGTACTTCAAAGCTATTTTGAAAAGCAAGCATGCCATCGCTCTGGCCATTGTGTTATGAAAAGCACATAAAGCTAAATGATTGTTCTTCCAGTTTTCAAAGGCTACTATCTGATTCTGCAGCTGAGTCATTCACGTTAGCGATGAGCGGAGAGGTTCTAGTCACGTCTTTAATATTTGCGTAGGTGGTACCCATGTCAATGTATTTATGTTTATTCACGGTGCTCACAATTGATGCTGTCCATCAACGGCAACCACAGGATGGTTATGGATGGAAGAGTTTGGCAAGAGGCCTTGGGTCAGAGTCCCCACCACGCTGCTGGGGCCCGGCTCCACCAGCATGCCTTCCCCGTGCCTGCACTACTGCGGCGCGACGTGGAGCACCCTGTAGCCTGGCAGGGCCTCATCAGCTCCTGGGTTTCCCTGAGTCTATAGAACCCTCCAGGACTGAGTCTCACAGATGAACTTGCCCCTGGGAATGAGCGGGGACAGCTTGCCCCTGGGACTTCGTCAACAAGAACATCACGGAGGGGTGACATGTATACTGCAAGCAGTTTGCAGGGCACAGGTTTAGACCTGCACCTGCAGATGGAATGTTCCCAATTTAGCTACCCCTGGGTGGAGAGCCTGGGCGCAGAACGGAGGAGGCGCCTTCCAGGGCATGTGGTTCACTGATTCACTCCACAAACCTGAAGCAGAGTCCCCCTTCCCAATGCGGGCGGCGTGTGCTGGGAGCGCCCGGCGGGCTGGCTAGCGGGGAGAGTCCATAAAGATCTTAGCAGCATGCTGCAAGCCTGTACGGGTTGCTCTTTGTGTATGGGCAAGGACTTCTTGGGACAGAGGGTGTGGCCAACAAGCAAGTGCGTCCTGATGGCCCAGGCTGGCTGGAGTGCTGAATAGGGGGCGTGACCCAGTGCCTGGAGGGCTGGAGGACTTGGGCCTTGCCCGGGGAAGGGAGGAGGTGGGAGAGGTGCCGGGTCAGGATTCCAGGAACATTCACCTGTAGCAGCGCGGCCTCCTACTCTCCTGCTTCCCACACTGGCCAATGTGAGCGCTACAGATTTCTTCTAGGAAATAGTTCAACCAACACACCCCCCGATTTATTGCCAGTAATTCTAGGACAGGATAAGTTAAAACCAGGAAAATAGAGCTATATTCCAAGGATATAGCCTCGGAATAAAGGTAGCCATTAAATACAGTAGCTGTGGGTTTGTGGCAGGTTACCTGGGCATCCTCTGCACGCCCCCTGCTTGTGGGAGCCTGGGAGCCTTCAAGGATTGGAGCAGGGACAGGAAACGTTACAAGGTGCCACAGGGCAAGGTTTGGGCAGCTGGGCTGCAGAGGGGGCCCGGGCCGTTGGCTGGGCCTGGTACGCCAGGTAGGCTACCAGCGCGGTCTCAGCATTCCACCCAGAAGGAGCCTAAAGAGACATCTTGGAGTGGCCGAAGAGCTTCGCCCTTTGCGTGGGCGACAGGGAACCTCCTGTCTCCCAGAGGACAGTGTGATGTGGAGTCCTGGTAACTCAGCCACAGACTAGAAGGTCACAGGGCTTGCTGAACTGATAAGGAATTTGGAGCCCGCAGACGGAGCATCCTGGGCGGGCGTCCCACGCGGTTTCACTCCTGCACATACAGCTTTCTGTGGAAGCAGAAACCTCAGAGCCAGGCCCTGTGGGCGTGGCCGGGTGACTCAGACCCCTGGAGGAGACGCAGCCGTGAAGGTGCTACACAGAAGCGGGGTGCTCCGAGGCGTATGGCACCGCGGTCTGACCTGTGCTAAGCCGGGAACGGCTTCCTGGGTAACTCTGTAAGCGCTGCTACTAAGGATAAGCAGAAACCAGTGAGTGACCTGCAGAGGGAAGGCCATACGCGGAGGCTCTGGGGTGGAAGGAATGCCCATCCTTGAAGGAACTCAAAGGCTGGTATGGATGAAGTGTGGGGAGTGACAGGAAAGTAACACCCAGCGGGGCTGCAGAGGTAGATGTGTTCCCCAGGGAAAACCTAGACAGGCCCTCTAGCTTCGCACATTCTTAGTTGACTTGAAGGCATTAGTTTTGGAGGTCTCACTGCGGGCCACTGTATCATGCTCTCCCTCCAGCCTGGCTGTAGCTCACACCTCTGATGTGTAGGGCGCCATGTTACTGTAGCCTAGGTTACTCTTCGGGGACCTAGCAACTTTGCTGGAAACGCCCGACATCGCTAGGGCCCGTGGACATCCCATGGGGACTGGGACAGGGTGACATCTCTTTCTTAATGGTACATCTGTTCCCTGTGCTACCTTAACCTTCCGGCCAGTTCTTCACAGCTCTGCACATAGCCAGGAAGTCATTTGAGAAATGTTTTGTGCAAAACTGTAATACAGGGTTAACCTGACCTCGACTTGCCCAGTCCCCCGCCCCTAAGACTCACAACACCTTCAGCCGCCATGACCAGAACAGCAGACCACTAGTGACCGGGTGGCCCCAAGGCCCAGGAAGATCCCTGCGTGTTTCCAGTCAAGCCATGACTGTTTCTACCCATTATAAGCCACGCTCTCCCTCAGTATCTCTGTCCTGTATCTGGAGCCGAGCAGCTGACCCGGGAGCAGGGCTCTATCTTCTCCATTCTTTGGTTTTTGTGAGAGCTGGGCCTCTGGCCCCGGGCTTGGTAGCAGGAGGGGCTTCTAGATCTTACCAGCAGGTTGGAATTCTGCAAAGAAAACCAGGAAAATGGGTTTGGGTAACAACATTCTCTTCTGCAACGCATTGCAATCCTGTCTACAAGGCCACATGTTGGGGGGCACAGTGGAAGGCCAGGGGCTTGAGAAGCTCGCGCCCCTGGTCACCCGCCTGTGCACGCAGTGTTGGCACCGGCAGGAGAACGTGCATCGGAGCGCAGCAGGGACTGGCCTCTTCGTTGGACGCTCCCTCCAGGTCCTTCGTGTGATAAGCCCGTGGCCCACATTTTCTAGAACAGTTGCCACTTTCACTCTGATAAAAATGACCCATCACCTGTATACGTGACTGCCGCAGGCTGTGCATGTTTTTGTAAGACTGTTATATAAGTATGTTTATAAATCAGAGTCTTCAAATTCCAGGTGGGCCATGGATCCTGTGTTTGAGACCGTGTGGCTCTGATACCATTGCTGCAATGTATGTCTAAGACTATGGTCCTTAAAAAACAAAACAGGCCGGGTGTGGTGGCGCACGCTTGTAATCCCCACTCTTGGGAGGCCGAGACAGGAGGATCACACAGGTTCGAAGCCAACCTCAGCTACTTAGTGAGGCCCTCAGCAACTTACTGAGACCCTGTGTTCAAATAAAGTATAAAATAGGTCTGGGAGTATAGCCCGGAGGTAGAAAAACCCTTGGGTTCCACCCCCTGTACCACCAAAAACAAACAAACAAACAAACAAAAAACAACAAAAAACAAAACACTGAAAGCATTCTATGAGCATTCTATGGGATTTTTTAGTAGAGAATATTGAATATATAATAAAAAAGACTGGGTATTGTGGTGTATTTCTGTAATTCCATACTTGGGAGGGTGAGACAGGGGTTTCATAGGTTCGAGGCCAGCCTCAGCAACTTAGCCTGGCTCTCAGCAACTTAGTGAGACCCTGTTTCAAAATAAAAAATAAAATAGGGCTGGGGATGTTGCTCTGAGGTAGAATGCCGAGTTTCATCCCCAGCAACACGCACACACCACACACATGCACACACACACACCACCCACACACACCCCACACACACCACAGCCATGAAGTCAAGTTGCTCTCACAACATGGTTTTAAAGGTTGGGAGTCAGTTTTTAACAAGATTGGTTCCCCACCCCCTCTTTTTTTCTTTTTCTTTCTGGTACCAGGAATTGAACCCAGGGGTGCTCTCCTCCTGAACTAAGTCCCCAGCCCTTTTTATTTTTCTATTTTTTAAATTTTTAAATTTTTAAATTTTTTAATTTTTTTGCGGGTCTGGGGGTGGAACACAGGGGCATTTGACCTTCGAGCTATACCCCCTGCCCTATTTTTTATTCTTTATTTTGAAACCGGGTCTCACTGAGTTGCAGAGGGCCTCGCTAAGTAGCTGAGGCTGTCCGCGGACCGCGATCCTCCAGGTCTCAGCCTCCCGAATGCTGGGATTACAAGCGTGCGCCACCACGCCCGGCATCCAGCCCTTTTTATTTTATTTTGAGAATGGGTCTCCCCCAGTTGCCCAGCTGGCCTCAAACTTGTGATCTTCCTACCTAAGTCTCCCAGGTACCTGGGATTATGGGTATGAAACTGTGCCCTGCTTATATATTGTTTTTTGAGCTGGACGTGGTAATATATATATATATATATATATATATATATATATATATAGTTTTTTTGCTTCTCACCCAACGAAGGTCGACCAGGAGGCCCGGGGGGAGTGGCGGTGAGCGGGCCTGGCCGGCCTTGGCTCTGTGTCCGTCCTCTTGGCAGCGCTGGGGGTGAGGGAATGGAAAGAAACTTCGAAACAGTGACCTCGGGGAAACAGAACCACATATTTGACGAGAGGCCAGCGATTAAGCGTCAGCAGCTCATCAGCACGAAGTTGGCCCATCTACTGGAAGGCGAGCCAGGAGTTCCGTGCGGGGGCTTTTCTCTCTGGGAAGCAGAGCTCCTACTGTGTGCGGGCCCCACAGTCCTACTGTGTGCTGTGGTGGAGCCCAAGGACATATGAGACATGATTTCCACTCCCTCCTCCAGAAAGTCATGTTTGAATAGGCAGTCTTTAACCGTGTCTGATTTATCCATGTATGCCTAGGTTGGGGGTTTCAGGATACTTGAATAAACGAGGGGGACCCCTGGATACACAGGATTAGCTAATGATGAAGCGTAACCAATGACTCACTAATTTAATGTTTCAAATAGCTACGCATTTTATGTTTTTGTAGATTTTAGAGTTTCTGTGGGTCAGGAGTTCATTGATTCTGACTCGGGGTCTCACAAACTTGCAGTCAGGTGAAGTTTGGCAGCCGTTTTGGCTCTGAGGAGGGCAGTGTAAAGGAGGAGCAGGCTGGGGCACCATGGCGGCCGCCCAAGCCCTGGCAGAGCGTTCTCTGCGAGGCAGGAATACACCCTGTAGAGCTCCAGCCCTGCGCTCTGGGGCTCTTCCTGAAGTTGGGTTTCAATAAGTAGAAAGGAGGGAAGGTCATCCTCGGGAGAGGAGGGGTGGGGTGAGGTACGGCCTAGAGGCACCACCTTACTTGTTATCTCTTTTATTTTATGGTACTGGGGATTGAATCTAGGGGTATCTTACCTCTGAGCTGTACCTCCAGCCCTATCATAGCCTGAAACAGGGTCTCACTAAGTTGCGGAGGGCCTAAGTTTCTGAGGCTGGCCTCAAGCCTGCTATCCTCTTGTCTCAGTCTCCCATGTACTGGGATTCTAGGTGTGTGCCATCACGCCCAGCTAGGACCATACTTCTATCTCAAGCTGGCAGTGAGGACAAAATGAATTAGCCCAGGAACCTTAAGTGCCCACCATTGAGAGGGATTATAGCTGCTAATACTTGCTAACCCCCTCCTGCTCCTTCCGTTCCTGCTTCCCCTCCTCCTCCTCCTCCATCTCTTCCTCCTCCTCCCTTGTCTTTTCCCCAGGAGCTGGGACTGTATCTTACCTCCTTCGTAAGGTGCGCTTCTCCAGAGAGTCAGCCGCTAGGGGCTCGGGGGTGAGGACCTGATTGGTTTCTATCTCCCTTCTTCCTTTGGGGTTATTTACTTCCTCTGAAGGCCAAGTGTGGTATCCTCAGACCTCTTCTGTGTGAGAAAAATCAGGCTGGCTCATTTGAAATCCTGGGTGGCAGCGGGCTGGCCGATCACACGCGGGTCTCCTCCTGACCCCAGCCCGGGGTCATCTCAGGTGAGCGTCAGCAGACAGGCGTGTGTGCAGATGGAGGCTCCGGGGACCTCAGGGTGAGAGCATTCCCAAACGGGGATCACTCAAGAGCTGCTGAGGGCGGCTGGTGCTGAGCAGAGGGATGTCTGGCTGCATTAGGATCAGGCAGCGAGGGGTCCAGCCTCATCTCCTCTCTTGCTGGCTGCAAACCTTGGGCGAGTGTCTTAGCCTTTCTGGGCCCAAGTTTCATCTTCTGGAAGTTGGGTGTAGTGCACCCAGTTCTGCAGCCTTGGGAGGATTGCCAAGGTAGCTAACAGTGCCCGTCAAGTGGCAGGCTGGTGATAAACGTGAGTTTCCCTGCATTGATTTTTTAATTCATAATTTTTTCTCATTGATTTTTATAGGAGCAGAACATGGCCAGCTCAGGTGAGCTCTTTGAAATCTTCTTTCCGGAGCCCTGCCCTTGGTGGGTGGCGGGTAAAGAGGAATATTTAGGAAAGCCCTTAACTATCTCAGCCTTGGACAAGGGGATGCTGAGGACCACAAAGGGCGACGGGAGGCCCTGCTGTGGGCCTCCTCTAGGAAGCCGCAGATGCTGGTGCTATGGGCCCGGTCCTCACAGTGACCTTGGTCTACAGCTGCCAATTCCCAGAAGCCAACGCAGAATGAAAATGTGCAGCCCCTCACCCAGAGGAGCACACATTTCAGAGCGGTGACGGCACAGCAGTAGGCCGAGCACGAGAGCCCCTGAAGGCAGGTCACGTGTCTCCAGTGCCGGGAGCTGCACTCCACCCAACCAGACTCCAGTGACCCTCACCGGTCCCACCAAGCCCTCTGTCTCTGCCACATTCAGTAGGCCCGTGTCAGCCCCTGCCGGCAGGAGAGCAGCCCCCTCCCCGGCCCCTGCTCCTCTTCTTTGCCGAGCCCCAGGGCTGAGTCTCAAGGTGAGACTGTTCCCGGGCTTTGGTTCCTAGAGCTCTCTGTAGTCTCAAGCCCGGTGTGTTCAACCTGCAAGAGGTTCAGAGCCCACCTCTCACTCTGCCTGGTTACGGGAACTGTGTTAGCTTTTCACTCATACGGCCAAAATACCTGAACAGAACAACTTACAAGTTCAAAATACCTGAACAGAACAACAGAACAAGTTTGTGAGACCCTGAGTCAGAATCAATGAATTCCTGACCCACAGAAACTCTAAAATTTACAAAAACATAAAATGCGTAGTTATTTGAACAGAACAACTTAGAGACAAGATCTCCTTGGCTCTAAGCGTCAGGTTCAGTCCATGGCGGGCTGGCTCCAAGGCAGAAACATCGTGCTGGTAGCCGGTGGCTGAAGAGAGCTGCTCAACTCATGACAGCCAGGAGGCAGAGAGAAAAGAAGAGACCGGGCCAGACGCAGTCCCCAGGTCATGCCTCCATGACCCACTTCCTCCAACCACACCGCCGGCCTGTAGTTTCTGCCCAGCAAACCCATCCAAATGATTAGTCCTCCCCTCTGGACCTTGCTGTGCTGCCAACATATGAGCTTTGCTGGGGACATGTCAGACACAAACCATAATAGAAGCTTCTGGAAGGAAGGCACGAGGAAACGAGCGTGAAACCCTTGGGCGTGGCGGCTCTACTTTCCACGTGACGCCTGTGTTTCACCTGCAGCAAGAGCGGCCATGCCTGGCTGTTTGCTGAGTTGGAGGCACTGGACCAGGCCCCGGGGCGCAACATGTCACCTATCAGGCTCAGCAGCCCTGCACAGGAGGTTTGCCACCCTATTTTTGCAGAAGTGGGGACAGGATCTCCAAAAGGCTAAATTGAGTAGCGCTGCTCCTAAAGCCTCAGGTTCCAAATAAAACCCATCAGCTTGTCACCTCCAAACTTGCTTATCGTCCAGGCTTTAGTGTCAGAGAGCTGGATGCCTTCCTCCTCCCTCCTCTGTACCCCTGTCTCAATTACCAGTCCCCAAACCCTTATGGGACAGCATCTTACCACGAGCCAGCAGGTGATAGGCGAACACTGCGCACCTGTCCGGAGCCGCTTTCTCCTCTGCAAACGCCCTCGCCTCCTTTCTTGGCTCTGGAGCCCTGGTTGAGGCTCCTGTTCTCCTTTTGCCTCTGCTTTCCCCTCCTGGCCGCTCTCCACGCTGTGGTTGGAGTGGCGGTTTAGACATTGGACCCAGGCTCTGCAGCTCCCCATGGCGGAGCCACGCCCTCCCACGCTCAGACTCGCACCATTCAACCCACATGTCAAGTGATCAGCCTGGGACTTGATTTCCCAAGATGTCAGCCTGAGAGGCGACATATTTCTCTACAGGAAAATCATAGATATAATCAGAGAGCTCAACCCCGGGGAGTCACTCATGTTCTCCGAGAGCTGAGGGTGCCTGACTTTGGGGTGCGTGTACTTTTGCTGTCCTTAAATCTTTGCTGGGGATTGAACCCATGGTGACAAGTAGGGCTGTTTTCCTTCCGGGAGCGAGAGGGGACAATCCACTTCCTGCCTCTTGCATCCTCCGGAAGCTGCCTGCAGTCCTGGATCCTGCCCTGCCATCACGCCTCTGCCTCGGCCACTACAGCTGCTGCCTCTGACCCTCCTGCCCACTCTTGTGAGGACCCTGTGATCCCGCCCAGCCACCCAGATAACTCAGGATCACCTTCCTACCCCAAGCTCCTTCCTTTGGTCACATCTGTGAAAACATCTGCAACCCTCCTAGGACCAGGCAGTAGACATCTTCTGGGCCCTTATTCTGCAGGACCCAAGGTTTTTCCAGGTTGAACTGCTTGCAAATCTTTGACTATCTCTATGTTGTATTTTTCCTGAATATTAATTGCCCTTCTTTTTGTACTAGGAAGTGAACCAGGGCAATTCTACCTCCAAGTTATACCCCAGCCATTTATTTATTTATTTATTTATTTATTTATTTATTTATTTTTTCAGTACTGGAGATTGAACCCAGGAATTGTACCCCCAAGCTACACCCCTAGCCCTCTTTTATTATTTATTTATTTATTTATTTATTTATTTATTTATTTATTTATTTTTCAGTACTTGGGATTGAACCCAGGAATTCTATCTCCTAGCTACACCCCCAGCCCTATTTTTTAAATTTATTTTGAAACAAGGTCTAAGTTGCCAAAAACCTGCAATCCTCCTGTCTCAGCCTCCCAACTCAGCCCTCTTTTAAACTGTTTTTTAAAAATTTTTAATTTATTATTTATTTAATTAATTTTTTTGGTGGTAGTGGTGTTCCTGGAAGCCCTTCTACCTCCGGGCTACATTCCCAGACCTATTTTATACTTTTTTTAATATTTGGAAACAGGGTCTCTTAAGCCAGCATGGCTGGCTTCGAACCTGCGTGATCCTCCTGTCTCCGCCTTCCAAACACGGGGATTACAAGTGTGCGCCACCACGCCCGGCTTTTTTTTTTTTTTTTTGGTGGTACTGGGGTTCCTGGAAGCCCTTCTACCTCCGGGCTACACTCCCAGACCTATTTTTACCTTTTTATTTGGAAACAGGGTCTCCTAAGCCAGCGCGCGCGGCTAGCTTCGAACCTGCGCGATCCTCCTGTCTCCGCCTTCCAAGCACGGGGATTACAAGTGTGCGCCACCACGCCCGGCTTTTTTTTTTTTAAATGTTTTATTTTGAAATAGGATCACACTAAGTTGCTGAGAGTGGCCTCGGGCCTGCACTCCTCCTGTCTCAGCCAGCCTTCCAGGTACTGGGATTACAGGTGCGCGCCACCAGGCCCAGCTCATTCCTTTCCCTCAATCCCCAAACATCTGATGTGAAGTGAATGTCCTTCCTCTCACACGCCCACGTCTTTTGCATTCACTGCCCTGTCATTGCACCCGATAGCCCTCCATCCTTTAGGCTTTAGCTGGAGTTGCGTCTCGATAGCCCTCCATTCTTTAGGCTTCAGCTGGAGTTGCGTCTCTCCTGACCTCCAGAGTGGCCGGGTGCCCCTCCCCTGGGCTCCCGCAGCCCCTCCCCCTCCCGCCCTCTCAGCTCCGGTTTCTCCGTCTCTACATCCAGCAGCCGGCGCGATGCTTGGAGCAACGTGGGCCCTCAGTACATATTTGTTGGAGGGCTAATGGAGTGAAAAGTGTTTTATTCTCAGCAGTTTCAGGGGCCAGAGACATGTAGCCCAGACACCCTGAAAGCAGTGCCCTTTCATGGTTGGTAGAGACACACGAGCAAGCATATGTCAGAGATTCTTCCAGATCTTCTCAGATGGAAAGTGGCGTAATAGCAACAGAAGCAATTTTACAAACAAAAGATAATCATAAAAAATACACCGGGCGTGGTGGCGCACGCTTATAATCCCCGCACTTGGGAGGTGGAGACAGGAGGATCTCGCTGGCTTTAAGAGACCCTGTTTCCAAAAATAAAAATATAAAAATAGGTCTGGGAGTGTAGCCCAGAGGTAGAAGGGTTCCACCCCCAGTACCACCAAAAAATAAAAATAAAAAAATAATAGGAAAATAAAGGAGGTAGGTGACTCTTTCTGGACTGGGGGTCCAGGGAGCCTCCTGTTCAGGACTGGCAGGGGTGAAGATGTTCCAAACAGAGGCAACAGCTGGGGATACGCACAGAATGTGCTAGAGAAAGAGGGAGAAAGGTATTACGGGAGACAAGGTTTCAAACACGAGAATCTCATGGAGGATCTGAAATGGTGCAGGGACTCGTGAGTGCTTCTGAGCGGGAGGGGGATGCATGGCCGCCTGCCTTTGAGGCCGCCCCTGGCTGTTGAGTGGAGGCTGGATCAGGGGGCAGGAAGGAGGCCAACTGGGAGCCAACAGCGGGCAGAAAGGCAGTTGTAGCAAGATTACAGGGAAGGTGGGTAATTGAGTCCAACCCTGGGCGCGGAGGGAGGGCTCGCCACTTCGCGGTGGGGAATAGGGGTTCCACTGAAATACAGCAGGAGTAGACTTGGGGTGTAAGGATGCATTTTATCCCCCCTGAAATAGATATTTTATGGTACTGGGGATTCAACTCAGGGTTGTTCTACCTTGGAGCTACACATCTAGTCCTATTTTATTTTTATTTTGAATACAGGGCCTTGCTAAATTGCTGTGGTTGGCCTCGAACCTGTGATCCTCCTATCTCAGCCTCCCAAGTACTGGAATTATAAGCATGCACCACCATGCAAAGCAAGCTGTGGACAGGGTTCATTTTACCCCTAACTAGAGCTCTGCATTTTTTTTCTTCTATCACCTTTTTAGAATTTATTCTCTTTCATTTACTCACTGGTTAACATTTGAGTTGTTTTATAATATTTTGTATTTGTTTTTTGGTACTAGGAATTGAACCAAAGGGCTCTCTACCACTGAGCTACATTCCTGTCCCTTTTTGTGTTTTGAGACCAAGTCTCCTTAACTTTCTCAGGTGGGCCTCTAACTTTTGATCTTTCTGCCTCAGCTCCCCAAATCTCTGGGATCACAGCTGTACGCCACCAAGCACAGCAAGATTTTGGACTTTTTTTTCCCCCCTGTGGTGCTGGGAATTGAACCCAGGGGCATTTTAACCTCTGAGCTATACCCACAACTTTATTTTTTATTTTGAAGCAGGGTCTCACTGGGTTGCTGAGTGTCTTACTGCATTGCTGAGGCTGTCCTCAAATCTGCACTCTTCCTGTCTCGGCCTCCTAAGTACTGGAATTACAGTGTGCCACCATATCCATTTTAAAATAGGTGTGTGTGTGTGTGTGTGTGTGTGTGTGTGTGGTACTAGGGCACTGGGGATGGAACTGAGGGGCATTCTAACTCCAAGCCACAACCCTAGCCCTATTTTTTATTCTTTGTTTTGAAAAAGAGTCTCACTGAATTGTAAAGGTCCTAAGTAGCCGAGGCTGTCTGCAGACAGCAATCCTCCTGTCTCAGCCTCCCAAATGCTGGGATTACAAGTGTGCACTACCACGCCCGGCTCTAAAATAGTCCCCCCCCCTTCAGTGGTACTGGGGGTGGAACCCAGGGGCTTTTCTACCTCCGAGCTATACTCTCAGACCTATTTTATACTTTATTTGGAAACAGGGTCTCACTAAGTTGCTGAAAGCATCACTAAGTAACTGAAGCTGGCTTCGAACCCATGCGATCCTCCTGTCTCAGCCTCCTAAGTGCTGGGATTACAAGCGTGCGCTACCATGCATGGCTCTAAAATAGTTTAAAAAAATTAATTAATTGCTAAGATGTCTGACAAAAATGCACCAATAAAAATTTTAATTCATCGCAGATTATGTTTGCACACTACAATAATAATAAAAAAGAAGGCCAGAGAAATGCAACAAAGAGAGTCAGGTTCAGGCAACATTTCTCATCAGCTTGTCAGTGTGTTTCTACCCGTCTTGCTGAAGATGGATAAGCGGTTTGTGAGTGCACTCGGGCGCGCTGAGAGCACGCTGGGTAGGGATGCTCCACCTCCGGCTACTCCCTGGACCAGCTACATCCCTGGGACCTGGCTAGAAAGGCAGCCCCGTGGGCCCCACCCTTTCCTGCTGAGTCACAGCCCTTTTTTTTTTTTTGCGGGTCTAGGGATGGAACCCAGGATCATTCTACCTCTGAGCTACACCCCCAGCCCTATATTTTTTCTTTATTTTGAAACAAGGTCTCGCTGAGTTGCAAAGGGCCTCACAAGTAGTTGAGGCTGTCCACGAGCCGTGATTCTGTCACAGCCACCCGAATGCTGGGATAACAAGTGACACAGCTCAGTTTTTAACAAGCCGCCCAAGTGACTCACAGGTACAGTGGCACCTAGGCCAGCTGGGACTCGGGAAAAGTTTTGCAGCATGAAGGAATTAACCAGAACCTCTACCCCTCAGCCTCAATTTCCCATGCCACAGACCTGATGACGGAAGCCTTCTTCCTCCCTGTAATCCCAGTACTTGGGAGGCTGAGACAGGAGGATCACAGGTTCGAGGACAGCCTCAGCAACGCAGCAAGACCTTGTTTTAAAATAAAAAATGAGATTGGGTGGAGGAGTGTAGCTCAGAAGTAGAATGCCCCTGGTTTCAATCCACAGTATTAAAAAAGAAGGAAGGAAGGAAGGAACCAATCTCCTCCTGGTAAGTAGGACCAGCTACGTAATTTGGAGAGGCCAGTTTAAAATCAAACATTAAGGATGTCGAGATGTCGACACGGAAGCTGTATCCCCTCTGACAGGGGTGGCAGGGGCCGCACAGGTCCGGGCTGTGGCGCTGATGAGGTAGGCAAGGGTGGGTCATTCTAGATTCCTTCCAGAGCTGTTGAAAGTTCAGCCTTGCTCTGCTTATTACCATTATGACTAAAAGCTAAAACCTCTCATCTTTTTGAAGTTCATTTTTCTCACTATGCAAATAGAAATTGTTTGCTTTCCAATGGTTTAATTCCAGGGTCCTTCTATCATAAAACACAGGTCTGCGTGTGTCTATGGAAATGTGAATGGAAGCTCTCTACAGGGGGAGACAGCTTGTGCTCATTTATTTTATTGAGTGTACAGATTTTTTTGATATACCGCATTACAATACTGACCGCTAGATGTCTTATAAAAGTTTAGTTTGTAGTTACTCTAGATTTTTCTTCACAATAAAAGTCAACTCATGCCAGTGTTTAGGAACCGGTAACGTCAATCCATTCAGATTTAATGACAGTTTTATTAAACTAAGAATCTCATATCACAGGGCATTCACAGTGCAGGAGGTCACAGTTATTGAAAAAAATAAATAGCGGCATAAATATATTTATTATTTACAACTTTCCAACCCATTGCTCCTGCCCTGCCCGTCCGAGAGAATGAACAAAGATGGCGGCGTTCAGCCCGGCAGGTCTTGTGGGGGTCTCAAGCCATGTGGGACAGCCCCAGACGTCCTCAGTATGGGATGTTTTTTAAGGAAGTTCTTTCAGGACGTGAGACTACCCTGATAAATCTACCTGCTACTTGATAAGTCAAGGTTGCACCCTGGGAAGACTCACTTTGGGGAACCATGCCCAGCCTGCCTCTCCGGCCCCTGGTCTCTGTATGTTCAGCCTTTGCCTTGGCCACTCTGCCCCTGGGCCTGGCCCCAGCTGGCTGGCAGCCTGCTTTCCTCTAGGTAATCAAAGCTCTCTTTGTGTCCAGCAGCCACTCCTGGCTGGACAGGAGACATAGGCAGAGGGCGCCCTGCCAGGGAGCCAGTGCTCTGGAGACTCAGATTCCCCGACCAGCAGCCCCCACAGGGATCCCCAAGAATCAGCCAGAGTAGCTCAGCCATGGCTCTATCTGCTGCGCCCCCCAAATGCCCCTACTATAAGCCACAGACCAGGTGGACAGAGTGGCCATGGGGTCTACAGTTTAGAGGAGCAGGGATGCAATGCCAGGCAGGATGCCCAGGGCTCAAAAAATTAAAAAATCCCACTAGAGCATTCATTTACAAAAGCAGAACAGCCTTGCTCACGCCCCAGTTATTTGCAGGAGAAAGAACGGCTCCTCTGTAAAAGGGGACCCTGTGTTCCTTTTGAGGTGGGCTGACTCAGGAACCCCTGCTGGGAATTCTGGAGTGATGGGAGGAGGCCCATGCTGTCCAGGACCCGCCCTTGGTACACAAAGGCCAGTCCTATCAGACCCTGCCTTTGGAAAGGCTGCGCTTGCCCCTGCTCGATAGCTTAAAAGATGTGTTTTCCAGTGAGTGGGTGGGGAGGGCACAGGCTCGCTCCAGGGCCGAGGATTTTATTGGCCTCATAAATGGAAAAGTCCCAACCAACATGGTGCATGAGGAGCCGCTGTCTGAATGCTGGCAGGGGGCGGGAATCGATATAGATCCTGCTGGTATTAGTCACTGGGATTTTAACCAATAGCCAAGCCCAGGCCCCATCTATCTAATGGATGAAAAAGCCACTCAGCGAGGCCTTGACCTGCGCGGAGACAGTGTGTTTCCAACCCTCAGAGATGCGTCCCAGAGCCCCTGAGACTGGGCCAGGGGGTTCAGACCAGAGAGCCCGTGCTCTCGGCCCTTGCTAGGAAGCGGGAGGGAGACGCGCACCTCAGACAACTGGAGACTGACGCTTTAGAGACACGCAGGTCCCAGGTGACACAAAGCGGGGCTGTCTGTCCCTGGCACTGTGTACCTGGGTGTCTGGGGGCTTAGCAGAGACCACTAAAATCTGGGAGCCATTGGTGGTAGAAAAGCTAGAATTTTTAAAATCCCTATAAAATAATCAAAGTTCTACCACTCTGTTGGCTTCCCTGAAAAGATCACTGTGCCTGGGTGGCAGGATGGGAGAAGGTTCCCCTCTCCTGATTTCACGCAGGTCCCTACCTGCTGGAGTTGATGGTACCGGGACAAGCCACAGGCTCCCGCACTCACTGCCGGGCCCCAAGTGATGCATACAAGTAGGGTCCCAGTTTAGGATTTTTTTTAAATTTATTAACAAGCAACTATAATAACTGAAATCAAAATACCTTTTAAGATCTGTGCTTTGCAGAACATGCCCTTTGGAGGGGGGGGGGATCTCTGGTCAAGGACAAGCCAGGCTGGCGAAGGCCACAGCGCAAAGGCAGCCCCAGAACCCCGTTCCCACGCAGCCAAGATGGTGGGGAAGATTTACCGGAGAGCAGGAAAGCCTGGAGCACAGCTCTGCTCTTGAGGGGCTCATGGAAGGAGCAAGAAGACCAGAAAGCCCTGCGAGTACGTGTTCACTCCTGAGGAGGCGCGAGATGCCCCTTGGGTGAGTCCTTCTGGAGAGACAGGGCTTTGCATCCAGAGTGGGTTGGTTCAAGGGACGTCTTGCCACCCAAGAGCTAGCCAGAAAGCATTTTCAGATATTTCTACAAGTTTCTATGAACACAATGTAACAATGGGACGGTGTCCAGATATACACCACCTCCGGTGTCCTGGCTGCATCTGCTGTCCCCAGGGAGAGATAAGCCCGGGCAATCAGGTCCAGAGGGGATTTGGAGACCCTGGATGTCGGGTACCGACTCCTGACAACTTCAACTAGAACAAGCAAGCTCTTTGTTACTCAAGCAACAAACACTTGCTGAGAGCCTGTTGCGCACGCAGCATAGCCATCTTATCTAGCCAGGGGGGGGGCACGTTCTACAGGGGAGAAAAGATCGGGGTAGAAGAGACCAGCATCCCTCCCCAAGGGCCCAGGCTGTCTCGGGACACACGGTGTGTCCAGGGCCACCAGCTGCTTCGGGGGCAGAAAGGTCTCTGCTTCTCCACTGCTAACCCCCGGGGAAAGACAGATATCCAGCAAGTTGCCACCTGCACCTTCCCAAGTTCCTGGCCTGCTGCAGACTCCAGGCTCTCCCAGGGTGGGCGGTGACTTCTGCAATTAGACTCACAAATGCTCCTTACCCGGGAAGCGCAGGAGGAAGAAACCTGGCCAGGGTCTGGAGGCCCGCCCTGGGTGACATGAAAACCCCACCTGGATTTACCTGTCTCAGGGCAGGTTAGAGCCTTAGCAGCAGCTTGGGTCAGAAAAGGCAGGGGACAGGTGAGCCAAGGCAAGAAAGAGCCCTCACGGGTGAGGAGGGTAAGGAGCCAGTGAAACTCAAGAGTGCAGCCACGTCTCTGCACAGGGGAAAAGAAACGAAGAAGAGGATGGCAGACCCCAGACTGTGAGCTTCAGGAAGGATGGGGGTGGGGGGTGGGGGGAGTGCCACGGGCACAACACCCTGAACCTTAATCTCGCATAGCAACTGTCCTAAAACCTTCTTCCGAGGCCAGGTTCCCAAGGTACCGCGCCCCGTCCACCTGGATCCTCTGGCTGGCTGGTAAAGGCAGATTTCCAACCGAAGATAGACAGATATGTCCTGCTCCTGCTTCTATGGGCTTTTTAAACCTCAGTGCAATGGCTTGATTTTCTTTTCTGCTCCCAAGGAGAAGACTTAAATGTAATCTTTAAATTGTCCGTTTCTGTAGCAGAAGTAATTGCCCCGTGCTACTTAGCTCTGGGGATAAAATAAAGGAAGTAATTCTGCATAGTGGTTGATGAAAGCATAATTTTTAAAAAAGGGGGAGAAAATGGGGGTGGCACACCCTTGTAATCCCAGCATTTGGGAGGCTGAGACAGGAGGATCACGGTTCGCGGACAGCCTCAGTTACTTAGTGAGGCCCTTTGCAACTTAGTGAGACCCTGTTTCAAAATAAAGAATAAAAAATAGGGCTGAGGGTGTAGCTCGGAGGTAGAATGCCCCTGGGTTTCATCCCTGGTACTGCAAAAAAAAAAAAAAAAAAAAAAAAAAAAAAAAAAAAAATCAAGCAAGTCTTTCAACTTGTGATGAAAGGATATGTAGTTGGAAATGGAGACTTTCTCATCTACAGTGTACATAAAGTTTCCTAGAGATAATAAATGCATAGAGCCTTTAAGGAAGTTACGTTGGCACATTTGAGTCCAAAGAAAACTTGCCCAAGAGGAGTGTACTACCTATGAGAAACATCATAATATATTTATATTTATATATTAGTCTCTAACTGCAACCGCAGTATACTTTAAAACCTCAAACGGATTCTGCAGAGGAAGAGAACTGAGAGCCAGCAGGGTTATCTCTTCAAGGACCACGTGAAAATTTGGTCTTTTTCAGAAAAAAAAAAAAAAAAAAAAACAACAAACAGAGAAAGAGAACAAGGACAGAAAGTAGGTGATGACGCGGGGAATCCAGGAGTCGATGAAATATCTGATGAGGTTTTGACTCAAACAGTAAAGAGCCAATCCCAAGTGTGAAGTCATGCGCATGCCCACTGCCCCAGGCTGGCCACCCACCCGCACCTGCGCTGGCTGAGCCGGGAGGCCCGGGGCTGGCGCTCGGCCCTGCAGATGCTGCTACTTACTAAATAAACTAGTATCACTTGACCTGCCTGAGACTAAATCATCTATTAAATGAGAACAATTAACCCCCTACTTCCATCACAGGGCAGTTAGTAAAGCCAAAATAGAGACAGAAGCACTTAGAATATGGATGGATCTGTGGAGTGAGTGAGTGAGTGTGTGTGTGTGTGTGTGTGTGTGTGTGTGTGTGTGTGTGTGTGTTTGAGTGTGTGTACCGGGTGAGCTAAGCTATCAGGGCACAGGGTGGTCCCCAGTGGCTCTGAAACTTCTTGCAGCTCAAGTTTATACAGATGAACGTATGGGCTTCTCCCCCTCCTGCTTAGCTAACTTCTTAGGAAAAAAACCAAGTCACTTTTGTCTCAATTTGAAGATCACTGAGCCCAACACCAAGGCAGAGAAAAAGCAAGAGAAGCCTTGACTAGGTGTAGCTATTAATACTGACGTGACGCCCGTAGAAAGCCTAGGAAAGGGAGCCAGGCCCCACTAGAGGTTCATGTGTAAGGGGACGTGAAGGTGCGGGTTCGAACACTTCCTCCCTTTGAAATCCAGGAGGCCTTCGACAGCACGGTCACAAATCCCAACGGCGTCACGAGCTCTGTGTCTCCGGAAGCGGTCAGCGGCTGGATTTAAACTCATCGCCCAGTTAGAAGTGATTTCTAGTGAGTTGCAAAAAAAAGCCTTTCTTCTCATACCATCGGAGGTCGTTCTGACGTCTTCTTCTATGCAAAATATCTCAGTATCCAAAGTGCATCATCTGATAGACTTTTTGCAATAGAAATATTAAAAAAATAAAAGAACACTCTATATAAAATTAAGTTGTGCTTTCTTTTTAGAACCCAGGAACGGTTTATGTTCATAAATCTTTTAAATATACATTTTAGATCTATGGAGCTGTTGAACATTGTTCCATATACTTTTCTACCTCTTTTTAAATCAATCTCCCATCCCTGGCCTTTCCTGTGTAGCAGACTATAAGGTACAAGAAAGTCAGCTCTAAAAAGTCTAAAATTCATACGTGCCTTCGGCTAACCAGAGAGCGATTCACTGCTTTTCAGGAAGAAATCTCTTTTCTTGTTATTAGGCATCCCTTCTGAAATTTGTTGGGCATATACACAATTCGGTCTTTCAAACCAGCCCAATTAACAAAGAAATTACAGGCCTGAACACACAGCGTACTGCATTAGAAAGGTCTAGAATGGCTGGCTGTAAAATAGTCCTCACGGTGTCTCTGAGTTAGCACCTGTTTCCACGCCGGTCTTTAACCTTTTTCTATATATTCTAAACCCAAAGTCTCGGAGCCCATGCAAGATGGTGCACATAGGATTCATTTTTCTGTGAAGGTTGCCTTTTGGAGTCCCCAGCATAATCTTTATGTGTGGAATGAGAGTTTCAAGTATGATGATCTAAATGGTGTTTTCTTTTAGTATTTCATTGCTCATTCTCTCAATGCAGAGATAAAAAAGGATAAGAGTGTTTGCTTGTTCCTCTCTCTTTTGTTATAAAATAAATGATGCTGTTCTTCCAGTTTTTTCCAGAAAAAGGAGTGGAGTGTCTGCCTCCATTGTCTCAGACCCCCAGCAGGATGACCTTTCGCCTCTTCCAAACTGTGAGCACTTCCTGCACACGTCGACGGCTCTTGGTGGCCCACGGTGCTAAGGAGCTCGCCTCTCTGGCCCAGAGATGATGTTTGAAAGTTATGTTACTGTCTTCCCCTGGCCCTAGGAGACCTTGTGGTCGCGCACAGCCTTGTTTCTGAGGCTACCCCCGCCACAGAAGGACAAACTGCAGGCCATAGTCTTTTTGTAAATGAGAGCGAGAGAGAGAGAGAGGGAGAGATGACACTCAAGGTGTCCCCGTGGCTGGCAGCTCAGGGGTCTGTGGAGCTGCTGAGCTCAACACCTAAACCCTGCCTCATGGGGGCAGAATTCTGAGAAGGAGGCGGATGGCCGGAAGTCTGGCCTGTGACCAGACATGACCATGATGGCCCTCCCTTCCAGCTCATGAAGGAAGAGATGGTGGCCGATATGAAGCAGGAGAGACCTGTGGTAGGGGAAAGAGAGAGAGGAGGTCGCTGGCATCGTTGGGTGGCTGGAACAGCTCCCAGGATGGCAGTTACGCTTTAGTCATCTTCTCGGCACATGGGCAAGTTGACGAAGGTGAAGACGTTGAACTCTATCATTATGGAGAAGCACAGGAAGATGGCATAGAGAACCAGCACGTAGATACCCAGCTTCCGGTCCAGCCGCCATTTGTTGAGGTGGATACCAAGGACCTGGGAAGAGAGAGAGTGATCTGGGCCAGGGCCAGCGATGCCAAAAGCATTTCACTGAGAGGGAATGCGTGTGTTATCAACTCCAGTACTTTCTGCAGAATGTGGACAAGGGCAAATGGCTACTGCCAGTCTAATCCCTAGTGTGACGCATTGGCTCAATGGCTATAGATTTGTCTGATGACCAGCTAAGTCTCTGGCCTGGTCCTACTGACTCCAGAGTACACAATGGCCACTTCCTCAGGGTGATACATCCTCCCAGCCAGGACAGAGAGATTTTTCTCTTTGCTTCAGAACTTGGCCTCTGTGGCCCTTTTTCTTAGCAAATTTCCCAGTGCTAAGAAAAGGCCTGGGGGACAACCAGCATGGATCCATGCTTGGCAAGCCTGAGTTGGGGCCATCCTCTTCATGTGGGTCTGGGGGAGGGGCACATTTCCCTATGCTGTATCTGAATCAAGCAAGGTTGCCGACTGCTGGACCACAGTTTCCTCTGCAGAGCATAGACCTCTATAAAGACAGACCAGCTGTTATGGTCAGATATATAAAATGTCCCCTAAAGAGCTAATTTATTGTTTGGAGTTGGTGTTATTGAGTCTTGAAGGTTGTTTCCCAGTAGTGTATAAATACGCTGTAATGGATTTACTGGGGTGGTACCCGGTAGGCTGGTAGGATGTGACTGGAGGTGGTGGTCCCTGGGAGTGCGGCCTTGGGAATTGCATACGTGGTTCCTCCTCCTCCTACTCTCTCTCTTGCTTCCGGCCTCCATGATGTGAGGAACTCAGCCCAGGTCCTCTCCCTCTCTCTGTCCCTGCCACCATGCCCTGAGATCTGTGGTCCTGGCTTCACATGGACTGAACCCGAAACCATAGGAAAATAAATCTTTCCTCTAAGTTACATGGTCAGTCTTAGATTCTAGCTGCAAGAATGCTGACTGGAACAGCAACCAAATTGCAGCTTTGCTGCTTCCTAACTCTGTGACCCTGAGCAATTGTTTAAGCCCCAAGCCTGGATTTCTCCTGCAAAATGGAAATGATAGTAGTACCTCCCTCATCGGGTGTAAGGATCTAATAAAGTAAGGCAGAGCTAGTGCTCAGCACAGACCAAGGCACATGGAGCAGGAACACCTGACTGTTGTGTGTTGTCCTGAGACCTTCCATACCCCCTCCTGTCAGCTCAGATGAATAGGGGAGGATTTCTCTGCCACCGGCACTAGAGAGGACACTGGATAAGGTAACAAGATGAAAGGAAATCGATTCAATTCCCCAAGTGACATCTTCTCTGTTCAGGAAAAATCATGGTAATGTTTGCAGATGTGCTTGGCAAAGACTGGGCTCAGGGCATCTGCAAATGCCTGTGTTTCCTCGACGTTGTCGCTCACTGGAGGGACAGGGATCTTAAAAGTGAGGACGCAGAAGCAGACGAAGCAAAGCGCGCACGAGGCTTCTAATTTGGAATTGCAAGAACTCACGGTAAGAGCGACGGAGCCCAGCAGCAGCACCACGGAATAGACCAGACCCCGGCTGTTGATCTTCACCTGGAAAACCAAACACAGGTGGGCTGACTCTCCCGGCTTCGCGGCCAACCCACTCAGAAGGCCTAGAGCTCTCTGGGCTATGTTTGCTCGTCAGGGAAACAGCGAGCTCGTGGCCATAGAAGGTCAGGAGAGTGTGGGTTCAGGGCAGGACTCTGCTCATCTGGGAAAGTGGCCTGGGATGGAGATGGGTGCCGGGAGCCTGAGGTATGAGGTAGAGGCACGAACGGGCTCCCTCCTGCAGATGCCCTTAGGCTGCTCTGGAAGCTGCCAAAGACGGCGGGTGCCGAGGGGCCAAGGCGAATGGGCAGCACATCTCCCAGGACAGGACTCTGGGCGGGAACCGGGAGGACACCAGCACATCCAATCTGCTCGCTTAGGAGGCAGAGGAACTTACCGTGGACCCGTAATTGATCACCATGGTCTGCAGGCCCCACGGGATGCCAAGTCCCACCAGGATGTCAAACACGTTGCTTCCTATGGTGTTAGAGACTGCCATGTCTCCAAGGCCTAGGGGACAACCAGCACATTTCTTTCATCAAAAGCACATCGCTGGAAACCCACGTTCTTTCTCATAACTGTTCTCTCAGTGCTATTCCTAAGAAAGGAAACCCTTCTTCATAGACCCTACATTTCTACTCTACATTTTTCTGTGAGGTCTAAGACCTCCCTTCTTAGATTTTAAAGGGCCTGATGCTGGGTGCGCTGGTGCACACCTGTAATCTCAGCAACTTGTGATGTTGAAGCAGGGGGATTGAAAGTTCAGGACCATTCTGGGAAACTTAGACCCTGTTTCAAAAATTAAAAAAATAAAATAAAATAAATAAGGGCTGGCTATATAAACTCAGTGGTAGAATGCCCCTGGGTTCAATCTCCAGTAAACAAAGGAATTAATTAATAATTAATTAATGCCCTATTGTGGGTTGTATTGTGGCCCTCGACTTCAAGGTGGGGCCTTTGACAAGGTCATAGGTTAAGATGGAGTCACTAGGGTGAACCCTAATCCAATTTGATGGGTGTCTTATTAAAGGAGATATTTAGACAAGAACAGCACCCAGGGACAACATCACTGTGGATGAAGACAGCCCAGCAGAAAGGAGGGACAGGGCCCTGGGAAGGTGTCTCCTCACGGCCTCAGAAGGAACCAGCCCTGCCACACCTTGGCCTTGGACATATGGTCATCGGGACAGTGAGGTGACAGGTCCCCATTGGTTAAGCCACTGGGTCTGGGGACAGTAGCCTTCGCATGTTAAAGCAGGGCCCTCCGTAATTTCTCCTGCCAGGTTCCTTGGCCGACATTCTCTGAGAACCCACCGTGAATTCCCCCCATTTAATCCCTCCATTGACACCAGGGGTGCGGGTGACGTCATCCTGTGTGGCACATGAGCAAGGGCACCGTTGGTGAGTGGCCCAAGTCTTCAGTCACCTGGCCCAGCATCCCTGATTCTAAGCCATGGTGCCAGTCTGTGGCCCTGGGCAATGGCACCATGACCTGGGTGTAACCAGAGGGCATGGAGTTTCATGTCTTGGTGTCTCAGAACTTTTTCCTAACAGACCAGAGGTGTCTCAGGGGCTGGGGCCCAGGTATTGTTCCTTCCTTTTTTGTTTTTGGTACTGAACCTGTGGGCATTCTATCTTTGAACTACACCCCCAGCCCTTTTTGGTTTTTGTTTGTTTTGAAACAGAGTCTTGCTAGGTTGCTGAGGCTGGACTCAAACCCGAGGTCCTCCTGTCTTAGCCTCCCAAGTACTGGGATTACAGGTGCGTGCCACTGTGCCCAGCTTCTTGGTGGCTTCTGAAGGCTAAACTTTCTCCACCTAAACCAGAAGCACCTCAGAGCTGGGGGCCCACGCCATCAATCTTCCCCTTCTCGCCCAGCTGTCCAGCATCACAGTAGCTGCACAAACTGGGAAACGTAGTCACTTGGGGACTGCTGTACATGGAAGCAAACTTTTACAAGTTAGGCTCATACTGGCCGAAATCCGTGCTGAACTCCATAGCCCTAGTTCAACATGACTGACCTTACCTGGCACATACACAAAGATGTGTGGGATGAATAAGCCCGAAACACAAATGCTAATGACCGAAGTGTTGCTTTGCACTTCCAGACAAGTGGCCGTCTCTGCATCCCCCACCTCTGCGCCCCGCCACCTCCTCCTCCCAGCAACAGACACTGAGAGAGGTTTCTGTGTCCTTTGCTGTAAAGAGAAGCCTAACTTATCTTTACCACAGGTATTGGATTCTCTGTCGGTCATATCAATGTCACCCTTACAATAACTCTACCCCGACAGACCAGCTGCTCAACCCTGTCTCTGCTCTCAGAACAGAGCATCCTCTCTGTCTGCTCAGAGTCAGCCTTTCTTTCTTTTCTGGCTCTGTTCTCTTCTGCGGTCTCCCATGAGACCGCACTCCACGATGCTCCCCTAGACTTCCAGACTCTGTTCTCCCAGGAAGGTCTGTGGAGACCCGCTCTCGGGAGCTAACTCACTGTCAGAAAAGGAGCCGTAAGCCAAGGCGGGCCTCTTCACAGCCACCAAAGTCTCCACCATCAAGTCCTCATCCTGTTCAACCCCGCCCAGTGGGCCACAAGAAAACCCATCGAGAAAACAAAACGTGATGCCCTTCTGGAAGCTGGAAGAATCCTGGGAAAAGAGCTGGATGAACAGGAGGCCCATCTTGCCTTCCCGGGACTGGCCATTTCTTGTAAGCTCGCGGGCCAGCTGAGGCCTGGGCTTGGGCTCTGTTCGGCCTGGCACTGACTGGTGATCTCAGGATATGTTCATTTTGAGACATCACGTGGGCAAATGCTCCAACATCTAGAGGCGTTCACCTGGGCGCTGTGCTGCCTACAGCTGGCATCTAGAGGTCGCAGTATCCTTCATGCCAGGACTTGACAACTGGTCACAAGAGCCACAACCCAGCCGACCACACTCGGGCAGGGAAGACGAGGGGGCCCGCAAGGCGGTGCGATGGTCGCCGATGGCCATAGAGGCCGCAGTACCGACCGTACCTTGTCTTGCTACAATCAGGCTGGCCATGCAGTCCGGAACGCTGGTGCCCGCTGCCAGGAAGGTGATGCCCATGATGACGTCGGGGATCCCCAGGGTGTACCCGATGATAGTCACCTGCAGAAGAGGCGAGGGAGATGAACTCGCAATGAAACACCCCAGAAACTCGCCTGATGTAACCAATAGAAAAATCTGGAATATGGTTTTAAGAGCATCTCCTCAGTGTTCTTTTTTTCCTGATTACATGAGTAATATGTATTTATGGTTCTACAATATTTATAAAATTAAAATGATCTGCTGTTTATCAAGCCTCACAGACAATCACTATTAACACTTGACCTCAGCCGGCAGTTCTCCAACTTGAGCATTGAGGAGGTCCCCTGGAACACTTGTAGAAATGCAGACGGCCAGCCCCCACCCCTGACTTCTGGGATGAAGCCTGAGAACCTGCATTCTGACATGGTCCCAAGTGGCTAGCACCTCGAGGCTGCTGGTCTAGAAAGCACAGTTGAAAATTGCCATTTTATTTTATTTTATTTTATTTTATTTTGAGGTACTAGGGATGGAACCCAGGGGCATTCTACTGAGCTACATCCTCAGCCCTATTTTTTATTCTTTATTTTGAAACAGGGCCTCACTAAGTAGCTGAGGCCGGCTGCTAACCTCCTGTCTCAGCCTCCCAAATGCTGGGACCACCATTTTAGAATGTTTCTCTGACTGTCGGGCGTGGTGGCGCACGCTTGTAATCCCTGTGCTTGGGAGGCTGAGACAGGAGGATCACACAGGTTCGAAGCCAGCCTCAGGTACTCAGTGAGACCCTGTTTCCCAATAAAAAATAAAAATAGGTCTGGGAATATAGGCTGGAGGTAGAAAGCCCCTGAGTTCCACCCCCAGTACCCCCTCCCCCCAAAAAAGAATGTCTCTCTGACCAACCTTGTTAAGAAGCATGTGGATGTGTGTGTCTGTGTGTGTGTGTGTTAGAAAAAAATATGAAATCAGATTCTGCTATCAATAACTATTCTGTAACTGCTTGTAAATACCTGTCCACCAGGCATCCTCATCTATAAAATAGTTTAAACTAATGCTTCGTTGTGTGGCTGTGAAGTTTTAGCCAACCCCTCACTGTTGGATATGTGGATGGCTTCTTTTTTGTCATTGTTCTTATAGAATCACCGCATATGACAATTTTTATTGAGCACTTACTGTGTACTGGGGGCTCTATGATAAGGTCACGTACTCTGCCATCGGCCTCCCACTGATGAAGACGCTGCCGTTATACCAACTGAGGGTCAGAGAGGGTAAGTGACGCCGCCATGGCCGCAGAGCTCTTATCAAGGAGAAGGGACTCCAAGCCAAGTGTCTCTGACCCTGTTGCTGAGGCTCCAGCCATCCCGGGATGGGCGGGTCTATCTCTGGCTTTTCATCTCACTACCTCCTTTGGGAAAGTTCTGAGAGATACAACTGCTAGATCGAAGGGAACACGGGCTCTTAACATTCACATATTCCACCAATGGATGCCTGGTATTTGAGAGATGGTTGGGACCATTCTGCTGAATGGAATGCCCTGGAAGCATCTGGACAAGCCGGTTCACAGCTCCCTCAGCTCTGCACTGCCTCTTCGCCTAGAGACCAGGCACAGCGGCGCCCCTCCCAGCTGCCCACCTCTCAGGGAGGTCTAATACCAGTGAACGGTGGGGCCACCCTGCGTCAGCGAGCTGGCTGCTGTGAGCCTCAGCTCCCTGGCCAGCAAAATGGGCTTGCCCACAAGGCGGAGTGAGCGAGCGTCAGTTGTAGCGCCCGGCTTGTGTCAGACAGCCCTCGTGGTGTGTCCTTTCTATTTCAATCCTTTGCTTGCATCTTACAGAAGTGAGGAAAACGGAAACGAGGGAGAGGAGACTGTCAGCACTTGGGTGAAGCACTTGCCAAGTGCCAAGCTCAGCCCTGGCACGCACCAGAGGGTATGGACTGAAGAGGAGGGGGTTTTGCAAAGGGGTTTGAGGGCACCCTGGCCCCCACTTAAGAGATACTCAGCTCAGCACCCCCAGGCACCCACGCTGCTCCTGCCTGGGAGCGGGGTGTGGTTTTCTCAGGCTTCAGCTGATGAGTCTGCCTCAGCCTTGCAAGGAGAGAGACATTCGGGAGGCCAAAGGTACCTGGCCCCTCGGTGCTTCACTGACACCGGCCGCAGAGGCTCCGCCGAAGTCCATCGGGCTGGGCTGCTGAGGTTCTGACAGGCACAAGGAAGGGCTCTCGTGTAGCCCACCCCAGCCAAGCCAATGCAGGGTTTGTACAGAAAGCTACCATGCGTGGCCAGAGAACTTTCCAGAAGCCAAGCCAATGCCTCTCTCTGTAAAACTCCCATGGCATCTGAGAAGCCCAATATGTTTACAATATGTCTTGGAAATATACTGAGTAAGGAAACTATTGGATCCTTTCTTTAAAATGTGAACACAGGTTGGAATGTTAGTTTTATTCACAAAAACGGTATAAGATGTATAGAGTCAAGTCATTTAAGTCATAATTTTCTTTTAAATTATGAGAGGCAGTTCAGGATAGGGGTTGAGGTCATGGACCAGGAGACCAGCACCCGGCTTAATCCCACTTCCAGCACTTGCTAATCGTACAAGTGTTATAGTTACAATAAAATGTCTCCTAAAGAGCTCCTTTACCACTGTTCGGAGCTGATGCATTGAGTCACGAGGGTTGTAATCCCAGCAGTGGGTAAAGCCATTGTACCATTGTACTAGGTTTACCGGGGTGGTGACCCAGGCCAGTAGGGTGTGGTTGGAGGTGGGTCTCTGGGGCGCAGCCTTGGGGATTATATATATGGCTCCTCCCCCCACTGCTCTCTTGTGCTCCCGCCTCCAGGACGTGAGGAGCTCAGCCATGAGTGCTTCCCTTTTCCACCTCCCGCCGCCACGCCCTGAGGTCCACGGTCCCCAGCCTCACATGGACCGAACCTGAAACTGTAAGGAATTAAAGTCTTCTTTCCTCTAAGTTACACAAGCAGCCTTTTAGATTACAACTGCAAGAATGCTGCCTGGAACAGCGACCTTGAACAAACCTCAATTTCTCTGTGCCTTGGCTTTTCCATACGTAATACGGGGGCAATTAAAATACACATTCCGTGGGGATGCGAGGAGGGCACCGAGGAGCTTACATAAAGGGCGTCCACCAGTGCCTTGCACACAGGAAGGGAAAGGGGGACTCCATCTTCCTACACATTCCCTGGGGCCCAGGAAATGAGGGGGCCTCGTGACCGAAGGCGTCAGAGCAGCACCCGGCCGTGTCCCTGCACCCAGGCCCTCCTCGCCTGCTGGGCCGTCAGTCCGCCCGCCACTCACCAGCCACACCATGAGGTAGGAGAAGACGGCAATCCACAGCGTGGCCGTGATGAAGGTGGCCATGAAGAACTTCTCCCAGCGGGGCTTGCTGCAGTTGGGGATGGTGACGCACAGGAGGAAGATGAGTGGCCAGGTGAACACCCACTTCACCTTGTCTCCTCTTGCCTCTGCAGGGGGCGGGGAGGAGCAGAGGGAGGGGAGAGAAAGACACAGGGTTACGCACCTGCTAGCCTATCTGCTGCTATTACAGGCGAAATGAAAGCAAGCCAGGGGCCTGACTCCTCAGAGTCTCAGGTCCCTAGACCTTCACCCTGGGGACAGCAAGGCAACTCAGGGTTTGTTGACTGAATAACTGTGGCTCTTCTAAATCCTTCATTTGTCAAGATAAGAGAGGCGAGACTCAGAGCAGGGATGAACCTGGCCCAGGGGACGAGGATGGGGATGTGGAGTCTGGATGGGCTTTGGCATCAGACAGACTTGGGTTGGGATTCATGTGGCCTGAGCCATCCCCTCAGCTCCACTCGCTCTGATGCTGTGGGTCACAATCGTCAACATCTGGAGTATCTGCTAGGTGCCGCAGGCACAGAGCTGGTCTTCCTTGGTTGTAAGAATGATGTGATACAGGGTATCTAAGACACTGGGCATAGAGTCTTATCTGCAGAAGATGCTCTTAGATGCTCAAACTTCTATGCTCTGAGGTTATATAATCACCTGTGGCAAGTGTAAGACTACAATGTGTGTGTTCTGGCTGGCAGTCCCCATCTCACTGGACCCTACCAACGGAGTTGACACAGAATTCAACCAAGGAAAAGCGACCCCAATAAACCACTGAGTGAAAGCACAGTGGCCTTAATAAGCCACCGAATATGGGTGTTCACGGATGGGCTCAAGACCAGCCCGCTGGTGATGTCAGTGGAATTAAAGGAAGGACTCCACCGCCCTCAACCCACCCCCAATTCTCTTCTCTATAAAAGCAATGGAGACGATGGCAAAAGTTTCCTTATTCCAACGTTTAGAAATGAACCCAAAGCTTGCAGCAATCCAGGAATTCCATTGAAGAAATCAGCTGGACTTCAGTAACAACAGCCAGCCTTGTGGAATTTGCTTTTCCGATGTCCATACCCTCTCCCCCTGGAGCAGCCTGAAAGCCAGCAGCCTGCAGTCCCACCCTGCAGCCACTAGAGGGGGCAGGTTCTGATTCATGTTCTCAAATCAGACCTATGCAAAGCCTATAGAAACCTGTTAAAAATCTTAGAAACCTTTACAGAACACTTTAGAAGCCTTTTGCCACGGGGTTATTGTTATTTAACCTATCTGGTAGTTTTCAGGAAAACCATACTTTCTCCTTTCTAGACCGCACCTGAACCAGATCACAGATCACAGTTAGGGTAAGCAATAGGCTAACCAAAACACTTAAAAGGAAACTCTATGGAATGAGGTATCAACAGGGATTTTGCAAAGATCCTACATGTTTCTGGAAGCCTAAAGGACCCTATGCATGCACAGGGCTGCACCAGGGCTATTCGCATACTCAGAAGAGACTCCAGAAGGCCCTGAGCAATCGCCTTTGCCTGACCATGAGGCTCTCTGCACATCATGGTCAAAGAAAGGATAATTCAGAGTTCTACAGTGCCTAAGAGTTGATGGTGAACCCCCAAACACTTTCCCCCTTGGAAAAGACTAGAAGAACAACTGGATTTGGGAATCTAAGGAAATCCCTGTTCAATCATTACCTGCCTCCAGGATACCCAGAATAGAGTTGTGTGACCACAGACAACAAAGAACGCAGATTGTGCAGAATCAGCTCAGGAAAGTCCCTAAAGGAACGAACAAACAAACAACAACAACCATAATAACAAAGTAAACCCGGTGAAGGGGGGAGAGTATGATTTCTAGAGTTGTCATATTATTTAAACTATGTAACAACATATTGCCTCAATAGCAATACCAAAAAATTGAGTCATGCAAAGTATTGCCTATACATGGAAAAAGAAAACACATGAAGGAAGGAAGGAAGGAAGGAAAGAAGGAAGGAAAAAAAGGAAGAAAGAAAGAGTGAATGAACCTATCACGGAGGAAGTCCAAAACTGGGTTTATTAGATGAAGACTTTAAATCAACTATTTAGAAATGTACAGTTCTGGGTGTGGTGGCGCACGCTTGTAATCCCAGTACTTGGGAGGCTGACACAGGAGGATCATGCAGGTTCAAAGTCAGCCTCAGCAGCTTAGTGAGGCTCTTCACAACTTAGCGAGACCCTGTTTCCAATAAAATATGGGGTGTAGCTTGGAGGTAGAAGGCCCTTGGGTTCCATCCCCAGTACCAAAAAAAAAAAGAAAGAAAGAAAGAGAAAAAGAAAGACAGAGAGAAAGAAAGACAGAGAGAAGTGTGTACAAGAAAGTTTTAAAAATGTCTAAAAACACCTAAAGAAAATCTGAGGATGATTTCTTACCAGAAAACATCAATAATGAGATAAAACTTATTTAAAAAAATAAATAGAAATGCCAACAATGAGAAGTACAATAACTGAAGTGAAAAATTCCTATAGCGAGCTTCAACAGCAGATTTGAGCAAGCAACAAAAATCAATGATCTTGAAGTTGGGGCAATCGAAATGATCTAGTCTGATACACATAGGAAAAAAGAATGAAGAAAAATGACCAGAGAGCATCAAAGACCTGTGGACACCACCCAGCTGACCAGATATGCACAATGAATGGGGTTATAAGGAGAGGAGGGAGAAAAAGGGGCAGGAGGCAACTTTGAGGACTTACAGTAAAAAAACAAACAAACAAATAAACAAACAAACAACTCCTTCCAAATCTGACGAAAAGCATTTGTAGAGGCATTCAAGAAGTTTCTCAAATGCACTCAGAAGACTCTCCAGAAAGGGCTCTATGTTCAGCAAGGAAACAAGATTTGGTACATTCAAGAGCCTGACAGCACATGAAGTGTGTCTCCAAGCACAGTGGATTGGAATCGGAAATCAGCAACGGAAGGGAAACCGGAAATATTCTCAAATATGCGGAAGTTAGATAGCAGTACTCCTCCATAACTGGGGGGTCAAAGAAGAACTCACAAGGGAAACTGGGGAATATTTTGAGATAAATGAAGACAGAAGTGGAACATCCCAAAGCTTATGAGATGCAGCAAAAGCAGTGCTCAGAGAGAAGTTGATAATTGCAAATGCCTGCGGTAAAAAAAGGGAAGAAACCAAGCCCGAGTGGTGGCCATGCTTGAAATCCCAGCACTGGGGAGGCTGAGGCAGGAGGATCGCGGTTCCCGGCCAGTCTCAGCTACTTAGGCCCTTTGCAACTCAGTGAGACTCTGTTTCAAAATAAAGAAGAAAAAATAGTCCTGGGGGTGTAGCTCGGAGGTCGAATGATCCTGGGTTCCATCCCCAGTGGCGGGGGTGGGGGGAGGAAGAAACCAAGTCAATGTTCTAACCTTCCTTTTAAAGAAAAGAAAAAAAAAAAAGGTCAAATGAAGTCCAAATAAAGTCAAAGGAAGAAACGAATCAAGATCAGAGTGGAAATAACTGAAATAGAAAAATATTTTTTAAACCTCTGTAATACAGAGAATCACTGAAATTAAAAACTGGTTCTTCGAAAAGATCAACAAAATTGACACTGTTTACTAAACTGAGGGGTGGAGAGAGAAAAAGAGAACTCAAATGACTAGAATCAGGAATGAAAGAACATCGCTGCAGACTTTACAGAGATAAAAAGAATTATTAGGGAACACTACGAACAACTTTATGCCAGCAAATTAGGCAATTTAGGTAAAAACAGACAAAAACTCTACAAAGACACAAAAAGAAATAGGAAATCTGGATAGACTTAAAACAGGAGACTGGAATACTGATGTAAAAACTGCCTTAAAGTAAAGCTAGCATCAGATGGCTTCGCAGTAATTTCTACCAAATGCTTAAAGAATTAACATGAATCCTTCAGAGCTTTGTCAAAAAATAGAAGAGTCTCAGTTCATTCTATGAAGCTGGAATTACTCTAATATTGAAGCCAGAGAAATGCATCTAGGGAAAAGAAAACTACAGACCAATATTCCTTCTGCAGATAGATGCAAAATTCCTCAACAAAATTTGAGCAAACCAAGTCAGTAACATATAAAAGGGATAATACACCACGACCAAGTGAGATTTATTGCAGGAATGTAGTCTTGGTTCAACATATAAAATTCAATCAGTAATAGACTATGTTAATGGAATAATCATCCTATCAATTAGACAGAAAAGGCTTTTGACCAAACCCAACACCATTTCATGATTAAAAAAAATCAACAAGCTAGAAACAGAAAGGAATTCCCTCTGACAGAGGGTAATTATTAAAATCCCTCGGCTGACAGTTATCACTTAATGGTGAAAGTCTGGAAGCCTTCCTCCTAAGACCAGAAACAGGGTGGGATGTCTATTCTTACCACTTCTATTCCATATTATACTAGAAGTTTTGGACAAGGAATTAGGCAATAAAAAGTAGTAAAATATCACTCAGAAAAAGAAAATAAAACTATTCTTCATATCTCTGTAGATGACATAGTCATGCATACAGAAAAGTCCAAGACACACACACACACACACACACACACACACACACACACTTCTTAGAATAAGCAAGTTCAGCTAAATTGTGAGATAGAAATCAACATACAAAACTCAGTTTTATTTCTACACACCAATAATGAATAATCTAAATGTGAAATTAAGAAAATAATTCCATGTACAGCACTATCAAAAAATAAAAATTACTAATTATATCTGTTACATTCGTGTAACACAAGTGCAAGGTTTATAAGTTGAAAACCACCAAGTATCATTGAAAGAAAATCTAAATAAGTAGGAGATGTCCTATGGCGATGTCTTCCAAATCAATCTGTATAGTCAATGGAATCTCTATAAAAAATTTCAGTGGGATTTTCTGCAGAAATTGTCAAGCAGATCTTAAAATTCTTATGGAAATGGAAGGGACCCATAATAGCCAAAACAAGTTTGAAAACAAATGGACAAAATTAACACGCTCTGATTTTAAAATTTACTACAAAGCTGCAGTAATCAAGAGGGTGTGATATTGGCACAAGGGTGAACTAGAATCTAGAGTTCAGAAACAAGCCCATCCATTTGAGGTCAACTGATATTTGATAGGGTTTCAAGACAATTCAATAGAGTAAGAGTAGCCTTTTCAATAAATGGCACAAAGAAAGCCGGATATTCATATGCAAAAGAATAAAACTGGTCCTCTACCTCACACCACACATAAAGATTAATTGAAAAAGAGGAAAGATGGAAGACCTAAATCCAAGAACTATGACTATAAAACATGCTTTTTATGACCTTAGATTAGGCAATGGCCTTTCAAACGACACCAAAATCATAAGCAACAAGAGAAAAAATAAATTAGATTTTATCAAAATTTAAAACTTTAGTGATTTATACAACAGTATCAAAAAAGCGAGAAAACCCCTACTGGATGGGAGAAAACATATAGTTTTCTATCATATCATATAGTTGATATCTTATCATATATGATAATAATATCATATAGTTGATAAGGATCTAGTATCTAAAACATAGAAAAACACTTACAACTCACTGATTGCAACAACAACAAACCCTTAATTTTAAAAGTAGGCAAAAAAATTTGAATAGACTGTTCTCCAAAAAAGATACGTGAATGGCTAATAAGCCTATTAAAAGCAGCTCAACACCTTTAGTCATTAGGAAAATGCAATTCAAGACGATTTCATACTCACAAGTCTGATTATAATAAAAATGATAAGAAACGTGTATTGGTGAAGCTGTGGGAAAATAAGAACACCCACACGTCGCCGATGGGAATGGAAAATGGTGTCGCCGTCTTGCAAAACAGTCTGATACTTCCTTAAGGAGTTAAACAGAGAATTGCCATATGACTCAGCAGTTCCACTCCTAATGATATACCCAAGAGAAATGAAAAAAAAAAAAAACGTATTTATAATAGCCTCAAATTAAATGCCCCAAGTAACTTGAGTGGTGAATGGATAAACAAAAGTGATATACAAATAATAGGGTAGGATATAACTTGTCCATAAGAGGAGTGAAGCACCGGTCCATGCGACGAGGATAAACCTTGAAATCATTATTAAAAGAAAGGAAGCCAGACGTGAAAGGCCACACACTGTTAAATTCCATTGAGACAAAATGTCCAGGATAGGTGAATCCAGAGGGACAGAAAGTAGATTAGTATTTTCCAGGGAAAGGGGTGTGGTAAGGAAAGGGGGGTCACTGGTTGGAGGTATGGAGTTTTCTTTGGGGCTGATGAAAATGTTCTGAAATTATATATTGGTAATGGTTACACAATTTTGTGAATATAGCAAGAAAAACACAGAATTATACCATTTACAAGGGTGGATGTTATGGTATATGAGTTATATCTCAAATTTAAAAATTTCAAAGTAGGCTGGCATTAGCTGTTTTATCTCTGTACATCTGTGCTTTTTAAAATCTTCCTAAATAATTAAAAGTACATTTAGTAAGGAAAATTAACCCAGCTGGCTTATAATAATGAGCCAAGAGAAGAAAGTTTGAAATTAAAATTGGTCCATGTATCCACCCTTGATGCCACATCTAAAGAACATTTTTCTTTCTGGATCTTTCTGTATATACGTTTTTCTGCACCAACCGCACCAGGGCTGTCCAAAGTTCCAGGCTATCCTCTTGGCAGCCCACATCCCAACTTACCTGAGCTGCTGGAAGACCTCAGACATTTCTAGAATTGACTTAAAACTTTGTGTATGGGGGAAGAATTCTCTTTGGGGAACTGTGACTTTGGACACTTCAATTCCTTTTAGCCTCTTTGCAGATCTATATAAATGACATAGTGAGACAGGTTACTTATTTTACAGACACTGAATTGAATCAAGCTTTTTTCCTTTTGCTGGCATGGGTTTTGCATCTGGCTGTGACATCCACCACCATCTTGGCCACATTCAGAAAGCCAGTGCCACCACCCACCGTTGTATGAAGAAAAAGTGCTTTAATGGACTCTCTACTGGGCTGTGCTTCACCGTTTGATGAAATTCACTGGGAGACTGTGAAATCAACCTAGTGGATGACAACCAGCATTTTCTTTCTTCCTTGTTCCTCCTCCTCTTCTCCTCCTCCTCTTCTTCTTCCTCCCATCTCTCCTTCTCCTTCTCTTCCTTCTCCTCTCTCCCCTTCTTTCCTCTTTTCTCCTCCTCCTCCTTTTCTCTTCTCTCTCTCCCTCCTCCTCCCTCTTCTCTTTCCTTCTCTTCCTTGTCTTCTTCTCTTCCTCCTTCTCCTCCTCCTTCTTCTTTTCTCTCTCCTGGTGTCTGACCCTGAGTTCAAATCTAGTTGAGTAATTCATAAGCTCTGAGCACTGTGCAAAGAGTTCTCCCAAGCCTCATAGTCTTGTCTTAAATTGGGGGGTTTGGGAAGATGAATATTTGTCAGGTCACACAGCTTATTGAAGAGTTTCAGTTAAGCCGTCAAGGCAACTGATTAATATAGGAGCTGCCAGCCCAGGGCTGAAGGAGTTTGTAACAGTTTGAGTCTAGAGTGTCCTCCAAAGGCTCATGTGTTGAGGCTGGGTCCCCGGGAGGTGGGGGTCAGTTGGAGGAGGTGGGTCACTAGTGATGTATCCATAACAGGTGCACTTTGTCCTGAGCCCCTGCCCCTCTCTCGGCTTTCTGACCATCATGAGGTGAGGGCTTTGTTCTGTCCCACAGTGGCCTTAAAACAATGGACCGGTGGACTGGAACCTCTGAAACCATCAGCCAAAATGATCCTTTCCTTCACTCAGTTGATTTTCCCATCTATTTTGAAGCTAGATTGCCAGCCCTTTACAAACAGGGACCTGGTGCATTCTTCCCTAGTTGTGGCAGAGAGCAGAGCCCCTGGCCCAGCCCTGACCTGTGGCTGAACTCAACATTAATTAAATGCACGGGAGTCTCTAAGGGTCGGGGAGGCTCCCCCAACATGTGAGGACAAGATCAGAGAAAGTTGGTCTGAAGTAGAAACAAGTTTAAATCAGATCACCCTATAGCGGACGAGAGAGTCACCATTTATTTGAAAGGCCATCACCTGCAAAGATTCCTACGTACTATGCGGACAAGATCAGATAATTCCTGAGCCTGAGCCAAGAGTCCAGAGCATCAGCAAGAAACATTACTGGAATGGAAAAACTGATTGTACCTGACCAAGCTGTAGACAGCCCGGAAACACTGTCCCAGGTGTTGCTGGTGCCCGTTCCGGCCGACGGGTCTAGGAGTTTGGATTCACTGGGCATCCTGGGCATTTCTGGGTTCCTAGTTCTCCAGATGGAAAGGTAGTTTCTTTGAACCATGTATGTGTTCTGCCTGTAGGGGCTTGTAATCAGAGGGAGCCACCCCCAGTCTGTTCCAGAGTCTAGGACCAATTTCAAGGTGTGGGGCCAGGATTATGTGAGGGGAGGGGTCTAGGAAGTAGGTCTGAGGGGCAAGAGATGAAGGACGGACAGAGACCAGGACATGTCCTGGTTCCAGCTCACCCTGACACCCACCTACCTGCACCAGCTCCAGGAAATGTCTCTGTATCTTTCTTCTAAAATTCTCTTTGCTGCTTAAACAAAATCTGGCTGGGTTTTTATCACTTGTGACCCGACAATACCAAGCAGAAGAGCTATGAAGGCAGAGACAGCAGGGATGGGCTTTTCACATCTGCCGCCTGCTGGAGCATACCCCATCTTTAATTCCAGACTCGCCACGCAACCTCCTGCCCAGGATTTGGTCTCCTACGAGGCTGAGCCTGGGCCTCCTCATCCACAAAAGGAGAGCCCTCATATCTAGTCAACTGCTCTCAAAACTAGCTGAACATCACACATCGCCTCTGGGCTCAACACGGGGAGTTCTGAGCTCTGCCAAGACTCCTTCTGCTTTCGTGCCCTTGAGTTCCAAAGTTGTGCTCAGATGTGTACTATCTTGCCAAACCCCTATCCAATGTGTTTTAACCAGGCCAAGGTAAGATGCACAGACTCGAAGTGACTGATGGGAAGGAAGCCATGATCTCTGGAAGCAGCAAGCTGGCCCCACACAGGGTCATGTGGAGAGGACCCAGGAGGCAGACGGTGGGGAAGGCTGGAGCCTTCTCGTGGTTTCCATGCGCAAAGCAGGTGAGCGAGGAGGCTTAGAGTTGAATTGCTCAGTAAGCTCTGGCCACTGGGGCTGTCTAGTGTCTGGTACCTTTCCCTGGGATGATCAGAACAGAGGGATATGACTCCTGCAGTGCAGAAGCCAGACAGGAGCTATTCAGAATAGCACTCTGGATGGTTGGTTCTCACGTGAAAGGCAAGTCCTGGAAGTCAGCCATTTGCTAAGCCTGCGCCCAGGTGCGGAGGCCTCAGGTTACAAAGTGACTTTTGAGTCTGGACATCAGCCTGTTGAGAGTTTTGCTAATGTGAGTTTGTCTCTCAAGGACCTGAGCAATTCTGTCGTCAGGGTGGGCTTGCCGTTTTTGTCTAGCCAGCATCCAGTCTGCTTTACTGGTGGCTGCCTATAATTTTCCTTTGGGGAACCCAACCCTCCATCCCACAAGTCCACGTGGCTAGGGTAGGACCGACCCCACCTTCTTGCTCTGTGGGTGGTCTAAGAGTCAAGTTGGCTAATCATTGCCACATAAGGAGGCATGATTCCAGGTACTGGAGATCCCACAATGAGCAGGATGACACCCCTTCTCCTGCCTTTGGGGTTTACACAGGTTCTGGGCTGGGCATGTGACTCTGTAGGGGTGAACTCTGAGGCTTTTGCTGGGAGTCAGTGCCACATATTCAGGACCCTCTTCTTTAATAGCAGACCCTGTTTTTCTTGGAATAGTAGATCCCTATCTAGAAATCTTAATCTCTTCAGCTCTGTCACTGTCAGGGATGACCATGAGCAGTGCTGGAGAGAGAGAGGAGAGAAGTCTACTTGGCGCAGTTTCCAGGGAAAACAAGTCTCTTCCCGACAGGAAGAGTCAGACCCGGCAGCCTGTGCCGCCTGCCCTTGCCCCTCCTTGTTCTCCTCTGGCGCGGGGGCCACTGAGCACCTGCTGAAGAGGCCCAGCAGAGGTGGCACGTGCTGTCAGAGCTGCCGGAGAGATGCCCCAATTCCAGGACTTCTTGTTCCATGAGAAAAACAAATCTCTTGCATTTCAGGTTCAGGCACTTGAGTTTTCCTGTTATGTGCGGCTGAACACAATCCTTCCATACACAGAGGCACCAGCTGTCTATTGGGGTGACCCAGTGGGATGGAAGCCATCTCTGCCCAAGGAAGAGGCCAACCTGGGGGGAAGTCAGGCCGAGAGATGGACAATGACCTCATCATTTTTTTTTTTTTTTTGCGGTACTGGGGATGGAACCCAGAGGCATTCTATCTCTGAGCTATACCCTCAGCCCTATTTTTATTCTTTATTTCAAAACAGGGTCTCACTAGGCTGGGCGTGGTGGCACACGCTTGTAATCCCCGTGCTTGGGAGGCGGAGACAGGAGGATTGTGCAGGTTCAAAGCCACCGTGTGCACTGGCTTAGGAGACCCTGTTTCCAAATAAAAATATAAAATAGGTCTGGGAGTGTAGCCCAGAGGTAGAAGGGCTTCCAGGAACCCCAGTACCACCAAAAACAAAAAACAAAAAACAAAAAACAAAAAAACAAAAAAAAACCAGGGTCTCACTGAGTTGCAAAGGGACTTTCTAAGCTGAGGCGGTCCGCAAACTGTGATCCTCCTGTCTCAGCCTCCCAAATGCAGGGATTACAAGTGTGTGCCACCACGCCTAGTACTAACCTCATCTTTTAACCTCACCTGAGTCCCATGTGCAGCCCCATCATGATGGGAACTCTCTGGCTTAAAACAGCCTGAATTTAGTTTCTCTAACAGTAGAAGAATCTAGACAAATGCACGTATGGTATGATAAAAAGAGAGTTGTGTGGGCCCCAGGGGTAAAGGGACAATGTCCATCATTAGGGACACATCCCCAGTGCCATCCCGTCATGGGCAGCCAAAGGGAGGAAGCTGGTCCTGTAGAAATGCAGAGGCAAGAGGGTGGCTGGGATTTCTTTCCCTGAGCTCTTCCCGTTTCTCTCTTGAAGCAGAACATTACAATTTAATTATGTGACAAGAAATACTTAAAGCAAACTGTAACAAAACAGATGGCTAATCCTACTGGAGGAAAAAAAAGGGAAGAACAGATGTAGTTCCTGATGAAAAACCTCAAATTAATTTGGGCAGTTGACTAATTAGAGGCTCCACCCAGGGAGGGGTGACTTGTGGTGTTGGGGTGTTCATGTCATTTGCTCATGTGGAGCCTTTGGGGCCCTGGAGCTATGAGCTGTACCACCTAGACGGGGCGCCCCCAGACCCGGGCTTCTCGGTCTCAAATGGGGGTAAGAGACTTTCCATTTCTTTTCTTTCTTCTTTTTAATGAGATGAGGTCTATGCGAAGTTGCCCAGGCTGGCCTTGAACTCCTAGGCTCCTCCAGCCTCAGCCTCCCAAGTCGCCGGGACCACAGGTGCGTGCCAAGGCAAACGGCTCATGATACCGCAATTCTAACAAGTCCCCACATGCTGCTGAGGTTGCTGGCCCCTGGACCGTGCTTTGAGAATCACAGCTCTAGATTAACTCCGTTTCAAAATAATTGAGATGTAATCACCGTATCACAAAACTTGCCCATTTAACAGTGAGGTAGTTTTTAGTATAGTCAGAAGCTGTGTAACTTTTACCACTACAAAATTGGAGATGATTTCCATCTCCCCCAAGAGAAACCTAGTACCCACCTGTAATCATTCCCTGCCCTCCAACCTCAGGAGACCACTCATGTATTTCCTTTCTCTATAGATTTGACTCTCCTGGGCATTCTATACAAATGGAATCATAATACATGGAATTTTTTTTTTTTGCACCTGGCTTCTTCCACTTAGCTATGTTTCCAAGGTTCAAACAGCGTAGCATGTGCCAGTACTTTACTTCTTTTTATGGCTGAAAAATCCTCCATTAACTGGCTATGATTTTTTTTTCCAGTGCTGGGGATTGAACCTAGCACCTATTTCACAGAGTATGCTAGACTAACACTCAACCACGGAGCGACACCCCAATCCCTGAACACACCACATTAAGGCTTATCACTTAGTGGATATTTGGGTTGTTTCCACTTTTGGGCTGTACTGACTAAATGCTGCTACATACAGTTAAATACTAGTATGTGGACATACATTTCCATTTATCTTGGCTATACAATCAGGTGTGAAATTGCTGATTCATGTAGTCACCTGCTTAACTCTTTAAGGGACTGTTGGACTTTTCCTGAGTGGCTCTAAGATTTTGCGTTCCTACCAGCAATATATGAGGGTTCCTATTTTTCCGCCACCTGGCCAGTACTTGTTATGGTCTAATTTTTTGGTGACAGCCATTCTAGTGGGTGTGTAGTAGTATCACATTGTGTTTTGAATGGACAGTTTCCTAATGATTGAAGGTGTCGAGTATCTTTTGATGGGCTTATTGGCCATTTGTACCTCTTAGGAGGAATGTCTATTCAAATCCTTTGACAATTTTTCAAATTAGGCTGTCTTTTTTAATGCTTGCTGAGTTGTAAGTGTTGTATATCTATTCTAGATACTGACTTGTGAGCTGAATTTTTTTTCTCATTTTGTGGATTTTTTCACTTTCTCGAACAATATCCCATGAATCACAAAAGCTTTAAATTTTGGTGAAGTACAGCTTGTCTATTTCTTCTTTTGTTGCTTGTTTTTGGTGACAGTTAAGAACCATTGCCTGATTCTAAGTTGTGAATATATCTACATTTTCTTCTAAGAGTTTTATATTTTAAGCTATTCCATTTATGGAATTACATTTTTATATTAACTTTTATTTGTGGTGTGAAATAGGAGAGAACTTCATTTAAAAAAATGCAAGTATTTACATCTTTTTGGTGAAAGATAACTAAGACTAGTTATCCTAGTATCATTTGTTGAAAAGACAATTCTTTTCTACCATTAAATTATCTTAGTAACCTTGTCCATAAAAGAAAAAATAAACCCTAAATGCATAGGTGTGTTTTAAGACTCTTACTTCTATTCCATTAATCCATATGCCCGTGCATATACTAGTGCCAGATAGTTTTGATTACTGTATGTAGTAAATTTTGGATTCTGAAGATGTGAGTCCTCAATGCTATTCCTTGTCACATTGTTTGTCTTTTCTAGGTCCCTTGCATTTCCACATGAATTTTAGGATCAGCTTGTCATCTTCTGAGGGGAAAAAAATAGCTATCTTGTGTTTTTTCGTGGTTGCATTGAATCTACAGATTGATTATGACACTACTGCCATTGTAAAACTGTTAAATATTTTATCCATGAACATGGGATATCTTTCCATTTATTTACATTGTAATTTCTTTCAATGATGTTTTGTAATTTTCAGTGTACAAGTCATTTTTTATGTGTGTGGTACTAGGGATGGAACCCAGGGGCATTCTACCTCCGAGCTACACCCTCAGCCCTAATTTTTTATTGTTTATTTTGACTCAGGGTCTCACTGAGTTGTGGACGGCCTCACTAAGTACTGGCGGAGGCTGTCCTCAAACCAAGGACCCTTCTGTCTCAGCCTCCCAAATGCTGGGATTACAAGCATGTGCCACCATGCCCGGCTTCAGTGTAGCAGTCGGGGGTCTGGCCAGACAGATCCCTGAGCAGAACAGCACGTATAAATGAGCCCACAGCGTCTGAGGTTTCTCTTGTGTTTGTTAGCCCAGCTAAGAGGAGAGAGCAGGCGGGCAGCATTTGCAGAGTTCAGTTCCTGCAATTCCCTGCTGACTCTGAGAATGTGCTCAACCTGTGTAACCACCTGGTACTGGCTTTTTGGGGAATTCACATTTATTCCTTGGTTTTTCCACTGACACAGGCTGAGGGCACATGATATATCCCTTGGCCCTTTGACAGCCCTGAGAACTGTGGTCTGGGTCTCTGCTCCCCACGGGACCAGCCCTTGACAGGACTCATGGTTTGGGAAAGACAGAATGAAAAAATGGTTTTCTGTGTAGGAGCCCATTCCACCTGGGAAGTCCCTTAGCTTCCTTGAGCCTCAGTTTCCCTCTCTATAAAATGGGGATGATAATACTCCTCTCTCGCAAGACAGCTGTGAGCATCAAATGGAAGTACACAGGACTACAAGGCAGGACGGAATGGTGGTTAGCATGAGCTGCTCAGGCAAAAACCCGGGTCTCAGCCAGGCGCAGTGGTGCACGCTTGTAATACCAGTACTTGAGAGGCTGAGACAGAAGGATCGCAGGTTTGAGGCCAGCCTCAGCTACTTAGTGAGGCTCTTTGCAATGTAATGAGACCCTGTTTCATAATAAAAAATAAATAAAACAGGGCTGGGGTATAGCTTGGAGGTAGAATGCCCCTGGGTTCCATCCCCAGTACCAAAAAAGAAGAAGGGGAGGGGGAGGGGGAGGAAAGAAAAGAAAAAAGAAAACCTCGCTGGGTCTCCATTTAGTCCTCTCTTTGTAAAATGGAGCCAATAAACATTCCTCCTCTTGTTAGGCCAAGGCTTAGATGAATACACACAAAACTAAAAACAGAGCACACGGGGGCCCCGAAAGATCCAGCGTGTGTCCCCTGCCACTCTAATGCATGTGTTGAAGCTCTCAGCCCAGTGAGAGCTGGGCTTTCAGGAGATTAAGGTTACAGGAGGGAGGTCGTGTGGATGAAGGAAGGAAGCCCCTCCTCCACACACACCCACACACCCAGGCCGGGCCAGTGAGCGCACTGACACGGTGGCCATCTGCGGCCAGGAAGGGAGCCCTCACCACAGCCAAGCCTCGCTGCCCTCCGACGCCAGCTCGAGCCGTGAGCCATACAGTGCTGTTGCCCAGGGCCCGTCCATGGCTCTGCTAAGGGCGGCTGGATGGACTCATGCCCCGCTCTGTAAGAACTCTGTTTAGCTTCCTGCCTGGAATGTGGCCGGTCCCCAGTAGGTGTTGGCTGCTGACAGAGGGGGCAGGAAGGCCCTGTCCTGGCAAGCACAATGGGCTTTCCTAGTCCTGCAGGGCAGGAGAGAGCGGGCCTGTGGACAGCCAGGGTGTGGCCTCCGCATACTTGCAGGACGTCCCAGACTATACGCCAACCACAAACAGCGTGTATCAGGAGCTGTCCCCAACCAGGCTGGGCTCCGGCTCACCAGCAGCCCAGGGCTGCTGAGCATGGTTTCCCTGAGAGATAAAGCCCTCCTGGTCCTCTTCCCTGGGAGGCTCAATTCCCAGCCTCTGGGGCTCCAAGTGCAAAGAGCATGGTGGCTTCCAACCAGAGAGCTGCCTGGTTTCCTGCCTTGCTACTGGGTGGGGTCGGGGGGTGCAGAGCAAAGGCCAGACCTAAAGCACATTCCCTAGTCACCTGCCTGGACTGTGTCACAAGCCTAGAACCTCCTAGAGGGCTGGAACAACGGCCCACCCCACTCCCACCAGATCCCCAAAGCCCAGAACAGATCCCGGCACTCACATCTTTACTAAGAGAAACACTGCAGAGTCCGGAGCCCAGTGACTGGCACATAACCAGTACTCAGTACATGCCAATTTCCTCTCTTAGCTCCTCAGAATGACTGACAGTCCCAGCGACTTTTCTAGAACACTGATTTTTCTAGAACATTGCTGGTGGTCTAAACAGGGATGATCATAAGAGGCTGGGTTCAGAAATCACTGGCTAAGGCACACTGCAGAGGACCTATTATGCGTCAGATAGTGCAGAGCCCTTTGCTGCATCACTGTACCCACTCTTTAGATCGACCCACAAGGTACGCGCCATCACCCCCATATTACAGATGACAATCAGAGGTTCAGGGCGGGAAGCAGCTGGCCCAGGATTCTACGCTGGTGATAAAACTGAGAGTCAAACCCAGGACTTCTAACTGCAGAGCCGTCCCCAGCCTGTCCCTGACAACACAGGCAGCTGATATCCGTCTGGCTGGGGTCTGGTCCTTGACCCCTTGCTGAGAACGCTGATTTCCAGCTGACCCAGGGGATGGCGTCTTTCCTTTTCCCTCAACTCAGGTCCCTAGAATTCCTTCCTTGGCCTGTGAGTCCTTCTAGGGGCTGTCTCAGGAGAACACCAGTTCCATCTACCCCAAAGGAGCAGCTCAGAGCCACCCAGGGGCCTCCCGCCATTGTGAACTGTGTAGGGGGCAGTGGGAGGGCCTGGAGGTGGGTACTGGAATTTCTCTGGGAACAGGGTCTCACTGAGGGGCTCTGGGCCGCTGTATGTACCTGAACCAGCAGCAGCGGCTAGACAGTCCCAGCTCCCTGCTCTGCATGCGGAGGGAGAGGAAGAGGAAATGGTTTGTGGTTTCCAAGGGCAACCCAGGAAACAGCTGTATGGACACAATGAGAGCCTTTCCTGAGCTGCAGGAAGCCAGGCCCAGAGACAGCACCCCAGGGGGCTGCTGCGCTTGGGTCAAGAGCCCGGCCCAGGGGAGCATCCCGGAGCCTCAGGATATCTTGCCTTTATTAGGGCCGTGCCTCCTGGAGGAGTCATCGGGCAGAAATCATGGGCAAGGGGGCCCCGGAGCCATGGATCCCAGCCCCGGCAAGACGGCCATATTCTTTCTCCCTGACCTGGAATGATCCATCCAGAGACCCTGGCCCTCTTCCCCTTCTGCGGCTGCAGAGGGCCTCACATAAGGTTTGGGTAAAGTGAAGGCAGGCGGGTGGGTCCGGGAGTCCTTCTGCCTGTGAAATCCCAAGTTCATTCATTCCATAGGTGTCTACTGAGCACCTACTGTGTGCAGACTGGAGTAGGGGATATAGCAGTCAACAAAATGATGGAGATGCCGTCCTTGTGCAGCTAAGGTTTTAGTGGGGGAGAAACACAAGGAAAATATGAAGATATTTTTTGTGGGGTTTTTTTTTTTGGTATGGGGACTGAATCCAGAGGCATTCCACCTCTGAGCTATACCCTCAGCCCTTTTTATTTATTTATTTTTATTTTGGTCCTCACTAAATTGGTGAGTGTCTTGCTAAGTGGGTGAGGCTGGCCTGGAACCTATGATCCTTGTGTTTCAGCCTCCCAAGTATTGGGATTCTACGTATGTGCCTCTGCACCTGGCCATAAAGTGTTTAGAGTAAGGTGGTCTGGGATGGCCACAATATTATGGCAGCATTTAAACAGAGCCCTGAAGAAGGTGAGGGGGGCCATAGAGCTAACTGGAGAAAGTGCATGGTGCTGTATAAAGTGCAGTGCAAAGGCCCTGAGGCAGCAGCAGCCTCCGTGTGTCCCAGGCCTGGCAGCAAGGAGGCAGGACACTGGAGCAGAGGGCGCAGGATGGGGAGCAGCAGCTGACTGACTCCAAGGAGAAGGGAGGATTCCAGTGGGCTTGGGGCAGGGTCCTGCTCTGATTGACTTATTTATGGACAGGAGATGTCTTCAGTCATGGGAGGTCTAACTGCATGGAGCTCAACTGTGGCCTTAGAGTTTCCCATCCCAGTGACTATGCAATGTCTGGGCACCACGGCCTGCCTGTGAGGGGCAGGGTTACGAGAGTCTGAGAATATCCCTAAAAATAACATCCATGTCACGTTTCCTTATTGTGAAAGAAAGACCAATTGCCCTGGACATTTAAATGCACTCCTCAGAGGTTGCAGGTGCTTCCTGGGGCGGCCAGCTGGCCTGCTATCCGGCCTTCGGGCTCTAGCCACACCCAGCAGTGCCCACCTAGCTTCTATCCCTGGTTCTGATGACGCAGCCGTGGAAACCGTCTCAGCTTTCCGCTGGCGTGACACGGCCCTTTGCCCCAGCCGCTCACCGCTGTCGGAGGCCTAGGCCTCCATCCTGCAGACCTGACCGTGGGCCGATGGAGCTCACGGCACCCACCGCGCTTACCCGGCATGGAGAAAGGGGACAGGAAGACCGTCTCCACCGGCTCCGGCTCGGGGGGCGGCGGGGGCGGCGACGGCTGCTCCTGATCCTGCGGAGGGTCCCCGGGGTTCTCCACTGGCACGTCGCCGTTCTCAATGTTCTCGTGCCTCCCATTCTGAAGCGGCTTGCTGCTCACACCGTTGGCCGCGTTGATCAGTCTCTGCCGCTGTGTGGACGGAGGGGAGGCAAGATTGACACCAAGGTGGATGGCACAGGAGCAACGTGGCAGCTCTCGAAGGATTCTACAATAATGCCCCAGGGCTTTCAGCCCTGTCGGCACTGGCTGTCCTCAGTCTATTTATTTATTTATTTATTTATTTATTTATTTATTTATTTATTTATTTTGGTACTAGAGATTTAACCCAGAGTCATTCTACCTCCAAGCTACACTGCCGGCTTTTTTTTTTTTTTTTTTGGTGGTTTTTGGGTTCCTGGAAGCCCTTCTACTTCTGAGCTACACTCCCAAGACCTATTTTTATACTTTTTTATTTGGAAACAGGGTCTCTTAAGCCAGTGCGGCTGGCTTCGAACCTGGGCGATCCTCCTGTCTCCCAAACGCAGGGATTACAAGCGTGTGCCACCACACCCGGCTACACTGCCAGCCTTTTAAAATTAAATTAAAAAAATTTTTTTTGGTGGTACTGGGGTTCCTAGAAACCCTTCTACCTCCAGGCTATACTCCCAGACCTATTTTTTATATTTTATCTGGAAACAGGGTCTCCTAAGCCAGGGCGGCTGGCTTGGAACCTGCACGATCCTCCTGTCTCCGCCTCCCAAATGCAGGGATTACAAGCGTGCGCCACCACACCCGGCCTTTTATTAATTTATTTTTTTGGTGGTACTGGGGTTCCTGGAAGCCCTTCTACCTCCGAGCTACACTCCCAGACCTATTTTTACATTTTTATTTGGAAACAGAGTCTCCTAAGCCAGCACGCGGGGCTGGCTTCGAACCTGCGAACCTGCGCGATCCTCCTGTCTCTGCCTCCCAAGCACGCGGGGATTACAAGCGTGCGCCACCACGCCTGGCCACGCCCGGCCTTTTTAAATTTTTGTTTTAAATCAGGGTCTTGCTAGTCTTGCTATGTCACCTAGGCTGTCCTCGAACCGGCATCCCCCCATCTCAGCCTCCCAAATACTGGGATCGCGAGAGTGCCCCATATGCCCAGCCTGCCAGTCCTTTCTGCTTCCGCTGCTCTGGTGGCGTAGGCCAGGATGCACCGAGGCTCTCCTTTGCATCTCCCGTGACTAGCGACTAATGTCACTAAGCAGCCGGCCACTCAGTTGCCCCCTAGGCTCCAGGTGAAGGAGTGTGTTCCCCCAGGGGAGCGCCCAGGACAGAACCTACTCCTTCCTCCCCATCTCGTTGGCAGCTATGTCCACCCACACCAAGCTGGTCTTCTGCACCGTTCCGGGGGTTTCTGGGCACAGAGACACCTTTCTAGGAACCAGCCTCCACATTCCTGAGAAACCACACACCTCTGCTTAGCCCACCCTTATCTGGGACCCAGTGAAGTGTTGATGGGTGGTCCGTTTGAGGCCTTGTGGGGCACGAGCATCACACGGTGTCCATGTAAGTCCTTCCAACTACTCGGGCAGGTGATGGAGGGACTGTAGACAGGCCCCCAGGTGTGACGCCCTGTAACTGAGTCCCGCACCTACCCTGTGGTTTTCGGGGGTGCGGTGGGGTGGGAGAGGCCACTATTGCTTAAGGAGGAGGCAGGTTACTGATCTAAAAGAGGACGCGGAGCCAGGCGTGGTGCTGCACGCTTGCAATCTCAGCATTCGGGAGGCTGAGACTGGAGGATCTGGGTTCGTGGACAGCCGCAGCTACTTAGTGAGGCCCTCTGCAACTCAGTGAGACCCTGTTTCAAATTAAAAAGAATAGCTGGGCGTGGTGGTGCACGTTTGTAATCCCAGCACTAGGGAGGCAGAGACAGGAGGATCGCGCAGGTTTGAAGCCAGCCGTGCTGGCTTAAGAGACCCTGTTTCCAAATAAAAATATAAAATAGGTCTGGGAACATAGCCCGGAGGTAGAAGGGCTTCCAGGAACCCCAGTACCACACACACACACACACACACACACAAAAGAATAGCCGGGCATGGTGGCGCACGTTTGTAATCCCAGCATTTGGGAGGCTGAGACGGGAGGATCGCGGTTCGTGGACAGCCTCAGCTACTTAGTGAGGCTCTTTGCAACTCAGTGAGACCTTGTTTCAAAATAAAGAATAAAAAATAGGGCAGGGGGTATAGCTCAGAGGTCGAATGCCCCTGGGTTCTATCCCCAGACTCCCCCCCCCACACACACAAATTAAAAAGAATAAAAGGGCAGGGGGTGTAGCTTGGAGGTCGAATCCCGTAGGTTCCATCCCCAGACCCGCAAATAAATAAATAAATAAATAAATAAATAAATAAATAAATGACATGAGCATGTCTCTGCCTTCATGTTGGTTTCTGACGGGAACTCCTAAATCACAAAGTCAAGGGTGGGTAGAAATTTTTAAAAATTTTTAGTTTTCTACATCGAGTCCACAACACTTAGCCACCCCCCCCCAAAAAAAAAAAAAAAAAAAACCACAGAGGGACCTATGTCTGAGACTCAGGCCTGGACATCGGGTACAATATTTGCTTCTCATGTGGGATTAAATGGAAATTCAGTCGTGAAGTCTAAAAAGTCTTAGGGTGCCGGGCGTAGTGGCGAACGCTTGTAATCTCCACGCTCGGGAGGCGGAGACAGGAGGATTGCGCAGGTTCGAAGCCAGCCGCGCTGGCGTAAGAGACCCTGTTTTCAAATAAAAAAGTATAAAAATAAGTCTGGGAGTGTAGCCCGGAGGTAGAAGGGTTTCCAGGAACCCCAGTACCACCAAATAAATAAATAAATAAATAAACAAACAAATAAACAAACATATAAAAAGTCTTAGGGGAGGTTGTCACTTCATAGCAATGTGAATGGTGTGGTGGGGGAGGGTTAGAGTTCGAGTTTAATAGGAATCAACAGAGGATTGAACATGGAAAAAAATCCTTCAAGATAGCTACGGTTGTATTAAAAGAGGCATTCATTAGGATACAAGGAAGGTGATAAATCCACGTATTGAGACAAAGCGGAAGGCTTCCCAGGGGTGGGGCAAGGCGGCAAGGACTGCAGGCGTGCCATGTCAGGGTGGTGACGGTTCCCAGGATGGTCACACTCAGAATCGGGGGTGGCACTGTGGTCTGATGTTACAGGGTTGCCAGGTGGAAGTGGCAATAGCTAGTCCCTCGAGGAAGGACTGGATGTTATGGCCATCCAAAGAAGGGGCCTGGAGGCCCGGCGCGGTGGCGCACTCTTGTAATCCAGCCTTTGTGAGGCTGAGACAGGAGGATCAGGGCTCGCAGCCAGCCTCCGCTACTACTTAGTGAGGCCCTTTGCAATTCAGTGAGACCTTGTTTCAGAATAAAGAATAAAAAATAGGGCTGGGGGTATAGCTTGGAGGTACAATGCCCCTGGGTTCCATCCCCAGTACCGCAAAAAAGAAAGGAAGAAAGAAAGAAAGAAAGAAAGAAAGGGAAATGAAGAAAGAAAGAAAAGAGAAGAAGGAAAGAAGGAAGGGAGGGAGAGAGGGCGGGCGGGCTTGGAGGTGGGGTCTACACTGACCCCTAAGGATCCACATGGTCTCCCTTTTATTGTCTAGACTCAGATCGGGCTGGAATCTCTGCCCTTGTTGGCTGTGTGACCTTGGGCGAATGACTTCCCTCTCTGACAGATAAACTGGACCGTCTGGCACATAGCAGGTGCCGAGTAAGTTACATCTCACTGTGTTGGCTAAAGGGGATCGGCTGTGGGGACAAGGGGGTGGTAACCAAGGGGTGGCGGTGACCGATGGGAGGCCTCACGAGGGGCGGCAGGCCAAGGGTGCGTGGACTTCTGGGCCACATGGTAACTCAGCTCAGTGGCTTAGGGAGCACACTGGCGTGACATAAGGTGTAGCCTTGGAAAAGCCCTCCCTCTCTGCACCCCCGGGGAACCCCGCTCACCTCTCTGCTTTCTCCGATGATGCAGAGATAAGAATCCCTCACTCATAGGTATGTCTGCTATGGAATAATCTTAGCTTTGCCAACTTCTCTATAACACTTTGGAATTAAAATGACCAAAGTGGAAATAAGTCAAGTGTCTTAACAGACACCTTTGGAACGGGGCCTTCTGTGGCTTTGAATCTCCTACTCCCTCGCCACAATGAATGTCCCTAAAGTCGCCGCTCAGGCTCCGAGCAGAGCGTTTCTGTGCGCCTCACTGAAATTCCCAGAGCTGGAAGCATCCTGCCCATCAGCCTTAGACAGAGAAACGGAGGCCCAGGGTGATGAAGCGTGTTAGGGGCTGACATGAGATAAAAACTCTGGGCTCCTTCTCCCCCCACCCGAGTCTCATCTCTCTGGGCCCTGTGCTGCCTTCCAGAGCAGGTCAGTCCTGACATGGGGAAAGAGAAATATTTTCCAGTAGCTTAAAACATTTGGAGTTGGATAACTAGCACTCACCAGCTCACTGAAACCTATGACTTCCCTGGCTGCACACGCCATAAACCCAAACCCCTAAGTTCTTAAGAGCTATTTAACACTCACACCCCCCCAAAGCTCAGAGGGTACAATTCTCATGCTTAGAAAAAATGGGCAGGATTTGATAATATTTCGTTGATACAAATTTTGGTGCTTTGGACCAAAAGGATTCAAAGGTTAGCAAGGTGTTTCCCTTTCTGAATACGCGTTCACAAAGAGGGCACATTACATATTAAACCCAAGCAGAAATGTTCACGGCACGGAGCCTTTAATCACGGTGACATCTTGTTCATACATACAACCTGCAAATTGTCAGCAACCCCTGCCACTGCTTCTGAATGAGGACTTGGAATTCCGATACGCATCCAATTGTGGTGGTCCCCGCCTGGCATCCCGGTACTCGGGAGGTTGATACAGGAGGATAGCAGGTTTGAGGCCATCAGCAACTTAGTGATACCATGTTTCAAAATAAAAAATAAAAAGCACTTGGGGGTGCAGGTCAGAGCGAGAACATCCCTGGGTTCAATCCCCAGTACCGAATAAATAAATTCAATTTCAATAAGCTCATAGAAAGCAAAGATGGGAAAAGTCGATAAGCAACATACTTGTTATTGTTGAAATACTGGTTAAATAATACTAAAAAAATACGTATATGAGAAGAGATACACAGCACGAAGGTCAAGTGCCAGAGTGACAAAGAATTCCTGAGTTGGCACCCCTCACCAGGGTCCTGGGTTTCCTTTCCTTTCTGTTTTGTTTTTCTTTTGTGTTCTTTCTTTCTCTTTCTCTCTCGGCAACCTTTCTTTTTTTGGGGGGGGAGGATACTAGGGATTGAACCCAGTGGCATTCTACCTCCGAGAGATACCTCCAGCCCTTCCTATTTTTTATATATTTGGTTTGAAACAGAGTCTCACTAAGTTGTTGAGGGTCTTGGTAAATGTTGAGGCTGGCCTCAAACCTGCGATCATCCTATTCCCGCCTCCCAAGTGCTGGGATGACAGGCATGCGCCACTACACCTGGCTTCTAAGTAACATTAAAAAAAAAAAATCCACATTGGAGACTGCACTAGAATAGACTGTCTTATTCCAGTTACTCAGTGCCGTCTCTCAGGCCTGGCATTCGGTCCCTATCTGCTTTAACACCCTACCCGTGGATGATCCTCCTCCAGAGCCCCCCTGGGCTTCCTTCCTTAAACAGTTACAGCAGGAAACGACCCCAGGAAGAGTCCTAACCCTAACCGCGCCAGGTCACTCGGCCTTCAGGTGCACGTACCTCATTAATTATGATCCTGCTGGCCATCCGTAGCCGGGTCCTGGGCCCAAACTTATTGGTGATCATGATCCGCAGGCCCGCCTCTGGGAAGCTGAACTTGGGAGGGCTGGAGCTCATGATCTCGTCCACCATCACCACCGGGGCTTTGCTGTATTGTGGCTTCTCCTTCACTATGAAGCACAGCACCTTGATTACTGCTGATCCAGGAGGCCCGCGCCCCGGGCCGGGACCACTGACTTCCCCTCACTGACCTGGGGCTGGGCGCCTGGCTTTGGCTCCCTCCCCCCATCAGTCAAAGTGGGTCCTGGGTGTGAGCCATCTAGGACTCAGTGTGTTTGAGCACATCAGGGTCCCAAAGGGGACCCCTCAGGGGGCAGTCATGCTCCATCTCACCCCCCAACTGTGCCGCCTCCCTCCCCTCAGGGGCCCAGCAAGGCTGACTGTAAGGGTCTTAGGGTTCAGCACCTAAGTCTCACAGCGCCACCTGCCTCCAACACAGATGGGCGCCTGCACCTTTCCCACTCTGATGGCACCTCCTTCCTCCGGCTTCCAGAGGCTCAGGTGAAGCTACAGATTGACTGGGTGCCCAGGAGTGCAAACGCTGGAACCCAGCAGTAGCGCTGCTTCCCCAGCTGTTTCTTGGAGAGATCCCCTCTGCCCTGCAGGGACAGTGCTTCTAACATTGTTGTCCATAAGGCCAGCAGTGAGGCTAGCGATTCGGAGGCCCTAGAGGAGGCCACAGAGATGGAGGAACCTGCAGCCTGCAGGTGCACTGTGAGCTAAACCCTGGTGCCCCAGGGAGCCAATCTCTCCCCACCTCTCTGCCCTTGGAGGCTGAATGAGCACCCCAGTCCTGGACCTCTTCCTTGGCACCTTCACAAACATGCTCGGCACCAGTATCCCTGGGGATGCGACACTGGACTCCAGATAGGAGCATCTAGGACTGAACCGCCCCGAGCACAGCACACGGAAGCAGCTAATGCTGTCCCTCGAAGGGGGCCATAAACACAGAGCTGTGGCTCTGCACCGGTCACCAGCCCCCTTGACATCCTTTACGAGGAACCGGGGCACAGGTCCAGAGAGCACGGCCATGCAAGAGTTAGTGGCACGAAAACGCACAAACTGCACACCAAACACCCCCCCACACACACACACACACCCCACACAGGCAGCAAGGCTCAGCAGACAGGAGGCGTGTGGGTTAGAAGACAGCCGGAGGCCCATGCGTTGTCCAGATGGACGCTAACCTCCGAGGAGGCGTGCGGCATCGGGCTGGGCGTGTGGTGGGTTTATTGTTTAAATGCACGTGTTATTGCTTGGACGAGAGCGGATTACTTACAATTGAGAAGAGAAGAGTTAAGGAGCAGAGATGGGCAGGGATGCGCAGCGTGCGGTGGAGTCTGGGTAGCACTCTTGGTGGCGAGGAGGCCAGGGGGTTATTTGGAGGGAGGTGTTAGTAGCAGGCTCTGTCCAAGGCGCTCTGGCCTCCATCTCAGAGGCGGGGGACACCAGAGGCTGCAGGCTCTGTTCTGCACAACTGGCCCTGTCACGGGCACCACTTAGGGAAAGGCTGGGCTCAGAGGAGGGAGCCTAGGAGGCCTCATGGGGCAGAGGCCATGATGCCTGGCTCCAGGGACACCTTGTCCTGGTGCCACTCAGCAAGTGACGGCGTCCACTGAGTGGTACGTTCCCAGCCGAGAGTGGCTGCCCAGAAGGTATGTCCATTATGCCCCATTTTTCCGGCAGTTCAGAAAATCAGAGATGGCCCCTCCCTTCTGCTCCGAGCTCAGGGCAGCATAGAAGGTCCCCTAGTGAGCTCCCTGGGTCAGACCAGCCTAGTACGATGTGGCTGCCAGTGCATGGGTGGCTCTGGATGTCAGGCTGAGAGCAAGGTCACCTGGAAGCCAGCCAGGACACTGATCTAGTGAACCAAGCTTTATGACCTCTAAGGACATTGCGTGCAAAAAGGCATTCTATAAGAGTAGTGGGGAAAGGCTGGCCCCTTTCTGCCTTTTGATTTTATATGAGAAACTCAAATTGATAGCTGCAGTCAGGGTTGGGAGACAGTGGGTTCTGCCGTTCGTTCAGCGGTGCTGGGGATGGAGCCCAGGGCCTCCTGCATGCTCGGTGAGCTTTCTACCACACCCCAGTCTAGGAGTGGCTTCTGGAGAGAATCCAGCAGCTGGCAAACCTTGGGCTAGGGTGGTTGGTTGCAGAGCCACCCACCTGCAGGATGAGGACTGAGGAGAGAAACTCTAACGTCATCTCCAGCCAGAAGAATCCATGGCAACATGGTTAGAGGAGGTGAAGCCTCCAAGTCCTGGTCCCCTCAGTTTGACCTGGGTGTTGCCAGGTCAAATCTATTCAGGGTGCAGGCACTACAGTGACCTAGGGGCCCTCGAGGAGTCCTATCAGCCAGTAACAACTAGGGCTAACGTAAGCCCCAAGTCCACACCTCCAGCTGCCCACTCTGCCTCCAGGAACCAGGCCTGCACCTGCGATCGCCCCGCCCTTGGGGAGCTTACTTTCCCTTGCCCAGCCTGCCTGCCTGCCTGCCTGCCTGCCTTCCTTCCTTCCTTTCATTTTTGTGGTACTGGGGGTGGAACCCAGGAACTTTTCTACCTCCAAGCTACACTCCCAGACCTATTTTCTATTTTATTTGGAAACAGGGTCTCACTAAGTTGCTGAGTGCCTCACTAAGTAGCTGAGGCTGGCTTTGAACCTGTGCGATCCTCCTGTCTCAGCCTCCTAAGCGCTGGGATTACAAGCGTGTGCCACCACGCCCGGTGTTCTTGGCCTTTATTTAAATGCTGATGGAAGCTGTAGGGAGAGCCGGTCCTCCTTCCTTCCCAGTACTTCCAGTCCTGGGTCCACTCTTCCAATTTTGGAGACAGAGTTGTGACAGAGCTCTGGAAAAGGCGCTAGGTCTGCGGGCAGCATCTCAGGGGAGCCTGGACTTCCCAGGAAGGGGAGGAGCTGGGACACCCTGCCGGGGAGCAGCGCCTCTGTGGGGTGCTGGGGCACAACTGGAGACGGGCACCCAGCATCGGCTTTTCCTGCTGAGTGGTATCACTCTCCTTCGCCATGAAAGTCCAGGGCTCCAGGGAGACCATGTGCGTGTTGCGTAGAGGCCGATGTCTGTCGTGAGGGACTGGGGGGACCTGCGATGGACACCTCTGAGCCACTGTGATTGTGTGGCCAGAATCTAAAACAGCAGCCAACACCGTCCCCGTCACGAAGGGAGGTCACGGGTGGCTCAGCGGTGGGCCTCGGGCAGGCAGGCTGCAGACCCGTGCCTGACCCTCGCGGGCATCCTCCATCTGCCTGAAGAGATGCGTCTCTCGGCAGAGCGCCCCGGACCAGAGCCAGCCTCTCTGGGTGCCCTGAGACAGAGCGGGATACCCACGGGCACAGTACACGTGGAGGGAACGCTGGTTCACCCTGAGACAAAGACTGGGTTGGGGCCGAGGAAGACAAATGCCCCAGGTGTGCGGCAGGCCCCTCTGAGGCCACTGCAACCTACCTGACCTCACAGACCAGTTAAGTCCCCAGGGCCCTGGTGGGCAGGGCTCTGCACCTGGTTACGAAGGCCTTGAAGACCATGAGTGGAAGTTAGGGGTGCCAGCGCCATGGTTAGAACACGGCTTTCCACATCCTAATGGCGGTAACCCATCAGGCTTTAATGCTGGCCTGGCGTGGGCAGAGTGAGCTTTCTCCTTCCTGGAAGCTGCTGCCACAGCTGGAGGTATCATAGCCACAGCTGGATGATTAAGAATCAAGGGCAGTGGGGTGTAGTGGCCCATGCTTAGAATCCCAGTACTTGGGAGGCAGAGACAGGAGGATCAAAGGTTTGAGGACAGCCTCAGTAACTTAGCAAGGCCCTCAACCCTGTTTCAAAATAATAATAAAAAAAGGCTATAAGTATAGCATGGAGGTAGAATGCCCCTGGGTTTCAATATCTAGTACCACACACACACACACACACACACACACACACACACACAAAAGAAAAAAATTAAGGAAGTAGCCAGTCAGGCCTAGACAATTTGAAGGAGCCACCAGGGCTGGCAGGGCCTGGCTGCGGGGCGCGGGCCTCTCTGGGGCCAGCAGGGGCTGGCTGCCGGGCTCTGAGGCTGCCTTCCTGGGGCCTTGCTGTTCCCGGGCCAAGAGCCCGGGTGTCTCCAGAAGAGACTTCTCCAGGCCTGGGCCTAGCGCTGGAGGAACCGCAGGTGGCCCAGGCTCTGCACCGCACGGCGCCAGCTTCTTGTCGTGGTCCTCATGCCAGCCTTAGACACGGCTGCACACCCAAAGAGCCTGGTGCAGTGTTGGGAGGATTCTCACAAATGTAGCTCTTTTCTTGGCTGGCATATCTTCTCTCGCTCCTTCCCCACCTAGCAAACAGCCATCTCTAGGGAGTCACAAACCCTGGTGCTCCCTCGTCACTGAGGGTGATACGGCCATAGGTAGGAGGGTAATGACGTAGGGTGTAGATTCTCAACGCGGTGGATACTGCCCTGTAGGGGTGCTGGACTGTCCCACAGGGTAGTAGTAGCCTTGGGTGTAACTGGGGGATTAAACTAAAAAGGGGGGCACTTGGAAGTGCCCAAGGGGACACTGAGTAAGTTTTTTTCTGAAAAAGGGGGCTGTAGGGGAATGAGGTTGGGAGCCTCCGGGAGGAGGAATGTGTGCGTGTGTCTGTGTGTCTGTGTGTGTGCACGTGTGTGTGTGTGTGTGTGTGTGTGTGTAGAGAGAGAGAGGGAGCGTGGCTCCCGTGACGAGCTCCCGCCACTCCTGTCTGCTCAGCCTTACCTTGCCCCAGCAGCGGCACGGAGGGGTCATCATAGCTACCATCATAGAAGTCATTACCGTCTTCCAGCTCGCTGGTGGCTGGGTTGCCATTGGCAACGCTCTTCTGTTTGGTTGTGAAAAAGGCTTGCATCTTTACGTTGTACCTGGAGGCCGGGGCAGACAAGGGCTCAGAGTCATGGAGGGGAGTCTCGCTGGCCAGCCGGTGGGACCTTACCCACCCCCCACCTTCCACCCGAGCACCCGAGCGGCGTGGTGTTGGGAGTGATGTCAGCGGCAGCCAGGGGGGCTCCTTGACAGAGCCGATGAGGTCGTCCTGCAGGAGGTGGGGACAGCGTACCAGCTGCGGGCACCTGCTCCTCTTGGGCTGTTAGCGGGGTTTCTGGGGGCGTCAGAGACCTCTTGCCCACGAAAATGAATCCTACTCACTGCACGTTACAAGCCTGTCCTAATACAAAGGAGACCAGCCCACGGGGACAGGCTCAAGGGAAGCGTTGCTGGGCCTGGCCCCTCTGCTCTGATGCAAAGCTTCCCACGTGGGCTGCTTGCCCGGACCCCGCTCCAGTCACCCACAGCCAGCTCCGCCAGCCCAAGGGAAGAGTCTCCAGCTCTCAGCCCCTTGGGCCGGCTCCTCACTGGGGAATCACATAAGGACAATTCCCTTGCAGTTTGACCGTTTATCATCCATTTTCGTCAAACATCATGCCTGTTTTATATAATGGGAGGATTCTCATAAAACCCAGTGTGGTGGTGTCCTTTCTAATTACCTATAGAGGCGTGAGAAAGGAGATAAGCTGGAATGTGGCTCAGCTCATGAACGGTTTGAGTGTTTTCTTTTCCTTTTTTTTGGTGGAAAAATACATGACAAAACTTGTCACTGTAACCGCTCCTCGTTTTTAAGTGTGCACGTTGGTGGCATTAATTATCTTCACACTTGTATAACCGCCATCGACGTTTCCCAAGCTTTGCCTCATCCCGTAACTCCACTGATTAACAACCCCCATCACTTCGGTCCCCCCACCCGCTCACTGACCTCTAATCTCTGCCTGTCACAATGACCTTGACTCTTCCAGACACTTCGTGTCCATAAACTCTTACAACACGTGTCCTTTTGTGACTGGCCGCGTCCACCTAGCATGATGTCTTCAAGGACCCTCCATATTGGAGCATGTTCCAGAACTTCGGTCTTTTTTATGGCTAATATTCCCCGTGGGTAGCTGGAGATGGTTTGGGTCTAGGTGGCTTCCGGAAGGCTTAAAGTTGCACAAGGACACCAGAAAAGTGTTTGCATTCCCAGGACTACGAGTGGGCCCCCTGTAGCTGTACAAAGCGGTGGCCCTGAGAAATGGCATTTTAGGAAGCCTGGGGCCCGGGTGAAGCTACCTGGCCTCGAAGGAGTGGTTACCTGGGGCACGGGGAGCTGCCCAGAGCAGGGCAAGACACAGATCCCTGCTGGTGACTTGTTTTAGAGCAGAGCCATCCATGCATCTGCTACCCAGCATGACTCCTGTGACCTGGGTGTGGACAGCACCCCAAACAGTGTCTGAATACCCATCCCCCACTCTGGGTGTCCCAGCATGGTGTCCCCAGAGAACAGGGGCTGCCCCAAAGGGACTGAAAGAGCCACAGAGGCTTTGTCCCGGCTCTAACAGAAGGCCAGAGTGGGATGTAGAAGCAAGTGCCCACTGCCCCATAGGAGGAGAGGGAGGGTACTTACTTCATGATCAGAATATAAAACACATACAAGATGATGAGCACCAGGCCTTCCCACCTCAGAGAGAAAAGGAGAGCGCGGTTAGAGCTTGGGACCCACGGCACCTGCAGTCTGGGACTGTCCTGTGCAGTGAAAGTGGGGATGATATGTGCTTCCTTCCCCGCCCCCAGTGCCCAGCCAAGGACCCCAGTCTGGGGCTGCCCATCACCAGGACTGCTCTCAGCGACAGAACGAGAGCGGCTGAGGGAGGTTCCTCCCAACTACAGCGCCTGTAGGACTCAAGTGGAGACCCCACCCCTCACTACCTAGAGAAAGGAGCAAGGGGGCTGCCACATCCAGGATTTGGGCGCAGTGGCCCAGGCTCAATCCTAAGAGAACTTATGGTCACTCAGGTGTCAGAGCAGCTATGCGAACAGGCAGAAAGGGGCCTAAGTCCCCAAGGAAGGCGTGGGGCCACTATATGGTAGCCCCGCTATGGTGCATGCTATATAGTAGAAGAAGGTATTTCTGTATTTCTGGAATGCACTATTATTTCTCTCTTTCTCTTTTTTATTTGGAACTGGGGATTGAAGTTAGGGGCATTCTACCTCTGAGCTACATGCCCAGCCCTTTTTATTTTTTATTTTGAAAGAGGGTCTTACTAGGTTCTGAAGTTCTCACTAAGTCGCTGAGGCTGGCCTGGGACTCGCAATCTTTTGTCTCAGCCACCCGAGTACTGGAATTACAGGTGTGCACTATGGCGTCTGGCTATCACTGATCTCTCGAGGACACAGTCAGACCCCACAGGCTGTGGGGTTTTGTGCCCCTGAAGAGGAGCCACATGAGCTTTAGCTTATTTGCCCATCTGGCAGATACATACTGGAAGCCGTCATCGTGCTGAAGAAGGGTGAAAGTTATTTGCAGTCTTTCCTTTTCCACCATAGCCAGAAAGGGACTCGCAGATCACCTATCCATCATCCAGCATCTACACTGGAGGACAATGTGTCCTGGAAGTGAAGAGACCTTCCAGGATTGCACAGTCCTTGAGGGGCGAGGATGGGACGAGAAGTAGGTTCCTCTGAGCCCAAGGCAGGCGGTCAAGGCCCTCGGCCAGCTTGTCTGGGGATACTGCCGTGGACTATCACCTCCAGAGTGCATATTCTGGGTCATATCTACAACCAGGCAAACCGTAAGGCTTATGCACATGAGGTATACTCATGCCCTCTGAAACAGAGCAGAAGAACTGACTTGTTCCTTCGAGGTTCGTGCTCTGTGCAACTTTGTTAAAGAGTCGATTCCTACCTCAATGCCATAAAGATGAGCCCTATATTTTCTTCGAAGTCCTACATTATTTTTTGCTTTTTGTAGTAAGATCTTTAATTCGCCTCAAGTTTATTCTTGTGTAAGGTGTGAGGGAGGCATCAGATGTGCTGTTGGGCACGGATTGCCAGTATATCTCTGTCTCTGCAGCATTTAAGGCTTTGCCCCTCAGTCCCGGCCTTGTCAAGTCACCGCTGTCAAGCCCTTCCTCCCAGAAACAGGACTGTCACTGGTTTCCATGTCAGCCTATGCTCATCTGTATACAAAACACCGGTGTTGTCATTCTTTTAGCTTTATCGTCTAACTTGATGTCTGCTGGGGTGGGGACCACTGTTCTTACTTTGGAAGGATAAAGGCAGGATTTCTTGGAATGATATTCTTTCTGCTTTCACAAATGAACCAGTTTATGTTTGTAAAAATAACTACAAAAGATTCAGCAAACCCAACAAACAAGGATACTGGAAACTAACAAAACAAAAAGGAAGAAGAAAGAAAAATAAACTTTAAAAACTTACCACACGATTTCTTCATCATATATGAACTGGAAGGCAAAAGAAAAAGAGGGGGGCATATTTATTCCAAATGAATAGAGGATACAGACCCCTGAGCACCCAGTGCCCATCGTACTGGCCCTGTGATGTGTCTTGCAGGAAGCGAGGCTCTTCAGTTTAGGAAGGTGACCTTTCCTAAGCTGAAACCTGGGGGCAGCTCTGTGCCACATCATGTAGCCCAGCTTATGTGGCTACCCCAAGACAAGTGACCCGTGCTTTATTATAGTCTAAGTGGCTGTTGGGGCTGACCTGGCAGAAGCCTGCCCTGCCAGTGGCTAAAATCAAGGAGTTTCAGAGACAGGAATAAAATCTACATGTCTATTTCTATACATTTGGTGTACAAGTTGTGTGACCAGCTTGTGGGAGGAGGAGAAATAGTTTTCTTAAAACTAAAAAGCAACCTCTTTGGGAATTCCAAGAGTGAAGGGCCAGCTTGTACACTGTTCAGGCAGTTGGGGGTCACAGTGGGAATGACGGCACCGCTCAATATGAAGGTTAGTTTTAGCTGTCTACGTGCTTGGGTAAAGGGGTACCCAGACTGTTGGTATGATGTTATTTCTGGGTATTTCTGTGAGGGTGCTTCTAGAAGAGACTGACATTTGAATTAATGGACTGAACATGGAAGACCCACCCTCATTCAACATAGGTGTATACCATCTAACCTGCTAAGGGGCCTAGATAGAATATAAAGGCAGACAAAAGGTAAATTTTCAGGTATATACTCAAACTGTGTGTGTGTGTGTGTGTGTGTGTGTGTGTGTGTGTGTGTCTCTTTCTTCCCCTCCTTCCATCCCTCTCCATTCCTCTCCCTCTTTCTTAGAGCTGAGACATCCTGTTTCTGGGTGCAGAACTCTAGGTTCTCTGGCTTTTGGACTCTAGGACTTAACACCAGTGGCTCCCTGGATTCTCAGGCCTTTGGCCTATGACTAAGCTGTTCTACCGATTTCCCTGACTCTGTAGCTTGCAGATGGCATAGCATGGAACTTTACAACCACTATAATCACTTGAGATAATTCCCAGATAAATATCCATCCATCCATCCATCCATCCATCCATCCATCCATCCATCCATCTCTTCTGTCTACTACTGGTTGTTTTTCTGGAAAATCCTAATTAACACACCCAACACCTTCTTCCCAGAATCCCTGGCACAAGACACAAATAAATGCTGCTTCTGTGGTGGTGGTGGGGAAACTTCTATGCCCTCTGGCATGACCCAGGATGGAGAGGACGTGGAAGACCTGCTCCCACACATCTGATGGTGGAGACAGGATGGTCCCTTCATTTGGTACCAGGAGAAGTCGGAGGCTGCTGTCTGGGCTTGGGCTCACTGTACCCCCTCCTGGATACCACAGTGGGCAGCACACACAAGCTCTGCTTCAGGACCCTTCTAAGAAAGCCATGCTCAACAGGCATCACCCTGTTGATGCCTTCAAATTCAAGGCTCTGAGAAAGGAGCACTTCAAGAGAAAAGGCAGGACTATCACCGGGGGAACTTCGGGGACATTTACTGGGATCTTTGCAGTTGTTACAACACAAAGGAGGGCCACTGGCATTCAGAGGCAGTGGCAGACAGGGAGGTCAGGTGGTATGGGACATGTGAAACAGCTACGGGGTTAAGTTTTTCCACACTGGACACAAGTCTTCAATGTTCCAGTAAATGTTCTGGCAATTAAAAAACAGTAATGCAAGTCCTAATGGCAGGTATATTTTTCAATCAAAGTATTTTTAACATGGTTTTAGCAAATAATTCACTAGTAAGGTTACTAGGAAATTGTAGGATGTCTGCACTTTGGTCTGCTTAGTGATGATTGCTTCGGGATCATTTATTATTTGGAAAACATGTCATGATGTTGGCACGAGCCTGGGCTTCAGTCTAACACGCTGGCAATCCGTCTGCATTCGTAGTTGAAGGGCTCCAAGATCTTCTGTATGGGAGATCACTGGATCTTCTACATAAAACATTTATGTGTTCAGAGATGTGTTATTATTTTGTTTCTCCTTCATGCTAGAGTTAGGATACTATGTTGATTTTTTTTTTTTTACTTATGCATAGGATTTTACCAATCAGCTTCATTTTTGGGTGTGGCAGGCAGTTTCTAAGATGGCCCCAGTGATCCTTCCTGACATCCACACTCCCCTTGAGCGTGGGCTGGACCTGGCAACTTGCCTCTAACATTCGGAGTATAGCTAAAGTGACCGATGCCAGTTCTAAGATTAGGTTATAAAAATATTGTGGCTTCCACCTTGAGCCCTCCTCCTCTCTCTCTGAGGGAAGGCGGCCTTGGGAGCTGCACTATGGGACAGCTGGCAAGCCCTGCGGCCAGCCAACAGCCACAAGGGGGCCCTGAATGAGGACACTTGCCCATCTGAGCCCCGAGATGCTTCTATCCTGGCTGACACTGCGACTTCAGCCCTGTGGAGACCCTGGCCCTGAGGACCCAGCAAACCCACTCCTAGATTTTTGAGCCACAGGAGAGCATAAATGTTTGACGTTTGAAGCTGTTGACGCTGGGGGAAATTTGTTACACAGCAATAGATAACTAACCATAGGGACGTAATAGCCACGCAAAGTTGGTGCTAGGTCTGGCCTGGCTGCAGCCTGTCATCTGAGGAGCCACTCCTTCCTGTAAAGTCTGGGCATGCCACCTGCACCTGGCCTTGTGCCACCTCTTAAAGTGTCTTGCTGGGACTGCTCCCTGGGGTTGACACGCTTCTTGGCAGACGCTTCAACATCCTGTGCCAAGGTGTCACCCCAGCTCCTGGGGCTCACAGGGCTGCACCCCATCTAACAGACCCCAGAGCCCTCCGTGTTGGCTCCTCTGCCTTCCTTCCTCTGCGGATCCTTCTTGGCTGCATCTGACTGTCTGGGCTGGCCCCCTCTTCCCGCTCTGCAGTGGCAGAGAACCCAGGAGCTGGGGTTTGGCAGACCTGGGCCTGCCAAAGAGTGCTCAAGCTGAGTGGGGCTGCCGGCCTCAGAGGAGCACCGTGCTCCATCCGAGCTTTAGCCTTAGCTTTTCCAAGGCCATCAAGGTGGTTCCTGGATGTGCTCAAGAGCCAGAGGGGACAGGGGAAGGGAGGCGTGATGGGCACAGAGATGCAGGTCGGCGGATGGCCAGTGTGACCACAGAGAAGGGTGGTAAGGAACGCTTGCAGGCAGAGGTCCGCATCCTTGCAGGGTCCCGCCCCCCACTGGGCAGGAGGGGTCACTCACCGCAATAAGCACAATGACAGAGAGGGTGTAGTACACAGAGTCGCGGCACACGGCCCACCATGTCAGCCGGACCACCTGCCAAGCAGAGGGCGACAGCTGCCGTGGGCCGGGGCTTGCAGGTGGGGAACATCTGCCCAGACCCATTCCCCCCAGGGCAAGGGCCCGCCCCAAGGCTCCCTCAGGCTGCCCCGGCCCTCCCTCTGTCATGTTTGGAAAGAGAAGGAAGCCAGGTGGTATTCTTGGGGGTGGGAAATCCTCCCTCATTCCTCGGACAGTATGGCCATGCTGTGCCTGTTTCCCCAGCGTGAACCATTTACCAGGCGCCATCCGGTCCCACAGGAGGTATCAGCTGCCCTCCAAGGAAGGCAGGCCATGTCCAACCTCCCCGTGACTCTGGGGACATGGGACGGGGCATCGAGAAGCCAGCTCCACGCCTGAGAGAGGGCGGGCCCCAAGTTCTGCAATCTGGTGAGGGCCAGGGTTAAGAAGCTACTTTTTTTTTTTTTTTTTTTTTCTTTCGGTACTGGGGATAGAACCCAGGGCATCCTATCTCGAGCTACACCTCCAGCCCTATTTTTTATTCTTTATTTTTAAACAGGGTCTCACTGAGTTGCAAAGGGCCTCAACATCTTAAGTGATGGCTGCTGTCAGATGCGTGCTGGTCCTCAGACTGGCAAGGCCCCTGATAGCACTCACGCCCTCAGGCCGCAGACCATTGGAGGGAAGGACAGTGACAGGGAGGAGGCCAGCTCAGCTAGGAGGAGGAGGAGGAGCTGCCATACTCAGAGCCACAGCACGGAGAGGCCAGGCCTGAGCTGGGGTCCCACCGCTGCCCCAGCCCTCCTGCCCCCGTGAGACAGGTCACTGACCTGGCCGGCGAACAGCCCGCACACACCAATTATACACAGGATGTTGAACACAGCGGAGCCCACGATGGTGCCCACGCCGACGTCTCCGTGGGTGATGAACACACCTGCAAAAGGAGAGAGAGGTCCTGGCCCCCACTGCACGGCCCAGCCTCAGTGTTCCCATCAAACAGAGCACCCAGGATGCTAGTGAGAGGCACCCCCAGGCAGTGGGGCCCGGAGACCAGCTCCTCCAATGCTTTCTGGAATGGTTTTATGGAGATGTAATTCACATGCCACAAAATTCACCCACTTAAGGAATAAGTCCGGTGGTGTAGCGCAGTCACGGAGCTGTGCCATCCAAACCATGAACTAATTTTAAAACACTTTCATCATCCCCCAAAGAAACCCCACATCCATTAGCCCCCCATGCTCTTAGAAACCACCTCAATCTATTTCCTATCCTCCGGATGCTCTGGACTCACAGACGGGAACACAGGCTCAGAGCAAACAAGCTCTCTCTGGACCTGACTCTCAGGCACCTGGGGACTTACTTACTCCCTCCCTCCCTCCCTTCCTTCCCTCTCTTTCTTCCTTTCTTTCTTTCTTTCTTTCTTTCTTTCTTTCTTTCTTTCTTTCTTGTACTGGGGATGGAACCCAGGGGCATTCTACTTCTGAGCTATACCCCCAGCCCTATTTTTATTCTATTTATTTATTTATTTATTTATTTATTTATTGTACTGGGTGGAACCCAGGGCCTCTTCTTCCTCTGGGCTATACTCCCAGACCTTTTTTATACTTCATTTGGAAACAGGGTCTCACCAAGTTGCTGAGAGCCTCACTAAGTAGCTGAGGTTGTCTTCGAACCTGTGCAATCCTCCTGTCTCAGCCTCCCAAGCACTGGGATCACAAGCATTCGCCACCATGCCCGGCATATTCTTTTTATTTTATTTTATTTTTAATATTTATTTATTTATTTGTTTGTTTGTTTATTTATTTTTTAATTTATTTTGGTGGTACTGGGGTTCCTGGAAGCCCTTCTACCTCCGGGCTACACTCCCAGACCTATTTTATATTTTTGAAACAGGGTCTCTTATGCCAGGGCGGCTGGCTTCGAACCTGCGCGATCCTCCTGTCTCTGCCTCCCAAGCGCGGGGATTACAAGTGTGTGCCACCACGCCCGGCTATTCTTTTATTTTGAAACAGGGTCTCACTGAGTTGCAGAAGGCCTCACTAAGTAGCCAAGGCTGTCCGTGAACCACGATCCTCCAGTCTCCACCTTCCTAATGCTGGGGCTACAAGCGTGTGACGTCTCAGCCTCCCGAATTCTGGGATTACAAGCGTGCGCCACCACCTTCTGGCTTCTTTTTATTTTGAAACAGGGTCTCACTAAGTTGCAAAGGGCCTCGCTAAGTAGTTGAGGCTGTCTGCGAACCGTGATCCTCCAGTCTCCACCTTCCTAATGCTGGGGCTACAAGCGTGTGGCATCACATCCAGCTGTCCAGGGATTTCTTACCAATGACTGAGGCAAATAGCTCTGGTGTAGAGCTTCCTGCAGCCATGAAGGTGGCTCCAGCCACATCTTCGCTCAGATGGAGTCTCTGAAACAGAAGAGACCGCAGACCCTCAGGGTGTAATGAAGGGAACGTGGACAAAATAACGGGACGGATGTTCCAGCAGCCTGCGAGTTCATCCTCTATCTCAGACAATCCTGCATCCCAGTGGCAGCCTGTCCTCCCTGGGCCCAGGGCACACACTTTCCCCTTCCGATCTTGGCCCAGACTTCAACTTAGAATCCCCTTTCCCTGTCCCCACTTATCCACTTTCTGTTCGCTCCCCCCCTCCCCACTGAGTTCTGTCTCCTTGATGAAGCCTTTCCTGCATCCTCCCCAGAGACAGCCACTCCCCTGGACCCCGGCATATTCTATCTTCCATTATTGAAACAAGGATTACACACGAGGAGGGTTAGTGGTGCACGCCTGCCTTCCCCAATAGATGGTGGGGGCAGGGCTGGCCTTTGTCATCTTTGGGGTCTGCAGGGGAGCTCAACGAGGGTCCTCCAGTCTAGAGACCATCTCTTGGGCCCCTATGAGAAGCCTGGGGCTGCGGGAGCTGGAGTCCCCAGCACACAGCCCGAGCCTGCATTCGGGAATGCCTCCTCCATGCCAATCCAAAATCCCCTGTCCCCAGAGACCCAGAGGACCTGTCCCGGGATCAGCTGGCATGGGACAAGGCTGGGCACTCTCTCAAGGCCCGCTCTGCTTGGTGAGGCCACATTCTGGCTGTGGAGGCCTCAGCCCTGACAGAGAAAAAGGGGCCAGGGCTTGAGTATTCCTCCCATAGTACCCTAGGCAGCACGGCAGCCCTGGGCTGGCACCCCTCTCCACAGGCCAGCAGGCTGTGCAGGGGGCCCTCAGAGGACCAGAGCCCGGAGCTAGACCCAGGCTTCGGGCACAGCATTGATCCCCATGGAGTAAGCCACCTTAACCCCCCTCCTCATGGAGTGAGGGTCCACAGAGGGGGCTCTGCCAGCAAAGCACCTCCGACCACTTTCTGCAAAGTCCAGCCTGTGCCGCTCCCTGTCTTTGCCTGGACCATTCCTCCCTCCTAGGACACCCTTTCCTCCTCTCTCTCTGCTTGCCCAAAGCCCTCCTGCATCCAGAGCCCAGATCAAATTCCTTCTCCATGATGCCTTTCTGGATTCCTCCCCAACGGTGACGCTCCTGCCCTCCCTCTGGCTTCTTAGTCCTCTGTGTCTCCCACCAAGCCCCATACCTAGACGACCAAGACCAGCATCCTTGTTCCCCTCTCTATCCTCAGGGATGCGGTAACCCTGACGGGGACCTGGCACCTCTACCAGATGCCAGCCACCCACTTTCCATGTGATTCTCAGGCAGGGGCCTGACGCCTTGGCCTGCAGGGCCCAGGTGTGTGCTCTGTCAGGATTAGCTGATTTCTCGACGGCTGCAGTCCCCAGCCTCTGCTCATCCTTGGGTGGAGCCCAGCACACTAGCACCCCAGGGAGTGTGGGCCTAATATTCTGGGTGTGGCGGCTGCCTCTGACCGGCTCTGGGAGGGGCCACCCGATGGAGTGAGGGGTCACCACAGGGCGACACCAGGGGCTTGCTGTGACGGTTTCTACCGCTCCCCACCCCAGAGCCGGCCTTCCGGCTGTGTCATTGAGGTGACACGTGTATGTCCTCCTCCCGAGTCCCTCCCACGCACCTCGCAGATCTTCTCCAGGGACGGGACGAAGAAGTCGTCACACACGATGGCCAAGGCATAGAACATGTACAGAGCCTGCGAAGGAGACGAGACAGGGTCGGCCGGGCGTATCGCACCCACGCCAGGCTGTGGCAGAGCTAGGCACAGACGGGGCGCAGAGGAGACCCCGGAACCCCCAGGTCTGCCCCCTCAGCCTCCACACTGACAGACAGGGAAACTGAGGCCCAGAGAGGAGAAATAACATTCCAGGTGGCAGAGAGGGACCAAAACCCTCGCCACGTGGACTTGGACTTCTTCTCTCGAGATGCTGTGATATAGTAAGAAATATGTATTTGGTCTCTGCCCCGATTCCTGGCACACAGGCCCTGCAGCCTTTTGGACCTGTGAGTGGTGAAAGTATCTTTTGTGTGCCAACAGATGACTGGGGCTGCGGGCCCGGGTAGCTTCAGGATGGCGCGGCCACCAGCAAGAGCAAGGCAGGTTTAGCAGGTCCCTCCACCCTGGGGAGGCTGAGGGCTGAGCCAACCACCAATGGCCAATGAGGTCATCAGCCATGCCCACGCAACCAGGCCCCCATGAAACCCACAAGGTCAAGGTTGGGGACCTTCAGGATGGTGGAGCCCATGGAGGTGCCTGGACGGTGGGGTGCTCAGGGTGGGGGGGCGTGGAAGCTCCGTGCCCCTCCCCTCATACCTTGCCCTGTATGCATTGAACTATCCCTTGCAATTGATGGTGAACATACGTGAGTGTTCCCCTGAGTTCAGTGAGCTGCTCTAGCAAAGAATTTGAACCTGAGAAAGGGGTGTGGGGAGCTGGATTTATATCCAGTTAATCAGAAGCACAGGGAAGAGCCTGGGGACCCGGAGTGGCATATAAACTGAGGACTAGCCAGGGCTGAGTCCTCAACATGTGGGGTCTGACGCCGCCCCCAGGTGGACAGTGTCTGAACTGAGTTACGGGCAGCAGCCTCCGTCTGCTGGGGGACTCCTTGGTGCGTGGTGACCTCCCACCCATATACGCACACATTTTTGTTTTTCCTTTGGTACTGGGGATGAACTCAGGGGCATTCTACCTCTAAGCTACACTCCCTGCACCCCCTCACTTTAAAATTTTGAAACAGAGTTTTTCTAAGTTGCAGAGGACCTCACTAAGTAGCTGAGGCTGGTTTCCAACCTGGCCCCTGTCCAGTCCATCTGTCCAGCCACCCACCCAGCACAGCTTACTGAGCTCCTCCTATGTGCCAGGCACTGTTGCAAGCAGCAGAGCCACAGTGGACAGAGGACTGGGAGAAGCCTTTGCTCGGTGTGGCTGGCTGCCTTTGGTGTGAAATAAAAACAAACAGGCAGATAAAGCATCTCTAACAATCAGGAAATAACAAGTCCCGAGGCCCTGGGGAAAGGGATGGGTTTACTCTAAGCAGGGGCGTGGACGCTGATAGGGTTTGGATGGAGAACCCTCCCAGACCTCATGGTAAACAAGGTGGCCATGTTGGAGGCAGGCGTGGTTGCTGAGGGCTGGAGACTTGGCTGTGGCAGCTTCCTGCTCTTTTCTCTCCCCTGCTGCGCGCTGAGAACTGATACCAAATTCTCCTCCCTATTTCTGCCCTCATGCCCTAATACATAAGCAAATAAATCTCTCTTCCTCTAAACTGTGGTCATCAGATATTTCGGAGCACAGTGGTGAGAACAGTGACTAAAACAGATGCTTTGTTTTCAAAAAGAGAGAAAGGCCAAGGATGCTTCAGCCCAGTGTGACACTCAGCAACGCCACGACTGATTAAATGTGATCCGACAGAGTGGGAGATGCGCTCGCTGTGGCCACCGGAGGCAGGTGCCCAGGAGCCCGGCGTGACCGTGTCTGGATTTGACTCATTATCTTTTGGGCAGACGCAAAAACAAATAGCGTGGGTAAAGGAGAGAGGGAGTAATTGGGAAAGTCCCCGCTACAGATCTCAGGATTCGGACTCAAATTCACATCTGCCCACAACAACATAATGCATACCCATGAGGCCACAGGGCACTGCCCTCCCATGACACCCACAGAAACACAGGACAGTAAGGGGCCAAGAAGGCACCCCGGTACCCAACCTATGGGCCACGAAGGGCCAAAAATCTTCATAGAGCTGCAGATAAAATTGCCTCCTATGCTCGGCTCCTTTGAACTCTAATGAAAAACTTTGTAAACGTCCTCTGCAGAGGGTTAGATAGTAATATTCTGAGCCAGCAAATGGGCATGGCTGTGTTCCAATAAAACTTTATTTATACAATAAGGAGTGGGCTGATTGGGCCCTCTAGCCATAGTTTTATGGCTTAAAACCCCTGCTTTAAAGAGTTCCAGCCAAATTCCTGAGGTGCTGTCTTTGGGGTTCAACAAAAAAGGTTTCATCTCGGTCATACCAAGAAAAAGATTTGGGAGTCGAGCTTGGTGGTCCACACCTGTAATCTCAGGCTGGCAATGGAGAATTACAGGTCCGAGGCCAGCCTTAGCAACTTAGCAAGACCCTGTTTCAAAATTTAAAACTAGGGATGGGGGTGTAGCTCAGAGGTAGAATGTCCCTGGGTTCAATCTCTAGTACCCAAAACTCACACATCCAGAATTATGGGACCAAGTGGTCCAGCTAAAGGGGAAGGCATGTAAAGCCAGAGATGCTAGGAAGGTAAGAGCTCGGTTTTAAAAATAATATATGCATGTCACTCAAAATTTGCCGGCAAACTCCATTTCAATCCATTATTTTCATTTGTGGCTTATCCTGTTAATTAAAATTCCCCCATCCATTATTCTCTCCTTGTTACTATCTATACGAGAATCCCAGATTTCACTTCTTTAATGATCTCTCTAAAAAGACTAATGCTTGGTTGATCTTAAACATCCATGCAGATGGTGCTGGGTGGTCCAGCTCCCGAGCGTGCGGGAAGGCTGCTATGGTTGAACCGAAGTGGAAAAGCTAAACTTGACCAGCTTTGTTTCCCCCACGCTGTTCAACCATCAGCAAATGGTTTCTGAAACTAAATATTTTTGGCTTTGGGGACCATGTAGTCTTTGACGCAGCAACTTGGTTCTGCTACTGAAGCACAAAAGGAGACTTAGATACTGCAGAAATGAGGGTTGCATGGCTATGTTCCAATAAAACTTTATAAAAACAGGCAGTGGGCCAGATTTGGCTGAGGCTGGAACTGCCCACCCCCTTTCAGAAGAGTGACCTATGATTTAGGTTTGAGTCTGTTATTTTCCTTCTTCCCTCCCTCCCTCCTTCTTCCCTCTCTTCCTTCCATACTAAGGGTTGAACCCAGGGGTATTCTACCTCTGAGCTATACCCCCAGCCATATGTGTGTGTGTGTGTTTGTGTGTGTGTGTGTGTATTGGTGGTACTGGGGTTCTTGGAAACCCTTCTACCTCTGGGCTACACTCCCAGACCTATTTTTATATTTTTATTTGGAAACAGGGTCTCTTAAGCCAGTGAGGCTGGCTTCGAACCTGTGCGATCCTCCTGTCTCCGCCTCCCAAGCACGGGGATTACAAGCGTGCGCCACCATGCCCGCATATATATATATATATATATATATATATATATATATATATTTTTTTTTTTTTTAAAACAGGGCCACACTAAGTTGCTGAGGCTGTCTTTGGACCAGCAATCCTCCTGTCTCAGTCTCCCCCAAGGACATGCACCTCCACACCCATCCCATTATTCCTTTGAAAATTGCTACTTGGATTCCACTATTGTCATCAGGATCCATCCACATATGGAGGGGAGTGTGATAAAAAGTGCAAAGTTTTCAACACAGTAATGTAAAATTGGTCAAAGGGGGGGTAGTTGTAGGAATCATAACAGTAGCATCTAGGGAGGGCCTAGTCCCTGTGACATCTGATGCACCGGCCTATATTCCCTCACAGTTGCACATCAGGAATAGGTGCCATCACCCCTGCTTATAAAAGCAGATTGCGAGGCACAGGAAGCCCCGTGCCCTTAGGCTGGCTTGGGGGTGGCCAGTTGTAAGCCACTGGGCAAGCCATTTAGCCTATGTAAGGTGTTGTTTCTTGACTGGCAAAATGGTCCCATGTCTGTTCTCTCTGTTAACGTCCAAATGAAATCTCAGACACACTATGGCCCTGCCACGCTCAGCAGGCAGGTTTCACGTGCCAGATGGTCAGTGAGATCGCGTCACTGGGGGCCACTCACACCGAGGATGTGCAGCAGGACGGCTCCGTGCTGTCGCTCCTTGTTGGAAAACAGGTCTGTGGGGAACTCGTGAATCGCTGCAAGATAAGAGGAGAGGGCAGAGTGTTAGGCATCCACGGGCCCCAGCAAACCTCCCCCGAGACCTGAGATTCCATCCAGGAAGCACAGAGCCCTCTGGATACAGACTGACCAGCGAGGACACCAGCTACTTCTCAGCCTAGGGCTGACCACTACTCTAAGGAGAGAGTTGCTGGACATAGGATTATCCACAGATATTCTAGTCCCATCACATGTTAGATATGCCGTGTTTTCAAAAGCAGAATGAAACACTTGTAGCACTAGGATGGCTACAAGCCAAAGGACAGACGATAATAAATGTTGGCAAAAATACAGACATGAAGATCTCGCTGCTGGCGAGAAGAGTTCTGGAGTTCATCAAAAGGCAACAGTTTGTGCACCAATAAAAAACAATAAAAAATAAATAAATAAATTAAAAAAAAGGCAACAGTTACCATAGAGCCCAGCAATTCCATTCTCAAGTAAATGCCCCGGACAAATAAAAGCACAGGTCCACATAATACCATGTATACAAATGCCCATAACTGGATCGTTTCTTATAGCTAAAATATGGAAACCACCCACATCTCAGGGTTGGGGTACCATCTCTGCACCCCAAGCAGCTCTCAATAACTCAGCTGCCTCAGAGTATTCATGGGTAACATAGGAATGACCCCGTCTCCCCTGCCACCACGTGAGATGATAAATGGAAAAGCGTGTTCTTGAATGAATGTCATCTCCACAGGTCTCTAGTTAAAACACTCCCAGGCCCTCATTGGCCCTTATCATATCAGGTAGGCCGGAAGCTTCTATAAGGCAGAGATTCACATCGTCCAGTTCACCACTACATCCTCGGTGTCCAGGTCAGGTCCGGCACACAGTAGGTTGTCAGTGGACCTTAAGCATCAACTGGTAGAATGTTAACCAAAAATAATCCATAACTTCTTATCCTATTAAAATCCTATCACCCTTATCAACCCTCACGTACCTGGAATGACACCAGGTTGATGGTAGGTGCTTGGTAAATGATTGCTAAGTAGACGCCCGGGACAGAAATCTCTTCTCTGTAAAAATAATTTGGTCCTAGGCTCTGACGATGATGGTTTCTCCCTCATACGGAAACGTTTCTGATTTTAACAACAGATTCTTCCAACATGAAACAGAAAACAGTTCCCTAGGCATCCGGAAAATATTTCCACTTTGAAGCAAGGAGCATTTAATGAAAATAGATTATTTCACTATCTTCCTCTCTCCCCCCTTCCCTTTCTCCCTCTCCTTTTCTCGCTTTGCAATCAAGCTTCTTTAATAGAATCACTGCTGCCAGTTCAAGGGCATGGCTCTGCTTCAAGGTCTGTGGGCTGGAGATGAAGAATTAAAAAGGAAGAAGACTCGGTATTCCTGGAGCCAGGATCTTATTTCCCGGAGAAACGGAGCTGTCTGGAGCGTTTCAGTGCAGATCAATAGACGTTTCTGCCATGAGAATTTGAGACATCTCCTGAATCTCCAAGCCAGTGTTTGAGAGCTGGCGATTCATCTGTTCTGGGAAGTCTCTGAGAAGTACAATAAAGTCTTCCTGCCTTTTGGCTACTGAGGACATATCATCTGGCTTCCAGCAGGGAGGGCTGTGGGTAATAAATGGCTCTGTCCTTGGTGGGAGCAGACTTCTAGGTCAGCGGGGCCGCCTTGCTCCACATTCTGGTGTAGACAGGAAGGTTCGTAGAGGAGGAAGATGGCCACCCGTGGTCTTGATTTTGCCAGCAGAGGCTGCAGGTAAGCGGCAGAGCTCTAACTGCTTATACCCAGGGTTCTCGGCGCTCACCCATCTTCCCACCACTCCTGACCCATGGGGCACGCCCTGTGGCCACGTGTGTCCCTGTTTACAAATGAGGTTCAGACAGAGAGAGAGGTGACCAGCGCAGGGTCCTGGGCATCGAGCCGGGCCTGGGAGCCATGCTACCCTGAGAAGTGGTGCCTGGCTCAGCTGCTGAGTCGCTTCACCTCTCGGGCTGTCTACCTCTTTTGTGGCAGTCTGCTGCAAAACACAAGGTGTCCAGTGTGAGTAGCAGGCCCTGGCATGGATCTCAAGGTTTCAGCAAGCAGAGGGCCACTGCTGTCCCCAGCTGATGGCTGGTGGCTGGGACCTGTCCACTCCTTTCTTTAGGACTCAAATCCTCCAGAAATAGGCAAGGTGAGGAGGGGACCCTGCCCTCCACCATTGCTACCCACAGCAAGGGCTCTGCATTGCAGGCGTGTCACGTGTCGTGTGGCTGGTGTCTTTGGAAGATGATGGCCGGGGTTTGGGGCATACTTCCACCCCTTCCAATATATGTGACCTTGGAAAGTTGCTAGAACCTCAGGGGTGGTTTCCTGTGCTAGAAGTGGGGATCGCCACAGCCCCAGGCATCCTGAGGATTGTGGGAGAGAACTGAGAACTGTAAACACACAGGCACCGTCTGTCCCCATAGCTCCAGAGGACATCTGGCCTTGGGGCATGAGTGTGTGTGTGTGTGTGTGTGTGTGTGTGTGTGTGTGACACACACACACATACACACTCACATATACACACAGAGATGAACAGCTTGGAGGGGGTAGGAAAGCAGAGATCAGAGAAGGAGGGTGACAGTGTCCAGGGGCCCTGTGATAGCCGAGTCTGATGCCTGTCACTCAGGTTCTTGAGCCTCTCTCTCCTGCCACGGCTTGCTGGCATCAGGAGCCCGTGTGCCACGTTCAAGATGTTGGCATATCTGAGGGGCTGAGCCAGCCCGGCTGCTCAAATCCCCGCTCGGAGGAAGAGAAGGATCAGCAGGGCACACACATGGCTTTTGAGGTCATGCCTAAGCCTTTAAGCTGCAGAAATCCAGGGTGGTGGGAACAGAACAGGGAGATTTGTCTGCAGGTGGTGCAAAGCTCAGAGCAGGGACCATCCAGCACTCCCCAGACCCAGCAGGAAGGCAGGGAAACAGGACTGAAGAGAAGGCGGCTGTTCCCCATCTGCCTTTCAAGACTCTTGCCTTTGGAACTTGGAGCCCGGAGGGACTTTTCCATCACTCTTGGTCCTGGACATTCCCAGGTGGCCTTAAAGGCCAGGTGTCTGTCTCCCTTCTATACAACAGGCCTGGACTGTGTGCAGGACCTGGGAGGGATGGGGGGTGGTCTTCCCTCCTGATAGTTGTCTTTCTGAGCATTGCAGGGGGGGACCCTAAAATCCCTAGGGACAAAAGCATCTTTGATCCCCCCCGAACCCTTCAAACTGCCACGAGGAGTTCCCAAGGCACACAGGAGCTTTTATTTACAGGCAAAAGCAACCAGGGCAACAGTCCAAATTATTGTGGCCCCCCAGCAAGGCTCTATACTGAGGTATCCTTGATACCGACTCCTCCCTCACAGCCCAGGATGGGTGGACGGGTCCAGAGACATTCAATGTCTATTTCAGCTTCTTTCCAAGGGAACATTATGGTGTCAGGCTGGTCACTGGGGTAGACGTACCCACCCAGCGTCCTGCTCTGAGCAGCCTCTGCTCCCTGCAGCCAGAATCTGGTTGCGAAGTGGGCTCTGTCCACAGAGGCAATTCCGAGGGTGGGAAAGAGATGGAGCCTTCTTGTTGCTATTTCCACCAGCAACCAGGCTGCCGAGATGCGCTGAGAGGCTCTGCTGGAGCAAGCACTCATCCCCTTACTTCTGCACAAGGTGTTTTTGAATTTGATCATTCCATTTCCTACTTGTCCAAGTCTGTTTGGGCTGTTATAACAAAATAACCTAAGCTGGGTGCTTTATATACATGGGGCGTTTATTCCTCGTGGTTCTGGGTGCTGGGGAGTCCAAGATCAAGGCCCCGCTTCCTGGGTCATAGAAAAATGCCTTCTCTGCATTCTCACGGCTGGAAGGGGCCAGGAAGCTCTCTGGCATCTTCTATAAATCACTGAACCCAACCTTGGAGGCAGGGCCCTCATCATCTGATCCATCCTAGTGGCCCTGCCTGCTAATACCACCACTTGAGAGTTAACGTTTTCCCCTGTGAATTTGGGAGGATGCAAATATTCAAACACAGGACTCCTCCTTCGGCCCTTCCTACAATTTCTATTTTTAAGGCTTTTATTGATTCACTACAATTACACATAATAGTGATTGGTATAGTGACTTATATATGCACAACGCATACTTTGGTCTGCAATTTTGTAAGCACCTAATTCCCTGAATTAAATTCCTATTTAAAATATTGAGAGTGGCTTCTATGCCCTGCCCTGAGCACTACCTGATATACCCCGTGTCCCCTTTCATCAGCCCTCCACAGGGCCTGGCAATTTCACCTCTCAAACTGCCCTGAAGGCCGCTCCCCCCACACCTGCATCCCCAGCAGCATCTCCGGCTGGACCGCCACACTGACTTCCTCCTCAGCCTCCATCCTATCTGTTCACAATTTGCCCCTTCTGTTTTCCACAGAGCAGCCAGGCAGCTCCTTAGCTGATACCCAAGACAAACGCCAAAACCTTGTCAAGACCCTCAAGGGCCCACACAGCCTGGCTCGGCACCCTCCCAGGCCCTCACCACACACTCTGCTCCAGCCGCACCCACCCACCCTGTGGCTGCCGGGTACAGGCACAAGCCTGGCACAAGGCGGGCGTTCAGGACATGCCTGTTGACTGGCGAGCGTTTGGCCTTCTACCTCCTTCAGACACAAGCCGGGAGCCGCTAAGGCACATTGTGCCTGGAAGGCTGAACAGGGCTGCCTACCCTGCCAGGTACCTCCTCTTTCTAAACTGTTCCTCGGCTGCTGTGCAGATTTGTTCCAGATGCAAAGCTGTCAACAGAGATGGGCTTTCTGGTAGATGCTGATCTTTCTTAAGCCTTCAATTAGTTGATTCTCTTTTGGGACTATAAATTGTGAGTTAATTTTTTTCCCCCTAAAGAAGCTGCCTCTGTCCACACCGTTCTCTTGCTTTCTACCACGGTTAAAAATAAACCTCACACTCTAAGCCCTGACGTTTATTCTGAAACTACGAAAGCAAGACTGTAAGGCTGGAAAGTAATTTAAATAGCTTCAAATTTCTATCATTTCAACTTACATAAGGTATGTGTTTTAGAAACCACCCAAGCTCTAGGCACTGAAAGAAAAAAAAAAGCATGCAATTTCCCCCCAATTCTTTGGCTTAAAATAACTTTGCTAAGACTCTCTCACGGGCAACAGTTGGCATGTCTAGGCTGTATACCATCACCCTCATGTCCCAAACGGGAGTAAATATAATTAGATCAGATCATTGGCTTAACCAGTGTGAAAAGGAGTTTAGAATCCCATCTTTCTTTCAGTACATTCCAAAAGAGATTATGGACTGTAAAAAATAAAAATATGACTGGAGGCCTCAGTTGTAAGATTGTTCTTTCCAGGAGCAACAGCCACGGAATTTTACAACTGGATGAGGCCAAGATGTGCGTGGCCCAGCCTTTCTTGGCCAAGGTGGGGAGCAGCTACGTCAGTGTCACAGGGCCACGGATTCTATGCTGCCCTGCCTTCCCCACCTCTCCCCCTGCCCTGTGGCTGAATGTCCTTGTCCTGGGTCTCTGAGAACCCCCAACCCCCACCGTAAAGAGGAGAGCGCTAACATCCAGAAAGGTCAAGCGCTTTACTCTGCATACAACTAGTCTGCTGAGAATTGCAAGACAGAAGACACGCGTGGACAAAGCCAGCCTGGGCAGGGCAATAGATTCCAGCCCCTGCTCTCTGCAGCAGCCCACCCAGGAAGCCAGCACACAACCTCTGTGACCCTCAGCCGGCATGGGCAGGGCGTGGTCAGCGATGGGTGGGTCCCCTACTGTTCCTGCCTGTTTCCATCTCAAGACCACCTGCCATGGGTTGGATCTTGTGATCAAGGTGTGGTTTTGACTGTGGGTGATACAAGAGGAATTGCAAGTTCAAGGTCAGTCTTAGCAAGACCCTATTTCAAAAAGTAAAACAGGCCAGGGGTACGGCTCAGAGGGGTACGGCTCAGAGGTAGAACACCCATGGGCCCTGGGTTCAATCCCCCTTACAAAAAAAAAAATCTAAATTAGTTTCGCTTGAGCAGTCTGCTTATTTCCACAACTAGCAACGACCTTGTGCCTGTGGTCTTTCTTTGAATGAGCTAAGGGCTTCCAGAGGGCTGTAGTGTCTACAAGCTTATCCCTGTACTGCCCCCACCTGTGCCAGGTGACTCTTGGCAAGGCACATGTTTCATATCCGCCCACCTCACCGCAGACTGAGCCAGGCACCAACGTGCACAGCACTGCTGAGTTTACCAAAAGTACTGGGATTATTAAGTAAACCTGGCTATCTGGAAAAATTGGCACAACTTTCTTTAAAATAATATGACATCTATGTATAAAACATAAATGACAAATATGTATACACAGGGCTCAACACACGTCAAGCACTCTAGCACTTACAGTGGTTTGGATGTTCAATGGCCCCCAAAGGCCCATGTGGTGAAG